>NC_134360.1:127810268-128505202 GCF_048569485.1 Anomaloglossus baeobatrachus
AGACATTTGATTGTTCAAATGATAACGATCTCATAAGGCTGAAGTATCTCATCTTCTGTGCAAGGAATGAATCTGATCCAAACTACGAGATGTTGAAGGAATTACAAATTGAACAGAATGAGAGTACGTTCTCATTTATGTCCGTTTTTGAACGTTTGTATAGGGCGGTCATTCCAAATGTCAGATTGGATGGAATGATACGTTTATTCATCAAGAAATTTAATTTCCTTGATAATGCAGCCTGTGCAGTGGCATTAAATAAAAAGTCCCTATTCGAATGTACGACATTTATCGATTTTGTTAGAAGTCGCCAAAGTCAATCAAGACAGAAATTAATTAATTCTGAAAAATCAACACGGAAAAGGGAGAGTTTCCGTGAAAAACCAACAGTGTCTCCCAGATCCAGATATTTCTGTGACAGGGTATATGCAATTCGGAGGAAGATGCATACGTGTTATAAACCATACAATCCATCCCAATATTTATCATCTAAAAGTCTTTTTTCACAGGAAAAACCCCTGTCACCAGTGAAAGGATTGGTCACTGGGATTGAAAATCCCAGACAAATGATGAGTAATAGCTTTGAAAGACAGAAACAGGTGTCTTGTGTAGATTCTCTCCCCTGGTCACTAGTGAAAGAAAAAAGGTCGTCCGGAGGATTTGATAGCCTGCGACAGTTGGGTGATTTTTCAGAGAAAGATATTTTTTCTCATTTAAGGACAAAAATTGAGTTACAAAATAATTTCAATTCCAATTTTCTGGAAATTACTGTAATAAACCGAATCTTGCAAAAATTGAGGTTTGGTTTTTAGCTGGATAAAAGGGGATTTATGGATAAATTAATTTTGCTGTTTGATAATCATAATTTTTCATATACAGTGAATATATATATATATATATTAAAAGTAGTGATAGTAAATCAAGGTCATATTTTCATTTAGTAAAATGATAGTTTAATGTTATAAATTAATAATTTGATCTCTGTATATGAATAATAATATTTAAAATAAAATAATAAGAGAAAGTAACGGATTTTAAGTGTTTCATTTTTATCATAAATATGATAATAATTTTATTCTTTTATTTCACTCAGAATTTATCAGTAAAGCAGATTGATGAAGTATTAACTTTTTATTTTTACATATGTTCTTGTCCTCAATCAGGTAACATATATTTTCTTGTGTAAGGTTAATTCGCGAAAGCATGATTGAATAATAATTATTATTTTCTCAGGTACCAATGGTCAGAGAAGTATACTTGAACGTTTTTTTTTATGAATATATATATCTCCTTTAGAGTTATTAGAAATGTAATCTGAGCTTTGGAGTGTTATAAAACTGCTTGCTGTCTTGGAATGGTGTTCCTTGCACGTGACCAAAGCATGTGACTTGGTACTAAAGCTAAAAATAAATGTTTGTTCCATGGTCATATGTACAGTCTGTAATTCATTGGAATTTGTTTTTTTCGAGAAGTACTTCAAATTAGTAACATAATCTTTGAAATGCGCATAGAATAATTGGGAATACAGGGATTTGTGTCTGTCAATGTTTTTATGTGAAAGTATATGTTACAGTCTTGTGTGCATAGATGTGTCAATGAATGATTGATTGTTTGAGCAGCTGCTAAAGTCAAAGTATTTGGATCCAGAGAGAGAGAAAAAAAAAAAAAGAGAATTTTTGTTTTAACTTAGAAGTTATAAGATATGTATGTATACTATATAGAATAAATAAGTTATAGTACATAAGTATAAATAATGAAGGAATTTATACAAGATATATATTTTAATTCTTAGACATATTTCTTTAGTATAGAGATATTAGGATTTTTTATTAAGGGTTTATTCTGAATAGTTACATTCTAGAATAAGGTTATAACGTTTTGATTTTCTTATATCTTTTGTGTTAGTCACTTCTTTTACTGATACACAGATTGGTAATCATTTTTTCTTTTCAAATATGGAAGTGATATTTATAATATGGTCTTGAAGATATACCACACAAATTTTAATTTAATTAAATCTAAACATATTAATTTTTATAATATCATATTTCATGATATTGAAAGGGGGAGGTTTGGTCTCAATCACACACATTTATATTTGATAAATATATGTGTTTACAGGATATTTTAATAATTAATATTTCAAGTACAAAGGAAGAATTGGGAATAAAAAAATATATTTGAAGTATATCATAATGCATTTATATACTAAGAGAAGTGTATTATTTGCAAGGTTATATGACTTAATTATTTTTATTGGTTATTGATAGGTTTGGTAATTTTATAAGATACTGGTAATATTAAGGTTATCTGGTAACATTAAGGTTATGTATTATTAAAGACATAGGTGTTATATACATAGAAGGCCTTATTTATATTTCAAGTTTTATTTTTATTCCGATTTTCATTTTTCTTTTTATTCCTATTTTTTATATTAATTATTATTTAATATTCACATTTTTAATCAAAATCTTAATTCTACAATTTTTATTTTTTCTTCAGATTTTAAATATCTCAATTGAGAAAACACTTAAATATTTAGTTCAGTAATATCTAATATAAGAATATTACTTTATTAAATATGAATCATATTAAAAGGGAAAAGTTCCATTTTTTTGGAAGAAAAGATACTTTTTTCATCAATATATACAATTGTTTATTTCCTAGTAATACATTATTTTTGTATTAATATGGATGAAATATTACTTATAGTTACACATTTCTTTATAGTAGGTTATTTAATAAATAATAGACAAATCAAATAAATTAAATTAGAGTAATAAAGATGGAAGATCGAGGTACATCTAGGTTTACCTTCCTATATTTACAAATAATATATATTATATTTTTAATCAATAATAATTTATAATGGGTATTGTTGTGTTTTGATGGTATCATCCAGTCTTTTCTAAAAGGTTATTTGCTTTGGTTTATAATTTACAAATGATCTAACTAATAAGCCACATTGTTGCTTTTCATATTTATAATATGATACATGTTATAGGTACACATTATATTGTTTCATATTTTATATTATATTTTGGTTACATTCAACACATTGCCACCTATGGGTTTGGAAGGGTAATGCACCAATGAAAAAAAAAAGGTCATTACAAGAAAATACTATTGTCTATACCATTATGCAGTATTTTATCATTCTGAGTATCAATTACATTAATACTTCTACGATAATAATAATGACATGGTATTATAGTATTAGAGTTATGATACGCTGTGACATTTATTAGTGATAGTTATTGCCATATTTGGTATTTAGGTAGGGAATGAAGTCTTCAATCAAGATTATAGAAGAGAAAACGACTTTATATTTTTCCTAAAGTTAAAAGGGATTCTGCAAAAAGGTCCACAAGGTAACGTCTCAAATAAGACTGTGTAACATGCAAAATACACTTACCGTGCTTGCATCTCAAACATAGTGCTCCTATGGTTCCAAGATGGACAATGACACATGGTCTGAGCATTAAGACCTCCCTAAAGTTACTAAGAAAAGCAATGACGTGTTAAAGTTAACCCCTGTCGTGCTGACCAAGAACGTCTTAACATCTGTTCCTGGGTTATTTGACAACAGGCAGCATGAAAGGTGACTAGTGTAAATCACACTGCACAGACATCAAAGACTTCTGCTATTCATCTACACTCATGAACTGTGGTTTATCAACATTGGCTATGGACTTTGCAATAAAAATAAAGTTTATGGACTTTGATCTAACAATGATAAACGCAATATGGGACTGTATAAATTGGTAACCATTCATTTTTATCAAAGGATTTATTTCTAAGAGACTGTGTTTATGCCGGATTACATCGGAGATAAGAAGACATCAACTCAGAGGACATCATATGGTGACCGGATTTGGTTTTTGCATTTCTTTTTAGGTCTAGCGAAGTATAGTTATATACATTTTTATATGATTGATCAGTCACAGCCTGTCATAACAGGAATCCACATTATTATATTATTGAACTTACATGAATAATGCAAATTAATTATTCTTCATCATTATTATTGATATTAATCCGCTATTGACAAATAAGGAAAGAAGATTTGTTATTTTAATGATGTATTAATTAATTTTCGGGGTTGCTCCACCCACTTCAAGGGGGAATTGTAAAATGATTAAAATTAATACATCTAGTTATCAAATATTTCATAGTAAGACATATACGTTCATAGTTCTGTTTATGTTGGAGGGCATAGTTTATTAATAAAGTTTATAAGGGTAAATATGCCCATATTGAATATACTTGAGTGCTGAGCATGATGGAGGGATATATTTAAATCCTTCCCGAAGCTTTCCGAAGTTTCCAGAAGGTTACGTAATATGGAACTATATTCAACTGTGTTACACTAGAATGCCCTATATGGTTTGAACAGCTGGTATATAATGCACGATGGAGGGGGCTACTGTTGGCTCTCCACATTGCCTGCTGTGAGAAGACTCGGTGCTGCAAGATATGACATGTAGTCCAGACTAAGAGATGACATCCCCAGCATTGCCGTTCAGGAACCAAAGAAAGTTGGGTAAAGACTTCCCATTGATCATTATGGACTAAAAGAACTCTTATTCTTGCGTAAGCTATCAAAGTATATTATTTTTCCTTTCTGTAACTGAACCCTGGCAACCATTTTTAAATAGATAAAATACATTTATTTTTTACATCTTTGGAAGTTCTTTCTTTCATGCGGCTTTACGTATTTGAAGAAAAATATATTTAAGAGTATATTTTTTTAACAGTCAACTTTCAAATAAAAAACATTCTGAATGAATCTGCAATAAATGTGATGTGACCCATCGGCAGGAAGAACCGCATTATGAAGAGGATCAATAGAAAATAAGAGTCTGGCTCAACCGTCACCAACAGTGCTCTGAAGTTAATAAAGTCAGAAAAAATAATCAAAAACTTTGACACTCAGAAAGAATGATTTTTGCAAAGAAAGTCTTTAATAAAATCTTTCATGTGAAAAAAATGAATAAACTAAGTTTTAACAGTTATATTTAGTTGATGTTTCGGCTAAGGCCCCTTTCACACGTCAGTGATTCTGGTACGTTTGTGCTTTTTTTAAAACGTACCAGAATCACTGACATACGCAGACCCATTATAATGAATGGGTCTGCTCACACGTCAGTGATTTTTCACTGCACGTGTCTCCGTGCGGCGTTCCCGCGTGTGCGTGATTGCCGCACGGAGACATGTCCATTTTTTTCTGGCATCACTGATGTTCCACGGACCACGCAGTGGTGTGGTCCGTGAAACACGTGCCAGACAAAAACGTGCTTTTAAAATAAAAAACATTTTAACTCACCTGGCGTCCAGCGATGTCCTCTGCAGCCTGTGCAGCCTGCTGCTTCTAAGCCGGCTCATTATTGTCGCACATATTCATTATGCGCGACACAGCCGACCCGGAAGCAGCTGCTGCGGGGGTCACCGCCGGCTGGATGCTGCACCGCGGGAGCGATCAGAACCATGGCCAGCGGGAGCGCACACAGGTGAGTTGTTTTCTAAGTGCAATCACGGGCCACGGAGAACGGAGCCCGGATTGCACTTAGACAACCCACGTGTGCCGTGAATCACGGCACACGCAGGGACATGTGCGTGTTTTACACGCCAGTGAAAAACGTCACTGTTTTTCACTGACGTGTGAAACAGGCCTAACACAGTAGCCTTTCTCAAAAAACTGTCTATAATACCAACAGAAAAATATATTTTTATACATTTTTGTACAGGGTAAGGAACAATAATTATATATTCATGCTAAATATCTTAATCACATGGACAAAATATTCTTTACCTATGTATACAAAGTAAGATGACTGAAAACCTCGTCACCAATTGATGCAAAAAATTGGCTTTTTAGCCTATGATAAAATACACGTGGTAACTACATAACAATGTATAGTGAGAAATGAAAAAAAGGAAGGGGAAAAAGAAGAAAGTGAAGAAGAAAAAAAGAGAAAAGAAAAAGGGAAATGAAAGGAAGGTGAAACTGTCGTGCGATTACGAATGGAGTGATAGAAGGAAAAAGGAAAAATTAAAGACTTTCAGGTAAATGAGGTTTACAAGCCATTACTGCAGGCTTCCCTAACCATTGTTCAGGATATTTAGGAGTAATCACCCTTTTATGCTGCTATGACCAGATATCAAATTGGGTATTTTTTATTTTTTATTTCAAACCACATTGTCTGCTATGTATCAAACTCCAGTGAATATTCTCTTTCATCTACAGGTGTTTATTACACATATAGCTGCTGCTCTAATTGCTATGTGATATAACCAGGAGTAACTTCTCTATCTTCTATTTACGACCAGGAAATAGATGTCCCTTTCACTGAATAAATATATCTTGTATGGTACGTCCCCTCCGCTATATATATATATATATATATATATATATGTTTATATAGATATAGATTTATATATATAGTACCGTCCAAAAGTTGTTTGGACACACCTACTCATTCAAAGAGTTTTCTTTATTTTCATGACTCTGAAAATTGTAGATTTACGTTGAAGGCATCAAAACTATGAATTAACAAATGTGGAATGAAATACTTACTAAAAAGGTGTGAAACAACTGAAAATGTGTCATATATTCTAGGTTCCTCAAAGTAGCCACTTTTTACCTTGATTACTGCTTTACACACTCTTGGCATTCTCTTGATGAGCTTCAAGAGGTAGTCACCGGAAATGGTCTACCAACAGTCTTGAAGGAGTTACCAGAGATGCTCAGCACTTGGCCCTTTTGCCCTTTTCCAGCTCACCCCAAACCATCTTGATTGCATTAGGGTCTGGTGACTGTGGAGGCCGGTCATCTGGCGTAGCACCCCATCACTCTCCTTCTTAGTCAAATAGCCCTTACTCAGCCTGGAGGTGTGTTTGGGGTCATAGTCCTGTTGAAAAATAAATGATGGTCCAACTAAACGCAAACCGGGTGAAATAGCATGCCGCTGCAAGATGCTGTGATAGCCATGCTGGTTCATTTTGCCTTCAAGTTTGAATAAATCTCCAATAGTGTCACCAGCAAAGCACCTTCATACCATCCCACCTCCTCCTCCATGCTGAACGGTGGGAACCAGGTATGTAGAGTCCATCCGTTCACCTTTTCTGTGTCGCACAAAGACACGGTGGTTGGATCGAAAGATTTCAAATTTGGACTCATCAGACCAAAGCACAGATTTCCACTGGTCTAATGTCCATTCCTTGTGTTCTTTAGCCCAAACAAGTCTCTTCTGCTTGTTGCCTGTCCTTAGCAGTGGTTTGCTAGCAGCTATTTTACCATGAAGGCCTGCTGCACAAAGTCTCCTCTTAACAGTTGTTCTAGAGATGTGTCTGCTGCTAGAACTCTGTGTGGCATTGACCTGGTCTCTAATCTGCGCTGCTGTTAACCTGCAATTTCTGAGGCTAGTGACTGAGATAAACGTATCCTCCGCAGCAGAGGTGACTCTTGTTCTTCCTTTCCTGGGGCGGTCCTCATGTGAGCCAGTTTCTTTGTTGCATTTGATGGTTTTTGCCATTGCACTTGGGGACACTTTCAAAGTTTTCCCAATTTTTTGGACTGACTTTCCTTCATTTCTTAAAGTAATGATGGCCACTCATTTTTCTTTACTTAGCTGCTTTTTTCTTGCCATAATACAAATTCTAACAGTCTATTCCATAGGACTATCAGCTCTCTATCCACCAGACTTCTACACAACACAACTGATGGTCCCAATCCCATTTATAAGGCAAGAAATACCACTTATTAAACCTGACACGGCACAACTGTGAAGTGAAAAACATTTCCGGTGACTACCTCTTGAAGCTCATCAAGAGAATGCCAAGAGTGTGCAAAGCTGTAATCAAAGCAAAAGGTGGCTACTTTGAAGAACCTAGAATATAACACATATTTTCAGATGTTTCACACTTTTTTGTTAAGTATTTCTTTCCACATATGTTAATTCATAGTTTGATGCCTTCAATGTGAATCTACAATTTTCAGAGTCATGAAATTAAGAAAACTCTTTGAATGAGAAGGTGTGTCCAATCTTTTGGTCTGTACTGTATATATATACATTGATATTATCAGAGACACTGTGAATCAAGTTCATCATACTCATTATTTTTTCTGGTATATATAAGTATCCCTTATTTAGATCCAGCACATATGTATACACATAATATAATGCGATTTTTTTAATTTTTCCTTTTTCTTTATACAGTAGGACTGGTATATAATTTTCCTGTCTCTGCTCAAATATTATCTTGTATCTATGATTAGCTCAGGCATTAACCTTACCTTTACATCTAACAGGTGTTTACCCCCTAGGCATGGTAGTCTTTATTATTAACAATTGCATGTAATTGGTACTTTGATTAATGAAGGTACTCATTCCGCTTTGACTGACAAGATTGTCTTACCCATTTTGGGTTTATTTATTTACACTAGTACTAGAGTTGAGCACGGTTCGTGGTTCGTGGTTCTCCAGTCCGCGGTTCGAGTGACTTTGGGGGCTGTTCTAGATCGAACTAGAACTCGAGCTTTTTGCTAAAGCTAGATAGTTCTAGTTACGTTCGAGAACGGTTCTAGCAGCAAAAAGCCAAGCTAATTACTAGCTGGCTTTCCGCTGTAATAGTGTAAGTCACTCTGTGACTCACACTATTATGAAATTTCAGCGTATAGTGTGTGGGAACAGCGCATTCAGATCACTGCTGCTGGGATAATGGCGATCGCCATTTTTTTTTTCTCCTTGTCTTCCTTCCCTAAGTGCGCGCGTGTAGTGGGGCGGGCCAGCATGTCAGCTAATCCCAGACACACACACAGCTAAATGGACTTTTAGCCAGACAAGCAACGGCATGTGTGATAGGATGTCCATGTCACATGTTGCTGCATTATAAAAACGGTATCTGCCCATCAGGACGCCATTATCTGCCTTCTGCGTCTGGGTGTCAGTCACCGCAGGTGCAGCTCCTGTCTCCGATACTGCTGTGTACGCTCTACACACAGCGCTATACAGAATAGGGATAGAAGTTTCTTTTAGCCCTTGTAAGGGCTAATAACAGCAGGCTCAGAGCCATAGGTGACAGTCAGGTCCGTGGAAACAGATTTTAACAGCTACAGAAGATAACAGCATCTGTTGTTGTGAATGTTAGTTATGTTTTGGCTGCTGGGAGGCTCTCTCTGGTGGCCAGGAATGGTTTGGACTTGGACCAGGTGTGTTGTGCAGTGGGTGTTTCCTTTGCTAACTCTCTGCTTATTTAAATCCTGGTCTGATTGCAGGCTGTTGCCGGATGTCAGTTGTTCTTTGTATCTCCAGCCTGCTTAATCCTGCTCTACACCACATCTTCCCCAGATAAGTGCTTGCTCTTTATATATTGTCTGGTTCTTTTGTTTATCTGGGTTTGTCATTTGCTGTGGTTGGTTTCAGTTTAATTGCTTGCAGGGATTTTCCCCCTCAGTGGATTGTTGAGGAACTCCCTGCAGTTCTGTGTGGAGTATAGCTCCTTTGGGTCCATGTGTTTATGGTTTGTTGACTTTGTTATAATTCTTGTTTTCTGTTCATTGGTATGACAAGGGCCTTGGTATAGGACGGAGTTCAAATCGTGCGATCTGAGGGCCTTTTTGTACTATCAGGAAGTTGTTTTTTTGCAGAGTTTTTCTCTGGCCACCATCAGTCCCTTTCCTGTCCTGTCCTATTTTAGTCAGCGGGGGCCTCACCTTTTGCTAATCCTGTCATCTACCTGTGTATTGTGTTTTTCCTATATCACTGCAGTCTTTGAATGTGGGGGGCTAGCTATTGTTGTCTATTTTCTGAGGCAGAGAGTTATTCATCTTCCCTACCTTTAGGATAGCTAGTTCTCCGGCTGGGTTCGCGGTGCACAGGATGTTAGTTCACCCCTCGGCTACTTCTAGTTGTGATGGTTAGTAAGGGGATGGTGGCCAGATTAGCTGCCAATGCTCTTGTCACCTTTTGCCAATGATTTGTGATGGTCTTCCATGGTTCCGGATCATAACAGTCTGTGTAGCTAAGGTCAGGGACTTCCTCGCTGCATTTCCCCATTAGGAGGGATATAAAGTGAGGCTTCCTTTCCTCTACACAGACCCACAACCCTGCCACTGTACCCTCCTGCCCTTTGCACACTCCAGCTCATTGTTACTAAGCCATTATACTAGCAAACACTGAGGAAACTTAGTGGCATCCTAAAAGTGGCTGTTGGACTTCATTATTGTCCCACTGGTGCAAAGCTATTTGCAGCACCACTGCATTGCACACTCAAACTCATTTTTTACTAAGCAATTATACTAGCAAACACTGAGTAAACTTAGTGTCATCCTAAAAGTGGTGGTTGGACTTTCATTAGTGTCCCACTAGTGCAAATCTATTTGCAGCACCTCTGCATTGCACACTCAAGCTCATTGTTACTAAGCCATTATACTAGCAAACACTGAGTAAACTTAGTGGCATCCTAAAAGTGGCTGTTGGACTTCCATTAGTGTCCCTCTAGTGCAAATCGATTTGCAGCACCTCTGCATTGCACACTCAAGCTCATTGTTACTAAGCCATTATACTAGCAAACACTGAGTAAGCTTAGTGGCATCCTAAAAGTGGCTGTTGGACTTCATTATTGTCCCACTGGTGCAAAGATATTTGCGGCACCTCTGCATTGCACACTGAAACTCATTGTTACTAAGCCATTCTAATAGCAAACTATGCTGCCAGTTTAAGGGCCGTAGTTGCATTGCCAGGGATAGTTATTGTTGTTTATTCTGCTGTTAATAAAGCTAGACCACCGCTGCAATCTACACCACCTCTCAATTTTTACTACCACATTTTAAGTGCACAATCTTGTCGCAATTAAATTGAGTGGCAAAATGACAGATGCTGATGGAAAGGGGAAGAGGCGTGTTGGAAAAGGAAAAAAAGGGTTTGTCCGTGGGGAAGGTGGCAAAGCTCCATTAACATCTGCTGAAGATAGACCATCTTCCAGCAAAAGTAAGATGTCTACTACTTACAGTGGACAATCCGATGTGCTCCCTTTTTTACAGACACGAACAACTGGAACAAAGGTAGATGATGGCCAAAAAAAGAAAATGCTTGAATGGATCTCAAGTGGTCCAACAAGTGCCCTCTCCGCCACCTCAACTACCGCATCCAAAAAACACCAGTCCTCTGAGTTGTCATCCCAATCAAACTTGCTTTCTCCTAGCTCTGAAGTCTCCATCCGCCCTGCACAGTATGGTGGAACTGAGATGGCTGAGTCTGCAGAGCTGTTCAGTCACACTATAGCCTGGGAATCAGAGGTCTGCTCCCAAGCTACAGTGAGTACAGACCAGGAAATGGTCTGCAGTGATGCCCAGAACCTTTGTGACTCTGATTCAGGTCGTGAGGACCAAGTTTCTGTTTTGAAAGAGGTTGTTGGGAGATGTCAGAGGAAGAAAGAACAGTTAGCACCTCTATGCCACAAACACAGCGTGGACTTGGTCCGCATGGCTGTGCAAGACACATGAGCGCCTTCTTGCTGCACTACCTCCAACATGACCATCGTATTGTCAAAATTAGAAGTGATGATGACTACTGGCTTGCCACACTATTAGATCCCCGGTACAAGTCCAAATTTTGTGACATAATTACAGCCATAGAAAGGGACGCACGTATGCAGGAGTATCAGCAAAAGTTGTTACTCGATCTTAGCTCGGCTTTTCCACCAAACAACCGTGGTGCAGGGAGTGAATCTCCCAGTTGTAACTTGACAAACATGGGACGGTCTCGTCATCTTCAACAGTCTACCCGTACCAGCAGCATCGTATCTGGTGCTGGTAACAGCAATTTTATTGAATCTTTTAAAAAATTTTTTAGACCATCCTTTGCAAGGCCACCAGAGACAACAAGTCTGACACATAGTCAACGGCTGGAGAGGATGATACAGGAGTATCTCCAAATGAACATCGATGCCATAAATTTGTAAATGGAGCCATGCTCATTTTGGGCTTCAAATGTTAAAAAATGGCCAGAGCTCTCCACTTACACCTGGAGATATTGTCGTGTCCAGCTGCCAGCGTTGTCTCTGAACGTGTCTTCAGTGCTGCTGGGTGTGTGCTGACAGATAAGCGCACGCGTCTGTCCAGTGACAATGTGGACAGACTAACGTTTATCAAAATAAACAAGTCATGGATCCACAAGGAATTTACTACCCCTGTGTCATCCTGGGGAGAGTAAATGCTTGTGGATTTTGAATGTGCTTGATGCAAATCTACCTGTGAATAGTACAACTGGGGCACAAGTGCTGCCACTGAAGGGGTGGGTGTGTGTGTGGCCCAATTTTTGGAAAAATGGGAGACTCCGCTTGGAGTAACCCTTGCTTACATTGTTTTAAAAAAGGAGCCAAGACGAACAGAGCTGGGATCAGGAAAGACTTAGCTACCTACCCAGGTGTCATCCTGGAGATGGTTAAGTATGGCGTATTTTTGAATGTGCTTGATGCAAATCTACCTGTGAAGTGTACAACTGGGGCACAAGTGCTGCCACTGTAGGGGTGGGTGTGTGTGTGGCCCAATTTTTGGAAAAATGGGAGACTCCGCTTGGAGTAACCCTTGCTTACATTGTTTTTCAAAAGGAGCCAAGACAAACAGAGCTGGGATCAGGAAAGACTTAGCTACCTACCCCGGTGTCATCTTGGGGACGGTTAAGTATGGCGTATTTTTGAATGTGCTTAATGCAAATCTACCTGTTAAGTGTACAACTGGGGTACAAGTGCTGCCACTGTAGGGGTGGGTGTGTGTGGCCCAATTTTTGGAAAAAAGGGAGACTCCGCTTGGAGTAACCCTTGCTTATATTGTTTTTTAAAAAGGAGCCAAGACGAACAGAGCTGGGATCAGGAAAGACTTAGCTACCTTCCCCGGTGTCATCCTAGGGACGGTTAAGTATGGTGTATTTTTGAATGTGCTTAATGCAAATCTACCTGTTAAGTGTACAACTGGGGCACAAGTGCTGCCACTGTAGGGGTGGGTGTGTGTGGCCCAATTTTGGAAAAAAGGGAGACTCCGCTTGGAGTAACCCTTGCTTATATTGTTTTTAAAAAGGAGCTAAGATGAACAGAGCTGGGATAAGGAAAGACTTAGCTACCTACCCCGGTGTCATCCTAGGGACGGTTAAGTATGGCATATTTTTGAATGTGCTTGATGCAAATCTAGCTGTGAAGTGTACAACTGGTCACAAGTGCTGCCACTGAAGGGGTGGGTGTCTGTGTGGCCCAATTTTTGGAAAAAAGGGAGACTCCGCTTGGAGTCACCTTGCGGTGTTTTACATGATTTTAGAAGGGCATGCCATGCCTATATCTGTGTCTCATCCTCTTTTCCTTGTAACGCTGTTTTGTTTTCGCATGAGAATTTGTTCTTGTCACTTTCCCATGTGTTTGTGTTGTGTTGTGAGTTGTTTGTCACCTTTTGAACACCTTTGAGGGTGTTTTCTAGGTGTTTTTATGTGTTTGTGATTGCCTCCCATTGTTTCCTATGCGGTTCAAGTGGTTCGCCGAACCGGTTCGCCGAACCGAGCTCAAACGAGACCTCCGTTCGGCGAACCGAACTCGAGCCGAACCACGGCCGGTTCGCTCATCTCTAACTAGTATGTTATTGACATGGAATTCCATTTTGATGGAATAGAGAAGTCTTCGTTATTTGTAAATACATTTACATCTTTATGCACAGGGCATGGCTAGTAAACCTCACTTACCTGAAAGTCTTTAATTTTTCCTTTTTCCTTCTATCACTCCATCCGTAATCGCACATCAGCTTCACCTTCCTTTCATTTCCCTTTTTCTTTTCTCTCTTCTCTTTTATTCTTCTTCACTTTCTTTTTTTCCCCTTCCTTTTTTTCATTTCTCACTATACATTGTTATGCAGTTACCACGTGTATTTTTATCATAGGCTAAGAAGCCAATTTTTTGCATCAATTGGTGATGAGGTTTTCAGTCATCTAACTTTGTATACATAGGTAAACAATATTTTGTCCATGTGATTAAGATATTTAACATGAATATCTAATTATTGTTCCTTACCCTGCACAAAAATGTATAAAAATATCTTTTTCTGTTTGTATTATAGACAGTTTTTTGAGAAAGGCTACTGTGTTAGCCGAAACGTCAACTAAATATAACCGTCAAAACTTATTTTTTCATTTTCTTCACATGAAAGTTTCTAATAAAGACTTTCTTTGCAAAAATCATTCTTTATGAGTGCCGAAGTTTTTGATTATTTTTTTATGCATTATGAAGAAGGACTCGAAGTGCCCCATAAATAAATTAGCATAACTGGGGGTGAATCTCGTCCCCATCGCACAGTAACACAACTGCCAAAAGGTCACATCTTTAAATGAAAAAATGTTCCGATGCATTATGAATTGAATACTATCTAAAATAAAGGACCTTTGATAGTTGGGAATAAATCCATCATTAGTGAGATAGTGATCCTCACTTTCCAAATCTCTGAGAGGGTTGATATTGGAATATACAAGTGAGGAATTGACATTTAGAGTGAGGAAAATGTGGTTGGGAACGGGCAGGGAGTGCTTTAAGCAGACTAATAAGATGTAAAGAATTCCGTAGGATGGCAATATAAATCCATCACATATTTTTTGAGAGATAGATCAACATAATGGGAAAATTGGCTGTAAGAGATCTGATCCCTGAATTAATGGCCCTTCTGGAGGGTGAGTGAGGCTTTTTTTTTATTTTAGAAAGAAAATAAATATAAACAAGTTAATCTTTATTGTCCAAAAATTCCTTTTCTCTTTTATTTAAAGCTAGAAATAGGCCGGATGCTATCGCATCGGGAGTGCAGTGACATGAACATATGTCTGTGCTTAGTGGTGCTGACAGGAGCAGTGGACATGTGTCACACTGTTAGTGCTTTCCAATATATCTGTTGTATGTCATCCCTCTGCATCTGTGTAATGTATGTGTTGCGTCATTTGACCTCTTTCTCAATTTGGGTTCCGCCTGCACTGTTGTCCCTGGTTACCATGGCTATGATGTGGGCGCAAACTGCAGCTGCGCAATTGACAGTGCCACAGTGCATTGTGGGATATAGCTACAACCAGGGCCGTATTTGGGGGTTTTGCTGCCCTAGGCACTTTTAGTGGTGGTGCCCCCTTCTGATCAGTCAGATTACGGGTATGTGCACACAGCTTTTTTTTTTTTTTTTTTCAGACAGATCCGCCCTGTAACCCGCCCAAAAAACCCAAACTCTAAATATTAAAGAAATGAACTCATACACTGCAGTGTAAAACCACTTGCTGTCCATATGTTCAGTCTTTGGAGTTTTTTAAGCACGTCAGGTTTCCTCAGACATGAAGCAGCTGACAGTGACCGGTCCATTATATGGCGCCTGCTGCTTGGATGCCGCTTTCTACTTCATTTAAAAAATATGTAAAATCCAGTAGCTAAAAGATGTTGGAAAAAAACAACCAAGAAGCAACAGCAAAAAAAAAAAAAAAAAAAATATTTGCTTCCAGATAAAATGATGACTGTCCTGAAGCATATTCTGTCTGAATAATTCCGGGGGTTCACAGACAACTACAAGACGTGTGCACATTCCCTGATAGAGCCCAGAGCCTTCAGATAGTAGTTAAGACCTCCATACACATTAACCTAAAGTTGTCTAAACCCGCCAATATCGACAGGCTTTGCTGACAGTCCAATGTGAATGGGGGTTCTCAATTCTGATTGTCAAGGGAATAAGGATCCAGCATGTCCGATTACGGAGTGTAGATCCTATTATCCTCTAAATGATAAGCTGCTGCCGGAGATGTCCAGCAGCGGCTCTAATAAAGAACACAGAAACACTTGGTAGAATGAGTGCCCCTGTATATGGGAGAGCCGAGCAAGATAGCTGTCGGCTGAAAGATCAGACTATACTGTATGGGGGCTTTAGTCTCTTACTTATTCGGCTGACAGACATGCAGATAGCTGTATTTTTAGTCCAGCACACTGCCCTATGTTTTAGGATCAAGACTGATAAGGTAAAGATTACAACAGCCACATGACTATCACCAGAACCACCATCAGTACAGTAATACATAACTAAAACCACACTAAATACAAGAATACATAACCAAAACCACAGTTAGTACAGTAATACATTAACAGAACTACTGTCAATACAGTAATATCACCAAAACCACCCTAAATACAATAATACATCACCAAACCCACCCTGAAGACAATAATACATCATCAAAACCACCATCAGTACATGAATACATTGCTAACTTCGTACAGCAATCAAGTGCAGTGTCAGGTTAGACCCATATACATATATGTATTGCATTAACGTACAGCTCCCAGTATGTCCTTAACAATGGTAAGGAGATGCTGGTAGTTGTTACCAGCCATCATTAGACTGTAGACCGTATAAGAACCACAATACTGATTAGTCCCAGGCAGTAGACTTAACTTTTGGAGGAGATCTTATATGTTTAGGTTCATTAATTCTGAGGAGATTAGTAGGGCAGAGGTGGACTCAGTAGGGAGAAGGGGCATCATGGGGTGGGATTTGAGACCTCCACCAATTGCTCAAAAGACCTCTTAAGTGCACAGCTCAGGAGACAGGACTATGAAATTTTACTCCCGGAATCCATTCTGTCTGCGTGTTCTGGTTCTCGGAAACAATCGGGGCCACGGTAGTCGGATCCCCAGCAATTGGAAAGTTATTCCCCATCCCAAGGATAGGGGGTAAGTTTCCAATGTGAAAAAAACCCTTTAAAGCAGCATTAACACTGCAACCAAAGATGGGAAACTGATTTATCTACACAGTGTCCATCACCCGATGCACGAACAAAAAGCTTTTATTCGTCAGGTGAGATGATTTTTAAGCTGACTGAAAGGGAATCTGTCACCCCAAAATGACACCTAGACTGCGGAAATATTTATATGGGGGACATGATCTGTGGAGAAATAATCCCACCCATATAGGTCAGCTTAAAAGGAACTGGTCGCGACCTTTAATATTAAACTGCTCCATTGTCTTGTTAGTCAGAAAATGTGCATCACTTACGTTGCGTCACTAACAAGACATTGGGGCAGTTTAAAATTGAAAAAGGGTGTAACAGGTTCCTTTTAATATTCACTGAAAAAGCCACATTTATTTGATATGAAAATAAGGACATTTCTGCGCGGCCTAAGCCTGGGTGCGCCATTACCACCTAATATAGGAAAATACTAGCCAGGCCTTTGTCTTGGTTAATAGTGATCCATTGGTGGGAGTGAGCACCGTACCACCAGATCTCCTGCTGCACCGCACCCAACACTGCGGCACACTCCAAGCGTCAGTGCGAGTGTGCACACAACACAGGAGGAGCACAGCGGCACACTCCAAGCGTCAGTGCAGGTGTGCACACAACACAGAAGGAGCACAGCGGCACACTCCAAGCATCAGTGCGGATGTGCACACAACACAGAAGGAGCACAGCGGCATACTCCAAGCGTCAGTGCGGGTGTGCATCCAACACAGGAGGAGCACAGTGAGGAGGGGGACACGGCGCTGTGATGTGCTGTCTGCTCCCTTCAACAACCTTCCTCATTGAATCTGCAGTCAAATACAGGCAGCAACCAGGTGTCAGAACGTACCTGCAGTCACATTGCATGCGCATCCACGCGGACACTGCAGTCACATTGCATGCGCACCCACGTGGACACTGCAGTCACATTGCATGCGCACCCACGCGGACACTGCAGTCACATTGCATGCGCACCCACGCGGACACTGCAGTCACATTGCATGCGCACCCACGTGGACACTGCAGTCACATTGCATGCGCACCCACGCGGACACTGCAGTCACATTGCATGCGCACCCACGCGGACACTGCAGTCACATTGCAGGCGCACCCACGCGGACACTGCAGTCACATTGCAGGCGCACCCACGCGGACACTGCAGTCACATTGCAGGCGCACCCACGCGGACACTTGGAGTGCTACTCTGCTCCTCCAGTGTCAGGACACGTGCAGAAATGCTAAGTGATTTTAGACAGCACTGACTCTCACCTAAGGGCGAGGGACTGTCTTTAATATGCAAATAGGAGGGTGCACATCTGCACCAAGACATCGGCCGCACCAGGGGGGACAGAACAGTTTGCATATATATAATAAAATATTAAGTTAAAACTGTACATGCCAGAGCGACGTCCCCTATATAAATGTGTCTGCAGATTAATTGGCATTTTGGGAGTAAAAGTAAAATGTCATCGTTCTTAGCAACACATTGTCCTGCGTCTCCCAAGACTCCCCTCTTGTTTGGTCTGCTGCAGCACATACTGCAATGGTGCCCGTATAGTTAATGTGTCACCAGGATATTTCCCCCCCCTCTGAGAGCAGCATAATGTAGAGACAGAGCCCCTGATTCCAGCAATGTGTCACTTACTGAGCTGTTTGCTGTCATTTTCTCTGCTGCAGATCTCGCAGTTATACAGAGCTCATGAATATGCTGGACTACCTGCAGCACACCAAGATGAAGTAAAACAGAGCAGTGCATATGGGCTTCATTAGAAGTGAAAGGCAACAACTTCAATAGGAATGCACAAATAAGAAGAAACAGAAGTCTTCACATTTGCCTAAGTATCTGTATATCCCATGGTCAATAATTAGCGATAATAAACGCTATAGTGCACATAACAAGTTTTATCAGACACAAGGTACATGGGGTATAGAATATAATAAAACATACAGGACAGGACTTGACAATGACGGGCCACATGCGATCTCCCCTATTGGTAAGCCCCCTGTACTGCTAGCTAGCGCTGTTGTGGTTCTCTATGGCCCCCTGTACTGCTAGCTAGCGCTGTTGTGGTTCTCTATGGCCCCCTGTACTGCTAGCCAGTGCTGTTGTGGTTCTCTATGGCTCCCTGTACTGCTAGCCAGTGCTGCTGTGGTTTTCTATGGCCCCCTGTACTGCTAGCCAGTGCTGCTGTGGTTTTCTATGGCCCCCTGTACTGCTAGCCAGTGCTGCTGTGGTTTTCTATGGCCCCTGTACTGCTAGCCAGTGCTGCTGTGGTTTTCTATGGCCCCTGTACTGCTAGACAGTGCTGTTGTGGGTCTCTATGGCTCCCTGTACTGCTAGCCAGTGCTGCTGTGGTTTTCTATGGCTCCCTGTACTGCTAGCCAGTGCTGCTGTGGTTTTCTATGGCCCCTGTACTGCTAGCCAGTGCTGCTGTGGTTTTCTATGGCCCCTGTACTGCTAGCCAGTGCTGCTGTGGTTTTCTATGGCCCCTGTACTGCTAGACAGTGCTGTTGTGGGTCTCCATGGCTCACTGTTTTTTCTAGCCTGTGATTATCTGACTCTGGTCAGTCACTGCTGTAAGTAAGGGCTGGTCGGTGTTTCATGTATAAGCTTGGTTCTATCACTCAGCACTTTGTATATCAGGGACACAGTATATGAATTACCCTGCATGTGGCCTGTCATTGTCACATCCTGTCCTGGGTTTTATTATATTCTATACCCCATGGACCTTGTGTCTAATAAAACTTGTTATGTGCACTATAGCGTTTATTATCGCTAATTATTGACCATGGGATACACAGATACTTAGGCAAATTTAAACACTTCTGTTTCTTCTTATTTCTGCAGCACACCAAGCAGTCCTGTAATGATAACTACTGCTGATTAAACAGTGATTTTATCAAAACTACACTAAGCAGCCCAGTAAGTGACAACACTGGAATCAGGATCTCTGCCCCTACATTATGCTGCTCTCAAATTAGGTGGCAAAAACCTGGTGAGACTCATAATTCTCCTCACTAAAGAGTAACCACCCTAACTAACCCCAAGGCTGTGCCCAAGAATAAATAATTGCCCATCACTGAGCTCACTTCACAAAAAATGACCCCACACCGTGTCACTTATAGTATACAGACTCCACATTCTCTCCTATAACATTTCCACTACACTGCCCCCTCAAATGAAAACCCCCACTGTCCTCACCACTGAATTATACCCTCCAGACCTTCCTCACGTATGAACTATGACCCCCACTGTCCCCACCTCTCCATGCAGCCCCCACTTCACTGCCCCCCTCATGATGTTCCCACTCCATAATGAACCTTCTGCTTCGCATTCTGTATACCAAGCCCTCCCAGGCTCCTAACTGAGCGCTCCCCATGCTGCCCCTTCTCCATATCAAGCCCCCTCCATACCAAGCCCACCATGGTTCCCCTTCCATACCGAGCACCCCCCATGCTTTCCGATTCTCAATACCATGCCTCCAAGCATGCTACCCCATTCTCCATACCATGCCTCCCATTCTCCATACTGCAACTCCCATTCGCTATACTGTCCACCACCCTCATTTTCCCTCCCCCCCCACCCATTTTCCCATTCTGCTCCATCCCCCATGCTGCGCACCCCCATCATGCTCTATCCTCCATGTTGCGCCCCCACATCATGATTCATCCCCCCCATGCTCCATGTTGCACCCCCACATCATGCTCCATCCCCCATGTTGCGCTGCCACATCATGCTCCATCCCCATGTTGCGCCCCCACATCATGCTGCATCCCCCCCATCCTCCATGTTGCGCCCCCATATCATGTTCCATCCCCCTCATCCTCCATGTTGCTTCCCCATATCATGTTCCATCCCCCCATCCTCCATGTTGCGCCCCCACATCATGCTGCATCCCCCTCATCCTCCATGTTGTGCCCCCACATCATGTTCCATCCCCCCATCCTCCATGTTGCGCCCCCATATCATGCTGCATCCCCCCATCCTCCATGTTGCGCCCCCACATCATGCTGCATCCCCCTCATCCTCGATGTTGTGCCCCCACATCATGTTCCATCCCCCCATCCTCCATGTTGCGCCCCCACATCATGCTGCATCCCCCTCATCCTCCATGTTGTGCCCCCACATCATGTTCCATCCCCCCATCCTCCATGTTGCGCCCCCATATCATGCTGCATCCCCCCATCCTCCATGTTGCGCCCCCACATCATGCTGCATCCCCCTCATCCTCGATGTTGTGCCCCCACATCATGTTCCATCCCCCCATCCTCCATGTTGCGCCCCCATATCATGTTCCATCCCACCATCCTCTCTGTTGCGCCCCCACATCATGTTCCATCCCCCCATCCTCTATGTTGCGGCCCCACATCATGCTGCATCCCCCCATCCTCCATGTTGCGCCCCCATATCATGTTCCATCCCCCTATCCTCCATGTTGCGCCCCCCACATCATGCTGCATCCCCCCCATCCTCCATGTTGCACCCCCATATCATGTTCCATCCCCCCCATCCTCCATGTTATGCCCCCACATGATGCTGCATCCCCCCCATCCTCCATTTTGCGCCGCCATATCATGTTCCATCCCCCCATCCTCCATGTTGCGCCCCCACATCATGCTGCATCCCCCCATCCTCCATGTTGCGCCCCCATATCATGTTCCATCCCCCTCATCCTCCATGTTGCTTCCCCATATCATGTTCCATCCCCCCATCCTCCATGTTGCGCCCCCACATCATGCTGCATCCCACTCATCCTCCATGTTGTGCCCCCACATCATGTTCCATCCACCCATCCTCCATGTTGCGCCCCCATATCATGCTGCATCTCCCTCATCCTCCATGTTGCACCCCCATATCATGTTCCATGCCCCCATCCTCCATGTTGCGCCCCCACATCATGTTCCATCCACCCATCCTCCATGTTGCGCCCCCATATCATGCTGCATCTCCCTCATCCTCCATGTTGCGCCCCCATATCATGTTCCATCCCACCATCCTCTCTGTTGCGCCCCCATATCATGTTCCATCCCACCATCCTCCATGTTGCGCCCCCATATCATGCTGCATCCCCCCATCCTCCATGTTGCGCCCCCATATCATGTTCCATCCCCCTATCCTCCATGTTGCGCCCCCCACATCATGCTGCATCCCCCCCATCCTCCATGTTGCACCCCCATATCATGTTCCATCCCCCCCATCCTCCATGTTATGCCCCCACATGATGCTGCATCCCCCCCATCCTCCATTTTGCGCCCCCATATCATGTTCCATCCCCCCATCCTCCATGTTGCGCCCCCACATCATGCTGCATCCCCCCATCCTCCATGTTGCGCCCCCATATCATGTTCCATCCCCCTCATCCTCCATGTTGCTTCCCCATATCATGTTCCATCCCCCCATCCTCCATGTTGCGCCCCCACATCATGCTGCATCCCACTCATCCTCCATGTTGTGCCCCCACATCATGTTCCATCCACCCATCCTCCATGTTGCGCCCCCATATCATGCTGCATCTCCCTCATCCTCCATGTTGCACCCCCATATCATGTTCCATGCCCCCATCCTCCATGTTGCGCCCCCACATCATGCTGCATCCCCCCCATCCTCCATGTTGCGCCCCCATATCATGTTCCATCCCCCTCGTCCTCCATGTTGCGCCGCCCCCCCCGGTTGCTTGTTCGGCGCTATCTTCGGCTGTAAAGCGCTTACCTGCTCCAGGCGGCATCTCCGGCGGCTGCACCTCCCGTTCTCCGCGGTAGTGGTGGCGGTGGCAGGATCATCATCTCACATCTTCCTCCGCGGCGGCTCCATGTCTCGTCCTCCTCTGTGCGGCGCTACCTCATGCTACCGTGACCTCTGCACAGTGAGCGCACGGCAGCACGTCGGGGCGGGGAGCTGATTACAGGTCCTCTGACCCCGGAAGTGCCGGCTCACAGTTTCATTTATATTCGCGTGTTATAGACGCGACTATAAATGACTGCGGAGCCCCCTCCCTCCTCCAAAAAGGCGCCGGATTTAATAAAGAGTTTGGAGGAGGGAGGAAGATTTAAAAAAACATTTTTTTTTTTAAGTTTTGGTTTGGGCGCCGCCCCCCTGGAAGGCGCCGCCCCAGGCACGTGCCTTCAAGTGCCTAATGGTAAATACGGCCCTGGCTACAACCGCAACTGGCAATTATGTATGTTGATATTCAGAGATCAGGCTTTTTTGATTAAACCTTTATATTGTTGGAAATCTTCTTTTAGAAGGGTTCTGTGCTAGTTTCTCATAACAGAAATTATCACATAACATTCTCAGACCTTCTTCCACATACCATTTCTTGATATTAATGACAATGCTTCCCCCTTGTCAACATTCCTACCCAGAATCCCGTTGTTCTCCTGTAGGGACCTAATCGCCTTCTGTTCATCCATAGATAAATAATCCCTCCTAGGAGGATGGGAAAAGATCTTATATTTTTCAAAAGAAGGTGGTAGAAGGTGCCCAGATGGCTCCCCTGGGTATAGCTGAGACTTATTTCTGACATTAACGTGTTGGGAATTAATGCTCACAGCTTCAATGTCAGTAGGGGTGATTTTGTTAACCCCACTTCCCACCATGGACAAGCTCTTCGTCAGTTTTCTGATGAATTCATTGACATCTAAAATCAAATTGAAATGCTTAACAATAGAACTAGAACCAAAATTCTCGTGATCTGTTGCTACCTCCTCTGCTTCCCCTGGGTTTCCTTTTTTTTTTGCCGTGATTTTGTTGGTGCATGAAGGTACTGCTCCCCTCGGTTGGGAACTGAGATTTTAAGCTCACCTCTAAAAAAGAGCTTTTAGGGATCACGGTGGCTCAGTGGTTAGCATTGAAGCGCTGGGGTCCTGGGTTCAATGCCCACCCAGGACAACATCTGCAAGGAGTTTGTATGTTCTCCCCATGTTCCTCTGGGTACTCCGGTTTCCTCCTACACTCCCAAAATATACAGATAGGGAATTTAGATTGTGAGCCCCAATGGGGACAGTGTTTTTGATGTATGTAAAGCACTGTGGAATATATTAGTGCTATATAAAAATAAAGATTTATTTTTATTTATTTATCATAGGGCTCATATGGGGGTTATTTTGAGGATTCATGTTATAAGCTGTCTCCTGAAGTTCATTGAGAACCATTAAACAGCTCCCATCAACTGGTAGTTGTTCATTTATCTCATCATCTGTATGGATAGTAAAAATAGAGACATCTAATTACTTATCCCCCAATGGATCATGTTATCAATTATGTACACTATAAATAAGCAACCTGATTTACGGAATGGACCGTCCCAGAAACACGCAGTGCAATAAAGAGTTAAACAGATTTGTCCAGTGTCAGGAGTTGGTATCTTGCAGCGCCCAGGTATCTGCCTTTTTTCTTTCTGGATTTTTGTCAGGATTGATCTGAAGCATATGTGTCGCCCAGGGACCAGGGGGTACTCAGATCCGGGCCACAGAGTCACTTCTGTGGGTATCACGATGGCGTGACCCGGTCTGTGATCCCAGGCTCCACAGTAAAAGGGGATTTGGTAAGGGAGATTGTCCGTGACGCCACCCACGGTTGTGGTGATTGGGACACCACTGCTGCTCTGGACGGGGATCCCGGGAGTGATGATATGGAGCAGCTAGATGTTATTTCTCCCCTCCGTGGGTAGGGGGTTGGTTGTCCCGGGGCCCGGTGATGGGGTAAGCAGGGAGCAGGGCGCAGTGCTGCAGTGCGGTGCCTGAGGGCACGGGTGTACTCACAAGTAAGTCACACGGAGTCACTGGTAAACTAGGAATTGCCGGTGTCCGCAGCCTTCGGTACGGGGGTGTTAGCGTCCCACACACGGTGCAGCAGCCCTTGTTGTTCTTTCCCTGCAGCCAGGTGCCTTTCTCTCCACTCTCTTCCTCTTTCTCCTCAGCCGGGAACGGGGAATCCACTCCCCTGTAGTGATCCGGGTACCCAGGTACCGAGGGGCCACCGCCCTGCCCCGGCTACCTCTGGCCCCTTCCTCACTACGGCCTGTCCCGGCCCTCTCGGAGCTCGCTTTGCTATCAGCCTGGGAGCCACAGCTCCAGGCTCCACTTCTGTCGGCTTCTCCAAACACTCTGCTCCAGCCCCTCCCCTCTGCTCTGCTTTTCTCTTACCCTGGGGGAGGTGGTTTGTCTTGCTGCACCGGTGTGAGATCAGATTACCAAGGAGCATTAACTCTTTCTGTGACAACCTGGCTGTGCCAGGGCGTCACACACCCCCTTGGTAAAACACGGCCCGTCCTCGGGCCGTCTGGCCACCAACATTTATTAAACTGGGAAAAGAATAAAACATTTTAAACATTTTCACACATGCATTTTCAATAATGGCAACGTAACGGGTCCTTTAGTCACCCACCCAAACAACCTAGCCTTGGTGCTGCCCCTAAAACCCAGGCAGCACCCCTTGACCCCAGTCCAGGAACGGCTCCAGATTGGTCAACGGGACCGGTACTTCGCTGCCGTTGCGGCCGGGCGGACTGCCGGAGCCGTCGTCATCTCCGTCGCGGCCGGGCGGACTGCCGGGGCCGGTGGCAGGGTGGTGACAAAGGGGAGGCCTGGGGACCCCAGGTCTGGGTCCTCCCCCACAGACGCTGCTGGCTCCGCTACCGGTAACAGGGGTAACGGGTCGGTGCATCGCTGCGGCGGCCTCTTCCAGGAACCAAATGCTGGCAGAGTCCTGGCGTCCCTGCCTTTACAGTCCTAGTCACATAAACTGCAGTTCCTTCTTTCTGCTCCCCCTTGGTACTCGGGAGCAGTCCTTCCAGCAGCTTTTAAAGTTTCCCTTTCGCTTCCGGTCCTCCGGAGCTTCACTTCCGCCCGCGTTCTCAGGGGGCGGAGCCTCTTTTTCGCGCCCGCCGCTCGGAGAAGAAGGCGCCAAGCTGTTGTTTTTGGCGCCTAAAATGGCGGCTAAAATGGCGGACTTCTGGATTTTTCCTCAGCGGGACGCCGCTGACGGACGGGGCAAGGCGCACTTCCTCCAGGTGACTGGATGGGCTCGATCCTGTTCGTGACGCCAAATGTGTCGCCCGGGGACCAGGGGGTACTCAGATCCGGGCCACAGAGTCACTTCTGTGGGTATCACGATGGCGTGACCCGGTCTGTGATCCCAGGCTCCACAGTAAAAGGGGATTTGGTAAGGGAGATTGTCTGTGACGCCACCCACGGTTGTGGTGATTGGGACACCACCGCTGCTCTGGACGGGGATCCCGGGAGTGATGATATGGAGCAGCTAGATGTTATTTCTCCCCTCCGTGGGTAGGGGGTTGGTTGTCCCGGGGCCCGGTGATGGGGTAAGCAGGGAGCAGGGCGCAGTGCTGCAGTGCGGTGCCCGAGGGCACGGGTGTACTCACAAGTAAGTCACACGGAGTCACTGGTAAACTAGGAATTGCCGGTGTCCGCAGCCTTCGGTACGGGGGTGTTAGCGTCCCACACACGGTGCAGCAGCCCTTGTTGTTCTTTCCCTGCAGCCAGGTGCCTTTCTCTGCACTCTCTTCCTCTTTCTCCTCAGCCGGGAATGGGGAATCCACTCCCCTGTAGTGATCCGGGTACCCAGGTACCGAGGGGCCACCGCCCTGCTCCGGCTACCTCTGGCCCCTTCCTCACTACGGCCTGTCCCGGCCATCTCGGAGCTCGCTTTGCTATCAGCCTGGGAGCCACAGCTCCAGGCTCCACTTCTGTCTGCTTCTCCAAACACTCTGCTCCAGCCCCTCCCCTCTGCTCTGCTTTTCTCTTACCCTGGGGGAGGTGGTTTGTCTTGCTGCACCGGTGTGAGATCAGATTACCAAGGAGGATTAACTCTTTCTGTGACAACCTGGCTGTGCCAGGGCGTCACACACCCCCTTGGTAAAACACGGCCCGTCCTCGGGCCGTCTGGCCACCAACATTTATTAAACTGGGAAAAGAATAAAACATTTTAAACATTTTCACACATGCATTTTCAATAATGGCAACGTAACGGGTCCTTTAGTCACCCACCCAAACAACCTAGCCTTGGTGCTGCCCCTAAAACCCAGGCAGCACCCCTTGACCCCAGTCCAGGAACGGCTCCAGATTGGTCAACGGGACCGGTACTTCGCTGCCGTTGCGGCCGGGCGGACTGCCGGAGCCGTCGTCATCTCCGTCGCGGCCGGGCGGACTGCCGGGGCCGGTGGCAGGGTGGTGACAAAGGGGAGGCCTGGGGACCCCAGGTCTGGGTCCTCCCCCACAGACGCTGCGGGCTCCGCTACCGGTAACAGGGGTAACGGGTCGGTGCATCGCTGCGGCGGCCTCTTCCAGGAACCAAATGCTGGCAGAGTCCTGGCGTCCCTGCCTTTACAGTCCTAGTCACATAAACTGCAGTTCCTTCTTTCTGCTCCCCCTTGGTACTCGGGAGCAGTCCTTCCAGCAGCTTTTAAAGTTTCCCTTTCGCTTCCGGTCCTCCGGAGCTTCACTTCCGCCCGCGTTCTCAGGGGGCGGAGCCTCTTTTTCGCGCCCGCCGCTCGGAGAAGAAGGCGCCAAGCTGTTGTTTTTGGCGCCTAAAATGGCGGCTAAAATGGCGGACTTCTGGATTTTTCCTCAGCGGGACGCCGCTGACGGACGGGGCAAGGCGCACTTCCTCCAGGTGACTGGATGGGCTCGATCCTGTTCGTGACGCCAAATGTGTCGCCCGGGGACCAGGGGGTACTCAGATCCGGGCCACAGAGTCACTTCTGTGGGTATCACGATGGCGTGACCCGGTCTGTGATCCCAGGCTCCACAGTAAAAGGGGATTTGGTAAGGGAGATTGTCCGTGACGCCACCCACGGTTGTGGTGATTGGGACACCACCGCTGCTCTGGACGGGGATCCCGGGAGTGATGATATGGAGCAGCTAGATGTTATTTCTCCCCTCCGTGGGTAGGGGGTTGGTTGTCCCGGGGCCCGGTGATGGGGTAAGCAGGGAGCAGGGCGCAGTGCTGCAGTGCGGTGCCCGAGGGCACGGGTGTACTCACAAGTAAGTCACACGGAGTCACTGGTAAACTAGGAATTGCCGGTGTCCGCAGCCTTCGGTACGGGGGTATTAGCGTCCCACACATGGTGCAGCAGCCCTTGTTGTTCTTTCCCTGCAGCCAGGTGCCTTTCTCTCCACTCTCTTCCTCTTTCTCCTCAGCCGGGAACGGGGAATCCACTCCCCTGTAGTGATCCGGGTACCCAGGTACTGAGGGGCCACCGCCCTGCTCCGGCTACCTCTGGCCCCTTCCTCACTACGGCCTGTCCCGGCCCTCTCGGAGCTCGCTTTGCTATCAGCCTGGGAGCCACAGCTCCAGGCTCCACTTCTGTCTGCTTCTCCAAACACTCTGCTCCAGCCCCTCCCCTCTGCTCTGCTTTTCTCTTACCCTGGGGGAGGTGGTTTGTCTTGCTGCATTAACATTAATATTAGGATTAACTCTTTCTGTGACAACCTGGCTGTGCCAGGGCGTCACACATATACAGTACAGAAAACTACATTATTGGTGAAAAACTCATGAAGGAGGTGGTTGTAAAAATGAGGTTCCTGAAGTGATAAATGTACATATTTTATAGGAGAGGTCATTAGGGAGATCTTACAGGGAGTTAGCGGGCTTTCCACACTCCTTACCGTCCACAGAGCAGTTGGAAGGTGGAAAGGCTGAATGGAACATTCTAGTTGAAAATCCAGAAGGGGAAGGTGGAGACTGGCAAATCATGGGCCAAATGCTTGTTTTTCTTTTCTTTCCCTAGTAAATAGGTCTACATATAAGATATTTGTGGTTTTAGTATTTAGAACAGGATACCGCAGATACTTCTGATACCGCATGAAATCCTGACATGCGATATACAAGCCTCATATAATTGACTAAATAGAGTGATAAACAGGTGTATTCTCCAATTCCAGATCCTAAATCAGTGTTAGGAGCACACTGTCTCAGGCCTCTGCCACACTCACGTGGAAATCATGCACGTGCCGCGAGACACGTATTTTCCCTGCGTGTTGCGTGTGGTAAGTACGTGTCTCTGGTACGTGCAGTCCACGTTTGTTCTCCGTGTGCTATCCGCGATAACACACGGAGAACAGGTAATTTACATACTCACCTGGTCCTCGCTGCTGTCCAGGGTTCTGATCTTCGGCTCCAGCCCCGCCCACTCCCCGCTGATGCTGCTTCCGGCCGAACGTAGGGGCGGAGATTAGAGCCCGTGACAGCACGCCAACCTCCTTTCCATGCTCATAATAAGCGGCAGCCGGCAGCAACTGTTTGGAGCGGAAGATTCTGTACGACTGGTAGAGGGGAGTATGTGTTTTTTTTTTTTTTTTTTTAAATAATGACACGTGTTTCTCCGGCGCGTGTCACATGGGACCACATGCACACTACATCCGTGTGGTATGGGTGCGGGCCGTGTGACACCTGTGCTGCCAGAGAAAACGTGGACATGTCGGCGTAAATGTGGCGCCCTGGACAAGCCAGGACGTCACAAATACTGCAACAACACACCCCACACCCCGGCTAGGCACACCGAAGTCAAACAAAATCCTTGTTGCCTCCCTCCAGGGGCTGATGTCCACACAAGGGGGTGGAGCCAGGCGGTTGGCCCCGCCCGCCGAGGAGTACACAGTCCTGGAGGCAGGAAAAGGAAGTACAGTGTAGTAGGGAGAGTGAAGTGAGAGGAGTGAAGTGGCAAAGGAGCAACAGACTGACCCTGTCCGGGTGCGTGGCCCGGGCACATACAGCAAAGTTGGCAGATGGTGGTGACCGTCTGCAGGAGAGGCCTATCGACGCGGAACCGT
Source organism: Anomaloglossus baeobatrachus (assembly GCF_048569485.1). Lineage (NCBI taxonomy): Eukaryota > Metazoa > Chordata > Amphibia > Anura > Aromobatidae > Anomaloglossus > Anomaloglossus baeobatrachus. The sequence continues at coordinate 127,839,827 of NC_134360.1, forward strand.
AGGGCCGGGGTTGGGCGGTGGCCCACCGGTACCGAACCGGGGAGCGAAGAGAAGCCAGCACCATTCGGCAGGGCTTACGGACACCGACCAGGCTTGGAGTCGCCGTAAAACCGGTCAAATCCGTTAGCGAAGGGAACCTCCGGGGTTTCCCAGCAACCAAGTCCCGATTGAAGGCAACCGCTCAAACCATGAAGGGAAGCACAGTCACCACCAAGGCTACAGTTCCCAGGGCCAGAGCCTGTGGGCAAAAGGGGCTCCCTCAGCATCCATCCAAGCTGGTGAGCGGGTTACCGGTGGGAAGCCATCAGAACCAGAAACATTCTACAAGTGCAGGGAAAGGAAGTCACCACTAACCTACCAGGAGAAGAACAACCGCAGCCGCCTGTGGGACCCGTCCATCCAGCCGTTTGTTTTACCGGAGACTTTGTGTTCATCATTGGCTGAGTGAGTACCACTGTGCCGTACGGCACCGCGCTGCCCCCGCGACCCTGCACCCCACCAGGCCCCGTAACCCGCCTGCCATCCCTCCCCTCACCAGGCCCCGGGACAACCAACCCCCCCTACCCACGGAGGGGAAAAACAACATCCAAGCTGCTCCCTCTCATCGCTCCCGGGATCCCCGTCCAGAGCAGCGGTGGTGTCACAATCTCACCACAACTGTGGGTGGCGTCACGGACAATAAATCCCCAAAACCATCCCCCTTTTCACTCACGGGCGAGGAGCGTCGCTCGAGTCCCCGGATCCGGCCCACCGCTCGAGCCACTGAGCAGCAAGCAGCAGCCGGACCCGAGCCACGAGCGAGCGGTCGAGCAGCGTACCCCCCGCCGGCGACAACTTGGCATCACAAACAGGATCTTACCGCTCTGCCGTCTGGTAGAGGTGCGCTTTGTGACCGCCGGAGGTGTCCGGCCGAAAATTTTGAGAAGCCGCCATTTTGGGCGTGAAAAATCCCCGCTCGAGCGTCTTCCTGAGCAGTGGAGGCGCGAAAGCCGAAACCCCACCCCTGTAGAGAAGGAGCTGGAAAAAGACTAAGGGGGATGGAAACAAGATGTCAGCGCCCGACGGAGCCGCTGGAGGAGCGGCGGTCGCAGCCGCAGTGGCACCCGTGGATGTGAATGGGCCCGCCCAGGTCCCGGCCGCACTGGCGGGAGGCGCCGTGGCCCCAGCTTTCGCTCAGGTGATGCCGTTCTCCTTGCCCTATGTGCTCAGAGCTACCTGGCTGCCGCAGTACAATGGGAAACCTTTTGCGTTGCAGGTCTTCCGGAAGAAGCTTAGCCCGCTACTAGAACTGTACCCCCTAACTGATAAGCAACGTGCAGCGGCAGTGCTGGGGCAGCTAACTGGCGCGGCTGAGTAGGAGGCAGAGACCTGGGCCGAGGGGGACCGGTCCTCTGTAGCCACCATCTTTGAGAAGCTACAGACTGCCTTCGAGACCCGCACCGAAGGCAAGCTGCGGATGCGGTTTTATCAATGCCGGCAACGGCCCGCGGATAGCATTCGGGACTATGCCTTGTGTCTGCAAACCGCCCTCCGCACACTGAAGCGGGTAGACACCCTCAACGAGGCGGACAGCAACAAAATGCTAGTGGAGCAGTTTGTACAGGGGATGAGGTCCTCGGACCTAAACAACTCCGGCTGTGGGCCCTGGAACACCCTGATGGGGGTTTTGTTGTGTTAAAGGAACGGGCCATTAAAGCTCTGCAGCCCCCAGCATCAGAAATCCCTGAGGCGGCCCCATGGCCAGCTGAGACGGCTCCTGTCGTGGTGGCCTCTGCCCTCCCAACACCTCCGGTACCTACATAAAAACAAAAAAGTGAGCCGGAGTATGAGATGGTATACATGGAACTTGTGAGACCATGTTCACACTGGCCATGAGACAAAGAGAAACCAAGGAAAAAATTGTGAAAACATACCCTGCTGTAACTAAATAAAAGCATAGTGCATATAAACATAGGGTACTTAGTAAACACTGTTTTTGATCAAAAAAAGCATAAAGCTAGCCCACCAAACGTCAAGGTGTACCCAGTTGGGATAGTACCTACACTCTCTAATATTAAAACCTTACCATGGGTCTAAAATAGGCCTCAATGTGGCTAAGGGCTGAGAGCGACCAGGTCCCAACAGGACACACACAGTCAGGGGGATTCACAGAATGAAATGTCCAGCTCGCTGAGAAGGGGGCCACTCCCTGTTTGTACTGAATACAAAAAACCTCCTTTAAACAAAAAAGTGAGCCAGAGTATGAGATGGTATACATGGAACTTGTGAGACCATGTTCACACTGCCATGAGACAAAGAGAAACCAAGGAAAAAATTGTGAAAACATACCCTGCTGTAACTAAATAAAAGCATAGGGCATATAAACATAGGGTACTTAGTAAACACTGTTTTTGATCAAAAAAAGCATAAAGCTATCCAACCAAACGTCAAGGTGTACCCAGTTGGGATAGTACCTACACTCTCTAATATTAAAACCTTACCATGGGTCCATGGTAAGGTTTTAATATTAGAGAGTGTAGGTACTATCCCAACTGGGTACACCTTGACGTTTGGTGGGATAGCTTTATGCTTTTTTTGATCAAAAACAGTGTTTACTAAGTACCCTATGTTTATATGCACTATGCTTTTATTTAGTTACAGCAGGGTATGTTTTCACAATTTTTTCCTTGGTTTCTCTTTGTCTCATGGCCAGTGTGAACATGGCCTCACAAGTTCCATGTATACCAACTCATACTCCGGCTCACTTTTTTGTTTTTATGTAGGTTTTTTGTATTCAGTACAAACAGGGAGTGGCCCCCTTCTCAGCGAGCTGGACATTTCATTCTGTGAATCCCCCTGACTGTGTGTGTCCTGTTGGGACCCGGTCGCTCTCAGCCCTTAGCCACATTGAGGCCTATTTTAGACCCATGGTAAGGTTTTAATATTAGAGAGTGTAGGTACTATCCCAACTGGGTACACCTTGACGTTTGGTGGGATAGCTTTATGCTTTTTTTGATCAAAAACAGTGTTTACTAAGTACCCTATGTTTATATGCACTATGCTTTTATTTAGTTACAGCAGGGTATGTTTTCACAATTTTTTCCTTGGTTTCTCTTTGTCTCATGGCCAGTGTGAACATGGTCTCACAAGTTCCATGTATACCAACTCATACTCCGGCTCACTTTTTTGTTTTTATGTAGGTTTTTTGTATTCAGTACAAACAGGGAGTGGCCCCCTTCTCAGCGAGCTGGACATTTCATTCTGTGAATCCCCCTGACTGTGTGTGTCCTGTTGGGACCCAGTCGCTCTCAGCCCTTAGCCACATTGAGGCCTATTTTAGACCCATGGTAAGGTTTTAATATTAGAGAGTGTAGGTACTATCCCAACTGGGTACACCTTGACGTTTGGTGGGATAGCTTTATGCTTTTTTTGATCAAAAACAGTGTTTACTAAGTACCCTATGTTTATATGCACTATGCTTTTATTTAGTTACAGCAGGGTATGTTTTCACAATTTTTTCCTTGGTTTCTCTTTACCTCCGGTACCTGCAGCCCCAAGCGGAATGATGGAGGAACTGGCTGCCCACGTCCACCGCATGGATGGGGACCTCGCCAAGATCCTCGCCGCACTCCAGCCTCCGACCAGGTCCCAGCCCCCGGGGAAGATGCAGCTCGCTGACAGCCCCAAGGACGTCCCCTGGATGCAGCGGAGGAGGGCCAATGACTCACGGTATGGACCTCCAATTTGTTACAGGTGTAGCAAGCCCGGCCACTACTCCCGACGGTGTCCGTTAAACGATCAACCCCTGGGGCCACGGGCCAATCCTCAGGAGTAGAACCCAGTGGCCCCCCGACTGGCGGGACCGGTACATCGGAGCCCGGCCTATCATCCCCCTGGCAGTGGACGGCATCCCGCTGATGGCTCTCCTGGACACTGGATCTCAGGTAACCACAATACCATACACACTGTATCAGCGGTATTGGGGAAAGGACGAACTAGCCCCCCCAGATGGCAGCATGACACTGATTGCCGCTGATGGACTCCAATTGACCCAAGTGGGGTACAAACAAGTGGCCATGACTGTGGAATGAGCTGAACTGCAACACCAGGAATTGATTGTGATAATGAATGAACCCAGCGATCATAACCCGAAAGTAGTCCTAGGGACTAATGTGATGGCGCACTCTGTATGAGTGAGGTGCTGACCCTACTGCAGCAGCTGGCCGCCACAGCGGCGGGGAGCCGACAGAGAGCTGTGCAGCGTGAGATCCGGGCCCTGATGTATCGCCAGCATGTGAACTCGACAGGAGGAGAGATTGGGGGTGTGAGAGTGATGGATGCGGCCCCTTTGATTGTGCCTCCCAGGAGTGAGATGATGATTTGGTGTAGGGCAGCGGTAGGGCCCCAAGGGCGAGACTACCCCGCCATGATAGAGCCCATGCCCTCCGAACACTGGCCCACAGTAATGGCCGCCCGAGGGGTGGTAGATGTCAAGAAAGGGAGAGTGCCCGTAAGGGTGCTGAACTGTGGGGAGGAAGAGGTTAGGCTTCCCCGGTATGCTACCCTTGCCAAGTTGCTCACTCTAGATCCCCACACCATCCACAAGGCCGTTCCCCCGATCTCACCGCCTACTGCCAGTTCTCACCCATCCCTGGGGGAGTTAGACGAGTGGTGTCGAGAGCTACACGTACGCACTGATGATACCCCTACACATCACAAAGAAGAGGTATACCAGGTGGTACAGGAGTATGAGCGAGTTTTTAGCAAATATCCTCTAGATTGGGCAGATAAAAGGGGTCCAACACCATATCCCCACCGGTGAACACCCCCCTATTAAAGAGAGGTACAGGCCTATTCCCCCTGCGCACTACCAATGCGCCAAAGACATGTTGAGGAACATGAAGGAGGCGGGGGTTATTAGGGACAGCTGTAGTCCCTGGGCTGCCCTGTTGGTGCTGGTTAAGAAGAAGGATGGCACCATGCGGATGTGTGTGGATTACCGGAAGATTAACCAGATAACACATAAGGATGCTTACCCTCTGCCCCGTATTGAAGAGTCCCTGGCCGCACTGAGAACCGCTAACTACTTCTCTACCCTTGACCTCACCAGTGGGTACTGGCAGGTGGCCGTGGCACCAGAAGACCGAGAGAAGACTGCCTTCGCCACTCCTATGGGACTGTGCGAGTTCAACAGCATGCCGTTCGGGCTGTGCAATGCCCCCGGAACCTTCCAACGACTGATGGAATGCTGTCTGGGACACTTAAATTTCGAGACCGTCTTGCTGTACCTAGATGATGTGATTTTGTACTCACAGACGTATGAAGCCCATCTGGAGCACCTAGCCGAGGTGTTCGCGTCCCTTGCTAAGTATGGGATGAAGTTGAAGCCCTCAAAGTGTCATCTGCTGAAGCCCAGAGTGCAGTACCTTGGACATGTGGTTGGTGCAGAAGGTGTCGCCCCCGACCCCGAGAAGATCACCGCCATCCAAGACTGGCCGAGACCGACCACGGTGAGGGAAGTGAGGCAGTTCCTGGGCCTGGTGGGATATTACCGTCGCTTCATTAAGGGGTACACGAAGATGGCTGCCCCCATGCAAGACCTCCTCGTGGGACAGACCAAGGGTGGTAGACCCCTAGGAGCCCCATTGGTGTGGGAAGAAAAGCATGAGGAATCCTTCCGCCAGCTGAGAGCGGCTCTGACCGGAGAGGAAATCCTAGCGTACCCTGACTACAGCCGCCCATTCATCCTCTACACCGATGCCAGCAATGTGGGCTTGGGGGCTGTTCTATCCCAGGTCCAAGATGGAAGGGAGAAGGTGATTGCTTATGCTAGCCGAAAACTCCGACCGAGAGGAACCCTGAGAACTACAGCTCTTTCAAGCTTGAGCTCTTAGCACTGGTGTGGGCTATCACCGAGCGGTTCCGCCATTACCTGGCAGCAGCCAAGTTCACCGCTTACACGGACAATAACCCATTGACCCATCTAGATACAGCCAAGCTGGGCGCGTTGGAGCAGCGGTGGGTGGCCAGGTTAGCCAACTACGATTTCACCATCAAATACCGAGCCGGCCGTACCAACGTTAATGCCGATGCACTCTCCCGGATGCCCCACCTGTTGGAAGAGGAGCCAGAGGATGACGACCTCGAAGAGATCGAGTTGCCTGCGTTTCACCGGCCGTTAACTGAGAAGGTGCATGTCCATCAACAACGGGTGAACCTGGACCCGCTGCCCAGTCAGGAGTGGTGGGAAGCTCAGGACCAGGCACCTGCTGTCTGCCTGGTCAAGACCCTGGTGGAACAGGGTTCTGCTGGGATAGACCCTGCCGCCCCTGCCGAAGCCCAACGTCTATGGCGAGAACGGACCCGGCTGTACCTACACCAGGGGAAGTTGTATCGTGAGCTGATTAATCCGAAGACCCACGAAAAGATTCGCCAGTTGGTGATTCCCCAGGCTAACGTGCCCACCGTCCTGCAAGCATACCATGATGGGGCTGGGCACTTCGGGTGGAAGAAGCTGGAGATGTTGTTGAGAGAGCGGTTTTATTGGAGTGGAATGCGGGAATCTGCGGAGGCCTGGTGCCGAGAATGTGGCCCCTGCGCATTGAGAAGGAAGGACGAGGCCAGCCAGAAGGCACCCCTACACCCGATCATTACGCATCAACCGCTGGAGCTGGTTGCCCTCGACCATGTAAAGCTCACCCCCAGCCGAAGTGGGTACACCTACGCTCTAACCATTGTAGACCGATTCTCAAGGTTCATGGTGGTAGTCCCAGTTAAGGACCTAACCGGCCATTCCGCCGCTAAGGCGTTCCAGGCTTATTTCTGTCGACCGCATGGGTACCCCGAGAAGGTGCTTACCGACCAGGGCCCGGCCTTTGAAGCAGAGGTATTCCAGGAATTCTGCCAGTTGTACGGCTGCAATAAAATCCGGACCACGCCTTACCATGCCCAAACCAATGGCATGTGTGAAAAGATGAACCCCTTGGTCCTGGGCCTCTTCAAGACGCTACCGCTGTAAGAGCGGAACATGTGGCCGGAGAAGCTACCTGACCTGGTCAATATGTATAACAACATCCCTTCCAGCTCTACAAATGCACTCCAGCCTACCTGATGAGGGCTCGTCCCGGCCGGCTACCAGTGGATTTAGAAATGGGCTTGGAAGCCCCAGAAGCACTCCCTTCGACAGCTGAATGGGACACAATGGGCGGAGAACCCAGTACCACCAGGTCCAGGAATATGTTGAAAAGAACTTGTGCCGGAGTCGGGAACAACAAGAGCAGTGCTTTAATAAGAAGGCGCCAGCCGGTCCCTTCCAGCCTGGGGATGTAGTGCTGAAGCGTAAAAGAAGGACCCACAAGCTGGATGATCAATGGGAAAAAACCCCGTACATAGTACAGCCCACGGGATGGGAGAATGGGAAGGCCTACCAGATCAGCCGTGACCAAGGGGGGACTCTGGCCACGGTTTCCCGGGACCATCTAAAGAGGTGCCCACCAGCATTGAGGGTAGCGGCTGAAGCTCCAGTTCCCAGATCGGCGGAGAAAGAAAAAGAGGTAATCCATACCATGATGGGTGATTTCCCGGCAGACTGGCCTACGCAGAACGGCGCGGTGATTCTTCCAGTGATCCTGTTCCCACAACCCGTGGATGAGGAAGTGATGGAAGTGATTGACCATGAGCCAGTGCCCAGGGATGCACCTGTAAACAGCTCCCCTACGCCTCCGCCTGCCCCACATGATAGCAGGGAGGAGGAACTAGTTGTTCCCCCTGCCCCACTGCCTGCCAGTGACACTGGGCCCCGAAGGTCCACCCGTCCCAACCTAGGTAGACCCCCACTTAGGTACAGGGAAACTACTCTTTAAAGGGGGGGGGCTTTGTGTGTTGAGCATGTAGAGTTAAGAAAGTTTGAATGATAAGTAAATCAACAGAAGATGTCACCTGATTGGAACTTTGATTAAACCGGCCGTTGCCAGCAACTGGTCCCCGTAGGGACCTCCTTCAACCGTGCGTAAGGGACTTCTTACGGACAAGCCCGAGAACTGGCAGGGCAACCACAAACTAGTGGGATGTAAATATTTGTTGGCTTAAAACCGTTACCGCCTCCGGAGAGGCTGATTTGGGAGGATGGGCCTGGAGGAAAGGGATGGCCCAGGCCCGCCACTACCGTAACCGGTGGCGAACCTCCGGGGGTTCAGGGGTCCCCATGGACGCGGGCCCCCTGAAAGGGACCGTACCCGCTCGGGCAACTTGGTTCTGGACTGGTGTCAAGGGGTGCTGCCCACTTCTTAGGGGCAGCATCAGGGCCAAGTTGTTTGGGCGGGGGGAGAGCGGAAGCCGTACCGTTCATTAAAAATGTTTGATAACGTTTAAGAATGCACCTCCCATTGTGGGAAGATTGAAAAAAAATGCTTATGTTTTTACATGTTTTTACCATTTTCTATCTTTTGCAGTCAAAAAACAAAAATAAAACCGGTGATGGACGGGCAGCCCGCGGACGGTCTGCATTTTACTAAGGGGGAATGTGGCGCCCTGGACAAGCCAGGACGTCACAAATACTGCAACAACACACCCCACACCCCGGCTAGGCACACCGAAGTAAAACCAAATCCTTGTTGCCTCCCTCCAGGGGCTGATGTCCACACAAGGGGGTGGAGCCAGGCGGTTGGCCACGCCCGCCGAGGAGTACACAGTCCTGGAGGCAGGAAAAGGAAGTGCAGTGTAGTAGGGAGAGTGATGTGAGAGGAGTGAAGTTGCAAAGGAGCAACAGACTGACCGTGTCCGGGTGCGTGGCCCGGGCACATACAGCAAAGTTGGCAGACGATGGTGACCGTCTGCAGGAGAGGCCTATCGACGCGGAACCGTAGGGCCGGGGTTGGGCGGTGGCCCACTGGTACCGAACCGGGGAGCGAAGAGAAGCCAGCACCATTCGGCAGGGCTTACGGACCCCGACCAGGCTTGGAGTCGCCGTAAAACCAGTCAAATCCATTAGCGAAGGGAACCTCCGGGGTTTCCCAGCAACCAAGTCCCGATTGAAGGCAACCGCTCAAACCGTGAAGGGAAGCATAGTCACCGCCAAGGCTACAGTTCCCAGGGCCAGAGCCTGCGGGCAAAAGGGGCTCCCTCAGCATCCATCCAAGCTGGGGAGCGGGTTACCTGTGGGAAGCCATCAGAACCAGAAACATTCTACAAGTGCAGGGAAAGGAAGTCACCACTAACCTACCGGGAGAAGAACAACCGCAGCCGCCTGTGGGACCCGTCCATCCAGCCGTTTGTTTTACCGGAGACTTTGTGTTCATCATTGGCTGAGTGAGTACCACTGTGCCGTGCGGCACCACGCTGCCCCCGCGACCCTGCACCCCACCAGGCCCCGTAACCCGCCTGCCATCCCTCCCCTCACCAGGCCCCGGGACAACCAACCCCCCTACCCACGGAGGGGAAAAACAACATCCAAGCTGCTCCCTGTCATCGCTCGCGGGATCCCCGTCCAGAGCAGCGGTGGTGTCACAACCTCACCACAACCGTGGGTGGAGTCACGGACAATAAATCCCCAAAACCATCCCCCTTTTCACTCACGGGCGAGGAGCGCCGCTCGAGTCCCCGGATCCGGCCCACCGCTCGAGCCACCGAGCAGCAAGCAGCAGCCGGACCCGAGCCGCGAGCGAGCGGTCGAGCAGCGCACCCCACCCCCGCGACATAAGGAACACACGGACACACCTAAGTACGGAACGGACATATGTTCCGTTCCAAAATACTTACGTGTGTCCAAACCATTATGAATTCATATGTCCACGTGTGTACGTGCCTCCGGTACGTGAAAAAATTGGCAAATATATACCGGAGGTGTGACAGAGGCCTCAAGCTGGAATACTGGGTGTCCCTAAAAAGCAAAGTGAGAAAAAGTCTTCAGCCAAGATTAGATGGTCCAGTCCAGCTTCTCCTAACCACAGCAACTTTGGTGAAGCTTTAGGGGAAACCCATTTGGATGCACAACAGCCGCCGTAAAAATTCACAGCACCAACAATGTAAAGGCTACTTTACATGCTGCGACATCGCTAGCGATCTCATTAGCGATGTAAAATTCTAGATAGCAAGTGCGATCTTTCGAAATCGCACATAGGTTATTTTACGCATGTGCGATCACGAAAGATCGCACTTGCGCTCTAGAATTTCACATCGCTAATGAGATCTCTAGCGATGTCGTAGCATGTAAAGTACCCTTAAGGGTCTAAACACACCATAGTGCTGGACTATTTCACATAGAACCTTATGGGAAATCTCCAGATAGGGACTGATATATGGGAAATAGCCAAAATAAGGGATTGATAGTTACAGGAACACAATGCAAACAAAAACTCATGGTGGGAGAAACATTTTCTATCCTGAACCAGCCACATAGTTCAAGGGTTTAAGTAGATGACTCTCAGGGATAACATACCTGTATGTACCTAGCATGGTCTAAGTGTTTGGTATCTGAAGGTGTAAAAGTACTACTCTATGTTATACAGAAGGTAATCAGGTTCATGTGAAAAGGAAATCCTATCAAAGAACCCCTGGTGGTATATTACGGACTTAAGAGAAGAAAATATCCATTAGTGTTGTGATACAGTTATGTGCATTCAGGTAGGGAACTGAGGTGAAACAGGTAGGAAAGTCCCACGGGCACGCATCATGCGCTACTATATACCTTCTGATATACCCATAATTGGTCAAAAAGGGGGAAATGTAAGACAACAGAATCCATTTTTGTTTTGGTAGAATTTATCTAGTAATTTAAAGAAAACAACCTCCAGGATTTTGCTATGAAGTTTAGGCAGTACCATACTGGCAGTGAGATGCTGTATCAAAGCATAACTTTTGTTGAAAAATCAGATGCTTGGTGGCTGATATATCTTTAATCATACTTGCAGAAATGCACTGCACTTTGATTAACATGTGTGTGCCGCCCCCACGCCAGCAGCCGTGCTGCTCGGATCTGGATCTGCGGTATGGCTCGAGGGACTCTACTGGACCCGGGGGTCACGCGGACACTTCGAATAAAAAGGGGACGTATTTGTACGGGTGTCGTTGAAAACTGTCTGTGACGCCACCCACGGTGTGTGGTGAGATGTAGCACCACCGCTTCTGCTGTGGGACTCCCGGGGGCGATGGGCTGGCAGCTGGATGTTAACCCCTCTGTGGGTAAAGATGGATGCCCCGGGGCCCAATGCCTCTGTGCAGGGGATGATAACGGCAGGGGCCGGCGCACCCGGTCAAACCAGAAATGTTACTCACAGTTGAATAAATCACACAAGTCCTTTGGTAAACCATGGTGATGGTGGTCGGCTGCCGCAGACGGGTGTATCTGGTCCCACACCCGGGCCGATAGTCAATGCCCCTTTCCTCTGCACATTCTGTTTTCTGTGGTGGACTTCCCGGTGTGTAACGCAGGAGTCCACTCCTGGTCCTTTGGTTGGGAGCCGTGCCCGTCACACGCTGACCCATGGGATGTACTGGGCCCTGGCGGATGCCCTATCCCTCTCTGTGGGTGGTTGTCTACTTTTCCGGACCTAAAATCCTGCCCTCAATTGGTTAATTAGCTAGGCTGTTGGTGCCGGTCCTGGCTTCAGGGTAAAAAGTTCCTTACCCGGCAGTCTATCTCAAGGGCCCCAAGTCCGGGGATCCCTGGCCTGGAGGGTAGTCACCAGTTTCAGTAGTGACTGGGCCTAAGCCGACTCCACCGCAGGTCCTTCCTCCAATCAGCCTCTCCAGAGACCACATGGTGTGTAACAAGAAGGTGGATGGGGGTATTTACAAGACCCAAAAGTTTTTGGGTTGGCCTGCCAGTTCTCGGCCATGGTCCATATAAAACTGAAGAACTGTGAACTGTCAACGGGGTCTAACTGGGGTAAGCGGGAACCGCTACCTTAATCCTCATCTTCCGGGCTTGGAGATGGCGGAGAGGGGTAGGGGTACAACTACTCACCAGCGGCCGCCCACCTCCTGACATCGAGGGCGAACCACCCCCTTTCTCCACAGTGCCGGGTATAAGAGACCAGCTCTCCGGGCTCCAGGTCTCGATCCGGGTGGCCTGTAGGCAGATGAGGGGCCACGTCTCTCCGGGATACAAAAATCTCGGCCTCCAGGCCCGGCTCGAAAATAAAGCCCCATCCCTTCTGGAGGTTAAAATGCCGGACCTGTCCTTGGTACGTCGGACCCCGCACTCGGAAAGTTGCCTGTCGGAGGTTTTCTTTCTCCCGGTAGGTGCGGGCTAGTACTTCCACCTTCCTCTTCTCCCAGACCGCGATCTCTGTCCTCAGCTGTTGCAGCAGCCACTCCCAATACGGGGCACTGGTTCCGTGCTCCACTTCCGCCTGCTCAGGGGCTTGGATCAGCCAGACGCCCTCGCTACCGGCTACGACCGGCCTCACGTGAAGTGGCGGGCTCCGCTGATCCGTGGCCTGCTCTGCCACCCTGCAGGTACATCCTGGCTGCACTTCAGCTGGGACTGGGTACTGGGTAGCGGCCGGCGTCTTTGCTGATGCCGACTTCCGGTTGGGTGTCGACTTTGTTGTGGCCGGGCGGATTGCCGGGGCCGACGTCATCAAGTGCGCCGCCGTCATCAAGTGCGCCGCCGTCTTTGGGACCGGGGGTGATGTCATATCGGGTGCGGCCGGACTCGAGGCCGGAGGGGATTTCTTCCGGGTCTTGGTCTGGCACGGGGCTGGCACGGGTGCCGGAGCGGTGGTGTGCCCATGGCCCGAGGACTCCGAGGCCGGGTCCTCGCAAACAGATGGAATGGGTATTGCTGCCGTGGCTTGGGGCAGCGGACCGAGCGTGGCGCCAGCTACAGGTACGGGCAGCGAGGGTGGTGACGTGGCGGACGAAGGCAGACCGAGCTCCTCAGCCTGGTGGCGCAGTCTATAAACGTGGCTTGCTAGTTTCGCTTTCAGCCTCAGGGTCCTCCTTCCGGCCATGTTCCCAGGGGGCGGGGCTTCAACTTTGCGCCCTTTCTCAGGGAAGAAAACGCTGGCTTGTCGTTTTTCGTGCCTAAAAATGGCGGCATAATGGCGATTTCTCAAAATGTTGCAGCGGAACACCGCTGACTGTCAAGAACAAGGCACGCTTTCACCAGGTAAGTGAATGGGTAAGTATCCTGTTCGTGATGCCAAGTTTCGAGGTGTGCCGCCCTCACGCCAGCAGCCGTGCTGCTCGGATCCAGATCTACGGTATGTCTCGAGGGACTCTACCGGACCTGGGGATCACGTGGACACTTCGAATAAAAAGGGGATGTATTTGTACGGGTGTCATTGAAAACTGTCTGAGATGCCACCCACGGTGTGTGGTGAGATGTAGCACCAACCACTGCTGCTGTGGGACTCCCGGGGGCGATGGGCTGGCAGCTGGATGTTAACCCCTCTGTGGGTAGGGATGGATGCCCCGGGGCCCAATGTCTCTGTGCAGGGGATGATAACGGCAGGGGCCGGCGCACCCGGTCAGACCGGAAATGTTACTCACAGTTGAATAAATCACACAAGTCCTTTGGTAAACCATGGTGATGGTGGTCGGCTGCCGCAGACGGGTGTATCTGGTCCCACACCCGGGCCGATAGTCAATGCCCCTTTCCTCTGCACATTCTGTTTTCTGTGGTGGACTTCCCGGTGTGTAACGCAGGAGTCCGCTCCTGGTCCTTTGGTTGGGAGCCGTGCCCGTCACACGCTGACCCATGGGATGTACTGGGCCCTGGCGGATGCCCTATCCCTCTCTGTGGGTGGTTGTCTACTTTTCCGGACCTAAAATCCTGCCCTCAATTGGTTAATTAGCTAGGCTGTTGGTGCCACTCCTGGCTTCAGGGTCCAAGTACCCCCTTTTGTGCACGGTTTTCAGGTCGGTTCTACGGTGTCGGTACTGGCGGGCTACAACCCTGCCCCGGTCCACTTCGGATCTCCGGCAGCCATCTCCCCGTCTCCTGCTGGCACTGACCACTGTCTGCCACCTAACCAATGTGTCAAGGCTCCGACCCTGGTACCTGTCAGCTTCACCTCCTAACTTAACTCCTCACTCCTCCAACTCCAAACTTAACTAACTGTTTTCTCGACCCGGGACGCTCCGGACCCCTAGGTGGGCGTTTTCCTTCTGCCTGGTCCTGCCCACTGGTGTGTCTTTCCTTCCCTGAGGGGGTGTCTAGGGTTTTGTCAGCTGGTTTAACCCTGTGTGGGAGCGGTGTTATGCGGGGGCCTGTTCTGTTGGACTACCTGGTTTTGCCAGGGCGTCACATTCCCCCTTGGTTTAATACAGACCGTCTGCGGGCTGGCCGACCACCACCATTTATTTAACCGGAACTGCAAAAAGTAGAAAAAGACAGAATAACAAGTATACTAACAGTGTACAATTTCTTCCCTTACGAAAGGCACATATCTTGAACGTTGCATAACTCAACGGGACAGAAGGGACCACCTTCTTGCTGTGCCCTCACCCAAAACAACCTGTTCCCTGGTGCCACCGCTAAACACTGGTGCACACCCCTTTGCCCAAGTCCAGGAACGGGTCCTGGTAACGCCCACATGGCCCTGGTAAAAAGTTCCTTACCCGGCAGTCTATCTCAAGGGCCCCAAGTCCGGGGATCCCTGGCCTGGAGGGTAGTCACCAGTTTCAGTAGTGACTGGGCCTAAGCCGACTCCACCGCAGGTCCTTCCTCCAATCAGCCTCTCCAGAGACCACATGGTGTGTAACAAGAAGGTGGATGGGGGTATTTACAAGACCCAAAAGTTTTTGGGTTGGCCTGCCAGTTCTCGGCCATGGTCCATATAAAACTGAAGAACTGTGAACTGTCAACGGGGTCTAACTGGGGTAGCCGGGAACCGCTACCTTAATCCTCATCTTCCGGGCTTGGAGATGGCGGAGAGGGGTAGGGGTACAACTACTCACCAGCGGCCGCCCACCTCCTGACATCGAGGGCGAACCACCCCCTTTCTCCACAGTGTCGGGTATAAGAGACCAGCTCTCCGGGCTCCAGGTCTTGATCCGGGTGGCCTGTAGGCAGATGAGGGGCCACGTCTCTCCGGGATACAAAAATCTCGGCCTCCAGGCCCGGCTCGAAAATAAAGCCCCATCCCTTCTGGAGGTTAAAATGCCGGACCTGTCCTTGGTACGTCGGACCCCGCACTCGGAAAGTTGCCTGTCGGAGGTTTTCTTTCTCCCGGTAGGTGCGGGCTAGTACTTCCACCTTCCTCTTCTCCCGGACCGCGACCTCTGTCCTCAGCTGTTGCAGCAGCCACTCCCAATACGGGGCACTGGTTCCGTGCTCCGCTTCCGCCTGCTCAGGGGCTTGGATCAGCCGGACGCCCTCGCTACCGGCTACGACCGGCCTCACGTGAAGTGGCGGGCTCCGCTGATCCGTGGCCTGCTCTGCCACCCTGCAGGTACATCCTAGCTGCACTTCAGCTGGGACTGGGTACTGGGGAGCGGCCGGCGTCTTTGCTGATGCCGACTTCCGGTTGGGTGTCGACTTTGTTGTGGCCGGGCGGATTGCCGGGGCCGACGTCATCAAGTGCGCCGCCGTCATCAAGTGCGCCGCCGTTTTTGGGACCGGGGGTGATGTCATATCGGGTGCGGCCGGACTCGAGGCCGGAGGGGATTTCTTCCGGGTCTTGGTCTGGCACGGGGCTGGCACGGGTGCCGGAGCGGTGGTGTGCCCATGGCCCGAGGACTCCGAGGCCGGGTCCTCGCAAACAGATGGAATGGGTATTGCTGCCATGGCTTGGGGCAGCGGACCGAGCATGGCGCCAGCTACAGGTACGGGCAGCGAGGGAGGTGACGTGGCGGACGGAGGCAGACCGAGCTCCTCAGCCTGGTGGCGCAGTCTATAAACGTGGCTTGCTAGTTTCGCTTTCAGCCTCAGGGTCCTCCTTCCGGCCATGTTCCCAGGGGGCGGGGCTTCAACTTTGCACCCTTTCTCAGGGAAGAAAACGCTGGGTTGTCGTTTTTCATGCCTAAAAATGGTGGCATAATGGCGATTTCTCAAAATTTTGCAGCGGAACACCGCTGACTGTCAAGAACAAGGCACGCTTTCACCAGGTTAGTGAATGGGTAAGTATCCTGTTCGTGACGCCAAGTTTCGAGGTGTGCCGCCCTCACGCCAGCAGCTGTGCTGCTCGGATCCAGATCTGCGGTATGTCTCGAGGGACTCTACCGGACCCGGGGATCACGTGGACACTTCGAATAAAAAGGGGATGTATTTGTACGGGTGTCATTGAAAACTGTCTGTGATGCCACCCACGGTGTGTGGTGAGATGTAGCACCAACCACTGCTGCTGTGGGACTCCTGGGGGCGATGGGCTGGCAGCTGGATGTTAACCCCTCCGTGAGCAGGGATGGATGCCCCAGGGCCCAATGTCTCTGTGCAGGGGATGATAACGGCAGGGGCCGGCGCACCCGGTCAGACCGGGAATGTTACTCACAGTTCAATAAATCACAGAAGTCCTTTGGTAAACCAAGGTAATGGTGGCCAGCTGCCACAGACGGGTGTATCTGGTCCCACACCTGGGCCGGTGGTCAATGCCCCTTTCCTCTGCACTTTGTGTTTTCTGTGGTGGACTTCCCGGTGTGTAACACAGGAGTCCACTCCCGGTCCTTTGGTTGGGAGCCGTGCCCGTCAGACGCTGACGCGTGGGATCTACCAGGCCCTGGCTGATGCCCTATCCCTCTCTGTGGGTGGTTGTCTACTTTTCGGGACTTAAGTTGGGACAGGACGTAAAATCCTGCCCTCAATTGGTTAATTAGCTAGGCTGTTGGTGCCGGTCCTGGCTTCAGGGTCCAAGTACACCCTTTTTTGCACGGTTTCCAGGTCGGTTCTACGGTGTCGGTACCGGCGGGCTACAACCCTGCCCCGGTCCACCTCGGATCTCCGGCAGTCGTCTCCCCGTCTCCTGCTGGCGCTGACCACTGTCTGCCACCTAGCCAATCTGTAAGGGCTCCGACCCTGGCACCTATCAGCTTCACCTTCAAACTTAGCTCCTCACTCCTCCAACTCCAAACTTAACTCCTCCCTCCTCCAACTCCAAACTTAACTATTTGTTTTTCCGCTCCAGGCTCTCCAGCCCCTAGGTGGGTGTTTTCTTTCCACCTGGTCCCGCCCACTGGTGTGTCTGTCCTTCCATGAGGGGGTGACTAGGGTTTTGTCGGCTGGTTTAACGCTGTGTGGGAGCAGTGTTATGCGGGTGCCTGTTCTGTGTGACTACCTGGTTTTGCCAGGGCGTCACATGTGCATTGGGGACGGTCCTTTTGGGTCAGGTGCTCGGTGTATAGTCCTCCTCCTAAGTCTTGTATTTCATGACACCTTTTCTTTATTTAAATATTGCGCCAAACCACCATTGCTGCTGTTAGCGTGCAATATGAGGGGCTGCTGATAAGTATTTGGCTTTACCAAGAAAGAAACGAGATAGAATGATAAAACTTTACATTTATTCCACATACTCTCCACTGATGTTAACACACTTCTTACATCGGAATTCCAAGTTCAGTAAGTCTAGCAAAAAGAAGGATTTTGGTTGTGCCTCAAACCAGGCATCTGTAGCAGCCGGCGGCATCAGAAATGATGTGAAATTTGGTACCCTTGAGGTGTTTTTTCAGGTCTGTAAACAGATGATAGTTGGAGGGAGCTAGATCTGGTGAATAAGGTGCGTGGTCAACTAGCTGGAAGCCCAGCTCTGCCAGTTTTGCCGTGGTCGCTTCTACAGTGTGAGCCGATGCATTGTCTTGCAGGAACAAGATTCCTTTGGACAGCTTGCCGCACCATTTGGTCTTCAGAGTTGCCTTCAATTGCTCCAAAAGTTCAATGTAATACCTTGCATTGATGGTGGAGCACTTTTGAAGGCAGTCCACTAGCAGCACGCCCTCCTTATCCCAGAACACAGATGTCATCACCTTAGTGCCTGATTTTTGGGCGAGGAGAACCACTGTGCTTCTACTCTTTTGATTGCTCCTTGTTTTCAGGGTCATACAAATAAATACAGGTCTCATCCATAGCGACCAGTTGATCCAGAAAGTTCTTATCAGTCTGGAAACGCTGGCAAATGGACTGGGAAGTTTTCACTCGCAAGCTTCTGTGATCTGTTGTCAAACATTTGGGTACCCACTTTACAGATAGCTTCCTCATGTCCAAATGTTCATGGATAATGACACAAACACGCTCATGGGAAATCCCCATGATGTCTGCTATTGCTTTAGATATAATTCGTCGATTCTCCAGTATGAGGTTGTGCACAGCATCGACTATCTCCATAACAACAACCACTCTCGGTCATCCAGAACGCTCCTCATCATTGGTGCTGAAGTGGCCCGTTTAAAATTTGGCAACCCAGTTCTTAACTGTGGAATATGAAGGGCATTGATCCCCAATGTCTGTGACATATCAACATGAATATCCTTCGCGGACTTTTACTTGCAAGAACAAGAATTTTATCACTCCTCTGCTCTCAGTTACTGGGAATTTCGCATTAGACGCCACCATTTTGTTTTCCCGCGTGCGTAGAACATTGTTGCCATAAACAACAAATACAACATTTTGAAAACATATATTAGACACATAAGGCTTTCATGTGATGTAACATTCGTTACCATAGAAACAAAGAAAGGTCACAAAACCAAAGACTATACAGCAACCACTTGACAACAAGATGCAGGAGGAGGAATATATACCGAGGACCTGACCCACAAAGCCCGCCCCTGACACACACATCATTTAAAGTGCAGTGCATTTCTGCAATTCTGATTAAAGATATTTCAGCAACCCGGCATCCAATCTTTTAACTAAAGGTATGCTAGATTCAGCATCCTAGTGCCAGTATGTCACTGCCTTTACTTCATAAAGCAAAAAACTGGTGTTTGGTTCACTTTAACTCTGACATCATGGTGATCAAATAACACTGAATGAGTGAAGTTTCACATTTCTATTCATGCCCTTACTGCACTTATTGGTGCATAGTTCAGTGGTAACTTGTCCTTTCTCTGTGACCATAAATAAACTGGTCACATGTGCTAATAAAGTAGAATTGAGTACACCATACCAAGTTGTGTGTGCTGTATTGATTTCCCAAGCACTCGTAAAATAAATTTTATTTGGGATTCAGGAGGTATAGATGGAGTGTATTTCTCTCACACTGGTAACTATTTTATTGTCTATTACAATGTCGTATATTCTTACACAATAAACTAAAATCTTAATAACATGTAAATGACACTTACCATGGCAAAGCAGTAAAAATGTAAATATTCTACCCCTTCGCCAAGCACATACTTGTTGCTGACTTTGACTTTTTAAATTCTGTAAAACAAGTAAAATGCATTTATAAGTTTAGAGCAAAACATTACTATGCAATTAAAAAAGATTTATTCTTCTTGTAACATTCAGTTATCCTTGCAAATTTTTTTAGGCACAAAAAGAAACCGGAAATTATACACTGCTTTGTTATTATCAAGAATTAAGAGCTAGACTTTAGAACTGATACATGGACTATAGGAATCAGCTGTCAGAAGATGACTCGTTGACTTCTTTGGAAGAAAATAATTTTTGCAATAAGGTTCCATTAAATATATGTAACTGTTTAACGATTCAACTTTCTAAGTAGGACTGAGTGGACATTTGCCGGGTTCAGCCGGACTTTTGTTAACAGTTCAGGTCAGTACTCAAACTTGACTCAAACTTGATCCCAGACCCCAACCGCCATATAAGCCAATGGGGACCCCAAACATTTGGGCTGTAAAATAGTCTTAGTAAAGCCTGGGAGCCTGTAAAAGGAAGCAAAATGGGGGTACTGTCACATTTGCCCACCAAATAAATGTGGATGGAGAATACATTAAAAATTTAAAAAATCGGAGTCTGGTCCACCTATTTTTGATAACCAGCCATTGTAAAACAGACAGCTATGGGCTGCAGCCTTTAGCTGTCTGCTTTACCTTGACTGGTTATCAAAAATAGTGGGTGTCGCATACCATTTTTTAACAATTATTTGTTTATAAATAAATAATTGCAAAAAATGGCGTGGGGTCTCTCCTATGTTTGATAATCAGCCAAAGTAGAGCAGACAGCTAGGGGCTGATACTATCAGACTGGAAAGGTCCATGGTTATTTGTCACTTCCCAGCCTAAAAATAGCAGCCCACAGCTGCTCCAGAAGTGGCACATCTATTAGATGTGCCAATTCTGGTGCTTTACACAGCTCTTTCTGATTGCCCTGGTGTGGTGGAATTGGGGTAATATTTTTGGGGTTGATGTCAGCTGTGAATTGGCAGCTGGCATCAAGCCCAGGGGTTAGTAATGGGAAGGTGTGTATGTGACACCCCTATTACTAATCCAGTAAGTGTAAAGAAAAAAAATACACATGAGAAAATAGCTTATTTGAATAAAGACTCCCCAAAACTCCCTCTTTCACCAATTTATTGATTGTAAAAAATGCTCGAAACTCCGATGTAACGTCTATTGAATCTTATGGAGCCTCATTCTCAGAAATTTCATGCCTGCCATTAACCACAAGTGATCTATGAAGCCTCATTATCAAAATGTTATGAGAACGAGGCTCCATAGGTCACTCATGGTCTGCACCAAAAGGTGTAAACAGCAGTAGATAGGAAAACCATAGTTCTGACTGATCATAACTTTATTGGCGATGCAAAGAAGAAAGGGTCAATATCACTTGTTTTAATGAAATAGTTAAGATAGAAAAGTATTGTTAGTGTTTCCCTGCATTTCACACATTTAGCTTTACAGTACGTATATTATGTACACTCTCTGCAAATCACACATATACACAACACTTTTGCAATCACGGTACATGCACATTCAACTCTGCTGCATATACAAACACACAGCTTTGCTACACACACTCTGCTACATATTCAAGTACACACGCACAGCTCTACTACACACACACAACTCTCTTACAGACACACAGGTTTGCTACACACATTACTTTATATAATTTTATTTACAAGGTGTCAATATATTCCACTGCATTTTACAATTCAGATGGTACATAAACAATATTAGACATTGCAGACAGAGATGAGTGAACCTTTCAAAGTTCAGGTCGCCAATCTCTACCGAGCTTACCTGTGTTCACCAAACTGTTTGGCAAACTTACGGAGCTCATTGAATTCAAAGGGAGACAAAACTTGTGTTGTAAAATGGTGTAGGGGCTGTAAAACAAAGAAAATAAAGCAGGACATACTTACCGAGTCTCCATAGAGGCTGTAGTTGGTAAAACTCATAAAGTGTTGAGTAGCCCACCTGACTTAGGTTTCTGGTGTCATTTTTAGGATGCACTGTGCATCTCACTCATCTATATGATGGACGGGCTCCCAATGCAAGCCTTATTAGTGTGCATGTCCTATGCTAAACAGCCACCCCTCCCCTTTAGTGTAGAGGTTTGAGTGGCTGTATCATGAGCATCGTGCACCTGGGCTGCAGCCATCTTTATGAGGAGGGTTTGCCACATTATGTGTGTGTACATCATCTGAATTAGCTCCTATGGTCTGTTTGGTTTTTGGGGGGTTTTTGGGGTTTTTTTTTCGTCTGTAATTGGTCCTGCGGCTGTAACTGCTTCCACGGGTGTATTTCCAGGGCTGCTGATTATCACTCATCCAAATTCATTGCTTTCCCCACACACTGTTGTCTCTGAATGGCTGCAGTCAGACCCCCTTGACAGCGTCTGTGATTGGTTGGAATCACAGACCGTGTCTGCGGGTCTGTTGTGTAATAAAATAAATGAATAAATTGTCATAGGGTCCCCCATATATTGATATCAGCAAACATAAAGGACAAGGCTACAGGCTGCAGCGCCCAGCTGGGCGCTTATCTTTGCTGTGTATCAAAAAAAGAGGAACCGCATACTTTTTTTAAAAAAAAATTTAAATAAATAATTTTAAAAAGCCGGCATGCGGTCCCCCCAAATTTTTATATGCAGCCAAGATAAAATACAACAGCTGGGGGCTGGTATTCTTAGGCTGAGGAGGCCAATGGGGAAGGCCTAAAAGTAGCAGCCTGCAGCCACCCAGGATTGCCGCATCCATTAGATTGCCAGCAGGGGTAGATTGCTTGCAGGAATATGGTCCAAGAATTTCAGCATGAAATATGCACCTTCTGGTAGAAAACTGCACCGAAACACCATGAAAACCATTTTTGTGCATTTTTTGCCAAGATGAAGATGAAATTTGTCTGAGTGAGAAGGTCAGATGTAGCATTTCTGACTATTTCTGCTCTGCTACATCTGACCGTATCTTTCAGATGTAGCAGAGCTGTGACAGTCCGATATAGTAAAGCAAAAACAGTCAGATGTAAGAGAGAAAGATTTATAGACAGAAAACTAGCCCGGGAATTATTCAGCTCCAAAAGAGTCCAACTGAGTGAGGAGTCTTCAGCTGGAAAAATCCCTGGCTCCATTGTGGCGGATCTAATCATTGAAATAAGCTGCTTCACTGTTACCCGACGGCACACGTGTGTCATGTCTGGGGATCTGGGATCAGAACATCTCAATGCTTAACGGACTGCAGATCCTCTGTGGAGTCCACTTGACTGGAGTGGATTTACTTTCATTTGATGCTAAAGAGGTTATGGACCTGGCTGAGATTACTCATAGCCTTCTAAAAAACCCAAGGAGTGCTATTTTTGTGTCTTTCTCCACCGAATTGTTTTACCTTCCTAGTGTTGTTTTCTAGCAGTAGTAAGACTACTGTCACGCTGGCCTTAAAACTAGTTGGGGTGAATTCAGGGCTAGTGAAGGCTAAGCTCATGACGGCGTATGGGGGGGAAGGAACCTTCTAAGGATGTTAAGGAGTGCAGGAATCAGACTCAAGTTAGTGTTATTAGGTGTACCCCCTTCCCTCTCCCTATTTCCAGGTCCTCCTGTTGTATTTCTTCCCTGGTTTTCCCTTTGTGTTGCACCGCTCGCTGGGTGTCCTCCCACAAGCAGTGTGACCATGTAACCGGCCCACATATCTTCTGGATCTTATAATGTATCTCGTCGAGACCCTTGCATAACAGATGCGACGTTTGTCTTTCGAACTGACAGCCCTGTGAGCTAGATTTTTACGGCAACATCAGCAAACCGCAGGTCTGACAGTCAGCCATGCTGAACCTCTTGCCAAGGTGATTCTCCTGGAAAGGTTTTCTGAGGAGGGCAGGAAACGTTTGTAGTTTTTTGCAAAGTTTGCAAGCTCTATTCTAAACTTCATCCCCACTCTTCTGGTAGTGAGGAACAACAGGTAGGGATTGTTACCTCCCTCTTTCAAGGAGATCCTCAATCCTGGGATTTCTCACTTCCATCCGACTCACAGTTGATGTGGATGGTGGATGGGTTTTTTGTGGTTCTAGGCCTCGTTTATGATGAACCTGACCATGTCTCCCTTGCTGAATCTAAGCTTCGGAAAGAAAGAAAGGAAGATAATCCAGCTCTTGAACATGCAATTTTCTTCTCGAACATTCCGAATGAATTGTATTACAAACAGATTCATAGCATATGAGTAGTGTGTCCATCAATGCATTTCAAGTGCATATGGCTCTCTTAGTCATGATGACTAATTGTGCCATGTGCACTTGAAACATGTTGATGGTCACGCTACTAGTGTTATTGATCTGTTTATAATGCAATTCATTTGAAATATTAAATAGAAAATTGCATGTTTAAGAGCTGGATTCTTTTCCTTCCTTTCTTTGAATTTTGGCGGTGGTAAGGCTGAATTCTGTGCCTCATGATGATTCAGGATAACCAAGGCGGAGAACTAGTTTATACATGTTATTTCCTGAGCTATGTAAGCTTCAGCAGGGGGACCAGAAAGCAGAAGAGTTCCATAGAAGGGCCACTAACACCAGATGAAATGACCCTGCTCTTGGTAGTCATTTTTGTCAGGGTTTGTCTAAAAGACTAAAAAACCCCTGGTACTGTATGAAACTCCTTGGAGTCATTGGAGGCTGCTATGGCCCTGGCCATATGGATCGATAGATGCCTCAGGGATAGACCTACAATGACTCCACCTCCAGTAACTATCCCTAGGGCTTTCGTTCTCCCAGAGAGCTTTAATGAACCCATGCAGTTAGGAGGGGCCTCGTTTCAGTCTGGATCTCTAGCGATTCAGCTTAAGACGTTAGGATAAGGGGTGTTTCTTCTATGATTGAAGGGGTCTTTTTTAGAGGGTTTGTCCGTCTGTACCTAAGCAAAGGAAACCGTTGGAAAACTTCTGCTACTAGGATGTGTGGAGGATTACAACCTAGGAGTACATATTTCCACTGCATGTACATCCCAGTTTATCTCACCTGCTGAAATGGTTTTTAGTACAAAAAGTGAGATAATTTCTGTTTTTTTGGATAGTGGGGCAGGAGCCAATATAAGGGATTCTCAGTTTGCTTGGACCCATGGTCTCTCCTGTAGTGTGCTGGTCCATCCACATATATGCTACTTACTCTGCACCTCTCGATCAGGGAAGTTTTACTTAAGTAGTGCATATTGTTAACCTTTGCATAGGGGCTCTTCACAAGTAACTCCTTTCCTGATATGTCTTGAAAGGTCTTCCTACTCCCATTCTATTGGGTTTCCCCTAGATGGTGATGCATAATCCTGTGGTTGATTGGAACTCCTGTAAATTATCTGTACCTTCTCCACTAAAACCAAACACTCTTGTCTGTCCAATTGTTTGAATATATTTTCAAAAAAGGAGTGTCATGAACTGTCTCCCCATCGTGCATAAGAGTTATAACACTATGATATTGGCAACAGAGAACTTTTAGCCATTGTTTGCTTTTGAGGAGAGATGTAACTTTTTTGAGGGGGCAGTTCATCCTGTAACAGTGATTACTAGTGATGAGCGAGTATGCTTGTTACTACTCGGTACTCGCACAAGTATCACTGTACTCGGGCTACTCGGCGGGGACCGAGTAATCTCGCGATACTCGTGCTGTACTCGTGGTCTTCATCCCTGCATGTTGGCGCTCTTTTGAGAGCCAGCCCTCATGCAGGGATTGGCTGGCAGACCATTGCAATGCCACAGCCCTGTTAGTTGTGGAATTGCAGTGATTGGCCGGCCCACACAGTGTGACCGAGCCTTTATACCGGCGGGCGCGCTGTGCTCTGCACACAGCCATCCAGACAGTCAGTGCAGGGAGAGTGTTGCTGCTTCAGGGAAAGGTTTGCGGCCCTTTATAGTTATTTCCGTAGCAGGGCTGCAAACAGTGTGACCAGAAGTCCTTCTCAGGACTATTGTAGTTGTATACAGGCAGGCAGGGTAAAGCCAGGTCGGAGTACAGGAGAAGAGTCCTTCTCAGGACTATTGTTGCTGTATACAGGCAGGGCAGGCAGGGTATAGCCAGGTCGGAATACAGGCTAGTGACCAGAAGAGTCCTTCTCAGGACTATTGTTGCTGTATACAGGCAGGCAGGCAGGCAGGGTATATAGCCATTCCTAGTGGTGACCGTATACCAGCCTTCATCATATCTGGGGCTGGTGTACACAATCTAAAACAGTCCTGACAGTGTCAGACTTCTCACTAATTGTCGCTCCTAAAAACCTGTTACGTTCTTATTGCGTCCGTGCTTGCATTTAAAAACCGCACGTGTGTGGCAGTCGGTGGCAGCGTACAGGTGCACTTGTGTGCGTTTTTCACAAACTAGTATATAACGCACAAGTCTAGTGAATAATACACGTCAGCAGTGTCTGATAGTGTCAAACCTCTCAGTAATTGTCGCTCCTAAAACCTGTTCGGTTCTTATTGCGTCCGTGCTTGCATTTAAAAACCGCACGTGTGTGGCAGTCGGTGGCAGCGTACAGGTGCACTTGTGTGCGTTTTTCACAAACTAGTATATAACGCACAAGTCTAGTGAATAATACACGTCAGCAGTGTCTGATAGTGTCAAACTTCTCAGTAATTGTCGCTCCTAAAAACCTGTTAGGTTCTTATTGCGTCCGTGCTTGCATTTAAAAACCGCACGTGTGTGGCAGTCGGTGGCAGCGTACAGGTGCACTTGTGTGCGTTTTACACAAACTAGTATATAACGCACAAGTCTAGTGAATAATACATGTCAGCACAGCATTGCAATATGCGCAAGGGCGTTGGCAACGAACAAGGAAGTGGACGTGATGGTGGTGCAGGCAGAGGCCGAGGTCGTGTCAAGCTCTAATTTCGCCACAACAAAGGGCCACATCTACTCGCTCGCACGTCCTGTCCAAAATTCTTGGGGACCGCAGCTGTACACCGCTCTTGAACCAAGACCAGTCTCAACAGGTTGTTAGTTGGATAGCGGATAATGCTTCCAGTCAGATTGGCACCACCACAAACACTCTGTCTTCCACACGGTCAAGTGTCAGTAGCCGTGATACTGCACCGCACATTTCAGATCCTGATCCTCCTTCCTACCACCAAGCCGAGTACACGTCCACGGACATTACTGATCCCACACTTGGACACTCGGAAGAGCTGTTCACGTTTCCATTCGCACATTCTGGCCTCTCGCAAGCTCCTGTTGAAGTGGGTCATGAGGAGATCGTATGTACAGATGCCCAAATATTTGAGCAGCCACGTTCTCACGAAGTTGGCAACGTGTCTCAACAAGGGGTGGACGATGATGACACACAATTGTCAGGAAGTCAGGAGGAGGAGCAGGGTGCGGAAGATGAAGACGACGTGATGGATGATCCAGTAACTGACCCAACCTGGCAGGGGGATATGCAGAGCGAGGACAGCAGTCCACAGGGGGAAGGAGGCGTAGCATCCCAACAGTCAGTAAGAAGCAGGGTGGTGGCCCCAGGCAGAAGTCAGGCAACCGTTCCCCGGAACAACAACACGACACAAGGTGCCTGTACAAATGTTAGGTCTTCCCGAGTCTGGCAGTTTTTTAAGTTGGCTCCAGATGATTCTAAAAAGGCCATTTGCAACACCTGCCATGCCATCATCAGCAGGGGTACCAAAACTAGCAGCCTGACCACCACCAGCATGATCAGGCACATGTCAGCCAAGCACCCGACTTTGTGGGATGTACAACAGAGTCGAGGAGCAGTGCTTGCTGATGTCACTGCTACGTCTTCGCTTGTTGTGCATGCGAGCTAATCCCCTGTCCATGATGCCTGCGAACAAGCCTCCTCCGGCCCTGCACCTGCAGTTGCCCACGCAGAAATAGCACCATCATTAAGCACGTCCTTGTCCCAGCGCAGCGTTCAGTTATCCATTCAGCAAACCTTTGAACGCAGGCGCAAATACACTGCCAACGCCCCACATGCCACACTTCTAAATGCTAAGATTTCGCGACTGCTTGCGCTGGAAATGTTGCCTTTTAGGCTGGTGGAGACAGAAGCATTCCGCAACCTGATGGCGGCAGCTGTCCCACGTTACTCGGTCCCCAGCCACCACTATTTCTCCCGGTGTGCCGTCCCCGCATTGCATAACCACGTGTCACAAAACATCACACGTGCCCTGAACAACGCTGTTTCACCCAAAGTCCACCTAACCACAGACACGTGGACAAGTGCTTGTGGGCAAGGCCGCTACATCTCGTTGACGGCACACTGGGTTAATATTGTGGAAGCTGGGACCTAGTCTGAGCGAGGGACGGAACACGTCCTTCCCACACCAAGGTTTGCAGGCCCTACCTCAGTCAGGGTTTCACCCACACTCTACAGCTCCGGAATGTCATGGTCCTCAGCCTCCTCCTCCTCCTGCGCATCCTCATCCACTTTACCCTCCACACCAGTCCCAAGCTGGAAGCACTGCAGCACTGCCTCGGCGACGTGGCAACTGGCTGAGCTGAAGCTAATCTGCATAGGTGACAAACCCCACAATGCAGAAGAGGTGAGGACTAGAGATGAGCGAACCGGTCGTGGTTCGGCTCGAGTTCGACGAACCGAACTCGAACTGCATAGGAAACTATGGCAGGCAATCACAAACACATAAAAACACCTAGAAAACACCCTCAAAGGTGTCCAAAAGGTGGCAAACAACTCACAACACAACAAAAACACATGGGAAAGTGACAAGGACATATACTCATGCGAAAACAAAAGAGCTGGACAAGGAAAAAGGGGAGGACAAACAGATATATGAGTATATGCAAGGAAACATCGATGCCATTATTGTGCAACTTGAGCCCTGCTCATTTTAGGCTTCCAATCTGGATAAATTGCCTGAGCTTGCCACGTACGCCTTGGGGATCTTGTCGTGTCCTGCAGCCAGCGTTCTCTCGGAACCTGTCTTCAGTGCTGCTGGGGGTCTGCTGGCAGATAAGCAAACGTGTCTGTCCACTGACAATGTGGACATGGCTCTCAGAGGACTTTTCTTCCCCTGGGTCAGCCAGGCGAGGCGAAAGGCATGCGTATTTTTGAGAGTGCTTCATGCAAAGCATCTTTTTAATCTTGAAAATGGGGGTCAACTGATGCCAGTCAAGTGGGGTGTGTATGGCCCAATTAGTGGAAACGAGGGAGACTGTGGTTGGAGTCCCCTCGCTCTTGAAAAAAGAACCAAGATGAACAAGTCATGGCTCTCACAGGACTTTTCTTCCCCTGGGTCATCCAGGGGACGTGAAAGGCACGCGTATTTTTGAGAGTGCTTCATGCAAAGCATCTTTTTCTTTTTCCAAAGCGTTGTTAACTGATGCCAGTCAAGTGGGGTGTGTGTGGCCCAATTAGTGGAAACGAGGGAGACTGTGGTTGGAGTCCCCTCGCTTTTGAAAAAAGAACCAAGATGAACAAGTCATGGCTCTCAGAGGACTTTTCTTCCCCTGGGTAATCCAGGGGACATGAAAGGCACGCGTATTTTTGAGAGTGCTTCATGCAAAGCATCTGTTTCATTTTGAAAAGGGGGATCAAGTGATGCCAGTCAAGTGGGGTGTGTGTGGCCCAATTAGTAGAAACGAGGGAGACTGTGGTTGGAGTCCCCTCGCTTTTGAAAAAAGAACCAAGATGAACAAGTCATGGCTCTCAGAGGACTTTTCTTCCCCTGGGTCATCCAGGGGACGTGAAAGGCACGCGTATTTTTGAGAGTGCTTCATGCAAAGCATCTTTTTCTTTTTCCAAAGGGTTGTCAACTGATGCCAGTCAAGTGGGGTGTGTGTGGCCCAATTAGTGGAAACGAGGGAGACTGTGGTTGGAGTCCCCTAGCTTTTGAAAAAAGAACCAAGATGAACAAGTCATGGCTCTCAGAGGACTTTTCTTCCCCTGGGTCATCCAGGGGACATGAAAGGCACGCGTATTTTTGAGAGTGCTTCATGCAAAGCATCTGTTTCATTTTGAAAAGGGGGATCAAGTGATGCCAGTCAAGTGGGGTGTGTGTGGCCCAATTAGTGGAAACGAGGGAGACTGTGGTTGGAGTCCCCTCGCTTTTGAAAAAAGAACCAAGATGAACAAGTCATGGCTCTCAGAGGACTTTTCTTCCCCTGGGTCATCCAGGGGATGTGAAAGGCACGCGTATTTTTGAGAGTGCTTCATGCAAAGCATCTTTTTCTTTTTCCAAAGGGTTGTCAACTGATGCCAGTCAAGTGGGGTGTGTGTGGCCCAATTAGTGGAAACAAGGGAGACTGTGGTTGGAGTCCCCTCGCTTTTGAAAAAAGAACCAAGATGAACAAGTCATGGCTCTCAGAGGACTTTTCTTCCCCTGGGTCATCCAGGGGACGTGAAAGGCACGCGTATTTTTGAGAGTGCTTCATGCAAAGCATCTGTTTCATTTTGAAAAGGGTTGTCAACTGATGCCAGTAAAGTGGGGTGTGTGTGGCCCAATTAGTGGAAACGAGGGATACTGTGGTTGGAGTCCCCTCGCTTTCGAAAAAAGAACCAAGATGAACAAGTCATGGCTCTCAGAGGACTTTTCTTCCCCGGGGTCATCCAGGGGACGTGAAAGGCATGCGTATTTTTGAGAGTGCTTCATGCAAAGCATCTTTTTCTTTTTCCAAAGGGTTGTCAACTGATGCCAGTCAAGTGGGGTGTGTGTGGCCCAATTAGTGCAAACGAGGGAGACTGTGGTTGGAGTCCCCTCGCTGTGTTTTACATGATTTTCGAAGGGCATGACATGCCTAAGAGTTTCATCATCTGCAACTTGTTGGCAACAGAAAGGCTGCCTTTACACCCTTTTGAGACCGAGGATTTTCGAGACCTTATGCCCATTGCAGTGCCCCAAGAGCCGATGGCCAGTCGTCACTCCTTCTCCAAGAAAGGCGTGCCCGCGCTACCACAGCAGGTCGCACACAACCTCACCGATTCCTTGAGAAACTCTGTGTGTGACAGGGTGCATTTCACCACAGATACTTGGACCAGTAAGCATGGACAGGGGAGTTACATGTTGCTGACTGGGCACTGGGTAACTATGGTGAGAGATGGAGAAGGGTTTGCTGTACAAGTCTTGCCGTCCCCACGACTTGTGTGTCAATCCTTCCTCTGTATGTACAAGTTCCTCCACTGCTTCTGCCTCCTTAACCTCGTGTGGGTCCTCCACTTCGGCCCAAACCCTGTGTGGTCAGGCCACCCTTCCTTGTAACTGCGCCCAAGGAATCCCACACACCTCCTTACTATGCTGGCAGCAGAGCTCAAGGCCATCAGGCGGTCAAATGTTTACTTTGAAATGTAGTGGAAATGTGAGACACCACTGAGGAATTGTGGACGGCTAGCTCTGGAGAGTGAGACCGAGTTTCATCAATGGTTGTCTCCACTCAACCAGCAGCCAGGGAAGGTCGGGTGCGACAATGATGCAAACCAGTCTGCGACCCTTCTTCAGGGAATTGTGACACACGTGCCTTGTATGGCTCACGTGTTGAACCTGGTTGTCCAGCAATTTTTAAAACACTAGCCCAGCCTACTTGGTCTTCTGAAGAGGGCACGGTGTAACGCCTGCCTGGATCGACACACTCAGATGGGCTGTAAAGGATAGGCTAGAGGCAAGCCACTCACCAAGCTGGACACCCAGAACCCTGAAACCCTTTAACCCCTATACAGTGATTTGGAATTACACAGGGCCCAAGTTGATCAATACCTGTGGAAGGCTGCAGTTCCAGAGAATAGTAGTCATGCAAGGTCAAAAACATTAATTGAGGAAGAGGAACAGAATGGGATGGCCAGGACTTAATCAGAAAACAAGCAGAGGTGAAATGCGGATCGGCCAACGAGGTACATAAACAGCAAGCAGGAAAAGTAGTCAGGTAACAAGCACACAAACTCATAAAACTGAACTGGGGGTAAGAGTAACAAGAGGTTCATAGCTTTGTCTGGCAGTGGTCTGCAGACAGGAGGGGCCTAAAAAAGGGTGTGGTGTCTTCCCATTGGTTGTAGCTGAATGATGGTACTTCATCTGTGAGATACACAACCACAGGCTGAATGTAGGTGGTGGGTATCTGTCAAGGTAACGCAACCCAGTGGGTGACCATAACCTGCGTCCAACTGCGCCGCAGGCATCGACTCCTTTCCCATCATCAGCACTATGCACGAAAGGAACACGTTGTCACCTGGCGACCGGAGTACAAATTGATTGAGTGGACTACGTTGGTGACTTAACAGCCGTGTGCGGCAATGATGCAAACCTGTCTGCGGCCCTTCGTCAGGGCAATGTGACACACGTGCCTTGTATGGCTCACGTGTTGAATCTGATTCTGCAGCAATTTTTAAAATACCATCCCGGCCTACATGGCCTTGTGCAGCGGGCACGCTGCTATGTGCTCACTTTCATCCTTCGCACCCAGCAGCTCAACAACTTTCATCGCTCCTGAAGTCTTAGGGTCTGGCGGTTAAACGCCAGAAATGCGATGTTCCGACATGCAGGAATTGGAATCTGCACATGTTGCAGCGTGTGTGGCAGCACCGCAGAGCCCTGCTGAAATACGGTATGACGTATACCCTGGGATAACTTGATCCAGAGGTGGTGCAGATCACGCTGCTGGAGTGGTGTCAGATCAAGGACCCATGCACCCTTCTACACAGTGTACAAATGTCGACGAAGATGTTTAGCACTGGCGATGCCATTCTCAGCGTGACAATTCTGGTCATCTACAAGATGGAGCACACTGTAAGCATTATTCGGAGTCAGGTGTTGGTCCAAGAGGAAGGTGAGGAAGTACAGGAGGAGTCATATGCAGAAGGGATAATAAGATCTACAAGGTCCATACGGTGAGCGGCACCTAGGCGGCAGTCATGGTGGGGGATAGGGATTAACAAGGGCGCATAGTATCAGCAAAAATTGTTGAGGAAGGTGCAGGAGCCCATGAAGAAATGGAGGACGAACTTGCGATGGACATGGAAGACTCAGCAGATGAGTGAGAGCTTGCTCACATTTCGGTTGTGCAAGGTTGGGGGGAGAGGGCAAAGGAAGGAGGCACGATTCTCACCTCTCTACCACCAACACACCAAGGACTTGGTCCTCCTGGATGCACAAGACACATGAGCGCCTTCTTGCTGCACTACCTACAACATGACCCTCGGATTGTACGAATTCGAAGTAATGCTAACTACTGGGTTGCCACACTGTTAGATCCCTGGTACAAGACAAAATTTGGCGAAATAATTCCTGCCATAGAAAGGGACGCACGTATACAGGAGTATCTGCAGAAGGTGGTACGGATTCTTAGATCTGCTTTTCCAGTAAACACCAGTGCTGCACAGAGTGAATCTCAACGCTTTGTCATGGATAGGAGGAAATGGTCTTTTACTTGTCCACATCTGAGGGACCGAGGGCTGGCTACTGTGCTGAGATGGCATTGAGTACGGTGTCCCTGCAGAGTTGTGTCACGGGCGGAGGATGGGACGCCGCGCTCTCCCTCTGCTCGGGTCCGGCGGGCACTGCGGCCTGCTGCTGCCGCTGCTCGGTGGCTCGAGCGATGGGCCGGATCCCGGGGACTCGAGCGGCGCTCCTCGCCCGTGAGTGAAAGGGGGTTGTTGGGTGTGGGGATTGTTTATTGTCCGTGACGCCACCCACGGTTGTGGTGATTTGTTGGCACCACCGCTGCTCTGTATGGGGATCCCGGGAAGGATGGTATGGAGCAGCCAGTTGTTGTGTTGCCCCTCCGTGGGTAGGGGTTGGTGATCCCGGGGCCCAGTGATGAGGTGGGAGATGCAGGGCTTGGTGGGCGCAGAGACGCGGGGGCAGCGCTGTGCCTTGCGGCACGATGGTACTCACTCAGCCAGAAATCAGGACACAGTTCTTAGTAAAACACTCGGCTGGATGGACGGGTACCCACAGACGGCTGCGGTTGCTGTTTCTCCCCTGACGCAGTTTGGTGGTGTAAGTCCTTTCTTCCACTCCCGTACACCCTTCTCCTGCACTCCGGCTTCCAGCTGGCTCCCCGACTCTGTACCGGGGGGCCACTGCCCAGCCCCGGCTACCTGCGGTTCCACCAGCTGTCTCCCCGGCTCCCTGCAGACGGCACCTAGCGTCTGCCGGACTCTCTGTACGAGGCCCTAGGCTCCAACCTAGGCCCCTGGCTATGTCTGCCTCTCTGCAGACCTTCTCTCTTCCTCTCCTAGGACTTGACTGGGCTTGTTTCCTGCCTCAGGCCAGCTCACTCCAGGGTGGGCGTCCCCATCCCTTGACTCCGCCCACCTGGTGTGTCAGTCTGAGCCCGAGGCAGAAAGCAGGTCACTTTGGGGATGTCTGCTGTGAACTGCTGGGGGTGCGGGTGTGTGTTGTTACCTGTGTCCCCTGGCTTTTCCAGGGCAACACATTCCCCCTTAGCAAAATGCAGACCGTCCTCGGGCTGCCCGTCCATCACCGGTTTTATTTTTCTTTTAAACTGCAAAAGATCAAAACATTAACACAAGCATTTTCAACCCTCCCAAAACGGGATGCACATTACTTTAACGTTGCAGTAACAGTCCAACACTTTTAATAATAACAGTATAACAGGTCCTTCGGTCACCCACCCAAACAACCTAGCCTTGGTGCTGCCCCTAAAACCCAGGCAGCACCCCTTGACCCCAGTCCAGGAACGGCTCCAGATTGGTCAACGGGACCGGTACTTCGCTGCCGTTGCGGCCGGGCGGACTGCCGGAGCCGTCGTCATCTCCGTCGCGGCCGGGCGGACTGCCGGGGCCGGTGGCAGGGCGGTGACAAAGGTGAGGCCTGGGGACCCCAGGTCTGGGTCCTCCCCCACAGACGCTGCGGGCTCCGCTACCGGTAACAGGGGTAACGGGTCAGTGCATCACTGCGGCGGCCTCTTCCAGGAACCAAATGCTGGCAGAGTCCTGGCGTCCCTGCTTCCAGAGCCGCGGTTCACATGCGGCCGGACGCCATCCCGTCCCCCTTAGCCTCTTTTTAGCACTTCCTTCTTCGGGGGGCGGGGCTCCACTTTCGCGCCTCTCCTGCTCGGGGAAGACGCGCGAGCGGGAAATTTTCGCGCCCAAGATGGCGGTTTTACAAATTTTTCGGCCGGACACCTCCGGCAGTCACAAGGCGCACCTCTACCCAACGGCAGAGCGGTAAGATCCTGTTCGTGACGCCAAGTTGTCGCGGGCGGAGGAGGGGACGCCGCGCTCTCCCTCTGCTCGGGTCCGGCGGGCACTGCGGCCTGCTGCTGCCGCTGCTCGGTGGCTCGAGCGATGGGCCGGATCCCGATCGATCGGCGCTCCTCGCCCGTGAGTGAAAGGGGGTTGTTGGGTGTGGGGATTGTTTATTGTCCGTGACGCCACCCACGGTTGTGGTGATTTGTTGGCACCACCGCTGCTCTGTATGGGGATCCCGGGAAGGATACCTGTGGCTACCTGTGGTTCCACCAGCTGTCTCCCGGCTCCCTGCAGACGGCACCTAGCGTCTGCCGAACTCTCTGTACGAGGCCCTAGGCTCCAACCTAGGCCCCTGGCTATGTCTGCCTCTCTGCAGACCTTCTCTCTTCCTCTCCTAGGACTTGACTGGGCTTGTTTCCTGCCTCAGGCCAGCTCACTCCAGGGTGGGCGTCCCCATCCCTTGACTCCGCCCACCTGGTGTGTCAGTCTCAGCCCGAGGCAGAAAGCAGGTCACTTTGGGGATGTCTGCAGTGAACTGCTGGGGGTGGGGGTGTGTGTTGTTACCTGTGTCCCCTGGCTTGTCCAGGGTGACACAGTTGCACTTTTGGTCATATACCAAATGAGTTGAAAAAGGACAGATGCTGGTGGAAAGGGGAACAGGTGTGTTGGAAAGGGGAAAAAAGTTTTTGTCCGTGGGTTTGTTGGTTAAGCAAAAGTAACATTTGATGAAGAAACACCATCTGTTACGGTGGGACTGTCAGATTTGGATAAGGTGGTATACACTATGTTACCGCTATATAACGAAAATTAATAAGAAAAGAAAGAGAAAAGTATATATCCCCATCAGCAGTCAATGTCCACCATGCTCCCAGATGGAAAAGGAGAGATTGGCAACGCGAAGGTTAGGTGGAGGATACAGATCTGTGTGGCTATGAAACTAATAGTTGCCTGAACAGAGTTAGACGCCACTTGGATCTTGAGACTGGGAGCCCTGTTAGCGTCACAGGGTCCACACGCCCACCCAGCCCAGGAACTCCCTGTTAACATCACAGGGGCCATTCAGTATGCTGACCGTGTGCATTGGGGCCACACCTGTGGACAGCAGGCGCATCAGCAGCAGCAGGCCTGTTAATGCCACTGGGCTGCACAAGCAGGACTTGTAGGACAGGAGTTGGTCTTAACCGTTCTGCGTTACCAACTGTGGTGGCGGCCTGCATCGACGCCCTATCCCTGCCTACCTCTGGCCTAAAGCCGCAAAGCGTTCAACACATGGAGGTGTGCTCTTTCGGAGCATAATAGAAGACTGCGCACCTCCTTGTTGGCTCCAGCCCGTTTTATAACCTGGGTCCGCCCCAAACCAGGGTGGACCACAATGCACCTCCTGGAGACAAAAGCAGAGTGACACGTCATGAGTGGCATAACTACCGTCCTATTTGGAACCGCAACTTCAATAATGACCTCATGGCTGCCACGACACAAACACCTCACCAGTCATCGTCTGACCATCAATAATGAGGTGACAAGTCATAGGGGCGGGCCTCTGCAAGCCATTTGGGAGTGGCCTGGCCACATCGTCAGGACACCTGATGCTCTGTGGTCTATATGGGCCCCCCACATCAGGGGCAGGGCCAAAGAGTTCATTACCGGACCTAGTCTCTGATGCAGTAAGTGCCTGAGCATGGTCAGTTGCATGAAATACAGTCTCTGAAAAAAGACTATCAGCTTTAGAATGGTGTCTAGGCACAAAACAGGACTTAGACCCGGCACGGAATGCAAGTACCTGTGCAAAGAGGCTTTTCACACTAAGTGTGGAAGCATGCGCTGTATCTCGAAATGAAGACTTAGCCTCAGGAATGGCACAGTCAGGCTGAGCATACTCACTAGGCGAAATACTGTAGTTAGGCTGCAGCTGGGGCAAATCGGCACACGCATGCACACTAGCTGCCTCTCCACACTTAGACGTGGAGGAGAAATTGCTCTTCGGGTGTGGACTTGGAGATGCTGTCTATGAACAGAAGGAAAAGCTAAAGGAAGCCTCACTTTCTATCCCTCCGAATTATCAAATGCAGCAATGAATTTCCTGAGTTTGCTATAACATTAGCGTAGCAAAATGTGCATGAGGGTGTCATGCAGAGGTGCTAGAAATAGCTTGGCACCAGTGGGGCACGAATGGAAGTCCAACAGCCACTTTTAGGATGCAACTAAGTTTCCTCAGTGTTTGCTAGTATAATGGCTTAGTAACAATGAGTTTGAGTGTGCAATGCAGGCAGACGTGCTGCAAATATCTTTGCACTAGTGGGACAATACAGAAGTCCAACAGCCACTTTTAGGATGCCACTAAGTTCACTCAGTGTTTGCTAGTATAATGGCTTAGTAACAATGAGTTTGAGTGTGAAATGCAGGCAGACGTGCTGCAAATATCTTTGCACTAGTGGGACAATACAGAAGTCCAACAGCCACTTTTAGGATGCCACTAAGTTCACTCAGTGTTTGCTAGTATAATGGCTTAGTAAAAATGAGTTTGAGTGTGCAATGCAGGCAGACGTGCTGCAAATATCTTTGCACTAGTGGGACAATACAGAAGTCCAACAGCCACGTTTAGGATGCCACTAAGTTCACTCAGTGTTTCCTAGTATAATGGCTTAGTAACAATGAGTTTGAGTGTGCAAAGGGCAGGAGGGTACAGTGGCAGGGTTGTGGGTCTCTGGGTAGAGGAAAGGAAGCCTGCCTTTCTATCCCTCCTAATGAGGAAATGCAGCGAGGAAATCCCTGACCTTAGCTACACAGACGCTGTCATCTCGTGTAGCTGTTAAACTCTGTTTTCACGGACCTGTCACCTATGGCTCTGACCCTGCCGGTATGAGCCCTTAAAAGGACTGATAGAAACTTCTATCCCTATTCTGTACAGCGCTGTGTATGGAGCGTACACAGCAGTATCGGAGATAGGAGCTGCGCCAGTGATGACTGACACCAAGGACGCAGAAGGCAGATAATGGCGTGCTGGAGGAAAATGGCCGGTTTTATAATGCAGGGACATGTGACATGGACATCCTATCACACATGCCGTTGCTTCTCTGGCTAAAAGTCCACTTAGCTGTGTGTGTGTCTGGGATTGGCTGACATGCTGGCCCGCCCCACTACCCGTGCGCACTTAGGGAAGGAAGACAAGAAAAAAAAAAAAAAATGGCGATGTACAGCAGTGATCTGAATGCGCTGTTCCCGCACACTATACACTGAAATGTCATAATAGTGTGAGTCACAGTCACAGAGTGACTTACACTATTACAGCGGAAAGCCAGCTAGGAATTAGCTGGTCTTTTTGCTGCTAGAACCGTTCTCGAACGAATCTAGAACTATCGAGCTTTAGCAAAAAGCTCGAGTTCTAGTTCGATCTAGAACAGCCCCCAAAATCACTCGAGCCGCGAACTGGAGAACCTCGAACCGCGAACCACGCTCAACTCTAGTGTGGACAGCTCTGAAACAGCAGGCAGATCACTGGCTCACACCTCTGAACCTAAAGCCAGGAAAGGTCGTGTGTGACAATGGCCGGAACCTGGTGGCGGCTTTGAGGCGAGGCCAGCTGACACATGTTCCATGCGTGGCCCATGTGCTCAACCTCGTGGTTCAGCGGTTTCTAAAGTCATACCCAGAGCTGTCTGATCTGCTGGTAAAAGTTCGCCGCATGTCTGCACATTTTCGAAAGTCACCTACTGCTTCAGCCGGCCTTGCCGGCTTTCAGCGTCGTTTGCATCTTCCGGCTCACAGACTGGTGTGTGATGTCCCCACGCATTGGAATTCAACTCTGCACATGTTGGTCAGGGTATGTGAGCAGAAGAGGGCAGTTATTGAGTACCTGCATCACCTAAGCCGTCAGGAAATGGGTCAAACTCCACACATAACACCTGAGGAGTGGAGATGGATGTCCGACCTATGTACCATTTTCCAAAACTTTGAGGACTCCACCAAGATGGTGAACGGCGATGACGCCATTATTAGCGTCACCATACCGCTTTTCTGCCTTCTAAAATGGTCTCTGCTCAAAAACAAACATGATGCATTGCAGGCGGAGCGCGATGAGTTGGAGCAAGAAACAGCAGTGGGTGTAGGTGATAACACACAGCCCAGCCTCGTCTCATCACAACGTGCAGTGGAGGACTATGACGAGGAGGAGGATGAAGACATGGAGCAACTCACCGGCCAAATTGAGGATATGACATGCACACCAGTCATATCCTCGGTTCAGCGTGGCTGGCCAGGGGACAGGGTAGATGAGGAGGAGGAGGAGGAGGACAGCATGTTCAGTCATCGTGATGGTCAGGATACTGAAGTGATGGCTGTTAAGAGTCTGGCGCACATGGCTGACTTTATGGTAAGCTGCCTGTCTCGTGACCCTCGCGTTAAGAACATCTTGGCCGACAATCATTACTGGTTGGTAACACTGTTAGACCCACGCTACAAGGAGAACTTTACGTCTCTTTTTCCCAAGGTGGAGAGGTCAGCCAAAATGCAGCAGTTCTGGAAGGCCATAGTCACGGAAGTAGGCAAAGCATTCCCCTCACAAAACGCTAGTGTCATAGGTCAGGAATCAGTGGACAACCAAGGCAAACAGCCGAGAGGGGCACAAGTCCAATCCGCCAGAGGTAGGGGAACAGTCTTTAAGATGTGGGACAGTTTTCTCAGCCCCTCACGTACCACAGCCCCTGAGGTGCGGGGTAGTGCCACAAGAAATCCTAAGTTTGCCCAGATGCTCAAGGAGTACCTTGCAGATCGAGCAACTGTACTCCGACATTCCTGTGCCTTACAATTATTGGGTATCCAAGCTGGACACGTGGCATGAATTGGCTCTCTACGCCTTGGAAGTCCTGGCCTGCCCTGCCGCTAGCGTTTTGTCAGAGCGTGTTTTTAGTGCCGCAGGTGGAATCATTACAGATAAACGCACCCACCTGTCAACTGAAAATGCTGACAGGCTGACTCTGATCAAGATGAACAAGGGTTGGATTGGGCCAGACTTCACCACACCACCAGCAAATGAGAGTGGAATTTAAATTTTGTAACGGGAATTTGCCATGTACCTCCACTCACCTATGGGTACACACTTCTGGACTTTGGATAATCGCTGGACTGCTCCTCCTTCTCCTCATGCGCCACCATGATGACCGTTACAATAGTTAGGCCGTTGTTTCAGGTATACCCCCAGTGGTAAATTTTTTTGCCCATTCTTTCAGAATGGACATTACAACGACAGGAGACCCGCTCCTTTGCAATGGGAACAATGTTTTGAGGCCCTCATGCACGTCTCTATCCAGGGATAATGTGGAGCTTCCCAATTTTTGGCTGCCCTGCCAAAGGGCTATACTACAATAGACCCACTTACTTACAATGGGCACTTCAGGTTTACAGGCCCTCATGCACGTCTCTATCCAGGGACAATGTGGAGCTTTCCAATTTTTGGCTGCCCTGCCAAAGGGCTATACTACAATAGACCCACTTCCTTACAATGGGCACTTCAGGTTTACAGGCCCTTATGCACGTCTCTATCCAGGGACAATGTGGAGCCTCCCAATTTTTGGCTGCCCTGCCAAAGGGCTATACTAAAATAGACCCACTTCCTTACAATGGGCACTTCAGGTTTACAGGCCATCATGCACATCTCTATCCAGGGACAATGTGGAGCCTCCCAATTTTTGGCTGCCCTGCCAAAGGGCTATACTAAAAGAGACCCACTTCCTTACAATGGGCACTTCAGGTTTACAGGCCATCATGCACGTCTCTATCCATGGACAATGTGGAGCCTCCCAATTTTTGGCTGCCCTGCCAAAGGGCTATACTAAAATAGACCCACTTCCTTACAATGGGCGCTTCAGGTTTACACGTCTGTATGCAGGGGCATTGGTGAACCTCACAATTTTGGACTGCCCTGGCAAAGGAAAATACTACAAAGACTCACTTCCTCAAAATGGGCACATTAGACTCAAGAGGCCTTCATGTACGTCTCTTCTCAGGGACATCGGAGTGCCACACAATGTTTTCACGTAAAATCTTTCATGTAATCTCAAAAAGTAACATACACCAGCTCTATCTCACTATTGGGTATGTGCCCTTAACATTTCCACCATGAAAATTCATTTTGGTGTCATTTTGGAAGGTTTTCTGGTGAGTCGGTAAAAATGGCGTAAAACTCGGATAAAATTGTTCACAGCTGTGACTTTTGAGTGATAAATGCTTCAAGGGGTCTTCCCCATGCTGTTGCCATGTCATTTGAGCACTCTTCTGAGACTTTTGTGACATTTTTAGGGTTTCTACATGCTGCCGGGGGTCATTTCAGAAAAATACTCGGGTCTCCCATAGGATAACATTGGGCACCCGAGCTTTTTGGTACTCGCTCATCACTAAGATTACCAATCATAAAATATTTTATTCCTTTAATCCACTAAACATCATAATCCTAAACAAGCCAGATGTTCCTTTTTTTTACCAGGTTTAATCTTGTTGTCACTTAGCATCCTACAGTTAAAAACGTTTAAAGCTGGTGCTTTCTCTCGGAGTTTCCTTGTGAAAAGTAGTTCTGAGGACTCTGTTCCTCTATTTTACAAGAAAGGGTGGTTGTCTCCACCGTGTTCTCTGATTTTGAGGGTGAGGTGTTG
The DNA here is from genome assembly GCF_048569485.1 of Anomaloglossus baeobatrachus. Classification (NCBI taxonomy): domain Eukaryota; kingdom Metazoa; phylum Chordata; class Amphibia; order Anura; family Aromobatidae; genus Anomaloglossus; species Anomaloglossus baeobatrachus. Next base: position 127,880,873 of record NC_134360.1, read on the forward strand.
AAGGCTCAGGGGGACACCCCTGCTGCTTGTCCTTCAAGGAAATTATTTGCGCCTTTACATTTCCACTAATAAATTTTAGGGGAGCATCATAACTCGGTTCTTGGTCACTGAGGTAGTAAAGTGACCCTTGACCTACTTTCTCACTCATTTTAGTGGCCAAGGTTGTTTTAGGATGTGGTTGATTTTAAGTCAACCTGTAATGTTTGTGCGCTTTCTACGTCCTAGCATACTCAACCATCCAGGTCTCTCCTTTTGTTGGCTATACATGATAGACAATGGATTGTATTACTGAACTTCCTGGATCCACTGGAAAAACTGTAATTTTAGCAGTGGTGGATAGATTTAGTAAAATGGCACACTTTATTGCCTTACCTGCTCTCCCTAACACTAACACTTTAGCTGAAGTGTTTGTCACTGAGATCGTGAAGCTTCACAGGGTTCTCTCAGATGTAATGTCAGAGCGGGGGACCCAGTTTGTATCTATATTTTGGAAAGCATTTTATTCTCATCTGGGGGTACATCTATCCTTTTCTTTCACCTCTTTGTCTTACCTTACTCATGTTGTTTTATTGCGGTAGTGAGATTAGCCTCATTGGCCTTCACACTAGTCAGGGTGAGGTCAGCGCCAGTGGGGGCCTAGGCACATTACAGTGCATGGGGGCAAGGACCCGTATATGGACATTAGGGAGTGTAGAGATCAGTCTCAGGTGAGTGTAAGAAGATGTTTCAACTCCCTTCTTCCTATTGCCAGGGCCTTCCATTGTACTTCTTCGCTTGTTTTTCCTTTGTGCTGCGCTACTTGCTGGGTGTTCTCTCTTGGCTTGACATCTGAGCATTCAAGCACCCTGCAATACTTGGCACTGCTTGTTACTCAATTGAGCACCCCAAAACTCGATCGAGTAATGAGCACTGCCGAGCACGCTCACTCATCACTGGTAGATACATATACCAAAAGATGTACAGCAGTATTTGCAACGAAAGTTGTTCCTACAAAGTATTGACTTAGTGGTACTGAAGAGAGATTCACACCACAATTTTCAAATTTATATTTCTTAAATTTTTAGAAAACCAAGTATCATTTCCTTTGCACTTCACAAGTCCTTGCTACTTAGTATTGGTATATCACATAAAATCCTAATAAAATACTTTTAAGTTTGTGGGTGTAAAATGAACAAATGTGGAAAAGGGGCATTAATACTTTCTCAAGGCACTGTATGATAACTTTGCTGAACCGCATGCCTTAACTGTTTCTATCTCCTCTTTTTTCTAAAAACCTTCTATAACTATTAAATCTCTAATATGTATACACCTATGAAAGACACAATTGGTGAAATGCACGTTCTCTCTTTTAAAACCGCATTATCTACTAATAAATACCAATTAAAATAAAATGAAATATAACATATTAACCTTTCTAGTTATTTTTAGTATACAATAGTTGATGCCTATCCAATTTAAACATTTGCAAAAAAGATTCACCGATAAATAGTTCACAATAATTCCTTTCTCTCAGTCTCAATTCTTTAGATTGTATCAAAAAGTCATCATGAGAATTATTTGTGCGTTCTGAACAGATAAATTGGTGAAATTGAAGAATGTCTAATTTCACCTTCTGAAATGTATTCAATGTTCTGGGGTGAATAAAATATATCTGTAAGGCTGCTTTCACACATCCGGTTTTTCCTGTGCGGCACAATACGGCGCTCTGCAGGAAAAATGCAACCATTTGTTTTTGCCGCCAGTTGCGGTTTTTCCTGCATAGACTTACATTAGTGCCGTATTGTGCCGCATGGGGTTGCGTTCCGTCCGTTTTTTGCCGCATGCGGCAGATTTAGCCGATGCGGCGGCCGGATGGAACGTTGCCTGGCACGTTTTTTTGTCCGGCAAGAAAAACCGCATCGCTCCGCATCCGGCCGATGCAGCGCGATTTGCAATGCATGCCTATGGATGCCGCATGGCCGTCTTGCGGCAAAAAACGTATCCGGCCGCCACATGCGGTTTTTTCCACTGCGCATGCTCAGTGGCCTGCGGCAAAAACCGGACGGGCCACATGTAAAAAACTTATGCAAAGGATGCGGTTTTGTCGCCGCATCCGTTGCATAGGTTTTAGAGTCGGATTGGCCGGCTCTGCTAAAACCGGAGGTGTGAAAGCAGCCTAAGAGATCATTGCATCTTGGTTTTTACATTTTACACAGCATCCAAACATTTTTGGAATTGGGGTTGTAATATTACTAGGAAATGTTATGTAACCAACAATTATATTTCTTTTTCAATTACCTTTCATTAGAGAAACACATGGTTCAAAAATTGTATTTTTGGAACCAATCACAGGAAATGTAAGATCTGCTTGGCTTAAGAATTGCTGTATCATTACCAGTGTATGTATAGAGAGTTTTCCTCATACCTTTCTCATATTGTCACCACTTATTATTAATTTTCACAAATGATAACATCTTATAAAAAAATTGAGACAATATGGGATTACCAACATATGTGGCAAGTGTTTCCATATAGTTCCATTCATTTAAAGGTCATGCATATAATGTTTGCCCTGTCAGTCAGTATGTATCAGAATAACGTTTTCTATTGTGATATAGAATAGTGTGATAGACTATTTATCTCTATTACATACCAAGATATACAGTAAAAAATATAGGGAGCAAAAAATCTTTTATTTTTTTTCTGGCATATCCCATTGTATAGTGGCATGTAAAAGTTTGGGCATCCCTGGTCAAAATTACTGTTATTGTGAAAAGTTAAGCAAGTTAAAGATGACTAGATCTCTAAAAGGCACAAAGTTAAAGATGTGACATTTCCTTTGTATTTTGCTGTAAAAAAAGATAAAAATGAAAAGAGGATGGCTTCTACAAATGGATAATGATCAGAGTCGGACTGGAGTGTCTGGGGCCCACCAGAGGAATTGACTCCAGGGACCCACCCTACAGCGATATGCAAATACCTGTTAGCCGTTATCCCTGCAGTTTATAATGGAAAGGCTCGGGGCCCCTCAGAGCATGGAGACCCAGTCTGCCCACTCTAATGCTGGGACTGAGAAACACCCCTGCCCAGCCCGCAGTAACAAGTCCACGGTACCCCACACAATATAAAGCATGGGGGCCCACTGGGGACCGAGAGCCCAACGGAGGATTCCCCGGTGCTCCGGTGGGCCAGTCCGACACTGATAATTATCCTAAACACACATCAATATCCACAATAGATTACCTCAAAATGTGCAAGCTGAAGGTTTTACAATGGCCTCACAGTTCCCTGATCTGAATATCATTGAAAATCTGTGGCTAAACTTCAAAAGAGCAGTGCACGCAAGACGAGCCAGGAATCTCACAGAACTGGAAGACTTTTCCAAGGAAGAATGGATGACAATCCCTCAAACAAGAATTGAAAGACTCTTGACTGCTACTAAAAGTGTTTACAAGCTGTGATACTTGCCAAAGGGAGTGCTACTAGAAACTAACCTTACAAGGTGCCTAAACTTTTGCATTGCCTCATATTCCTTTTTTTTCTTAATTTTAAAATTTAAAAGATGAAAATATTTTTTTTTTACCCAAAATACAAGGAAATGTGTAAACTTTATGCATTTAAGAAATAATTTAATCATTTTGCTTAATTGTTCACAATAACAGTTATTTTGACCAGGGGTGAATGCCCCTGTATGTCCATTCAGTGGGATATGTTGCAGACTTCCTTGGGAGGTATACATTGGAAACTTGTCATGTCCTATATGTCGAACAGAGGTTTAAAATGTGCATGTGTATAGAGTTTTAAATGTACATGCAGCACAGATATTGCCACTAGGAATGTGGAAAACACATTCAGGAAGTGGTGTTATCTAGGTATTTCTTAGCTCCACACCCTTCTTCTTCTCACGACTACTGTGAATTGTAAGAATGACAGAGGAAATCAACAAAATCTACTCACACTTCATATCATTACAACTAAATCTCATGAGATCCTTATATCTCTGTAGTGAAACGGATATAAAGACTAAAGCAAAAATGTTTAAAACTAATGTTACGGTGACATATTCCTTGGTTTCTTTTATGTTCTTAGCCTGTTATGTGGTTTCCTCTTCTCATTATCATACTTTTCTATCTACTGCAATTTCCCTGTAAGTTTGAGAAATAAAGTTTTCACAGCAATCTTTTTTTGGGTGAAGCTTTGTAGCAAAAGTGTGAAAATATGAAAGAAAAATGATTGGAATAAGATAGTAAACGCAACTTCAGGGTTTTTAAAGGGGTCCTACTGCGTCATACTTAAAGGGGTTGTCCAATTCCTGGTAATCCTTTTTTAAATGTTAAGTAAAAAAAGAAAATACAGCTCACCTTCATACTTAGGGTCAGGCATGCAAGGACCATAGGAAGTCCGTGTGACCACACGTGGGCAAATGGAAAAAAAAGGAGGAAACGTACAACTCCTAAAATTCCAGTTTATTTGTAAAAAAATCAAAAAATGTCTAATTCATATAGCGTAAAAATGACGTTCTTTGTCAAAGCTAGTGAAACAGTTATTTGCATCTCAAATAAATATGTCAGAACACACCAATCAAAATATGTTTACACAGTCACATGGTATAAAGCGATAATGAACAGGTAGGAAAAATACAAAAACCCACGTTAAAATGAAAACATTATTAATAAAACATAATCTCTTTCCGAGCACTGAGGCCATGGGGATAAGATGTACCAAGATTATATATCCAAAACACTTCCTGTGTAAGGGGCTATCCTGAATGGTTATCGAATAGAGCCTCTTTTATTGTTCACAATAAAAATCATTCTGTACTTATTTCACATGGACATAGTAGGTGGAACAATGAGCCTCAAAAATTATTTTACCCCTCCAATATGGTATGCAATTCAATTCAATTAAATCCACTGTGTTCCGACATATATTAATTTTCTGTGAAGATCCGCAGGATTGTAACTTTTTGCAAAAAGATTGCCTGGTAGCAGCTAAAAAGACATTCTTTCTCCTAGTCTATTTCAATCCAGGACTAGTGATGTTCAGACTCGCAGATAATCGGGATCGGCGAAAAAAATCCAGTTCCAGGTCGAAATTGATCACAGATATCTGGCTAGACACCGGTCGCCATATAAGTCTATGGGGACCAGAATCTGGTGCGTAAAAATGGTGGTACAAGGGATTGGGGAGTTGGAGCAAGCACTTCATACTTACCAAATCTTCGGCAAGGCTGCAACTGCTCACATGGCCGCTCATTCCACTTCCGGTGCCATTCATTAGTGCTAATCCATATTCACTGCTTTCTCCACCCACTGGCAGTCCTGGTGTCTGTGATTGGTTGCAGTCAGACTTGCTCACAGCCTCTGTTGACAGCGTGTCTGACTGAAATCAATCACAGACCTTGTCTGTGGGTCACTAGATTGGAGTAAAAAATAAATATAGTGGAATAGAGTCCCCCCATATTATGATACCCAGCCTTAATAAAGCCCACGGCCACAATCTAGAGCCTCCAGCCGTGAGCTTAATCTTGGCTGTGTATAAAATAAGAGGAACTGAAGGCGGCTTTTTAAAAATTGTTTAAATAAATAATTTAAAAAAATTGTGTGCAGTCCCCCCCAATTTTGATACATAAGCATGATAAAACCCAACAGCTGGGGCTGGTATTCTCAGGCTGGGGAGACCCATGCCTACTGGGCTCATCCAGCCTAAAAATTGTAGCCTGCAGCCACCTGGATTTGGGACATCCATTAGGTGTGACAATCCCAGCACTTTACCAGGCTCATCCCGATTGCCCTGGTGCGGTGGCAATTGGTGTAATAAGGGGTTAAGCTCAGCTCACAGCTGCCTCTAAGCCCTAGGTTAGTAATGGGAGGTGGCTATGAGACCCCCGTTACTAATCTGTATGTGAAAAGAAATAAACACAAACACCCAAAAATCCTTTATTTGAAATAAAATACAAAACCCCCCACCCTCTTTCACCACTTTATTAACTACCAAAACAACCAGGTTCATCGTAATCCACAAGAGGTCCCACAACAATTCCAGCTGTGCTACATCTGAAGTCACAGCGAGTGGTCATAGAACAGTGACTGCCTCCTTTGAGCTTTAGGCAGAGAATGTGTCTGAGCTATGCGATGAGCGGTGATGTCACTTAGTCTATTAGTGGTTACAAGTGGAGGACCATGGGAACCTCCAGCTGTGATGTCACCGCTGATCACATGGCTCACTGAGTCTCTGCCTAAAGCCTACAGTGGGAGGTCATTGTTCTATGGCCACATTCTCTGACTTCAATGTAGCAGAGCTGGAATCCTCGTGGGATCTCGTATGGATTACGTTGGACCTGGGTGGTTTCGGGGTTAATAAAGGGGTGAAATAAGTTTTTCTTTGTATTTTATTTCAAATAAAAGATTTTTTAGGTGCATTTATTTCTTTTAACTTACAGATTAGTAATGAGGGGGGTCTCCTAGATGCCTCCCATTACTAATCTAGGGCTTAGTCTCCCCAGACTGAGAATACCAGCCCCCAGCTGTCAGGCTATATCATGGCTTGGTATCAAAATTGAGGGGGACCTCACACCTTTTTTTATTATTTATTTAAATAATACAAAAAAGCTACATGTGGTTCCTCTTATTTTGATACACAGCCAAGATAAGCACACGGCTGGGGGCTGCATCCTGTAGCCGTATGCTTTTTCTCTGCTGGGTATCATAATATGGGTGGACCGTATGCCCATTTTTTTAATTCATTTATTTTTCAACCTTGATAGTGAATAGCAGACAGGGTTTGTGATTGGTTGCAGTCAGACACTGTCACACAGGCTGCGGGCGCATCTGACTGCAACTAATCACAGACACCAGAACTGCCAGTGGACAGGGAAAGCAGTGCATATGGATGTGCAATAATGAGAGGCCCCTGAAGAAGAATGAGTAGCCTGGAAGCATTTATAACAACCAATAAATAGCCAAAATCATATAGTAGCTAACTCTTAAATAAGAACAAAAACCTATAAAGAACATAGAGTAAATAGCCAAAAATGGAATCAAATTATATCTTTATTGAAAACAAAATCAGCAAATTAACAGAAAACAAATGGCAAACAAAAAAAGAGGGATAAGCCATGAAAATTATTTTCATCCGTAAGCATCCTAAAAAGCACAATTGTATCACCAATAAATATTTAATAAAAGATATATAATTTGACCACTTGGGGTCCTCAGTGCAAAAAAAATGTATTGAATATTGCACTCCCCTAGATATTGCATGATCACAGAAACATCCTTATAAATACTCTCAAAAAAGACATGGCTAGATAAGAAGGACCTAAAAAAAAGATGTGATGGGAAGATGAGAGGGAAGGGGATACAGGTGCAGCCATACAGACCAGTGTCAGGCTGCCAGAATAACGTGCAAGGAGCAGAGGAAGAAAATAATATACCCTAATGCGCGTTTCGCCAGGGGCTTCTTTGTGAATATTATATTATATATAATATATATTATTTTCTTCCTCTGCTCCTTGCACTTTATTCTGGCAGCCTGACACTGGTCTGTATGGCTGCACCTGTATCCCCTTGCCTCCTTATGCTTCTGTGGCTGCATTTCTGGAACTTTCGGCCAATGCAATAATTTCTTTGTCTTGTTGCTGCTAAACTGCTGCTTTTTGGTGCTTTGGGTCAGTGCAATAATTATTACCTCTCTGCTGCTATGTAGGTATTTTGGGTCAGTGCAATAAATATTGGGCTATATTTCATATATACTGATATTTTTTGCAATTTTTTCACTTTTTTGTCCATCCTGCTGCTATTTATAATCTCTGGGTCGGTGCAATTAATAGTGGGCAATGCTATTTATACCTTTTTGGTCCTTTATTGAATTACAGCTCATATACTGCATGTTTCCTTTATTTTGTATAATTTGCACAGGTGGCCTATTTCCATATACTTGATCCAATTTTTTCATGCACTGTCTAAAACCGCACATTTTTTTTAGGTTCTTCTTATCTAGCCATGTCTTTTTTGAGAGTATTTATAAGGATGTTTCTGTGATCCTGCAATATCTTGGGGAGTGCAATATTCAATACATTTTTTTGCATTGAGGACCCCTAGTGGTCAAATTATATATCTTTTATTAAATATTTATTGGTGATACAATTGTGCTTTTTAGGATGCTTACGGATGAAAATAATTTTCATGGCTTATCCCCCCTTTTTTGTTTGACATTTGTTTTCTGTTAATTTGCTGATTTTGTTTTCAATAAAGATATAATTTGATTCCATTTTTGGCTATTTAGTCTATGTTCTTTATAGGTTTTTGGAAGCACTTATAGTTGTGTTGGAGTCTTTGTAAGTATGAAGCTCTTGTTTCATTCCCATTTTCTTTATTTTTCCTTCATTTTATTTATTTCCCGAGTGCCAGATCTTGATCATTAGCTGGAATTCCCAGAGAATTCCGGGCCCAGGTCCGACACTCAGTTACGTTTGAAACCGCGCGGATCCGGACCTTTACAGTCCGGATCCGCCCATCACTATCCAGGACATCAACTGTCACATGGTTGCAACATATCATTTTTTTAACTGTGGCAGTAATAGATGTAGAACCTGCCAATATTCCTTAACAATGCAAAAATTTAAGAACTATGATTACTCCAAACAATTTAAGATGAAACAATACATAAATTGTAATACTCAAAATGTAGTGTATATCATTGTGTGGCACCCTGGACAAGCCAGGACGTCACAGGTACTACAACAACACACCCCACACCTCGGTTAGGAACATCTAAGTCAGACACAAATCCTTGTTGCCTCCCTCCAGGGGCTGATGTCCACACCAGGTGGGGCGGAGCCAGGCGGTTGGCCCCACCCACCGAGGAGTTCACAGTCATGGAGGTGGGAAAAGGAAGAAGAAAAGAGTAGTTTTGGAAGTTGAAGGGAGTAGTAGTGGAGGAGCTGACTGACCGTGTCCGGGTACGTGGCCCGGGCACATACAGCAAGGTTGGCAGATGGTGGTGACCGTCTGCAGGAGAGGCCGATTGACGCACAACTGTAAGGACCGGGGACGGGCGGTGGCCCGCCGGTACCGGATCGGGGAGCGAAGAGAAGCCAGCCATCTTGGGCGCGAAAAGTTCCCCGCTCGAGCGTCTTCCCGAGCAGTGGAGGCGCGAAAGCCGAAGCTCCGCCCCTGAAGAGGAGGTGCGGGAAAGAGACCAAGGGGAGACGGATGGCGTCTGGCCGCATGTAGACCACGGCTATGAAAGCAGGGACGCCAGGACCCTGCGGCCATCTTTTGGTTCCTGGAAGAGGCCGCCGCAGCGATGCACCAACCGTCCAGCAACACCGTAGCCCCCGCGCCCGGGACCGTGGCGTGGGTGGAGGTCCAGACCGCTCAGCTACGTAGCCGCCTGCAGACTCATGTGCAGCTCCTCTTGGAGGAGTGGGAGGCCGACATGGCGGAGGTGGTGGCGGCCATGCGGAGACGCGAGGTGGAGGGAGTTCTGGAAGAGCGGGTAAGTGACCCACGCCCCTGTAAACCTAGCGGGTCGGTCATCGTGGCTGAGGGGCCCGGTCTGCACCCGCTCGCCCTGCTACCTCCCCCGCTGCCCGTATTAGCTGCTGCTGCCCCGCCACTAGGCCCGCTACCACTGCAACCGGTAGCAGTACCCTGCCAATCCGCCCAAGCGGACCGACCTGCAGCCGAGGCCCGTGACCGTCCTGAACCGCTTCTGTGGAAGTTGCCAAAGGCCGAGCCCGTCGGCGGATATATACCGGAGGCACCTGCAGCAACCGTGCCCAATTCCGAGCCGACTCCAGCAGCTTGCCCCGCGCAGAAAGAGATAGAGGTCGAGCGGGAGAAGATCCCTGTGCCCATCCCCCATGCCTCGGCTGAGGCTGCGCCGGGTCGCAGCTGTGAGGCAGCACCCCAGGCCATGACACCGCGGGACCTGCCGCCCAGAATGCCAGTAGTGGGCAATGTAAAGGAGGTCTTGCGGGGCCCGACCCGCGCGCAGGGACCCACCGTGGCCCCTTACTGGGATAGGGAACAGACCCCGCTGGGCCAAGAAATCGCGGAGAGGGAGAAGAGGAAGGCGGATCTGGTAGCCCGCACAATAAGAGAGAAAGAGAATTTCCGCAGGGCCACCTTCCGAGTGCGGGGCCCGAGGTACGAGGCGCAAGTGAGGAGGTTTGACGTCCATAGGGGATACGGCTTCATCTTTGAACCGGGCCTGGAGGCCGAAGTTTTTATAGCCCGGAGGGACGTAAACGACCACCTGCCGGAGGATCACCCGGGCGGAAACTTGCTCCCCGGCGACCTTGTCACATATACCCGACACTGCGGGGAGAGGGGCTGGTTTTCCCTTGACGCTAGGCTGAGAGGAGGCCAGGAGTCTCAAGCACCAGTCCAGCCCCCTCCCCCGCCAGGTGGAGTGGATCTGAAGTAATGGCAGCGGTTCCCTGCTGCAAGTTGTCCCCGTTGGGACCATCAGCACCATTAAATCAACCGAACTGTGACCAGATTAGCACCGTGATTCAACCGGCCGTTGCCGGCAACTAGTCCCCGTAGGGACTTTCTGCAACCGTGAGTAAGGAACTGCTTACGGACACGCCCGAGAACTTGCAGGGCAACCACAAACTTGTGGAGTGTAAATAAAAATGTTGGGTTTTTACCATGACCGCCTCCGGAGAGGCTGATTTGGGAGGATGGGACTGGAGGAAATGGATGGCCCAGGCCCGCCACTACCGTAACCGGTGGCGATCCTCTGGGGGTCAGGGGTCCCCCATGGACGCGCGTACCCACTCGGGCAATTTGGTTCTGGACTGGGGCAAGGGGTGCTGCCCACTTCTTAGGGGCAGCATCAGGGCCAGGTTGTTTGGGTGGGGGGAGAGCAGAAGCCGTACCGTTAATAAAATGTTTAGTAACGTTAAAGCACTGTACCTCCCATTATGGGAAGAAATGCTTATGTTTGTGATTTTACATGTTTTACCGTTTTTCTACCTTTTTCAGTTGTGAAAATAAAAACGGTGATGGACGAGCAGCCTGCAGACGGTCTGCGTTTAACCAAGGGGGAATGTGGTGCCCTGGACAAGCCAGGACGTCACAGGTACTACAACAACACACCCCACACCCCGGTTAGGAACATCTAAGTCAGACACAAATCCTTGTTGCCTCCCTCCAGGGGCTGATGTCCACACCAGGTGGGGTGGAGCCAGGCGGTTGGCCCCACCTACCGAGGAGTTCACAGTCCTGGAGGCGGGAAAAGGAAGAAGAAAAGAGTAGTTTTGGAAGTTGAAGGGAGTAGTAGTGGGGGAGCTGACTGACCGTGTCCGGGTACGTGGCCCGGGCACATACATCAAGGTTGGCAGATGGTGGTGACCGTCTGCAGGAGAGGCCGATTGATGCACAACTGTAAGGACCGGGGACGGGCGGTGGCCCGCCGGTAACGGATCGGGGAGCGAAGAGAAGCCAGCACCATCCGGCAGGGCCTACGGACCCCGACCAAGCTAGGAGTCACCGTTAAACCGGTCAAATCCATCAGCGACGGGAACCTCCGGGGTTTCCCAGCAGTAAAGACCCGACTGAAGGCAACCATCCAAACCGTGAGGGAGATAAAGCTACCGCCAGAGCTAGAGATCCCAGGGCCAGAGCCTGCGGGCAAAAAGGGGCTCCCTTAGCCAACACAGCGCTGGGGAGCGGGTTACCGGTGGGAAGCCATCGGGGCCGAGAACATAACACCAGTGCAGGGAGAGACAGTCACCGCCAACCTACCGGGAGTGACCGTCGCAGCCGTCTGTGGGATTCGTCCATCCAGCCGTTTGTTTTACCAGAGACTCCGTGTGCGTTACTGGCTGAGTACCACCTGTTGTGAATGTTAGTTATGTCTTGGCTGCTGGGAGGCTCCCTCTGGTGGACAGGAAGGGTTTGGACAGAGACCAGGTGGGTTGTGCAGTGGGTGTTTCCTTTCCTAACTCTCTGCTTATTTAAGTCCTAGTCTGATTGCAGGCTGTTGCCGGATGTCAGTTGTTCTTTTTATCTCCAGCCTGCTTAATCCTGCTCTACATCACATCCACTCCAGATAAGTTATTGCTCTTTATTTATTGCCTGGTTCTTTTGCTTATCTGGGTTTGTCATTTGTTGTGGTTGGTTTCAGTTTATTTCCTTCCAGGGATTTTTCCCCTCAGTGGATTGTTGAGGAACTCCCTGCAGTTCTGTGTGGAGTATAGCTCCTTTGGGTCCATGGGTTTATGGCTTTTTGAATTTGTTATCATTTTTGTTTTCTGTTCATTGGTATGACAAGGGCACCTGGTATAGGACGGAGTTCAGATCGAGCGATCTGAGGGCCTTTTTGTACTATCAGGAAGTTTTTCTCTGGCTACCATCAGTCCCTTTCCTGTCCTTTCCTATTTTAGTCAGCGGGGGCCTCACCTTTTGCTAATCCTGTCATCTACCTGTGTATTGTGTTTTTCCTATATCACCGCAGTCTTTGAATGTGGGGGGCTTTCTATTCTTGTCTATTTTCTGAGGCAGAGAGTTATTCATCTTTCCTACCTTTAGGATAGTTAGTTCTCCGTCTGGGTTCGTGGAGCACAGGATGTTAGTTCACCCCTCGGCTACTTCTAGTTGTGTTGGTTAGTAAGGGGATGGCGGCCAGATTAGTTGCCAAGGCCCTTGTCACCTTTTTGCCAATGATTTGTGGCGATCTGCCATGGTTCCGGATCATAACAGTACATCCGACCAAACAGATTTAAAGAGTACTCTTAAGAAGGAAAAAAAAAAAAAAAGCTGCTGAGAATTTTTTTTTTTTTTGGTGTTTTTCCTCTTCTTCTTTGGGTTCTGTGGAAGATTTCTTTTGTCTAGCATGGATGAATTGGGTGAGCGTCTTGCTCATCTTGATGCTAAGGTTCGTCATATAGAGTCTTATCTTGCACAGACTCCCCTTGCAGAGCCTAAAATTCCCGTTCCTGAATATTTTTCGGGAGATAGGTCGAGATTTTTGAGCTTCAAAAATAATTGTAAATTATTTTTTGACATGCGCCCTAAGTCCTCAGGGAATCCCGTACAGCAGGTTAAGATTGTCATCTCCTTGCTGCGTGGTGACCCTCAGGACTGGTCCTTCTCTTTAGCGTCTGATGATCCGATTCTCAATGATTTGGACTCCTTTTTTCAGGCCTTGGGATTATTATATGACGAACCCAATATTGTGGACCAAGCAGAAAAGGTCTTGTTGTCCTTAACTCAGGGTTTGGATTCTGCAGAAACGTTTTGTCAGAAATTTCGTAAGTGGGCGGTCCTTACCAAATGGAATGATGATGCGCTTGCGGCTCTTTTTTGCAAGGGTATTGCAGATGCTGTGAATTATGTAATGGTAGGATTTCCCGTCCCTTCTGGTCTTGATGCCTCTATGACCTTGGCCATTCAGATTGATAGGCGTTTACGTGAGCGCAGGAAGATACCTGCTGGTTTTGTGCCTGTGGAACAGCCTTTGGAGCCTATGGAGTGTGATAGGGTCCTTTCTAATGCTAGTCGGCAGGGGTTCAGACGGAAGAATAGACTGTGCTTCTATTGCGGAGACGCTTCTCATAACATCTCTGTCTGCCCTAAACGTGAAAGGAGATTGGCTACTTCTGTTACTGTGGGTTCTTTGCAACCAAAGTTTCTTTTGTCTGTCACATTGATTTGCTCATTGTCTTCCTTTTCTGCATTTGCCTTTGTGGACTCAGGGGCATCAATTTGATGGATTTTGGGTTTGCTAGGGATTGTGGTTTTCCCATGGTTCCTTTGCAAACTCCTATTCCTTTAAGGGGCATTGATGCTACCCCTTTGGCAGAACATAAACCCCAATTTTGGACCCAGGTGCCTATGAGAATTGCACTAGCGCATCAGGAAACTTGTACATTTTTAGTATTGCATAATCTACAGGATACCTTGGTACTGGGATTTCCGTGGTTGCAGACCCATAATCCGGTTCTTGACTGGAGATCCTTGTCGGTAGTTAGTTGGGGTTGTCAAGGTTTGCATCAGGACCTTTCCGTGTCGTCCACGTCTGCTCAGGCAGTTGATGTTCCGGCTTTCTTGTCTGATTTCCGTGATGTATATTATGACCAGGAATCTGATTCTCTGCCCCCACACCGGGACTGTGACTGTGCCATTGAGTTGGTGCCCGGTTGTAAATTTCCCAAGGGGCGGATTTTCAACTTGTCTGTGCCCGAACATGATGCCATGCGGTCATACATCAGAGAATCATTGGAGAAGGGGCACATTCGGCCCTCATCTTCTCCTTTGGGTGCTGGCTTCTTCTTTGTTGCTAAGAAAGATGGTTCGTTGAGGCCTTGTATTGATTACCGTCTTCTTAATAAAATTACAGTCAAATATCAGTACCCTTTGCCTCTGATGTCTGATCTGTTTTCTAGAGTGCAGAGTGCCAAATGGTTTACGAAACTGGATCTCAAGGGTGCGTATAATCTCATCCGTATTAAGGAGGGTGATGAATGGAAGACGGCTTTTAATACTCCTGAGGGGCATTTTGAGTACCTAGTGATGCCTTTTGGGCTCACTAATGCACCCTCCGTCTTCCAGGCCTTCATGAATGATATTTTTCGGGACCTTTTGGTAAATTTTTGATTGTGTATTTGGATGACATCTTGATTTTTTCTGATGATTGGGACTCTCATGTGGGGCAAGTACGGGAGGATTTTCAGATACTTAAGGATAATGCACTGTACGTTAAGGGGTCAAAGTGCCTCTTTGGGGTGCAAAGGATTTCCTTTTTGGGCTTCATCCTGTCTCCCTCCGCTATTGAAATGGACCCGGTTAAGGTTCAGGCTATTTATGACTGGTATACTCACAGCAAAAAAGAGGGCAACCAGTCCAGTTAGCCCAGGCCAACACATCTAATGCACCAACAGGATGCAGACAAACCTCTCAACATGATGGACACTTCACAGGTGCAAGGTAAATTGCACACTAGTGGCGCGCATAGGGCACTGTTCACACTCGTATGCGCATGGTATCCAGCCAGCAACCTATTATCACGCCCTTACTATTAGGTTAGGCGGGTTACCCGGACACTACTCACTGCAGCACACAAGGGACAGAGATTCCACTATGCACGGCCGTATTAAGAGGCCCGGCTGCAACCCGTGTTAAAAAAAGGTGTAAAAAATATATTTCAAATATATATGAGGTATTAGTTAGTAAATTGGCCAATGTACATAAGCCCACAATCCTCATCACGGATCCTCATGCTTGTGGGTCCCTACACTAATAAATATCAAGAAATAGCAACAGAAAGAGGAGATAAAAACTCCTCCAAAAATTTAATATACTCACAGCAAAAAAGAGGGCAACCAGTCCAGTTAGCCCAGGCCAACACATCTAATGCACCAACAGGATGCAGACAAACCTCTCAACATGATGGACACTTCACAGGTGCAAGGTAAATTGCACACTAGTGGCGCGCATAGGGCACTGTTCACACTCGTATGCGCATGGTATCCAGCCAGCAACCTATTATCACGCCCTTACTATTAGGTTAGGCGGGTTACCCGGACACTACTCACTGCAGCACACAAGGGACAGAGATTCCACTATGCACGGCCGTATTAAGAGGCCCGGCTGCACCCCGTGTTAAAAAAAGGTGCAAAAAATATATTTCAAATATATATGAGGTATTAGTTAGTAAATTGGCCAATGTACATAAGCCCACAATCCTCATCACGGATCCTCATGCTTGTGGGTCCCTACACTAATAAATATCAACAAATAGCAACAGAAAGAGGAGATAAAAACTCCTCCAAAAATTTAATATACTCACAGCAAAAAAGAGGGCAACCAGTCCAGTTAGCCCAGGCCAACACATCTAATGCACCAACAGGATGCAGACAAACCTCTCAACATGATGGACACTTCAGAGGTGCAAGGTAAATTGCACACTAGTGGCGCGCATAGGGCACTGTTCACACTCGTATGCGCATGGTATCCAGCCAGCAACCTATTATCACGCCCTTACTATTAGGTTAGGCGGGTTACCCGGACACTACTCACTGCAGCACACAAGGGACAGAGATTCCACTATGCACGGCCGTATTAAGAGGCCCGGCTGCACCCCGTGTTAAAAAAAGGTGCAAAAAATATATTTCAAATATATATGAGGTATTAGTTAGTAAATTGGCCAATGTACATAAGCCCACAATCCTCATCACGGATCCTCATGCTTATGGGTCCCTACACTAATAAATATCAACAAATAGCTAACCAATAGGCCAGACCGCATATCAAATATACAAGTTGGGGGTTACTTGGGGAATAGTGATCACAAAATAATAAGTTTTCATGTATTCTTTAGTAAGATGTATAGTAGAGGGGCTACAAGGACACTAAACTTCAGGAAAGCAAATTTTAAACGGTTGAGAGATGATCTTAGTGCAATAAACTGGGATGATATACTAAGTAATAAAAGTACACAAAGCAAATGGGAGACTTTTATGAGCATCCTGAATAGGGCTTGTGCAGAAAATATACCCTATGGGAACAAACATGCTAGAAATAGGAAGAAACCCCTATGGCTAAATAGAGCTGTAAGGGAAGCAATAAAAGAAAAACAGAAAGCCTTAAAAGAATTAAAGAGGGTAGGTAGTGATGAGGCATTATATAATTATAGAAAATTAAATAAAATATGTAAAAAGCAAATTAAGTTAGCTAAGTTTGAGACAGGGAGACTCATTGCAAGAGAAAGTAAAAATAATCCTAAAATATTCTTTAACTACATAAACAGTAAAAAACTGAAAAGCGATAGTGTTGGCCCCCTTAAAAATAGTCGTGGTGAAATGGTGGAAGGGGATGAGGGTAAAGCCAACCTGCTGAATGACTTTTTTTCTACGGTTTTTATACAAGAAAATGCCATGGCAGATGACATGACCAGTGATGCCATAAATTCACCCTTGAATATTACCTGCTTAACTCAGCAGGAAGTACGCCGCCGCCTCGAAATCACTAAGGTTGACAAATCTCCGGGCCCGGATGGCATACACCCCAGAGTACTACAGGAATTGAGTTCTGTGATAGATAGACCATTATTTTTAATCTTCACAGATTCCTTAATAACAGGGTCAGTACCGCAGGACTGGCGCATAGCAAATGTGGTGCCAATATTCAAAAAGGGGACAAAAACTGAGCCGGGAAATTATAGGCCGGTAAGTTTAACCTCTACGGTTGGTAAAATCCTTGAGGGTTTCTTGAGAGATGCTATAGTGGAGTATCTCAAGAAAAATAACCTTATGACAGAGTATCAACATGGGTTTATGAGGGATCGATCCTGTCAAACTAATTTGATCACTGTAAAATAAATCAATAGCGCAATCTAAGAGCACCCGATATATTTGTGTTAGATTAGTGTAGTTAGAAGCTGCTCACCTGCTTTAGTTGTGCGCCCTCGCACAACCTCGGTGATGAGCGTGTAATTCCTCTGGTTTTGAGGGGCTGTGGTAACTGGTGTTATCCGATCCTTTTGACTGGATGGAGCTGGAGGCTTAACGCTGATGGCTCCTGGTTCACCGACTCCTTTGATCCTGGAGCTTTCAGGTCGGCTCTCCGTCCTCCCGCTGGATTATTCAAAGTGAACTGATAGATTCTGTGATCCTCAGCAGCTCTTTGCCGGATTCCCCTTCAGGAGTAGGCAATGTAGATAATGGTGATGAAACTGGTCTTTGAGCGCTAATGATGGATCAGATTCTAAATGTTCTTTTGAAGATTAGGCTTTATTGTTAAAAGGATAAAGCTCTTGTTATCACTTCACAACGCGTTTCAGCAAGATCCCCTTGCTTTCCTCAGGTGTAACAAGAGCTAATACACATGAAATTTATAGGTGAACAACCCCTTGAGTGGGGCTTATGGGTGTGACATACATACAGATAATTAAACCCATAATTGTTAAAAAGGATGTTTTTGAATAATTTGTTTTAGAAAGATTATTTTTAAATTATTTTTAAAATTATTTTTAAAAAGGAAGTCGGATAAATTTGTAATACATTTCTTAGTAAAATCTCTAAACATAATAAAATGACTAAAACCATAAAACAATTATGTCTATTGGAAAACACGGTTTACACAAGCTTCTTATAAATATATATATAAAAAAATAAAATAAAAATTATAAAAATATATATATATATATGTATTATAATAAAATAAAAAAATTAAAAAAATTTTTTTTAAAAATTTTTTTGTTCAACCCTATTTTGCCCTTTACTTTATGCACACACAATACATATGTATATATGCACATATACGCTCACGATTCTATGTGCCCCCCTATATGCATGCATACACATACATCTACCCATACACGCCAACCCTTAACTAGCTTTTTCTTTAAGTATATCCTCCTATTGTTTTATTTTCTAAATTATATAGTCATTATGAATGTGATCATTGTTTGGCAACATTATCTAACATTATATTGTGGCCTTCCGGAGCTAATGTACCCAATTTAAAGATCCAATAGCTCTCCTTTTTAATGAGCTTATTCAATACCCTTGGATCTTTATTATCAATAGAATCTATTATTGTAAGTTTCATTTTTGGGTCCCTATTGTGTACATTGTTATAATGTCTTGATACACTATGTAAAAGGTATCCATTTTTAATATTGTGCCGATGCTTGTTCAACCTTGCATGTAATTCTTGAATAGTTCTTCCTACGTATTGGATACCGCAGGGGCACTCCAATAAGTAGACTACATATGTGGAGTGGCAATCATACCTTTGTTTTATTGTAAAGGTTTCCCCTGTTGTTTTTGACATATAGGTTTTTTCTCCCTTAGTGATTACCTTGCAGCATAGACATTTCGGTGTATAGCATGGGAAGCATCCCCATTGATTTGGGTTGCTCATCCCAACAGCTATGGATTTTTGAATCATATTACTTGGTGCAATTAAATTGCCCAGGTTCCTATTTTTCTTATATATAATAATAGGTCTATCTGGTATATGATCTATTAATATAGGGTCACTTTTTAATATGAACCAATATTTTTTAATTAGCTTTTCAATATAGGTTCTTGGTTGACAAAATGTGGTAACAAGACTCCATTTGGGCAGTTTGGTTTTTTCTTCCTTATTTATGTCATTCACTAGCTTGGGTTGTACACATATTTTCTGAGTCAGAGGATTTGTTTTTTTGTACGCATCCTGTATTAATTTTTTTTATGCATGCATATAGGGGGGCACATAGAATCGTGAGCGTATATGTGCATATATACATATGTATTGTGTGTGCATAAAGTAAAGGGCAAAATAGGGTTGAACAAAAATTTTTTTAATTTTTTTATTTTATTATAATACATATATATATATATATTTTTATAATTTTTATTTTATTTTTTTATATATATATTTATAAGAAGCTTGTGTAAACCGTGTTTTCCAATAGACATAATTGTTTTATGGTTTTAGTCATTTTATTATGTTTAGAGATTTTACTAAGAAATGTATTACAAATTTATCCGACTTCCTTTTTAAAAATAATTTTAAAAATAATTTAAAAATAATCTTTCTAAAACAAATTATTCAAAAAAATCCTTTTTAACAATTATGGGTTTAATTATCTGTATGTATGTCACACCCATAAGCCCCACTCAAGGGGTTGTTCACCTATAAATTTCATGTGTATTAGCTCTTGTTACACCTGAGGAAAGCAAGGGGATCTTGCTGAAACGCGTTGTGAAGTGATAACAAGAGCTTTATCCTTTTAACAATAAAGCCTAATCTTCAAAAGAACATTTAGAATCTGATCCATCATTAGCGCTCAAAGACCGGTTTCATCACCATTATCTACATAAACTAATTTGATCAGCTTCTATGAAGAGGTAAGTTCAAGCCTGGACCAGGGAAATGCAGTGGATGTTGTGAATATGGACTTTGCAAAAGCTTTTGATACGGTGCCACACAAAAGGTTGGTACATAAAATGAGAATAATGGGGATAGGGGAAAATATGTGTAACTGGGTTAAAAACTGGCTCAGTGATAGGAAACAAAGGGTGGTTATTAATGGTACATACTCGGACTGGGTCTCAGTTCATAGTGGGGTACCACAGGGGTCAGTATTGGGCCCGCTTCTTTTCAACATATTTATTAATGACCTTGTTGGGGGCATGCAGAGTAGAATTTCAATATTTGCAGATGATACTAAACTCTGCAGGGTAATCAATACAGAGGAGGATTGTTTTATATTACAGGGAGATTTATGTAAATTGGAGAATTGGGCTGAGAAGTGGCAATTGAAGTTCAATGTAGATGAATGTAAGGTCATGCACTTGGGTAGAGGAAATAAAATTTATGATTATGTACTTAATTGTAGAACACTGGGTAAAACAGGCACAGAAAAAGACTTGGGTGTATGAGTGGATGGTAAACTTCACTTTAGTGGACAGTGTCAGGCAACTGCTGCCAGGGCTAATAAAATAATGGGATGTATTAAAAGAGGTATACGGTAAGTGTTCATGAAAAAAATATAGTTCTACCTCTGAACAAGTCACTAGTGCGACCGCACTTAGAATACTGTGTACAATTCTGGTCACCGATATATAAGAAGGACATAGCTGAACTGGAGAGGGTGCAGAGAAGAGCGACCAAGATTATTAGAGGAATGGGTGGGCTGCAATACCAAGACAGGTTATTAAACTTGGGGTTATTTAGTCTGGAAATACGAAGGCTTAGGGGGGATCTAATCACAATGTATAAATATATGAGGGGACAGTACAGAGACCTTTCCAAATATCTGTTTACACCTAGGCCTGCGACTGGAACACGGGGGCATCCGCTACGTCTTGAGGAAAGAAGGTTTAATCATAATCACAGACGAGGATTCTTTACTGTACGAGCAGTGAGACTATGGAACTCTCTGCCACATGATGTTGTAATGAGTGATTCACTACTAACATTTAAGCAGAGCCTGGATGCCTTTCTTGAAAAATTTAATATTACCAGTTATGTATATTAGATTTTATGACAGGGTGTTGATCCAGGGAACTAGTCTGATTGCCAGATGTGGAGTAAGGAAGGAAATTTTTTCCCCATTGGAACTTGTTTTTCACATTGGGGTTTTTTGTTTTTTTTTGCCTTCCTCTGGATCACCATGTTAGGCTACGGGTTGAACTAGATGGACTTAGAGTCTCCCTTCAACCTTAAAAACTATGAAACTATGAAACTATGAAACTATGGTGACCCTCAGGACTGGTCCTTCTCTTTAGCGTCTGATGATCCAATTCTCAATGATGTGGACTCCTTTTTTCAGGCCTTGGGATTATTATATGACAAATCCAATATTGTGGACCAAGCAGAAAAGGTCTTGTTGTCCTTAACTCAGGGTTTGGATTCTGCAGAAACGTTTTGTCAGAAATTTCGTAAGTGGGCGGTCCTTACCAAATGGAATGATGATGCGCTTGCGGCTCTTTTTCGCAAGGGTATTGCGGATGTTGTGAAGGATGTAATGGTAGGATTTCCCGTCCCTTCTGGTCTTGATGCCTCTATGACCTTGGCCATTCAGATTGATAGGCGTTTACGTGAGCGCAGGAAGATACCTGCTGGTTTTGTGCCTGTCGAACAGCCTTTGGAGCCTATGGAGTGTGATAGGGTCCTTTCTAATGCTAGTCGGCAGGGATTCAGACAGAAGAATAGACTGTGCTTCTATTGCGGAGACGCTTCTCATAACATCTCTGTCTGCCCTAAACGTGAAAGGAGATTGGCTACTTCTGTTACTGTGGGTTCTTTGCAACCAAAGTTTCTTTTGTCTGTCACATTGATTTGCTCATTGTCTTCCTTTTCTGCATTTGCTTTTGTGGACTCAGGGGCAGCGCTCAATTTGATGGATTTTAGGTTTGCTAGGGATTGTGGTTTTCCCATGGTTCCTTTGCAAACTCCTATTCCTTCAAGGGGCATTGATGCTACCCCTTTGGCAGAACATAAACCCCAATTTTGGACCCAGGTGCCTATGAGAATTGCACCAGCGCATCAGGAAACTTGTACATTTTTAGTATTGCATAATCTACAGGATACCTTGGTACTGGGATTTCCGTGGTTGCAGACCCATAATCCGGTTCTTGACTGGAGATCCTTGTCGGTAGTTAGTTGGGGTTGTCAAGGTTTGCATCAGGACCTTTCCGTGTCATCCACGTCTGCTCAGGCAGTTGATGTTCCGGCTTTCTTGTCTGATTTCCGTGATGTATTTAATGACCAGGAATTTGATTCTCTGCTCCCACATCGGGACTGTGACTGTGCCATTGAGTTGGTGCCCGGTTGTAAATTTCCCAAGGGGCGGATTTTCAACTTGTCTGTGCCCCAACATGATGCCATGCGGTCATACATCAGAGAATCATTGGAGAAGGGGCACATTCGGCCCTCATCTTCTCCTTTGGGTGCTGGCTTCTTCTTTGTTGCTAAGAAAGATGGTTCGTTGAGGCCTTGTATTGATTACCGTCTTCTTAATAAAATTACAGTCAAATATCAGTACCCTTTGCCTCTGATGTCTGATCTGTTTTCTAGAGTGCAGAGTGCCAAATGGTTTACGAAACTGGATCTCAAGGGTGCGTATAATCTCATCCGTATTAAGGAGGGTGATGAATGGAAGACGGCTTTTAATACTCCTGAGGGGCATTTTGAGTACCTAGTGATTAGTGATGAGCGATGCTTGTAACTACTCGGTACTCGCACGAGTATCGCTGTACTCGGGCTGCTCGGCGGGGACCGAGTAATCTCGCGATACTCGTGCTGTACTCGTGGTCTTCATTTCTGCATGTTGGCGCTCTTTTGAGAGCCAGCCCTCATGCAGGGATTGGCTGGCAGACCACTGCAATGCCACAGCCCTGTTAGTTGTGGAATTGCAGTGATTAGCCGGCCTGCACAGCGTGACCGAGCCTTTATATCGGCCGGCGCGCTGTGCTCTGCTCACAGCTATCCAGACTGTCAGTGCAGGGAGAGTGTCGCTGATTCAGGGAAAGCTTTGCGGCCCTTTATAGCTTTTTCAGTTGCAGGGCTGCAAACAGTGTGACCAAAAGTCCTTCTCAGGACTATTCTAGTTGTATACAGGCAGGCAGGGTATAGCCAGGTCGGAGTACAGTAGCAGAGTCCTTCTCAGGACTATTGTTGCTATATACAGGCAGGGTATAGCCAGGTCTGAATACAGGCTAGTGACCAAAAGAGTCCTTGTCAGGACTATTGTACCAGTATACAGGCAGGCAGGCAGGCAGGGTAGTGGTGACCGTATACCAGCCTTCATCATATCTGGGGCTGGTGTACACAGTGTAAAACAGTCCAGATAGTGTCTGACTTGTCTGTAATTGTCGCTCCCCAAAAAAACCTGTTAGGTTCTTATTGCGTCCGTGCTTGGTTTTTAAAACCGCACGTGTGTGCCTGTTGGTGGCAGCGTACAGGTGCACTTGTGTGCAATTTCCAGAAACTTTGATATAACGCACAAGTAGTGAATATACACGTCAGCAGTGCACAGCATTGCAAAATGCGCAAGGGCATTGGCAAGGAACAAGGAAGTGGACGTGATGGTGGTGCAGGCAGAGGCCGAGGTCGTGGGCAAGCTCTAATTTCGCCACAACAAAGGGCCACATCTAGTCGCTCGCACGTCCTGTCCCAAATTCTTGGGGACCGCAGCAGTACACCGCTCTTGAACCAAGACCAGTGTCAACAGGTTGTTAGTTGGATAGCGGATAATGCTTCCAGTCAGATTGGCACCACCACAAACACTCTGTCTTCCACACGGTCAAGTGTCAGTAGCCGTGATACTGCACCGCACATTTCTGAACCTGATCCTCCTTCCTACCACCAGGCTGAGTACACGTCCTCCTCGGACATTAATGATCCCACACTTGGACACTCGGAAGAGCTGTTCACGTTTCCATTCACACATTCTGGCCTCTCGCCAGCTCATATTGAAGTGGGTCATGAGGAGATCGTCTGTACAGATGGCCAAATATTTGAGCAGCCACGTTCTCACGAAGTTGGCAACGTGTCTCAACAAGTGGTGGACGATGATGAGACACAATTGTCAGGAAGTCAGGAGGAGGAGCAGGGTGCGGAAGAGGAAGACGACGTGGTGGATGATCCAGTAACTGACCCAACCTGGCAGGAGGATATGCAGAGCGAGGACAGCAGTGCACAGGGGGAGGGAGGCGTAGCATCACAACAGGCAGTAAGAAGCAGGGTGGTGGCCCCAGGCAGAAGTCAGGCAACCGTTCCCCGGAACAACACGACGACACAAGGTGCCTGTACAAATGTTAGGTCTTCCCGAGTCTGGCAGTTTTTTAAGTTGGATCCAGATGATTCAAAAAAGGCCATTTGCAACACCTGCCGTGCCAGCATCAGCAGGGGTACCAAAACTAGCAGCCTGACCACCACCAGCATGATCAGGCACATGTCAGCCAAGCACCCGACTTTGTGGGAAGTACAACAGAGTCGAGGAGCAGTGCTTGCTGATGTCATTGCTACGTCTTCGCTGGTTGTGCATGCGAGCCAATCCCCTGTCCATGCTGCCTGCGAACAAGCCTCCTCCACTCCTGCACCTGCAGTTGCCTACGCAGAAAGAACACCATCATCAAGCACGTCCTTGTCCCAGCGCAGCGTTCAGTTATCCATTCAGCAAACCTTTGAACGCAGGCGCAAATACACTGCCAACACCCCACATGCCACAGTTCTAAATGCTAACATTTCGCGACTGCTTGCGCTGGAAATGTTGCCTTTTAGGCTGGTGGAGACAGAAGCATTCCGTGACCTGATGGCGGCAGCTGTCCCACGTTACTCGGTCCCCAGCCGCCACTATTTCTCCCGGTGTGCCGTCCCCGCGTTGCATAACCACGTGTCACAAAACATCACACGTGCCCTGAACAACGCTGTTTCACCCAAGGTCCACCTAACCACAGACACGTGGACAAGTGCTTGTGGGCAAGGCCGCTACATCTCGTTGACGGCACACTGGGTTAATATTGTGGAAGCTGGGACCCAGTCTGAGCGAGGGACGGAACACGTCCTTCCCACACCAAGGTTTGCAGGCCCTACCTCAGTCAGTGTTTCACCCACACTCTACAGCTCCGGAATGTCATGCTCTTCAGCCTCCTCCTCCTCCTGCGCATCCTCATCCACTGTACCCTCCACACCAGTCACAAGCTGGAAGCACTGCAGCACTGCCTCGGCGAAGCGGCAACAGGCTGTGCTGAAGCTAATCTGCATAGGTGACAAACCCCACAATGCAGAAGAGCTGTGGACAGCTCTGAAACAGCAGGCAGATCACTGGCTCACACCTCTGAACCTAAAGCCAGGAAAGGTCGTGTGTGACAATGGCCGGAACCTGGTGGCGGCTTTGAGGCGAGGCCAGCTGACACATGTTCCATGCGTGGCCCATGTGCTCAACCTCGTGGTTCAGCGGTTTCTAAAGTCATACCCAGAGCTGTCTGATCTGCTGGTAAAAGTTCGCCGCCTGTCTGCACATTTTCGAAAGTCACCTACTGCTTCAGCCGGCCTTGCCGGCTTTCAGCGCCGTTTGCATCTTCCGGCTCACAGACTGGTGTGTGATGTCCCCACGCGTTGGAATTCAACTCTGCACATGTTGGTCAGGATATGTGAGCAGAAGAGGGCAGTTGTTGAGTACCTGCATCACCTAAGCCGTCGGGAAATGGGTCAAACTCCACACATAACACCTGAGGAGTGGAGATGGATGTCAGACCTATGTACCATTTTCCAAAACTTTGAGGACTCCACCAAGATGGTGAGTGGTGATGACGCCATTATTAGCGTCACCATACTGCTACTCTGCCTTCTAAAACGGTCTCTGCTGAAAAACAAACATGATGCATTGCAGGCGGAGCGCGATGAGTTGCAGCAAGAAACAGTAGTGGGTGTGGGTGATAACACACAGCCCAGCCTCGTCTCATCACAACGTGCAGTGGAGGACTATGACGAGGAGGAGGATGAAGACATGGAGCAACTCTCCGGCCAAATTGAGGATATGACATGCACACCAGTCATATCCTCGGTTCAGCGTGGCTGGCCAGAGGACAGGGTAGATGAGGAGGAGGAGGAGGAGGAGGAGGAGGAGGACAGCATGTTCAGTCATCTTGTTGGTCAGGCTACTGAAGTCCTGGCTGTTAAGAGTCTGGCGCACATGGCTGACTTTATGGTAAGCTGCCTGTCTCGTGACCCTCGTGTTAAGAACATCTTGGCCGACAATCATTACTGGTTGGTAACACTGTTAGACCCACGCTACAAGGAGAACTTTTTGTCTCTTATTCCCGTGGAGGAGAGGTCAACCAAAATGCAGCAGTTCCGGAAGGCCATACTCACGGAAGTAGGCAAAGCATTCCCCTCACAAAACGCTAGCGGCATAGGTCAGGAATCAGTGGACAACCGAGGCGTACAGCCGAGAGAGGCACAAGTCCAATCCGCCAGAGGTAGGGGAACAGTCTTTAAGATGTGGGACAGTTTTCTCAGCCCCTCACGTACCACAGCCCCTGAGGTGCGGGGTAGTGCCACAAGAAATCCTAAGTTTGCCCAGATGCTGAAGGAGTACCTTGCAGATCGAACAACTGTACTCCGACATTCCTCTGTGCCTTACAATTATTGGGTATCCAAGCTGGACACGTGGCATGAATTGGCTCTCTACGCCTTGGAAGTCCTGGCCTGCCCTGCTGCTAGCGTTTTGTCAGAGCGTGTTTTTAGTGCCGCAGGTGGAATCATTACAGATAAACGCACCCGCCTGTCAACTGAAAATGCTGACAGGCTGACTCTGATCAAGATGAACAAGGGTTGGATTGGGCCAGACTTCACCACACCACCAGCAAATGAGAGCGGAATTTAAAGTTTGCCATGTACCTCCACTCACCCATGGGTACACACTTCTGGACTTTGGATAATCGCTGGACTGCTCCTCCTTCTCCTCATGCGCCACCATGATGATGACCGTTACAAATTGCAATACTTAGGCCTTTGTTTCAGGTATACCCCCAGTGGTAAATTTTTTCGCCCATTCTTTGCAGAATGGACATTACAACGACAGGAGACCCGCTCCTTTGCAATGGGAACAATGTTTTGAGGCCCTCATGCACGTCTCTACCCAGGGACAACATGGAGCCTCCCAATTTTTGGCTGCCCTGCCTAAGGGCTATACTATAATACACCCACTTCCTTAAAATGGACACTTAATGTTTTGAGGCCCTCATGCACGTCTCTACCCAGGGACAACGTGGAGCCTCCCAATTTTTGGCTGCCCTGCCTAAGGGCTATACTATAATACACCCACTTCCTTAAAATGGACACTTAATGTTTTGAGGCCCTCATGCACGTCTCTACCCAGGGACAACGTGGAGCCTCCCAATTTTTGGCTGCCCTGCCTAAGGGCTATACTATAATACACCCACTTCCTTAAAATGGACACTTAATGTTTTGAGGCCCTCATGCACGTCTCTATCCAGGGACAACGTGGAGCCTCCCAATTTTTGGCTGCCCTGCCTAAGGGCTATACTACAATAGACCCACTTCCTTCCAATGGGCACTTCAGGTTTACAGGCCATCATGCACGTCTCTATCCAGGGACAACGTGGAGCCTCCCAATTTTTGGCTGCCCTGGCAAAGGGCTATACTAAAATAGACCCACTTCCTTACAATGGGCACTTCAGGTTTACAGGCCATCATGCACGTCTCTATCCAGGGACAATGTGGAGCCTCCCAATTTTTGGCTGCCCTGGCAAAGGGCTATACTAAAATAGACCCACTTCCTTACAATGGGCACTTCAGGTTTACAGGCCATCATGCACGTCTCTATCCAGGGACAACGTGGAGGCTCCCAATTTTTGGCTGCCCTGGCAAAGGGCTATACTAAAATAGACCCACTTCCTTACAATGGGCACTTCAGGTTTACAGGCCATCATGCACGTCTCTATCCAGGGACAATGTGGAGCCTCCCAATTTTTGGCTGCCCTGGCAAAGGGCTATACTAAAATAGACCCACTTCCTTACAATGGGCACTTCAGGTTTACAGGCCATCATGCACGTCTCTATCCAGGGACAATGTGGAGCCTCCCAATTTTTGGCTGCCCTGGCAAAGGGCTATACTATAATACACCCACTTCCTTAAAATGGACACTTAATGTTTTGAGGCCCTCATGCACGTCTCTATCCAGGGACAACGAGGAGCCTCCCAATTTTTGGCTGCCCTGCCTAAGGGCTATACTACAATAGACCCACTTCCTTCCAATGGGCACTTCAGGTTTACAGGCCATCATGCACGTCTCTATCCAGGGACAACGTGGAGCCTCCCAATTTTTGGCTGCCCTGGCAAAGGGCTATACTAAAATAGACCCACTTCCTTACAATGGGCACTTCAGGTTTACAGGCCATCATGCACGTCTCTATCCAGGGACAATGTGGAGCCTCCCAATTTTTGGCTGCCCTGGCAAAGGGCTATACTAAAATAGACCCACTTCCTTACAATGGGCACTTCAGGTTTACAGGCCATCATGCACGTCTCTATCCAGGGACAACGTGGAGCCTCCCAATTTTTGGCTGCCCTGGCAAAGGGCTATACTAAAATAGACCCACTTCCTTACAATGGGCACTTCAGGTTTACAGGCCATCATGCACGTCTCTATGCAGGGACAATGTGGAGCCTCCCAATTTTTGGCTGCCCTGGCAAAGGGCTATACTAAAATAGACCCACTTCCTTACAATGGGCACTTCAGGTTTACAGGCCATCATGCACGTCTCTATCCAGGGACAACGTGGAGCCTCCCAATTTTTGGCTGCCCTGGCAAAGGGCTATACTAAAATAGACCCACTTCCTTACAATGGGCACTTCAGGTTTACAGGCCATCATGCACGTCTCTATCCAGGGACAATGTGGAGCCTCCCAATTTTTGGCTGCCCTGCCTAAGGGCTATACTATAATACACCCACTTCCTGACAATGGGCACTTCAGGTTTACAGGCCCTCATGCACGTCTCTATCCAGGGACAACGTGGAGCCTCCCAATTTTTGGCTGCCCTGCCTAAGGGCTATACTACAATAGACCCACTTCCTTCCAATGGGCACTTCAGGTTTACAGGCCATCATGCACGTCTCTATCCAGGGACAATGTGGAGCCTCCCAATTTTTGGCTGCCCTGCCTAAGGGCTATACTACAATAGACCCACTTCCTTCCAATGGGCACTTCAGGTTTACAGGCCCTCATGCACGTCTCTATCCAGGGACAACGTGGAGCCTCCCAATTTTTGGCTGCCCTGCCTAAGGGCTATACTACAATAGACCCACTTCCTTACAATGGGCACTTCAGGTTTACAGGCCCTCATGCACGTCTGTATGCAGGGGCATTGGTGAACCTCACAATTTTGGACTGCCCTGGCAAAGGAAAATACTACAAAGACTCACTTCCTCAAAATGGGCACATTAGACTCCAGAGGCCTTCATGTACGTCTCTTCTCAGGGACATCGGAGTGCCACACAATGTTTTCACGTAAAATCTTTCATGTATTAATCTCAAAAAGTAACATACACCAGCTCTATCTCACTATTGGGTATGTGCCCTTAACATTTCTGCCATGAAAAATCATTTTTGGGTCATTTTGGAAGGTTTTCTGGTGAGTCCGTAAAAATGGCGTGAAACGCGGACAAAATTGTTCACAGCTGTGACTTTTGAGTGATGAATGCTTCAAGGGGTCTTCCCCATGCTGTTGCCATGTCATTTGAGCACTCTTCTGAGACTTTTGTGACATTTTTAGGGTTTCTCCATGCTGCCGGGGGGTCATTTCACAAAAATACTCGGGTCTCCCATAGGATAACATTGGGCTCGTTGCTCGGCCCGAGTACACGAGTATCTTGGGAGGCTCGGCCCGAGCTTCGAGCACCCGAGCTTTTTAGTACTCGCTCATCACTACTAGTGATGCCTTTTGGGCTCACTAATGCACCCTCCGTCTTCCAGGCCTTCATGAATGATATTTTTCGGGACCTTATTGGTAAATTTTTGATTGTGTATTTGGATGACATCTTGATTTTTTCTGATGATTGGGACTCTCATGTGGGGCAAGTACGGGAGGTTTTTCAGATACTTAAGGATAATGCACTGTACGTTAAGGGGTCAAAGTGCCTCTTTGGGGTGCAAAGGATTTCCTTTTTGAGCTTCATCCTATCTCCCTCCGCTATTGAAATGGACCCGGTTAAGGTTCAGGCTATTTACGACTGGGTGCAACCGACTTCTCTAAAATCCCTGCAGCGGTTTTTTGGGTTTGCTAATTTTTACCGTAAACTTATAGCCAATTTTTCTGCCATTGTCAAACCTCTGACAGATTTGACAAAGAAGGAAGCTGATGCTGAGCATTGGACCCCTGAGGCTATTGTGGTCTTCCAGGAGCTTAAAAGGTGATTCACTTCTGCCCCAGTTCTGCAGCAACCTGATGTGTCTCGCCCATTTCAAGTTGAGATCGATGCCTCAGAGATCGGAGCAGGTGCTGTTCTGTCTCAACGAGACGCTACTTCGGGTAAACTTAAGCCCTGTGCCTTTTTCTCTCGGAAGTTTGCTCCTTCTGAACGGAATTATGATGTGGGGAACCGGGAATTATTGGCTATGAAGTGGGCATTTGAAGAGTGGAGGCATTGGTTGGAGGGGGCTAGGCATCAAGTTGTGGTGCTTACGGACCACAAGAATCTCATCTATCTGGAATCGGCCAAGAGGTTGAATCCTCGGCAGGCCAGGTGGGCTTTGTTTTTTACCCGGTTTAATTTTGTGGTCTCTTTTTTGCCGGGCACCAAGAATGTTAAGGCCAATGCCCTTTCCAGGAGTTTCTGCGCTGACTCTTTGGAGGTTGTCGAGCCATCTACTATCCTGAATGATGGTGTAGTTTTCTCGGCTATTTCGCCTGATCTGCGGTTGGCACTGGCGGAATTTCAGGGGGATAAACCTGAGAGATGTCCTACAGGGAAACTGTTTGTCCCAGACCAATGGAGAGACCGAGTTGTCTCTGAGGTTCATTGCTCTGTTTTGGCGCGTCATCCTGGCATTTTTGGTACTCGGGATCTTGTGAGACGCTCTTTTTGGTGGCCTTCCCTGTCCCGAGATGTCCGTCGTTTTGTGCAGTCGTGTGGAGTTTGTTCTAGGTCCAAGCCCTGTTGTTCACGTTCTAGTGGGCTATTATTGCCTTTGCCTGTACTTAAGAAACCTTGGACGCACATCTCTATGGATTTTATTTCAGAGCTTCCCGTCTCTCAGAAAATGACTGTGATTTGGGTGATCTGTGACAGATTCTCCAAGATGGTCCACTTGGTTCCCCTATCTAAGTTGCCGTCTTCATCAGAGTTGGTGCCTTTGTTTTTGCAACATGTTATCCGTTTGCATGGTATTCCCGAAAACATTGTTTCTGACAGAGGGGTGCAGTTTGTATCCAGGTTTTGGAGGATTTTTTGCTCCAAATTGGGTGTTCAGCTGTCTTTCTCCTCGGCGTTTCATCCTCAGACCAACGGTCAGACTGAAAGGGCTAACCAGACCCTGGAGACCTATTTACGGTGTTTTGTTTCTGCGGATCAGGATGACTGGGTTTCGTTTTTGCCTTTGGCTGAATTTGCCCTTAACAATAGAGCTAGCTCTACCACGTTGGTGTCCCCCTTTTTCTGCAATTTTGGGTATCACCCTAGGTTCCTCTCAGGGCAGCTTGAGGCGTCTGACTGTCCGGGGGTGGATTCGGTGGTTGACAGAATGCAGCAGATTTGGGGGCAGGTAGTGGATAAATTGTTTCCGTCCCAAGAAACTGCCCAAAAGTTTGCCAACCGGCATCGGACTGTTGGTCCCCGGTTTAAAGTAGGGGACATGGTGTGGTTGTCCTCTAAAAATATTCCTATGAGAGTTCCGTCTCCTAAATTTAAGCCCAGATTTATTGGACCTTATAAGATTTCGGAGATTATTAATCCTGTATCTTTCCGTTTGACTCTGCCTGCGTCATTTAAGATTCACAATGTCTTTCATAAGTCCTTGTTGAAGAAACATGTGGAGCCGGCAGTTCCCGCAGCAGCGCCTCCTGACCCTGTTTTGGTACAAGGGGATCTGGAGTATGAGGTTGAAAAAATTCTGGATTCCCGTCGCAGTAGGCGTCAGCTTCAGTACCTTGTGAAATGGAAGGGTTATGGGCAGGAGGATAACTCTTGGGTTGTGGCTTCTGACATTCATGCAGACAGGTTGGTTCGCGCCTTCCATCATGCTCATCCCGAGCGACCCGGTGGCGTGGGTGAGGGTTCGGTGACCCCTCCTCAAGGGGGGGGTACTGTTGTGAATGTTAGTTATGTCTTGGCTGCTGGGAGGCTCCCTCTGGTGGACAGGAAGGGTTTGGACAGAGACCAGGTGGGTTGTGCAGTGGGTGTTTCCTTTCCTAACTCTCTGCTTATTTAAGTCCTGGTCTGATTGCAGGCTGTTGCCGGATGTCAGTTGTTCTTTGTATCTCCAGCCTGCTTAATCCTGCTCTACATCACATCCACTCCAGATAAGTTATTGCTCTTTATTTATTGCCTGGTTCTTTTGCTTGTCTGGGTTTGTCATTTGTTGTGGTTGGTTTCAGTTTATTTCCTTCCAGGGATTTTTCCCCTCAGTGGATTGTTGAGGAATTCCCTGCAGTTCTGTGTGGAGTATAGCTCCTTTGGGTCCATGTGTTTATGGCTTGTTGAATTTGTTATAATTCTTGTTTTCTGTTCATTGGTATGACAAGAGCACCTGGTATAGGACAGAGTTCAGATCGAGCGATCTGAGGGCCTTTTTGTACTATCAGGAAGTTGGTATTTTGCAGGGTTTTTCTCTGGCTACCATCAGTCCCTTTCCTGTCCTTTCCTATTTAGTCAGCGGGGGCCTCACCTTTTGCTAATCCTGTCATCTACCTGTGTATTGTGTTTTTCCTATATCACCGCAGTCTTTGAATGTGGGGGGCTTGCTATTCTTGTCTATTATCTGAGGCAGAGAGTTATTCATCTTTCCTACCTTTAGGATAGTTAGTTCTCCGGCTGAGTTCGCGGAGCACAGGATGTTAGTTCACCCCTCGGCTACTTCTAGTTGTGTTGGTTAGTAAGGGGATGGCGGCCAGATTAGTTGCCAAGGCTCTTGTCACCTTTTTGCCAATGATTTGTGGTGATCTTCCATGGTTCCGGATCATAACAACCACCGTGCCGTCTAGCACTGCGCTGCCCCGCGAACCTGCACCTGGCCAAGCCCCGCAATCCACCAAAGAGTCAACATCACCGGGCGCCGGGACCACCAAAATCCCCCTACCCACGGAGGGGAGAGAAACATCTCAGCTGCTCCCTGCCATTGCTCCCGGGATCCCCGTACAGAGCAGCGGTGGTGACCCAAACTCACCACACACCGTGGGTGGCGTCACAAACCGACATCCCAAACACCAACAAACCACCCCTTTTACTCACGGGCGAGGAGCGCCGCTCGAGTCCCCGGATCCGGCCCACCGTTCGAGCCACCGAGCAGCAGCAGCAGCAGCAGCGCCGGACCCGAGCGTGGAGAGCGCAGCGCCCCGCCGCCCGCGACAACTGCATGTCATAATTGTGACAAAATTATGTGTAATGCACTACTAGGAGGCTAAAGGTCCCATATCTTAACATCTAACTGACATTACCTCTTTATCTAATTCAAGCCGCAAAGTTTCCCATGCATCTCAGCACTTTATTACACAATAAGCCCGGTCTTTAACATCTCTTGATGTCTCTGGCATTAAAATGTGGTTCCAGCACAGAGAGGCAGGAACACCAACAGAAGGCTCCTTACATGAGAAGCATTTTGGATATATAAAGTAATCTTGGAACATGTCATCCCCTCGGCCTCAATGCTCTTAAAGACTCTTATGTTTCATTATTAATGTGATCAGGTTTTCATTTTAATGTTGATTTGTAATTTTTCTACCCGGTTCATTATAACTTTATACCATGTGACTGTGTAAATGTGTTCTGATTGGTGTGTTCTGATATATTTATATGATATGCAAATAATTGTTTCACTAGCCTTGACAAAGAATGTCTTGTGTGCGTTTGAAACGCGTCGCTTTTACTCCATGTGAATTTGACATTTTTTTATTTTGTTACAAATAGAC
The DNA here is from genome assembly GCF_048569485.1 of Anomaloglossus baeobatrachus. Lineage (NCBI taxonomy): Eukaryota > Metazoa > Chordata > Amphibia > Anura > Aromobatidae > Anomaloglossus > Anomaloglossus baeobatrachus. The sequence goes on from NC_134360.1 coordinate 127,914,960, forward strand.
TAAAAAAACAAATACAATTTTGTTAGGAGCTGAAAGTTTCCTCCTTTTTTCTCCATTTTTTCTCCATTTGCCCACGTGTGGTCACACGGACTTCCTTTGCTCCATGCACGCCCGAGCTTAAAAATGCAGGTGAGCTGTTTTTTTTTTTTTCTTCACAATTTTTCAATGTTAACTTTTTACTGAGCACACATATACTATTAGATTTATATACTTTTTCCAATCTGAGGATTTTATTGTTGGAGTCATAGGGTCGTTGCATATCCTTTTTTATGGCTGATATGGCTCCTGACTAGAGATGAGCGAACCGGTCGCGGTTCGGCTCGAGTTTGGTTCACCGAACGGGAGTCTCGTTCGAGTTCGGTTCAGTGAACGTTCGACGCACCGAACTCGAACTGCATAGAAAACAATGGCAGGCAATCACAAACACATAAAAACACATAGAAAACACCCTCAAAGGTGTCCAAAAGGTGACAAACAACTCACAACACAACACAAACACATGGGAAAGTGCCAAGGACATATACTCATGCGAAAACAAAAGAGTAGGACAAGGAAAAAGAGGAGGAGACACAGATATAGACATGGCACGCCCATCTAAAATCATCTAAAACACCGCAAGGTGACTCCAAGCAGGGTCTCCCTTTTTTCCAAAAATTGGGCCACACACACACCCACCCCTTCAGTGGCAGCACTTGTGCCCCAGTTGTACACTTCACAGGTAGATTTGCATCAAGCACATTCAAAAATACGCCATACTTAACCGTCCCCAGGATGACACCGGGGTAGGTAGCAAAGTCTTTGCTGAACCATGACTTATTCATCTTGGCTCCTTTTAAAAAACACAGCAAGCAAGGGTTACTCCAAGCGGAGTCTCCCTTTTTTCCAAAAATTGGGCCCCACACACACCCACTCCTTCAGTGGCAGCACTTGTGCCCCAGTTGTACACTTCACAGGTAAATTTGCATCAAGCACATTCAAAAATACGCCATACTTAACCGTCCCCAGGATGACACCGGGGTAGGTAGCAAAGTCTTTGCTGAACCATGACTTGTTCATCTTGGCTCCTTTTAAAAAACACAGAAAGCAAGGGTTACTCCAAGCTGAGACTCCCTTTTTTCCAAAAATTGGGCCACAGACACACACCCACCCCTACAGTGGCAGCACTTGTGCCCCAGTTGTACACTTCACAGCTAGAATTGCATCAAGCACATTCAAAAATACTGGCTAGGCCCCTCTCTTCACTGGGCCTCATACACCAGTCATGGTGTCATGCCCTGGAAGATGTACGCTGTGCGTATTACATTTATAGTATAAATAGTAATAAATGTAAAAAAAAAGTTAAAGAAAATAATAATGTGTTAAATTTATTATATTTTTTTATTTAAATAGTGAAAAAGCCATGTTACTGCACAAAGTGCAACTCACCTTACTATCTGCTAAAGATAAAAGTCCACAACCCAGGGGATTTCATGAGTTCACCTACATATTACACTTATATTAACAGGTGTGCTGGTTTTGTTGTTGCTTTAGTTTCTTTTACACACTACATTTGGGGGTTCCCACCAACCCTTTTTAGTGTACTCTTTTATCTACTCAGCTTTTCTGCTTTGCCCAAGTCTATTTTGATGTCTATTACTCCCAAATGATTTTCAGGATCTTCTCTGTCAAATACACCAGATACAATTTCAGATCATTTGGGCAGCAGTGATCATAATATGGTAAATTTCAATATAATATTCAATAGAACATTTCAAAGGGGAAATGCAAAAACCAGGAACTTTAGGAAAGCTAAATTCAATCATTTGAGGGAAGGGCTTAGCCATGTGGACTGGGACAATGGCATGGGAACTGGAGATACAGAACATACATGGGCAAGTTTAAGGATGTACTACTAGAATCCAGTAGAAAACTTATAACATCTGGTAATAAAATGTCCAGGAATAAGGAGAAAACACTATGGATAAATAGAGACTTACTAAGCAGAGCAGGACAAAAACAAATTGCATTAAAAAATTTGAAGGATGAGAGTTTGAGGTCGCAAATAGCATTTCAGGTGTATAAAGATCAAAATAGGAAATGTAGAAAAGAAATCAAGCAAGCAAAACTATCTACAAAATAAAAAGTCATCTTCATTGAGCCAATCTGTGCAAAGAAAAGCAAACAAACTTGTGCATGCCAGTTGTAAATTTGGTGCACATAATGACTCTAAAGGTGGCTTTACACGCTACGATTTCGCTACAGCGATCTCGTTGGGGTCACAGATTTTGTGACGCACATCCGGCCGCTGTAGCGATCTCGTTGTGTGTGACTCCTATGAGCGATTTTGAATTATCGCAAAAACGTTCAAAATCGCTCATCGGTGACATGCCCCCCTATTCCCAATTATCGTTGCTGATGCTTGGGCGATGTTGTTCGTTGTTCCTGCGGCAGAACACATTGCTACGTGTGACACCGCAGGAACGAGGAACCTCACTTTATCTGCGTCCCGGCAGCAATGAGGAAGGAAGGAGGTGGGCGGGATGTTACGTCCTGCTCATCTCCGCCCCTCCGCTTTGATTGGGCGGACACTTAGTGACGTCGCTGTGACGCCAAACGAACCACCCCCTTAGAAAGGAGGTGGTACGCCTGTCACAGCGACATCGCTATGCAGGTATGTGTGACGGGGGTGCACGATTTTGTGCGCGACGGGCAGCGATATGCCCGTGTCACACAAATAAAAACGGAACCATTTTGGAGGGCACTGGATCCAGTCTGATCTTCAGGTAATGATGGCAGGTGAAGTCCGATAGAAAAAATGCACAAGTAAAATTCTGCTTTTTAAAGGGTCTTTTCTTTATATGTTTTTATAAATGGAGGTTTAAATGGAAAACCATAACCACACAAAGATAAATAATCGGCTCTAAATGAATAACACTATTACAATTTATAATATTGTTATTTACATACCAACCCCTGCTCCCAGACTGATTCTCTGTCGCTGCTGTGCATGATTCTCTACAAGCTGCAGTAAATGTGACATCATGTCACAACTTCAGCACATATGACTGCTGCAGACAATCACTGGGCTCAGGAGCTCATGCTGTCTCAGCAGAGTCACTAAACCTACTGATTGGGTTCAGTGGTCACATTTACAGTACTCAAAACTTCACCACTGCAGCCTGTAAAGAATCACCATGAGCAGCAGCAGAATGGATTTTTATGTGAAAAGTTTCACTTACCATTGTTGTTGTAGGTTGTATTCCTACGTCTGTGGCTGCGTGAAGCGTCTACATGCAGAAACCTTTGGTGAGGAAGCTTTTACTATGAACTGTTGCAATTGATTGGGTTGAGTTTCCTGCACTAGCTCAGTTGTGTAACACCAGATGTCATTTATCAGATGTTGCATTAAGGTGTGGGCAATGTGATGGTGACAGAATTAACACTTTGCTTTCTACAAACCACACTAAATATTTAAGCCAGAAATATATTTTAGCATGCAATTGCGTCGCCCAGGGTTATGGGGAACTCGGTCCCGGGCAGTGTATAACTGGGGAATGTCACTTAGGTGGCCATGCCCGGTTCCGTGCCCTGGGTGCTTTTTAATGGGGAGTATTTACAAGGGAGATTAAAGTCATTGGTGTGACACCATCTGCGGGTTGTGGTTAGGATGGTGGAACCGCCGCTGCTGAGTTGGTTATCCCCAGGGCTGGTGGTAATGGCAGCTGTGAAGGTAGGCCCTCCGCAGATAGGGCTGAAACTGGGAGATGTATGATGGACACTTTCGCCAAAGAATGGAGGCCACACCTTGGTTTGTAATTAACAGTCTTCACTCACATTTGGGCCCTTGGATGCCTGGTTAAGGTCCCTGTAGTTCCAGTGCCAGTTTGATGACTCGGTTGCTCTATCCTCGTGGCATCCTCAGTGTGGTTGGGTCGTGTAGCTTGGAGCTGGTTTGGGGCCTGACCGTCCTTTTTGGCAGTCTCCTCGTCAGTATGGCAGGCAGTGTGAACCCTGTAGGGCTGGTCCGTGGTCCCGAACCCTGATCCTCTCGTTACTGCTGATGCCCCTGGATCTGTGGGTCAGTGAGGTCCATGAAGGTCCCCTCACTGTGCAGGTATTTTCCAGGCCGGGTGAGGGTGACACCTGACCGAGGGCCCTGTGCCCGGTCGGTGCTCTGGTCCCAGTGGTACTTGGGTGTACCTACCCTGGCGACCACTCTCCTGTGCCCCCGGGTTTCCGTTACATGACCCAGCTTTAGGCACGTATCTGTCGCGGGCGGGGAGGAGGGTGTCAGCACACTACGCTCACCCCTTCTGCTCGGGTCCGGCGGCTGCTGCTCAGTGGTGGCTCGAGCCGTGGGCCGGATCCCGGGGGTTTCTCGAGCGGCACTCCTCGCCCGTGAGTGAAAGGGGGGTGTTGGGTGTGGGGATTGTTTATTGTCCGTGACGCTACCCACGGTTGTGGTGATTTCACCACCGCTGCGCAATACGGGGATCCCGGGGATGGTTATGCGGAGCAGCCAGGTATTGTGTTGCCCCTCCGTGGGTAGGGGTTGGTGATCCCGGGGCCCGATGATGGCTTGGGAGGTGCAGGGCCTGGTGGGCGCAGGGACGCGGGGGCAGCGCTGTGCCTTGCGGCACTGTGGTACTCACTCAGCCTGAGACGTTGACACAGTTTTTACGGTAAACCAAACGGCTGGTAAGACGGTCCCACGGACGGCTGCACTTGCTCTCCCAGTAGGTGACGGTGATGTCCCTCTTCCTTGCACCTTTGTTTACTTGTTGGTTGCGATGGGTCCCCACCGGTAACCCGCTCCCCGGCTTCAAGCTGGACCGGGGGAGCTCTACTCTGTGCCCGCAGGCGCTGGCCACTGAGAAACTGGTGCCTTGGCGGTGGCGGTGTCTCTCCTACTCTGGTTGGGCTGTTGCCTTCAATCGGGACTTGGCTGTTGGGGGATCTACGTCCCCTTCACTAACAGATCTGGCAAATTCTGGCGACTCCTAGCCTTGCCGGGGTCCGAGAGGCCCCTGCCCTGGTGCTGACTGTCCTTCGGAACACTGCTCCAGACCGCCGGGCTACTACCCGTCCGCGGTCCTTCCAGGAACTTCCAAACGGTCCCCCTCCAGACAGTCACCGCCGTTGCTGACCTTGCTGACCTGTCCTGCACACAGCTGGACTACTTCAGGCTTTTGCACACTCTTTCTGTTCTGTCACCACTCTTGCTTTCCTCCTTTACCACTTTACTTCCTTAACTCCTCTCTTCAACTCTATCTGCACTCTAGCCCTGCCTGGGCTAATCTGCCTGGTTTCTCCCGCCTCCAGAGCTGTGTTCTCCTCGGTGGGCGGAGCCAACCGCCTGGCCCACCCCCTGGTGTGAATCATCAGCCTCTGGAGGAAGGCAACAAGGATTTTTGGTTAGCTTTGGTGTTCCTACCTGGGATGTAGGGTGTGGTGGTGTGTGACCTGTGTCCCCTGGCTTGCCCAGGGCGACACATTCCCCCTTAGCAAAATGCAGACCGTCCGCGGGCTGCCGTCCAACACCGGTTTTATTTTTCTGCAAAAGATAACATGGTAAAATAATAACATATGTAAATTTTTAATAAATCTTCCCTTAACGGGAGGCACATTTCTTTAACGTTGCATAACGGATTACGGTTACGGTTTCCGCTCTCTCCCACCCAAGCAACCTGGCCCTGATGCTGCCCCTAAAGCCCAGGCAGCACCCCTTGACCCACAGTCCAGCACACGGTACCCGAGCGGGATCTGTCCTTCCCTCCAGAGGGTAGCCACCGGTTCCTTTGGTGGCTGGGCCCCAGCCTGCTCTGCTGAGGGCCCTCCCTCCAACCTGCCTCTCCGGCGCGGCATTGCGGAAACGGTAACGGCAAACAACATATTTACAAGCCACTTAATGTTTGTGGTTGCCCTGCAAGTTCACGGGCTTGTCCATGGAAAGTCCTCCATGCAAAAACTTTTTAAACGGTCCCCACTGGGACAACGGTGCCGGCTCCAGCCGGTTGCAAATCACACGGTCAATCAGGTGAGGTACTCGGTATGATTTTCATCATTAGCAGAACTTTCAAACTTTTAAACAAACAACCACTCTTTACATTCCCTGACCCCTTTTACTCACAGAACGGTCTTCCTGTACCTAAGTGGAGGTCTACCTAGGTTGGAACGGGTGGACCTTCGGGGACCGGTGTCAGTGGTGCTAGACAGTGGGGTAGAGGAAACAATCGGTTCTTCCTCCCTGCTATAGTGTGGAGCAGGCGGAGGTGTAGGGGAGCTGAGTACAGGTTCATCCCTGGGCACTGGCACTGGTTCTGGCTCACGGTTAACCGCTTCCACTACTTCTTCATCCACGGGTTGTGGGAACAGTATCACTGGAAGAATCGCTGCGCCGTTCTGTGTAGGCCAGTTTGCTGGGAACTCACCCATTACAGTGTGGATTACCTCTGCTGCTTTCTCTGCTGGTGGAGGAACCGGTACTTCAGCCTCTGCCTCCAGCGCTGGGGGGCACCTTTTTAGATGGTCCCGGGAAACTGTGGCCAGGGTGCCCCCTTGGTCACGACTGATCTGGTAGGCCTTCCCATCTCCCCATTCTGTGGGTTGTATGACGTAAGGGACTTGCTCCCACTGATCATCCAGCTTGTGGGCCTTCCTCTTCCGTTTCAGCACTACATCTCCTGGCTGGAAAGGACCCGCGGACGCCTTCTGATTGAACCGGTGCTCCTGCTGTTCTCGACTTCGACTGAGGTTTTTCTCCACATACTCCTGGATTTGCCGGTATTGTGCTCTCCTCCGACTTTCCCACTCCGCCGTCGAAGGGAGTGCTTCTGGGGCCTCCAACCCCATCTCCAGATCCACCGGCAGGCGGCCAGGCCGAGCCCTCATCAGATACGCTGGGGTGCACTTCGTCGAGCTAGAGGGGATATTATTGTACATGTCGACCAAGTCGGGTAACTTTTCCGGCCACAGGTTCCGTTCTTCCAGCGGTAGCGTCTTGAGAAGCCCCAGGACCAAGTGGTTCATTTTCTCGCACATGCCGTTGGTTTGGGCGTGGTACGGAGTGGTCCGGATTTTCTTGCAGCCGTACAACTGGCAGAATTTGTGGAACACTTCTGCTTCAAAGGCCGGGCCTTGGTCAGTCAGCACCTTCTCGGAGTACCCATGGGGTTGGCAAAAATAAGCCTGTAACGCTCGAGCAGCAGTTCGACCAGTCAGGTCCTTAACGGGGACTACCACCATAAATCTTGAGTAGTGGTCTACAATGGTCAATGCGTAGGTGTACCCACTTCGGCTAGGGGTGAGCTTGACATGGTCTAGGGCGACCAACTCCAGCGGCTGATGGGTGACTATTGGATGTAAGGGTGCCCTCTGGCTAGTCTCGTCCTTTCTCCTCAGCGTACAAGGACCGCACTCTCGGCACCAGGCTTCCACCGATTCACGCATCCCACTCCAATAGAACCGCTCCCTCAACAGCATCTCCAGCTTCTTCCACCCGAAGTGGCCAGCACCATCGTGGTATGCCCGCAGGGCAGTAGCGACGTCAGCTTGAGGAATGACCAACTGGCATATTTTCTCATGGGTCTTCGGGTTGATCAGCTCACGGTACAGCCTCCCTTGGTGTAGGTAAAGCCGTTTCCGTTCCTTCCACAAGCGTTGGGCTTCGGCTGGAGCGGCAGGGTCTATTCCCGTAGCACCTTGTTCCACCAGAGTCTTGACAAGGCGAACAGCCGGCGCTTGGTCCTGAGCTTCCTGCCACTCTTGACTGGGCCGTGGGTCCAGATCCACTCGTTGATGATGTACTTGTACCCTCTCAGTAGGCGGCTGGTGAAACGCAGGCAACTCGATCTCCTCGAGGTCGTCATCCTCGCACCCCTCTTCTGACAAATGGGGCATTCGGGAGAGTGCATCAGCATTTATGTTGACGCGACCGGCTCGGTACTTTATGGTGAAATCATAGTTGGCTAGCCGGGCTACCCACCGCTGCTCCAGCGCGCCCAACTTGGCCGTGTTCAGGTGAGTCAGCGGATTGTTGTCCGTAAACGCGGTGAATGTTGCTGCCGCCAAGTAGTGGCGGAACCGCTCCGTGATAGCCCACACCAACGCCAATAGCTCGAGCTTGAAGGAGCTGTAGTTCTCAGGGTTCCTTTCGGTCGGCCGGAGTTTTCGGCTAGCATAGGCAATCACCTTCTCCCTTCCATCCTGGACCTGGGATAGGACCGCTCCTAGCCCCACGTTACTGGCGTCCGTGTGGAGGATGAACGGGTGCCCATAATCAGGGTACGCCAGGACCTCTTCTCCGGTCAAGGCCGCCTTCAACTGGCAAAAGGACTCCTCATGCTTGTCCTCCCACGACAGTGGGGCTCCAATGGGTCTACCACCTTTGGTCTGTCCCACGAGGAGGTCTTGCATGGGGGCAGCCATCTTAGTGTACCCCTTTATAAAGCGCCGATAGTACCCCACCAGACCCCGAAACTGCCTTACTTCCCTCACTGTAGTTGGTCTTGGCCAGCTCTGGATGGCAGTAATCTTCTCAGGGTCGGGGGCGACACCATCCGCACTCACCACATGCCCTAGATACTGCACCCTGGGTTTCAGCAGGTGGCATTTAGACGGCTTCAATTTCATCCCGTACTTTGCAAGGGACGCGAACACCGCGGCCAGGTGCTCCAGATGGGCCTCATACGTCTGGGAATAAACAATCACATCATCCAAGTACAACAGGACGGTCTCGAAGTTTAAATGTCCCAGACAGCACTCCATCAGCCATTGGAAGGTTCCGGGGGCATTGCACAGCCCAAACGGCATGCTATTGAATTCGCAGAGCCCCATCGGGGTGGTGAAGGCGGTCTTCTCCCGGTCCTCTGGGGCCACGGCCACTTGCCAGTATCCGCTGGTGAGGTCAAGGGTCGAGAAGTAGTTTGCAGTTCTCAGTGCAGCCAAAGACTCTTCAATACGAGGTAATGGATAGGCATCTTTATGGGTTATCTGGTTGATCTTCCGGTAGTCCACACACATCCGCATGGTACCATCCTTCTTCTTGACCAGTACCAACGGAGCGGCCCAGGGACTACAGCTGTCCCGAATAACCCCTGCCTCCTTCATATTCCTCAACATATCTTTGGCACACTGGTAATGTGCAGGGGGAATGGGTCTATACCTCTCTTTGATAGGGGGATGTTCACCGGTGGGGATGTGGTGTTAGACCCCCTTGATCTGCCCAAAGTCTAGGGGGTGCTTACTGAAAACCTGTTCGTACTCCTGCACCACCCTGTATACCCCTGCCCTGTGATGTGTAGGGGTATTATCAGTGCCTACATGTAGCTGTTGATGCCACTCCTTTGTCTCCCCCTGGGGTGGGGAAGTGCTGGTGGTAGGTGGAAGTGTGGATGGACTGGCTTCATGGATAGTGTGAGGGTCCAGGGTGAGCAGCTTGGCAATGGTGGCAAACCGGGGAAGCCTGACTTCTTCATCTCCACAGTTCAGCACTCTCACAGGCACTCTCCCTTTCCTCACATCCACCACCCCTCGGGCGGCCATTACAGTGGGCCAGTGCTCGGAAGGCATGGGCTCCATCATCGCAGGGTAGTCACGCCCCTGAGGCCCTACTGCTGCCCTACACCAGATCATCATCTCACTCCTAGGGGGCACAGTCAATGGAGCAACATCCATCACTCTCACTCCACCAATCTCCCCTCCTGTTGAACTTACATGCTGGCGGTACATCAGGGCTCGGATCTCACGCTGCACAGCCCTCTGCCGGCTCCCTGCCGCTGTGGCGGCCAGCTGTTGTAATAGGGTTAACACATCAGCCATGCAGTGCTCCATCACATTGGTTCCCAGCACTATTTTCGGGTTATGATCACTGGGTTCATTCATGATCACAATCATACCCTGGTGTTGCAGTTCAGCTTGCCCCACTGTCATAGCCACTTGTTTATACCCCACCTGGGTCAATGGAAGTCCATTAGCGGCAATCAACGTTATACTATTGTCTGGGGGCGCCAGCTCGTCTATGGCCCAATACCGCTGGTACAACGTGTACGGTATGGTAGTTACCTGTGATCCAGTGTCCAAGAGAGCCATCACTGGTATGCCGTCCACAGCCACGGGGATGATGGGGCGGGCCCCGATATATCGGTCCCGCCAGTCCGGGGGGCCACGATGTTCTACTCCTGAGGATTGGCCCGGGGCCCCAGGGGTTGCTCGTTTAACGGGCACTGTCGGAAGTAATGACCCGGCTTACGGCACTTGTAGCAGATTGGGGGTCTGCTCCGCGGGTGGTTAGCACTTTTCCGCTGCATCCAGGGAACATCCTCGGGACTGTCAGCAAGCTGTATCTGTGCTGGAGGCTGAGATCTGGTCAGAGGTTGTAGTGCAGCAAGGATTTTGGCAAGGTCTCCGTCCATGCGACGGACCTGGGCTGCCAGTTCTTCCACTGTGCTGCTCGGGGCTGCAGGTGTTGGAGAGGTTGGTTTGGCTGAGGCCGCCACAACGGGGGCCATCTCGACGGGCCACGGGGCGGGCCCCAGAACTTCTGCAGCTGGGGGCTGTAGTGCTTTAATGGCCCGCTCCTTTAACACAGCAAAGTCCACATCAGGGTGTTCCAGGGCCCACAGCCGGAGTTGTTTACGATCCTCAGGGGACCTCATCCCCTGCGCAAATTGCTCCACTAACATCTTGTTGCTATCCGCCTCATTAATAGGGTTCGCCCGCTTCAGCGTGCGGAGGGCGATCTGTAGACGTAGAGCATAGTCCCGAATGCTATCCACAGCTCGTTGCCGGCACTGGTAAAACTGCATCCTCAGCTCAGCTTCAGTCCGGGTCTCGAAGGCAGTCTGTAGCTTCTCAAAGATGGTGGCTACAGAGAGCCGGTCCTCCTCGGCCCAGGTCTCCGCTTCCTGCTCCGCCGCACCGGTTAACTGGCCTAGCACTATCACTGCACGTTGCTTATCAGTCAGGGGGTACAGCTCTAGCAACGGGTTAAGCTTTTTCCGGAAGACCTGTAGGGCATCCGGTTTCCCGTCATACTGCGGTAGCCAGGCAGCTCCGGGCGCATAGGGCAAGGAGAACGGCATGACCTGAGCGAGCGCGGGGGCCGCGGCACCTCCCGCCGGTGCGGCCGGGACCTGGGCAGGTCCATTCCCATCCGCGGGTGCCGCTGCGGCTGCGACCACCGCTCCTCCAGCGGCTCCGTCGGGCGCAGACCTTGTTTCGGTCCCCCTTAGCTCTTTCCGGCCCCTCCTCTCTCGGGGCGGGGTTTTGGCCTTCGCGCCTCTACTACCCGAGAAGACGCTCGAGCGGGAACTTTTCGCGCCAAAGATGGCGGCTTCTGAAATTTTCCTGCCGGATACCTCCGGCGGTAACAAGGCGCACCTCTACCAGACGGCAGAGCGGTAAGATCCTGTTCGTGACGCCAAGTTGTCGCGGGCGGGGAGGAGGGTGTCAGCACACTACGCTCACCCCTTCTGCTCGGGTCCGGCGGCTGCTGCTCAGTGGTGGCTCGAGCCGTGGGCCGGATCCCGGGGATTTCTCGAGCGGCACTCCTCGCCCGTGAGTGAAAGGGGGGTGTTGGGTGTGGGGATTGTTTATTGTCCGTGACGCCACCCACGGTTGTGGTGATTTCACCACAGCTGCGCAATAGGGGGATCCCGTGGATGGTGATGCGGAGCAGCCAGGTGTTGTGTTGCCCCTCCGTGGGTAGGGGTTGGTGATCCCGGGGCCCGGTGATGGCTTGGGAGGTGCAGGGCCTGGTGGGCGCAGGGACGCGGGGGCAGCGCTGTGCCTTGCGGCACTGTGATACTCACTCAGCCTGAGACGTTGACACAGTTTTTACGGTAAACCAAACGGCTGGTAAGACGGTCCCACGGACGGCTGCACTTGCTCTCCCAGTAGGTGACGGTGATGTCCCTCTTCCTTGCACCTTTGTTTACTTGTTGGTTGCGATGGGTCCCCACCGGTAACCCGCTCCCCGGCTTCAAGCTGGACCGGGGGAGCTCTACTCTGTGCCCGCAGGCGCTGGCCCTGAGAAACTGGTGCCTTGGCGGTGGCGGTGTCTCTCCTACTCTGTTTGGGCTGTTGCCTTCAATCGGGACTTGGCTGTTGGGGGATCTACGTCCCCTTCACTAACGGATCTGGTAAATTCTGGCGACTCCTAGCCTTGCCGGGGTCCGAGAGGCCCTTGCCCTGGTGCTGACTGTCCTTCGGAACACTGCTCCAGACCGCCGGGCCACTACCCGTCCGCGGTCCTTCCAGGAACTTCCAAACGATCCCCCTCCAGACAGTCAGCGCCGTTGCTGACCTTGCTGACCTGTCCTGCACACAGCTGGACTACTTCAGGTTTTTGCACACTCTTTCTGTTCTGTCACCACTCTTGCTTTCCTCCTTTACCACTTTACTTCCTTAACTCCTCTCTTCAACTCTATCTGCACTCTAGCCCTGCCTGGGCTAATCTGCCTGGTTTCTCCCGCCTCCAGAGCTGTGTTCTCCTCGGTGGGCGGAGCCAACCACCCGGCCCACCCCCTGGTGTGAATCATCAGCCTCTGGAGGAAGGCAACAAGGATTTTTGGTTAGCTTTGGTGTTCCTACCTGGGATGTAGGGTGTGGTGGTGTGTGACCTGTGTCCCCTGGCTTGCCCAGGGTGACACATATCTACTGCTTGACTCTCTACTGCTGACTGCTCACAGATCCCTCCCACCAGGCTGTATAGTCCCCTGGATTAGCTCCGCCCTCTAGGTGGTCATCTGTTACGAGGGGGACCCGGGGAAGCGTGCCAAGATGGGGAATGGACAGCTTCCGCCGGTCAAGGTCCACTGTGCGGTGTAAGGGACCGCTGCTATGGTGGGTGAAGAGTGAGCGGGTTGCTGCTAGCGATCGTCTGGAATGTCACAGACGATCTACGTACACCGGTCTGCCCTAACCCGTGAGGGTTGTATGGCAGGGATCACACGGCTTGGTGTACCTGTTGCACGGGGAAGCACAGAGGTGCCCACGCACGTGTGCCAGTGGAAATCACGAGAATATGGCACGAGGGTAGCACAGAGGTGCCCACGCACATGTGCTTTCAATAACCAGGTGAGTCTGGTGGAGACTCGAGGAGCTCACCTGGAACAGGAACACGGCCTGTCGAAGGAGCTACTGCCGGAGCAGCAAGGCAGGGACACGGCCTGCAATCCAGGTGCTGCCTAAGCAGCAAGGGCCAAGCCCACGGAAGACGATAATGCCTGAGCAGTGGCGTGGCAGCACGCTGCCAGACATCCAAACATAGAAGGACGGTCGCGGATGATGGCAGGAGGAGCTTTTAAGGAGGTGTCGCTCCAGCCAAGGACGGGCGCGAGGCGGAGATGACGGACTTGACCCAGTCAGGATCCACGACGTCCCAGCCTGGCCAGTCAGGATTCACCACGTCACCAGCCTCGGCATCAAGCCGTGTTACGTGAGTGGGCGAATCAGGACCCACCAAGCATTGCACATGCTCACCCTCCTGCCTCTGGGAAATAGAGGCGGGATCCTCGGTCTCACAATGTGTAGAGATAACGGGAGTCTCACTGCTTCCCTGAGCAGAAAACCTCTGCACATTGCGCAACCTCACAGACCTTTGGGGCTGCTGAGCAGGAGGAGCCGCGGCAGGCAAGGAATGGGAGACTGCCTCATTTCTTGCAACAGGAGTACCACTAGGTGTCACCCTTGTGCTGCCTCTCTGAGGAGGTTTCTCCTGCACTCTGCGCAGTCTGGCAGACCTTCGGCGCTGCTGAGCAGGAGCGCTCGTGGCAGGCAAGGAGACTGCCTCATTCCTTGCCACAGGAGAGCCACGAGGTGTAACAGTCATCCCTTTTGTGTCTGACTAGCCAATTACCCCTGGTGTGGAGTGGAAACTGGGATTTTGGTGTGTGTAGATGTCACTGTCACTAGTGTTCCAGGCCCCTGGGGGTAGGCCCTGCATCCAGGTGAGGATACAGCAACTAGTAGTGCCTGAGTGGTTCAGGGGCGCTTTATAATTGTGCCGTGCTTCCAGCACCATAAATCATCCTGACAAGCACAAATAATAATGATACAAGCTCACTACAGTAAATTACTTTCTTCTACAAGTATATTTGTGGATAACACAGTTCAAGGCCACAGTCAAATGGCCGTACTAATACTCTGGCCAGTCTTGTCTGCATAGCAAACAAGTGCTGATAGGAGCAGAAATGTGCATCTGGCATTCTTTCTTTGCAGACTGTTGGTCTCTCCGTGTGCTGTCCATGGTGCATGGGGAAAGCACGTATAACACCTGAACAAAGCCTTAGTACAACACACAGCAGACACATTGTGTGCAGATTTAGCTTTGGATTTTGTTGGGTATTCATGGAGGATATAATCTCTATCTGACTGAAATAGGATGACATGAAGCAGAATTCAGCAACAAAAAATGAAATGCAGCAGATCTCCAAATCGACGCGGCAGGTCAATCTCCATGTGAGAAACTCTAGCTGCACATGAGTGACTGCTAAAAGCTCATCTAAATTGTCAATACTGTATTCCAAGGCAGAATTTTCCTTCAGAAATCGGCAGGTAAAATCTACAGATTGTCTGTGCTTTATACTGTAGATCCTAAATTCTCTTAAGCGGGCTTTACACACTGCGATATCGGTCCCGATATCGCTAGTGTGGGTACCCGCCCCCATCTGTTGCGCGACACAGACAAATCGCTGCCCGTGCCGCACAACATCGCCCAGACCCGTCACACATACTTACCTGCCCGGCGACGTCGCTGTGACCGGCGAACCGCCTCCTTTCTAAGGGGGCGGTCCGTGCGGCGTCACAGCGATGTCACTGAGCGGCCTCCCAATAGCAGCGGAGGGGCGGAGCTGAGCGGGACGTAACATCCCGCCCACCTCCTTCCTTCCACATAGCGGCCGGGAGGCAGGTAAGGTGTCACACGGAGCGATGTGTGCTGCCGCAGGAACGAGGAACAACTTCGTTACTGCTGCAGTAATGATTTTTGAGAATGGACCCCCATGTCACCGATGAGCGATTTTGCACGTTTTTGCAACGATGCAAAATCACTCATCGGTGTCACACGCAACGGCATCGCTAATGCGGCCGGATGTGCGTCACCAATTCCATGACCCCAACAAGTTCGCATTAGCGATGTCGTAGCGTGTAAAGCCACCTTTAGGCTAAGTTCACAAGAGCTATTAAAATTTTCATCTAGAAAAAAACGGACAATTTTTGTATCTGTATTGTCTTCTGTATGCAATGTATATTCATATAAATCAGCAATTTCAATTCTGTTTTCTACATTTGAGAACTGCTATGTATCCATAAAAATCAGATGCTATGCGGATGATCCGTATTGGATGCAATTTATTTTTGTGCAGCCATAGACATAAACAGGT
The DNA here is from genome assembly GCF_048569485.1 of Anomaloglossus baeobatrachus. Taxonomy (NCBI): domain Eukaryota; kingdom Metazoa; phylum Chordata; class Amphibia; order Anura; family Aromobatidae; genus Anomaloglossus; species Anomaloglossus baeobatrachus. The sequence goes on from NC_134360.1 coordinate 127,930,322, forward strand.
GAATATCATCAGGGATACTGAAGACACTAGAGCATGCCCTCACTTACTATAGTCTCACCTATCCCCTGTAGACTGTGATATAATAATAATAATAATGCTGACATTTTTCTTCCTAAGGACATTCAGTCAGTGTGAAAAAGCGCACAATCTGAACAGCCCAAATTGTTTGAATGTTGTCAATTTTATTGAGCAGCACTCAAGCTGAGAATATGGTGATGTGAATGCACCATAATGCCACCTTCAATGGCAGCTGAGCATTCTAATTGTAATCAGTATTTTCCTAAATTGCTTTGATTGATATCTTACAAATGTGCTATTTAATTGGAGTAACCCTGTACAAAACAAAAGGGCGCGCAGCCCAGTTTTTACAGGAGTCATTGTACCTAAGGCCTCTTTTACACGTCTGTGAAAATCACGCACGTTTTTCATGGACGTGTCAAAGGTGCATATTGCCCTCGGTGTGCCGCGCGTATGGCACACGTGTGTTCTCTGTGTGTTATCCGTGATAACACACGGAGAACGGGAACTTTCCACTCACCTGTCCCTGGCGTCGCTGTCCGTGGTGCTGATCTTCGGTCTCCGGTCCTGCCGACTCCCCGCTGCTGCAGCTTCCGGCCGCAGTGAAGTGAATATTCAATGAGCATAATGAGCGGCGATCGGCAGCAAGTGACAGCAGCAGCAGAGACAGCAGGGCAGGAGAAGGTGAGTAAAGGTTTTTTTTTTCTCACAGACACGTCTTTTCTCCGGTGCGTGTCACACGGAACACATCCTTGTGGTCCGTTTGCATTACGTGTGACACGTTTGCGTTCCGTGTGACACCCGTGATGCCGGAGAGAAAACGGACATGTTGCCATGAGAAAAACACGGACACCCGTAAGTACGGAACGGACACACACGTTCTGTACGAAAATACTTCTGTGTGTCCAAAACCATAGGAATACATAGGTCTACGTGTGTACACGTCAATGATACGTGAGAAAACTGCCACACACGTACCGGAGGAGTGTACGTGTGAAGGAGGCCTAATACATACACCTTTGAAATCCACTTGTAATATATTGTGGAATACTGTCCCTTTCTATCTGTGGATATTGATATTTCCGCATCATTCTGCCTATTTGATTATTTCTCAGTAAATGTCTAATTGGGGCACCTTACACAGAGCGTTTTAGAAACTGTGCGCCCATTTAGAATAAGTGTGTACTGCTGTGTACCCCCTCGAAAAGAAACAATACTTGTACAATGAAGAACAACATTTATTATAAATATATTGGTGATACATGATATTATATTACATAATAAAACAATAATCCCAAAATATTAAATTAAATTATATAAATACCTTTAAATATTATTAAATGTTACACCATATGACAGATTAAAGATAAGCTCAGCCAATGCTGTACAGTCATTTACAAATCACATGTAATACTTAAAGGGTTTGTCCAATACTTTTATATTGATGGGCTACACTTATACCGGCGTCACACGGTATGATCTATCGTGCGATTGCATGAGCGATCGCACCCGCCCCCGTCGTTTGTGCGTCACGGCCAATTTGTTGCCCGTGTCGCACAAAGTCGTTAACCCCTGTCACACGCACTTACCTTCCGGACGACATCGCTGTGGGCGGCGAACATCCTCTTCCTGAAGTGGGAGGGACATTCGGCGTCACAGTGACGTCACACAGCGGCCGGCTAATAGAAGCGGAGGAGCGGAGATGAGCGGGATGTAAACATCCCACCCACCTCCTTCCTTCAGCATTGCCGGCGGGATGCAGGTAAGCTATGTTCATCGTTCCCGGGGTGTCACAGGTAGCGATGTGTGCTGCCCCGGGAACGATGAACAACCGGCGCACAGAAGAAGAAACGACTTTTTGAAACTGAGCGACGTGTCAACGAGCAACGATAAGGTGAGTATTTTTGCTTGTTCAAGGTCGCTCATAGCTGTCACACGCTATGATATATCAAACGATGCCGGATATGCGTCACTTACGACATGACCACGCCAACATATCGCCTGATATATCGTACCCTGTGACGCTGGCATTAGAGTATGTCATCAATATCAGACTAGTGGGGTGTACCCCTTGGCAGCCCCACTGATCAGACATTAGTGGTTCTGGTGGTAGCCAGATGAGATAAGTCGCAGAGTGTAAAAGTACAGCTCCATCAATCGTACGAGGACGAAATACAAAACATATTTTAATGGCAATATTGTTACTTATTACCAATATTTACCGACACATTTAAATTAAATTTTTTATCCTATCTTTCATACTGTCCATAACATTTCCACAATTACCATAGTAGCCATATAGCAGCACCTATATGATTGTGTAGGTATCGGCTACATTTTTTTTTCTTACTACTCTTGAATAGCTGAAGAGGTTTTATAAAAAATGTTTGTGACAAGTCAGCACTACATTATAAAGAGTGAAACGAGCGTGGGTCCGTCAGCTGGTCCTGCCATGCTGGCATAATCACTAAGGGTCTGATTTATTATTGCGTTTGTGCTTGTTCTTCACCAAGTTTTTGGTGTTTTTTGTTTGTGCCATATTCATCTTTTATTTACGCCTTTTTTTAAAGTCACTTTTTCATGTCTTCGCCTGTTATTTTGTTTGTTTCATTGTCTTTTGAGGGAGTTTAGAGTTTCCAGATATTTTGACTGATTCATTATTTGAAAGTTTTCGAAAAGTCTAATTTTTTTGATGCAAATGTGCTCCAGTCCAACAATGTAATGCTTTTATGTATGCCTAAAACTTTGGCCAAATTCTGAGACATTTTAGCGGAATGTGACTTTTCACACTGGAAAACATCAGCAAATACAACAAAACAAGGAAAAGTGACTTATAAAAAATGGAAAATGTGTTGACCGACATGCCATAAAAATATTATTTTGGGGTCAAAACCATTAATGTAATTGTGACGATATTTGTATACACTAAACAACACTACCATAAAAACTATATAAAAAAAATAATTTATCCCATTGGGATGACAATCTATTCAGACTGTTATAAACAGATACACATTTTATACTGCATTACTGATAACTCAAAATGTCCCCAGTATAAAAGGCTGAATATTAATTTCTCATGTATCCTACTCACAAATACTTATTTAGTATACTCATAGGATACTGAATTACATGATGTATATGAGAAGGGGAAACTCAATGTGCTGGATAACACATGGCTCATTAGTGAGGAGATACGTTCATATCCTGCTGATGTCAAGAAAAATAAAACGGGGTATATAGAAACACAGCCATAATAAATGATTAGTACCACAGTGGCTTAAAGTCCCCATACCCCGGATTCCTCAGTTCAGAGATAAAATCTCTATAATTCAGTTGTAGCTTGTATTTTCGTATGTGAACAGATGGATGCCTTGCTTTACATATACCATTTTCAAGTACAAAAACGTAGAAAACTGCAAAAAGAAAAAAAATGCACACAATTAATTATTCAGTCTTCACTGTCGTTACTATAGTCATTTATCATGTATCATGCCTGATTCTGATTAAAAATGCCATATAGTAAAAAATAGTTAAACAATACATTAAAAGAAGCTCTCTGTCTAATGACAGTTTCCATTCAGAATCCCCATTTCTTTTTGGAGATCATAATTTAAGTAGCTCTCTCAGCAGATTTCAACAATATAACCTGCATATACTTTTTCCTTGAGTCATTTCTCTTTATTACACATCACTAAATTTATGGCTATAAATGGTTTGCTTTCTTTGACTGTGTGGATTGGATGGGTTGTTACCAACATCTGGTGAGACATTCATATCATTAGAACCTTTAGAAATATATTTACTTAGAACCTTGGTGACATATTCAATACTTATTTCACCCACTGTACATAATAAAATAGATCTCTTAGATCTGAAGAAGCTGGTGTACTTACTGCATTTTCAAAGTGGGTAAATCAGCCTCATTGGGTCTAAGAAATATATTTCATAATGTTTGCAGTCAGAATTGTGAAATCTGTTGACAGATCCACCTCAGTAGGGTCTTTTTCAAACCTCCTTTCTGGGGTTTGTAAGTTGTGTGGATAGAATATAAAGTATCCAAATGCTGAGCTTGCTCATGTGCTATAGTGTGTAAAGCCTGCTTTACATGTTACGATTCTGCAGACGATATCGTATGCGATCGTAACCGCCCCCATCGTATGTGCAGCACGTTCAATTTTGTTGATTGTGCCGCACAAACGATTAACCCCCGTCACATGTACTTACCCGTCCATACGTCCTCGATGTGGGCGGCGAACGTCCACTTCCTGGAGTGGGAGGGACGTTTGGCGTCACAGCGATGTCACGCGGCAGCCGGCCAATAGAAGCGGAGGGGCGGAGATGAGCGGGACGTAAACATCCCGCCCACCTCCTTCCTTCCGCATTGCTGGCCGGGAGCCGCGGGATGCAGGTAAGATCTGTTTATTGTTCCCGGGGTGTCACACACTGCGATGTGTGCTACCCCGGGTACGATGAACAATCTGACATTCAATTCATGAGGAATGAACGACGTGCATGCGATGAATGTTTTACCGTTCAATCTCAATCGCACGTAGCTGTTACACACTACAATGTACCTTACGATGCCGGGTGTGCGTCACTTACGACGTGACCCCGCCGATGACCCCGCCGACACATCGTAAGATATATTGTAGTGTGTAAAGCGGGCTTTACTCATAGTACTGCATAAAACCTTTGCCATTGGCATATAGTTTTCAGTGATAGTCAATAGCAGATGCTGTTCCTGTGCATACGTTATCTGTATCTAGGGGAATATACACATTCTGCATTGTCATGAACATTGTATAAATTTATATAACAGAGAATTCTTGAGTAGCAGAATATTCTGAGAATTGGATAATACTGCCATTTTCAGTCACTTACCTCTTATTACACAATGCCCCCACTATCTTCAGTATTCTGGTAAATACCCGCTGATTCAAGGTGTTGGCAACTGCTGTAAAGAAGAGCAGGAGGATTATAAATGAGCCGCCAGGTTACATCAATAATTACACTAAGTGTATTAGACAGAATATTAACTTACTTTGTTGGACTAAATTTCTTTGCTGTAAAAAAAAAATATATGCAATTAGTATATGGAGTGTGTTGAATTCACTCATTCTATATGTATAGTACACAGCTATATGTCTGATTTAAGCAGCTTCATGAATACAACGAGACAAAGTTGAGTTCATCATGTACCTGTTTTCCGCATGCGCTTTATGAGCCAGATGATGAGAGAAGCCGTTGACAACACAGAAGCCCCGGATGCAACGATTCCAACTGTGAGGTTTGTGGCTGAGCTCTGCGGCACAGCTATAGTGGAGAGACAAACATAAAAGTTTAGAGTTTGATATGTAGAATACAGATAATACAAGCTGTAGGATGCTAATAAAAATTACCTTCACAAGTTGGGACTTCTGTATTCCAGATTCCTGTGCTCTCACACTCCAGAGTGTCTTCTCCAATTAGTAGGAGGCCATATTCACAAGTAAATGTGCACACGGTACCAAATGCACTATTTACTTGACTACAATTCATTTTTCCCATTGTTGGAGCAACAAGAGCATTGCATTGAACAGCTACAAAAATAAGAAACATGATTTTTACCTACCAAATATATAGATTTTCCTAATATCTAAAAACAAATGAGGAAAGGGAGCTACTCCTCATATATGGCTTGTTTTTATAAGAATAATCATTTTTTATGGAGGATATTTACTGTTCTAGTAACTTTGTTTTTTTTTTTTATATTGTCTTACAAAGGTGTTTCCTCTAGCAGGCCCCTCATCGGACTGGTGATTATGCCACTACCAGTTACCTTTGGCTATACATTTTCCCTTGGCGAGATTAACATTGAATATGGCCATTCATAATGCGTGGAAAGACCAAAGAGAGATCTGCATTTTGTTAGCAGAGTTTGGCGCTGACTCAACATGGGGGAACCTGAGTGGGGGAGCCCAGGATCTTTACGCCCAGAGTATATGCATTCTGGTAATTGGGTAAAAATGCCGATACCAATATTTACCTTCACATCTGGGAACAGATGAAGTCCAGGCTCCTGATGTCTGGCAGCTGAGTACTGAAGATCCAATTAACCTGAAGCCTTTTGAACAGCTAAACGAACATTGCGTCTTGTAGTTTGTAGCATATGAACAGACCATGAGACCATCATCAGGATCGGTCAGAGTGGGACAATGAATAGCTGGAAAACAAAGGATAAAGTATCCATTTATAAACATGAAATATTTTCTGATTATATTAATACCCCGAGATAGAACATGTTCACTATTTACCTTCACATGTGGGTTCAGATGAAGACCATGCTCCAGAGGACTGGCAAGTAAGTACTGGTGATCCCACCAACTGGAAGCCTTCCAAACAGCTAAAGGAACATTCTGACTTGTAGTTGGTTTTATCTTGACAGTTCATATGACCTTTCTTTGGGGAAGTCAAAGAAGGGCATTGAACAGCTGCAAATAAAGATAGGATATTGAGAAATATTACTCTTTGAGTTGTGAATTACTTTTGGTTGAGTAAGTGTTGCAATCTTCACTGTCTAAAAGGTTCTCATAAAGTAAAAAGAAGTTTTTTCAGTTTACCTTTACATAAAGGAACTGCAGATGTCCACTGTCCAGAAGGCAAGCATCGAAGCTCAGATGATCCAGTCATTTCATGGCCTTCAGAGCAGGAAAATGCACACGTGGAGTTGTAGGTGGATCCGCCATTACATTCCATTAGACCATCCACGGGGGCGACCAGTGAGGAACACTGTATGGCTGTTTAGAGAATACCTGGTTTAGGATTTGCTTTTTGCTAGGTTATAGAGTTTGTTTCCAGACATGAAAAAAAATCAGATACTATGTTTTACTTACGTTCACAAATTGGAATTTCTCCAGTCCATTGGTTGCTAGCAGTACATAGTACATAGGACGGTCCTGTAAGTGTGTACTCCTCTGGACATTCAAAACTACAAATGGATTTCTCTGGCATTTTTTCTCCAGAACTTGTGCAGCTCATGGCCCCATTTTGTGGTATCTCTGGACGCTGGCACTGAACAGCTATACACAAATAAAACATGACTCAAAATGCAATCTAGATTATATAGAGCTTGCATACTTATCATTGAACAAATGAACACTCTATTTTTTGTCCTATGAGATAGACAAATACTAAATACAGCAGCCTAGAAAATGCCATATATCCTATATAGCAAGCCAGTTCAGTGGTGCCTGAAATGTATTGTGTGGCCACTTAGTAAAAGTCTAGGTACAATGTGTGCCATTGCTCTCTGAAACAGACAGAAATTATTACCTTTACATCTTGGGGGTTTTTCAGTCCACTGAGCAGTAGCTAAGCATCGTACGGATGGAGACCCCACAATAGTAAATCCCTCATCACAGCTGAAATTACAGGTAGAATTATATGGTAACACCTCCTGATCGCTGACGCAGCTCATTGATCCATTATTCTCCGGCTCCACTGGGCGCTTACACTTTATAGCTGCAAGACAAGAACAGAGAGTGAAAAGAGTTATAAACTTACTGACCATTTACAGTAGAGGAACATGGAATAATAAATATGCAAATATTCAGTGATTGCATTATTCTGAGCAATAGAAGGGTTACTAAACCAGAATGGGACTTTTATTCTAGGCTGTAACTTTAATTGTTGGCTCCTCACGTTCTACCCTCACCAAAAAGTGTGGAATGCATATGAATTTCACATATTGCAGAAAGGATATCGGGATCGGCTGTGAGTATCTACGTTATTATACTTTACGACGAGAATGTGAAATGGGAAATATGTTGTTACATTACACAGGATACGCCGTATGTGCTACTGCCACACTGGCTGTCCATTGTCAGGTCTACTGGCTTGTACATTTGAGATTTATCAGCAATTAATCACAGCCATTATGTGATATCTATGTCTTGTTGAGTCAGTATTATCTGGATACAAGGGCTTTATTTAGTTCCTCGATTATAGAGTAATAGAAATAATGACACCTAAGGTTATGAAATCCATAGTACCTTCACATGTTGGGGATTCTGCAGACCACTGACCGGGGGTCACACAATGAATTGATGGATTTCCCACCAAATTAAAGCCTTCATTGCAGATGAAGCTACATGTAGAATTATACGGTAGCATTTCTCTGTTGTTTGGGCAGTCCACTGCTCCATTTTCCGGTGCTGATGGATGGTCACACTGAATAGCTAAAAGAAAGAAAATCCAAATTATAATCTCCAATTGCCTAAACTGACACACAATCCAATCGTGATGAAACTAATCTCAGATATTTTCTTAGGTCTTGTGAACACGGTGCATATATTTATGCAGATTTGGTGCAGATTTTTGCCCAAATCTCCATGTCTCCTTTCACGCCAGCTATGCCGTTAAAATGAATGAGAATTCTGAAGTTCTGTCTGTTGCTTATTTTTTTACTTGCAGATTTGGTGCAGAAAATAATCTGCAACATGTCAATTGTTGGTGCATTGTTTTCCTGACTTTTTAGCCCTTACAGCCATTAACTTCATTAAAAAAATGCATGGCACAAAAATGCATCAAAAATGCATCAAATGCATGCATTTTTGGTGCATTTTTCTGCCATAAGGTGCAGATTTCATGCAGAAAATGTCTGCACCAAATCAGCAACGGGTGCACATAGCCTTAGGATACAACCAATTTTCAGTATCCTAATCTGTCATGGTTACCCTACAATTCGACCATTTATTTCCAATAATACAGTTGTCTTTCAGATGTCTTTAAGATACGGTTTATCATTATGGTTATTGGGATACTGATTCTTTAGCATGGCAGAGCCAGTTTTCTGGCAGATGAAACAGATTTCAATCAGATCAATTTGCCATTTTCAGACATGAATGTTTGTCTGATTGGACAGACGTTTGGTAGATATCTATACGGGTAAAGGTACTGGGTACATACTTAGAAAGTAGTGAGGATCCAGCATTATTACCTTCACATTTTGGAGGGTTCTGTGACCACTGGCCAGGAGTTGTGCAAAGTACTGACGAAGATCCAACCATGGTGAACCCTTCGTTACAGCTGAAATGACATGTGGACTTTTCTAGAAGGATTTCTCCATCAGTGGAACAGTCCATAACTCCATTCTCTAACATATTTGGATGATTGCATTGAATAACTGTTAAGCAAGCAGAAATATTACATGTTAGATAATCTACAATTTATAAGACTGACTTTACAACTCTAAATTTCCAGTATGAAAAATGGAGTGTAGAGTAAATAGGCAAATATCTTCTACAATAGCTAGTCCTTTATCATGCTGGCATTGCTCATAGATTATTGTAATATGTAGACTGAGGATGTCTCACATCTGTGTATAAATATGGCTGAAATCTGATAAAAAAAAATCCGATTGCACGCTCACTGAGGTTGATCAATGAGAAAGTGCTGATCTGCGATTTTTTTTCCTCAGCCTGTCAAAAAATCACCGCATGCTGTATATCAACTCGTAAAACGACTGAGGTTCACCAATTCAAGTCAATGGGTGCTAGAAAAAAATGAACATCACACGAACAATCCGTATGCCATCCAATTTTTAGGGGTACATTACCATTCTGTAAAATAGAACACTGTAAAGGGTTCTGTAAATGAGCAATAATTGCTGAAAAAAATACGTCACACGGATGGCATATGGGTGCTAGGCGAGAATAAAAGTGCACACTCGTATAGCACTAACATGTCATGCGGAATACCTAATGGATTTCACTCGTCCACCTTTTCTGGATGAAGACTGAAGAGATTTATTATAGACAGATGTGAGCAAACCCTTATGGCAATTGTTTTATGTAAATTATTAATGGATGAACAACCACAAAAAAGAATGGACAATGTTTTATCATGTACGCACCTTCACATCGTGGCACCTGGAACCCCCAGCCTCCAGTTCCATTGCATTGGAGATTTTGAGAGCCAACTAAAAGGTGTCCATCAGAACATGTGAAATTACAGCTCGACTGGTAGGTAAAATTCCCATACATGTGAGAGCACACAACCCATCCATTATTAATGCTTTCTATCTCTGGACAAGTAACAACTGGAAAAAAAAACACAAAGGGTATATTCAGACTTACAACTTTAACATCATCTAGTGATTAAAAATTATATGATAATAAGTGATTGATAAAAACATGAAAATGTCTTCAATTACCATGCTCACAGTCTTTTCCAAAAAATCCATCATAGCAATTGCAGGTGTAGTTATTAATTGTTTCTACACATTCCCCATGATTGCTGCATGAAGAGGAGTTACAAGAAGCTGCAGAAAAAAGGAAAGCATTGCAATTAGCAAAAACAAAATGTATGGTCAAAATAGAGGCAGCGCATCAAGCCGCCTATTCTGATGACTTTTCTCCCGCTACAGTTAGCTTTAGGGTATGGTTCCACTTGTGTATGACTCATGCGAGTCTCACATCGGTATCACCCGGCACGGCCTGACACTCTCCGGACAGGAGCGCCTCAGCTGCATAGAAATACATGCAGCTGACCCGTCCTGTCGGAGAGTGTGCGGCCGTGTCGAGTGATACCGATGTGAGACTCGCACAAGTCATGTGCAAGTGGAACCATACCTTTATAAAGGTTAACTGAAATAACCAAAATTCCAGAAAATAGTGGTTTGAAAGGCTCCTGTCATCTTTCTGTTCTCACCATCACACTTCCTATTGCCACCCTGATGTCTCATACAAATTAGTATAAGTGGACATCTACAGTACTATAGCAATCTTGTATTATCTTCTGGCATTACTTCATACCTGTGTAGCATAAAGCTGCTTTCTTCTTACTGCAGGGCTCATCATTCCATTTTCCTGAATCGAAAGCCCTTTGCACATACATCTCAACACAGTCCTCATTTTTATTCTCACTCTTGTTGTTGGGTTCATTCGTAGCCCAGTTTTCGGCTTCCTTTGTGAGTACCTTTTTGGTGCCAACCCAGGTCCACTCTCTGGTGTTAGTGTTTTTTCGAATGCCAATCCAATAATATGCTGGGTTAAATGGTAAATTCTCATCCAGATACTTATTCTCTTCTTTGTTTTGGATTGCTACCATATCAGTGTAATGTTTTCTACAATATTTTTGGGCATCGTCATATTTCATGTTGTAGGATGAAGAGTGATACGTCCAACCATGTGTGAAATACATCAATGGAAACCCTGCAATACAGAACGGGGCATCAGTGGATCACATACACTGATCTGTCTCTATATATAATTAATTTCTATCATTTAGTGATCTGGATAAAATTAACTTGTAGAAGTATTAAAGTCTAAACATTAAATTTTTTCATTAATAGTTTAAGCAGAAATAAATATTTTACTATTCTTTACGACATTTCAGGTTGCAATATAAAGTTTTGCAAACACTGAGAAAATAACACAGAATATCATGTGGATAATATCGTAATATCGGTAACTTACCACAGCTAAGCAGGAAAAGATGGATGAGATATTCCATTCCGCTCAGTGACGTCAATGACAAGTAATATGGCGTATCTGGAAACAGAATATACATTTTCCATAAATTACTAATTCTTTTTATAGAGCATTATTGAGGACAACTACTACTTTTTGGCAATATTCTGTATCCAAATTTAATATTAGCAGGATGTATAATGCAGTATACAATTACATATAAAAACAGCTTTAACCATCGTTATGAAGAAGAGAGATTCATTAAACTAAAACAAATAATTTTGTGTTGTATTGTAGGAGAAAATGTAATATTAACAAGCTTCTATACTCACCGAGGTAAGCCTGTTGCTTTCAGTGGCCTGCACTATTGGAGTGACAGCTTATCCTGGAGATTTCCTGTGGAGTGTACTTTCACCACTGGACTCGTGCCGCTTTTAAACAACTGGGAAGAAAAACTCCAAATGACGTACTTCATTTGCACAAAATAGAAGGATGTAACGCATCATAGAAATTCCTGGCTGAGAAATTTCCCTGAACCACTGCCTAGGCTAAAATAGCTTGGTAATTAGTCTTTTACAGTGCACTTTGTGAGTGGGTGACAATTCTACAACATCAAATGTTACATTAAAAGTCTGTATCTTTTTTTATTCATGTAATATTTTGTATAGTCATCCTGATATTATTTATATCCAGTATACACAAACATTATACACTGAACTTGAAGAAAAAGAAAGGATCCAGCATCCAAGTTCCAACTGAATTAAAAAAAAGATAAAAGGGTTCTTTCATAATAATAAAATCCAAGTTACATGGCAGGGTAGAAGAAACGGTAACCATTTTTTCTACCCTGCCATGTAACTTGGATTTTATTATTATGGAAGAACCCTTTTATCTTTGTTGAATAAAGAAAAAAGAATTAATTCAATTGGAACTTGGATGCTGGATCCTTTCTTTTTCCTCAAGTTCAGGGATTGCCTGCAGCCCGGTCTGGCTGTTTCCTGATCCCTGCACCGTTCCTTTTAATAGTTCTCCAGGTGGGTGAGCTGGTAATTTTTCCTTTTATTGTACAAATATTATACACACTATACAATAACCACATATACACACTACGTGCACATACATACACTATGAAAAACACACTATACACACATTCTATACAAACACTATGCACATACATACATTACATATACACTGCATGCACATATACACAACACAATATACACACACACACTATACGAACAGTACGGACATACATACATTACACATACACATATACACACACACTATAAAAAACACACTATACACACACACACATTATGAAAAACACACTATACATGCCCACACCACACACACACACACTATACACACACTATATGCACATACACTATGAAAAACACACTATACACACACACATTACACAAACACTATACGCTATGAAAAACACTATACATATACACACACTATGAAAAACACTATACACACACACTACACACACACACTATACTTTATGTAAAACACACTATACAGACACACACGCACACTATACACATACACTACATGCACATACACTATGAAAAACACTATACACACACACACACACTACACTCACACTATACACTATGTAAAACACACTATACACACACATATTATACAAACACACTACGCCCATACATACACTGCCCAATATATAGAGAAAAGAAAGTGCCATACAAGGAGGATCACCATAAAATTATTTTATTTTACAAAATTGATACCTTTCTTGTGTCAGTTTTGTAAAATAAAATAATAATTTTATGGTGATCCTCCTTTTATGGCACTTTCTTTTCTCTATATATTGGACTAGTTTCTATTGTGTCAGGAGAGATCTCTCTGAGTGAAGTGGTGCCCTCCATATTTGTTCATACATACACTGCCATAACTTAATATTGTATGGGTCCCTCTTGTGTCAACAAAGGTTACTCAAACCTGTTGAGGATAGAAATTACAAGATCTCTGAAGGAGTCTTGTGGAGTAACACATTACTGTAGATCCTTTATGTCTTGGGGAATTTGGAGGACAAATCAATTTGTGTTATATTGGCTCTTCTATGGGATCAAGTCAGATGGTTCAACCTTTGCTTCTCATACAAAAACAAGATGGGACTGATCATATATGTATGTTCCATAATTCATGCATTTTATTAACCCATATCGAAGAGAAAAAGTATTAACACTTAAAAACATAAACAGTTAGATCTAGAAATATTTGTACTTTGACCGAATCTTTGTGATTTGTGTTCTCTCTGCATATCACTATTTTTTATTTAAAATGAAACAACTGAGATGCAATTGAAGTGTAGACTTTCCATTTTAATTAAAGAGGTTGAACAAAAATATTATGTGAAATGTTTAGGAATTGCAACCATTTTTCTATATTTTTTATCATAAATAAAATGTTCACTTTTAGCTGTAGATAATCTTCTCCAGGCAATGACTGCCTGAAGTCTGGAAGCCATGGACGTCACCAAATAATGGGTTTCCTCCTTTGTGGTGCTTGGTATGCCTTTACTGCAACTGACTTCAGTTATTGCTTGTTTATGGGTCTGTGTATGTTAAGTTTTGTCTTAACCATGTGAAATTAGGTCAATGGGGCTGAGATCTGTTGGTTGAATCGGCCATTGCAGAATATTCCACTTCTTTACCTTAAAAAAAACCTCCTGAGTTGCTTCTGCACTATGTTTTGCGAAATTGTCCATCTGTACTGTGAATTCCGTCGAATCAACCTTGCTGAACTTGGTTAAATCTGAGCACAAAGTATCACCTTGTACACGTAAGAATTCAACCGGCTGCTTCTGTCTCAGTCATCTCATTAATAAACAGTAACGACCAAGAACCATTGGAACCAATACATGCCTAGCCATCACACTGCCTACACCATGTTTTAGGCCTCTTTCACACATCCATGTCTTTGGTACATGCGGTGTTCATTTTCACACGTACTTGGGAAATTATCACATCCATACTAATTAAAATCAATGAGGATCTTCTTCACCCCTTCATGTTTTCACAGAGACCGTTTGTCTGTGTGAACCAACTGGAGACATGTACATCTTTTTCCAGACAACGTAAATGAAATATGTAGCACCCACGGGGCAAGGGGTTAACTTTACTCATGATGTCGGGTCTGGGATGTCACGGGTGGCCCTGCCCGGCTCCATGGCCCCGAGGTGTACAATAAAAAGGATGAAGATGATGGAATGGTAGTTTGTCTCATGACGCCACCTGTAGTACGCGGCCAGGACTTAGCCGCCACTGTGGGTGATGTTATCCGGTGCTGGTGATGTCGCAGCCAGGATGGTTGTGCTCCCCACAGGTGGAGCGGGCCCCGGGGAGGATGATAAGGGACTGTAATGGCCGTTGGCGCCAAAGCATGGGACAACAGCAATAAGAAGCTGAGTCCCCTGCTGCGGTTCCAGGTCTTTTTACTCACAGTTCAAGTGCAGCCTCAGGGTACCAGTCTCTGCCATGATGGGCCCCAGCCAATCCGGATTCTTCGGAGGTCAGAACCAGTCCGGTAGTCTGTGAGCCCTTCCTTCTTGCGCTTAAAGATGTATCCCTGTGGCCTGAAGCTACTTGGAGAGCCTGGTTTTTGTTGTTTGAGCTCCTGTCCCATGTGCAGGTGATGCGGGTCTGTGGTGGGGTCCGACTATTGATCCTGACCAAGGACCCTATGTGCCACTGTGCTCCAAGAACTGGTGGCAGCCAGAGGGATGTACAATCCTCCTGTGCTGCAGATTTTGGTGATCCAACGTGAAGTCTGTTCCACCCTAGGGCTCTGCACTATGCACTGCGCCGGTCTCGAGGGAGCAATGAAGCTCTCCCCTCGGCGACCGTATTGTCTTCTATGTCCCACAGGAGATACCGAAAAACCTCGTCCGCTCCCTTCCTCTCCTGCTGGAGACTCCCCTTCTGTTGTGTCAGCTCCTCACTCCCCCTGGTGACCGCTCCTCCCCCGGTTTCCTGTCACTAGTGGGTGGCAGCCCCCAAGTTTAGTGACTACCTTAAGACTCGACCCTAGCCCGGTCCCCAATGGGGAGGGCAACCTGTTTGTATGTATGAGTTTGTGTGTTGTGAAACCAGTACCAACCTCCTCCGGATCCATGATGAAATGGGGTAATGGTATATGGGGTTGATGTCAGAAGTGAATCGATAGCTGGCTTCAAGCTCTGGTGTTAGTAATGGATAGGTATCTACTAGATACTCACATTACTAACCCTGTAGATGTACACAAAAAAAACCAAAACATTTTTACAAACACTCCCTGACACTAGCCCTCATTAACCAATTTATTAAAAAATAATAAAAAAGCCATGAAGATCCTACATAGTCCACAAGCGTGCCTAACATAAAAAAGAGAGGTTAAGAAATAAATATAGGACACAGTCCCTCATTCACCAATTTATTTCCAAAAGGACTCAAATGCAGCTCCAACGTAGGCCACATGGAGGTGCTACGACGTTCCCTGACTCAGTCGCTCAGCATAAAGAGCCTCGTTCAGAGAATAAAGCCCCATAAGCTGTACCAGCAGCCACTCCCGAGTCTCACACTGTGCTCCGTGAGAGCCAGACAGTTTGCCAAGTGGTGATGACATAGTCTTACTGGAGTTCACAGCAGACGAGTTAGACAGAGGGTAATGCGAGAGTCGGTGGCAGTGATGGGCAGTGACATCATAGGGTTACCACAGTTCATTGCAGCTGGCTTTCAATCTATCTTCTATGTGACTTGGCAACTGTGAACTGTAGTAACAGGCTCTCGGGGAGCACAGCGTGAGACCCGGTAGTGGCTGCGGTTACAAACTATGGGGCTTCGTTCTCTGAACAAGGCTCCATATGCTGGGCGACTAAGTCAGGGAACGTCATCAAACTTCCATGTGGACTACGTCGGAGCTGTGTGGGATTTCTTTTGGTATAAATTGGTGAATGGTGGACCTGTGTCTTGTCTTTTTTTCTTTAATTCACTCTTTTTATATCTTTCAGGTTTGCTTTTGAGGACTACTTTGGATTTGTTTGATTACGTTGGATTTTCAAGGTTTCATTTCTTTTTATTATTTTAAGAAATTGCTGAATGATGGCTAGACTTTTTTTTATATACACTACAGTTCAAAAATTTGGAGTCACCCAGACAATTTTGTTTTTTCTATGAAAAATCATACTTTTATTTATCAAATGAGTTGCATAATGAATAGAAAATATAGTCCAGACATTGACAAGGTTATAAATAAAGGTTTTTACTTGAAATAACAATTTTCTCCTTGAGTTGAGATCTGGTGACTGGGCTGGCCACTCCATTACAGATAGAATACCAGCTCCCTGCTTCCTCCTTAAATAGTTCATGCATAATTTGGAGGTGTGCTTTGGGTCAGTCCTGTTTTAGGATGAAATTGGCTCCAATCAGGCGCTGTCCACAGGGTATGGCATGCTGTTGCTAAAAGGGCGTGATAGCCTTCCTTATTCAAAATCCTTTTTACCTTGTACAAATTTCCCACTTTACTAGCAGCAAAGCAACCCCAGACCATCACTTTACATCCACCATGTTTGACAGGTGGCGACAGGCACTCTTCCAGCATCTTTTTAGTTGTTCTGCGTCTCACAAATGTTCTTCTGTGTGATCCAAATACCTTAATCCTTGATTCGTCTGTCCATAACACTTTTTTCCAATCTTCCTCTGTCCAATGTCTGTGTTTTTTTGCCCATATTAATCTTTTCCTTTTATTAGCCAGTCTCAGATATGGCTTTCTCTTTGCCACTCTGCCCTGAAGGCCAGCATCCAGGAGTCGCCTCTTCACTGTAGACGTTGACACTGGCATTTTGTGGGTAGTATTTAATGAAGCTGCCAGTTGAGGACCTGTGAGGCGTCGATTTCTCAAACTAAAAACTGTAATGTATTTGTCTTGTTGCTCAGTTGTGCAGCGGGGCCTACCACTTCTCTTTCTACTCTGGTTACAGCCTGTTTGTGCTCTCCTCTGAAGGGAGTTGTACACACCATTGTAGGAAATCTTTTGTTTCTTGGCAATTTGTGGCATGGAATATCCTCCATTTCTAAGAACAAAAATGGACTGTCAAGTTTCACATGAATGTTCTCTTTTTCTGGCCAATTTTGAGAGTTTAATGGAACCAACAAATGTAATGCTCCAGATTCTCAACTAGCTCAAAGAAAGGTCAGTTTTATAGCTTCTCTAATTAGAAAAACTGTTTTCAGCTGTGCTAACATACTTGCACAAGGGCTTTCAAGGGTTTCTAAACATCCATTAGCCTTCTAACACAGTTAGCAAATGCAATGTACCATTAGAACACTGGAGTGGTGGTTGTTGGAAATGGGCCTCTATACACCTATGTAGATATTGCATTAAAAACCAGACATTTGAAGCTAGAATAGTCATTTACCACACTAAGAATGTATAGTGTATATTTCTGTTTAATTTAATGTTAGCATCATTGAAAAAAAAATGTGCTTTCCTTTCAAAAATAAGGAAATATCTAAGTGACCCTAAACCTTTGAACTGTAGTGTATTGGTGAACGAGGACTAGAGTCAGGGGGTGTTTTTAAAATAAAATAATTTTGTGTGTGTTTTTTTCTTTACATCTACATGATGTCTGATAGACAACTCTCCATTACTTGATTAGTCTTGAGAGTTCATTGTACCCTGCACAGATTCAAGACACCCTATGCAAGATGCAGCAAATCAGCCTCAGAACATAACAGACCCTCCTCCATGTTTCACAGTAGGGACAGTATTCTTTTTTTATATACTTCATTTTTCTGTCTGTGAAAATAGAGCTGATGTTCATTGCCAAAAAGTTCCATTCTTATTTCATCTGTCCATAGGACATTCTCCTAGAAGCTCTGTGGCTTGTCAACATGTAGTTTGGCAAATTCCAGTCTAGCTTTTTTATTATTTTTTTCAACAATGGTGTCCTCCTTGGCCGTATCCCATGAAGTCCACTTTGGCTCAAACAATGACAGATCTGCGATCTGACACTGATGTTCCTTGCACTTGAAGTTCACCATTAATCTCTTTAAATGTTTTTCTGGGCTCTTTTGTTACCATTTATATTTTCAGTCTCTTTGATTTTTTCATCAATGTTCCTCCTATGGCCATGTCCATGGAGGTTGGCTACAGTACCATGGATCTTTAATTTCTGAATAATATGTGCAACTGTAGTCCCAGGCAGAGGCATATCTAGGGGGGGGGCTGGCGGGGCATCTGCCTCGCGCGCAACTGTCAGGGGGGCGCTGACAGGCTGCCTGATGCAGCGGCTCTGAGAGTCTTCCCCGCGGCTGTGTTTTCCACCCTCTGTAGTGGGAGCCGCTGTTTTCTGAGTCCAGCAGTCAAGCTAACAGCCGGAGTCAGAGAAAGTGTGGCGTGCGGCTCCTGTGATCATCTGCATGGCCGGTGGCAGCTTTGTGTGACCTGTGCAGTGGCACAGAGAGTCGGCCGGCAGACAGCACTGGGGGGAGAACTCCCCACCCCCTGCAAAATTTCCTAGCAGATTGCAGTTGGAAGCAGTGAGATGGGGAGGGCACTTTTGGAGGCTGCATAGTACCATGTGCTCAGCCTCTCACCCTCCCGTCCTGTGCACTCAGGCCTGTGTGCACCGCAGAGGAGACAGAAGACCAGAAAGATGGCAGCCCTGATTGGCCACACATTAAACACTCAGTGCCTGGCTGCTTTCTCCTGTAACCCATGAGCTGAGCCGCTGCATCAGTCTGACATGAGGAGGGAGAGTCAGTCAGGAACGTCTGCTGCACCTGATCTTACAGGGGCAATTAAGCAGCAGGAACTTATATCTGAGCTAAGTGTGTTTATATCTAATATATGCCATCATATATCTAATGTATTAGTGATTTTAATGTTCAATGTACATGTGCCGTATGTGTCTAGTGTGTGAGTGCTGTATACGGTGCGTGTGTGTGTCGTATACGGGGTGTGTGTGCTGTATACGGGGTGTGTGTGTGCTGTATACGGGGCGTGTGTGTGCTGTATACGGGGCATGTGTGTGCTGTATTCGGGGCGTGTGTGTGCTGTATTCGGGGCGTGTGTGTGCTGTATACGGGGCATGTGTGTGCTGTATACGGGGCGTGTGTGTGATGTATACGGGGCATGTAATCTGTATACTGGGTGTGTGTGTTCTGTATACAGGGTGTGTGCTGTATACGGGGTGTGTGAATGCTGTATACCAGGTGTAAGTGCTGTGTACAGCATGTGAGTGCTGTATATGGCGTGTGTGAGTTCTGTATACAGGGTGTGACTGCTGTGTATGTGGTGTGAGTGCTGTTTACAGTATGTCCAATGCATGTGTAAAGTATATGGCCAATGTGTGTCATGTGCAGTATACAATATCATCAGTGTGTTAAGACTGTGTGCAGTATACACCCATTGTGTGAGTACAATGTGCGGTTTACAACCAGTGTGTTCGGGCTGTGTGTTGTATACTGCAAGTGTCAAAAACAAAAAAAAATACTCCGGCACACTAAAATAGAAATTGTGAAAGAGTCCAATATGGTGCTTCAAAAGCACCATAGCACCAAAGTTGAGCCAGCTTTATTCTACTAAATTTTACTGCCAGTGTGTCAGAGCTGTGTGCGGTATATGGCCAGTGTGTCATGGCTGCGTGCGGTATACGATCAGTGTGTCAGAGATGTGTGCGGAATACAATCAGTGTGTCATGGCTGTGTGCGGTATACGATCAGTGTGTCATGGCTGTGTGCAATATACAGTCAGTGTAATCATGGCTGTGTGCGGTATCTGGCTAGTGTGTCATGGCTGTGTGCGGTATCTGGCCAGTGTGTACTGGCTGTGTGCGGTATACGGTCAGTGTGTCAGAGCTGTGTGCGGTATACAGTCAGTGTGTCAGAGCTGTGTGTGGTATACGATCAGTGTGTCATGGCTGTGTGCGGTATATGGCCAGTGTGTAATGGCTGTGTGCGGCATACGGTCATTGTATCATGGCTATGTGTGGTATACGGCCAGTGTGTCATGGCTGTGTGCGGTATACAATCAGTGTGTCATGGCTTTATGCGGTATATGGCCAGTGTGTCTAATCGGCCAGGGTTCAGCACCTGGCACCCTCGCCAACTGTTTTAAAGAGAACCTGTCACGTCCAATATACACCCAGGACCACGAGCAGTTCTGGGTTCATATTGCTAATCCCTGCCTATCAGTCCCTGTATACACTAGCATAGATAGAGATCTATAGAAAAAGTATTACTAAATATCTTTTATCATATGCTAATGAGCGAGGGGACTAGTCCCAAGGGTGTTACTTCCCTGGCTATTCGGCACCATTAGCATGTTAGTACGCCCCTGTGGACATGCTAATGAATGTGCAGCGTCAGAGGATGATCTCACTCACCTCTCCGTCGCCATCACTACCCGACACTGGATTTTGGCTCAGTGCACATGACCCTGGAGTTTTTCATGCGCTCTACTTCAGTTTGAAGCCAGGACGCGTACACCTGGCTTCATAGTGCGCATGACTGAAACTGCGGGGTCATACACACTGAGCTAACATCCAGTGTCGGGCGGTGGTGGCGGCATCTCATATGATAAAACATCTTTATAAATACTTTTTTTATAGATCTCTATATCTATGCTAGTGTATACAGGGACGGTTAGGGATTAGCAATATACACCCAGAACTGCTTGTGGTTCTCTCTGCATATTGCACCTGACAGGTTCACTTTAAATATCGACGACAGCAGCAGACGGCTAGAGTGTGCAATTCCAGATCTGCTCTGTCTTCTGATAGTGTCCGCAGCTGGTTCCTGCACATCGGCTCCCATGTTAATCAATGAGGCGGATGTGCAGTACCTGGCATACTTGTGCTCACGTAACTGTCCACGCTTGCCACTGGCATGGGAGAATCCTAAAAGTGTGCAGAGCATGAGATGTGAGAATACAGAAAGCTGCAATCACCTAGAGTGACTGCAGACTTTCATCATAAAAAATAAAAATTAAGCAGTGTAGCTCAATCCTAACAGCGTATAATATACTCTGTCAGGATTCAGCTCCGCTCGCTGTTTCCTGCCGTCATCACATGGTCGCTCCTCTCAAATGCAAGTCTCATATTTAGTCATGTGACATTTAGATTCTTTTTCTACTTCTGTTTTTCAGTGAAGATTGAGAGAGTTAGGGTATGTGGCCGCAATCAGGACTTGCTACGTTCAGAACGTCAGAACGCAGCGAGTCCTGACCGGCGGGGCTGCTTGTCTCCTCCGCAGGAGACTGCAGCTGCTTGTGCCCACGATCAGGGTTCCGTGCGCTGCAGTCTCTTGCTTGTGTTCTCTCTACGGAGGACGCATGCGAATCCGCAGCAAACAATTGACATGCTGCGGTCTGGAAAGATGCTCCGCAGGTCAGTGTTTGCTGCGGAAAAAACAAGCACAATGGGTACGAGGTTTCTAGAAATCCATCCAGTGCTCTTGTACTGTACAACACAGTGTTTTGACGCAGCTAATGTATCCAAAACACTGCAAACACTGATCGTGGGCACGGAGCCTTATGAAGAGCAGATGGTCGTCAAATGACTAAGTGTGCAAATCATATATGAATTACCAGTCACATGATGACTACGCAAACTGCGGAGGGGGGGCACCTGACAGGATTCTTGCCCCGGGTGCCAAAAGCCTAGATACATCTCTGGTCCCAGGAACATCAAACTGCTTGGGTATGGTCTTATAACCTTTACCTTTAACATGCTTGTCTATAGTTTTCTTTCTAATCTCCTGAGACAACTCTTTCCTTTGCTTCCTCTGGTCCATGTTGGGTGTGGTACACACCATCTCACCAAACAGCACAGTGAGTATATGTAGCCCTATATAGAGGTCAACTGACTGATTACAAGATTGTAGACACCTGTGATGCTAATTAGTGAACACACCTTGATTTAATATGTCCCTTTTGTCAAATTATTTTCAGGGCTACCATCATTTCTGTGCAGGCCTGTTTCATGAGTTTTATTTTCTAAAAATTCAGGTCAGTTTATGCAGTGTAAAAAAGAAGCACAGTGGGCAGATGATTTTTATAAATCCTATCCACATATCTGGAACTGTAAGACGCTACGTTTTTGATGCAGCGAAAATATGCAGTGTGAAAAACTCACCAATAGCTCATAGTGGGAACGTAGAATGAACAGTCATTGCACTGATTTTTTTTTTCTTTGGAGACTTTCTACAATTATTGTTTTTGCATGATATCTTTGGAGAAGCTTAATATAAAATTAGTGTTGCGACAACGGCATTCCTGATTTGGGATATTCTTTCATCCATTCCCCCATTATCATCTAGCAGGTGAGCTGCAAATCATAAAAAGATTGTCTGGTAGGGACATCTCATGTGATTTATATCAATGACTTTGTATAAAAATTCTACTTAAGCAAACTGTGGAACCTGGAAAAAAAAATGGCTGAATACGTATTGAGAAAATGTAAAAATTTGATTTTTTATGTTTTATTTTTTTTTAATAGAAATAGGAGAAGAAACTTAGTATAGCATAGGAAGACAATAGAAGGAATTTGGTTAGAAATAGCAGACAATAAAAGAAATGTTTTATGCCACAAATTAGGCTAATTTGGAAAGATCAATTTGCTGTCACAATTGCGATTTTATTACAGTGACTCTTGGAAAAGTCAAATATTTTTTTTTTCCAGTGAAAAACGTTTAACTTTTCCCCTAACATAAAACAAACAGCTTTTCGGGAAACGAGCCATAGAAAAACGATTAACACTTCCCAGAAGGAAGGAAGCCTAACAACTATGATCACTATTTTCTCTCCTTTTGGCAGACCTGATGTCGGCAGCTTCAAACTCATTTAGAAAATTGGGTGTTTACTTATCAGGGCCATTTTCTTTGGCTTGTGCTTTAGTTCCTTTACTAAAACTGTTGCATTTATGTTTGGATTGCAAGTAAAATTTTGTTTTCCAAATCACAAATTTCCTAAAAATGTTATTAGTTATCCTTTCTTACTCATATTTTATTTATAGATGAAAGAAAAATCATTGGAAAAAGGCCATTAAGTACTGTAAACTGACCCTAATCATTACAGAAAAATTACATTTCTTTTATTTATGAGTAAAACTCCCTTTAAGCTGCCTCCCCTGGGCAGGGTGTCCTTTAGCTCTCACCTTAATATAGTGTCTCCACTAGAAGCCTGCTCGGAGCTCTATGAGAATGCAGGAGGGTCTTTCTCTTCTGCCACGGTTGACTTGGGAGGACCCCTGTCCATGCTCTGTACACACTCCCAACACATGAGGTTCAAACAGTTAAGTTTATTTACAAGGGGATAAAAGGTGCCAATTGCAGGGGGAATACCAAGGAACAGCAAACAAGTAACGTTATACAATATTCTATACAAGTACAAGAAATGGGTTGCAATAAACCTGAATGTTAGGGAGGATATTTCCCCTTTAAATTACAGCAAGAACACTAGTAACAAATCACCATTAACCCACAATGGCTGCAGCCAAGCAAATAATACAGTCCCAAGTTGGGGCCCCAGTTGCCATGACTGTTGGAGGGCTTGAAGTAACCATTGGTGCACTTAACATAATTAAAACAACATCCCCTCCACGGCTGGTCCTATCATACAGTATCATAGTTACGTAGGTTGAAAAAAGACCTAGGTCCACCTTCCTTCACCAATTCTCCATTTTGTCACTAAGTCACTTAAAACCAACAATGTTTTGTGTACTGAGGAAATCATCCAGCCCTTTTTTGAAAGCTGTTATAGTATCTGCCATTACTACCTCTTGTGGTAGGGCATTCCACAGTCTGACTGCTCTAACTGTAAAGACCCTTTCCTAGTTAACTGCCGGAATCGCTTTTCTTCCACTCACAGCGAGTTCCCCCTGGTCCTTATTATTGTTTTTGGAAGGAATAAGTCATGTGCCAGTCCTTTATATTGACCACACATGTATTTATACATATAAATGAGATCTCGTCTGAGACGTCTTTTTTGAAAGCTAAACAAATCCAACTTTTCCAACCTCTCATCATATGGGAGGCCTTCCATTCCTTGCAATAATCTAGTTACCCGCCTTTGAACTGACTCTAACTTCTTAATATCTAATATATAAAGCTGAATGTGTGTGTGTGTGTGTGTGTGTGTCTGTGTGTGTGTGTGTGTCTGTGTGTCTGTATGTCTGGGATTAGCATCTCCACCGTTGCAGCTCAAGCCACAAAATTTTGCACACTCACACATATGGACCCCGAGAGCATCATAAGCTATGTTGTGAGGCAACATTTTAACTCCACGCGTTCCAATTTACCAATCAATTTTGCCCCTATCTACATAATGGGGAAAAAGTGAAACAAAAAGTGTTGGAGGCAAATTGACAGCTGCCAGATGTGAACAAGGGGGACTTAAAGAATGAGAGTGATGGCGCCAAAGAGTATATACCGTACAGTTGCTAACGTGGGGCCCTGACATGGGATACTCACCGGACTCGGGGATATGAACACACACATAAAATGTGCCACACACTACCACGTGCTTGAACACATATACCACCCTCAGCACACATTTCACCACACATACACCAACCTCGCCACATAATTGCCCTAAAACACACACAAGTCTGGTATTATCGTTCAAAAATAAAAATCTGATTAATAAGCAGCCAAACTACAAGAACAACAAATGTACCATATAGTAAATACGGCAGCTGTCAGTCACATGACCTGTCTATTATGTTTATGTGTGAGCTAATATATACTGTCAGGGGGAGAGCTTTCTGTTGCCTGGGGATTTATCAGGCTGCCAATAGCAACCAATCATAGCTCAGCTTCTATTTTGATACAGTTAATTAATCTGAGCTCTGATTGGTTAATACTCGTAGCCAACAAAGGAGATTCTCAGTATAACAAAGCTTGTGTGAGGTAATAGGATGTCAGTTAGGGTGTGTTGGTGGAAAGGTTGATGTCAGTCACATTACCTCTATGTGAGAGGATATAGAAACTGTCATTACAGACTATTTTTACCACAACAATGCCTCATAAGAAAAGGAATTCTTTGGCATGAATGTCAGCTGATGCAAAAAGAAAAGCTGCATTACAGGCCAATGAAAAATGTGAAGACCGAGAAACAAGGCTGACACACATGAGAACAGCAGCTGCTTCCTCAAGAGTCAATGAACTTTCTGAGGAGAGGGATGCGAGGCTTGCAGACATGAAAACAAGAACTGCTTCATCAAGGGCCAATGAACTTTCTGAGGAGAGGGAAGCGAGGCCTGCAGACAAGAAAACAAGAACTGCTTCCTCAAGAGACAATGAACTTTCTGAGGAGAGGAAAGTGAGGCTTGCAGACATGAAAACAAAAGCTGCTTCCTCAAGAGCCAATGAATTTTCTGAGGAGAGGGAAGCGATGCTTGCAGATATGAAAACAAGAGCTGCTTCCTCAAGGGCCAATGAACTTTCTGAGGAGAAGGAAGCGAGGCTTGCAGACATGAAAACAAGAACTGCTTCCTCAAGAGCCAATGAACTTTCTGAGGAGAGGGATGTGAGGCTTGCAGATAAGAGAAGAAGAGCTGCTTCCTCAAGGGCAAATGAACTTTGAGGAGAGGGAAGCGAGGCTTGCAGATAAGAGAAGAAGAGCTGCATCCTCAAGGGCCAATGAGTCATCTCAGCAGAGAGAAGGCCGACTTGCCACTAAGAGAATTGCTATTTCTTTCACCAGGGCACAGAAAATGGTTGGAGATTTGAAACATGCTGCCTTTTGTTACCAGTCAGACATAAACTATCAGGATCATCCTAAAGTTCAGATAGGAAAAATTATGTGGTCTGCATGTACTGCAGTGTCCTGAAATGGGAAGATGAACCGCCAGGTTTATGCTGTGCAAATGGCAAGAGAAAACTTCCACCTCTCCTGTCACCACCAGATCCCCTAAAGTCTCTGATGACAATTACAATTACAATATAAAAGCATTTCTTGGACAACATTAGAAAGTACAACTCCTGCTTCCAAATGACATCATTTGGTGAAACAAAAGAAATATTTACAACAGAATTTATGCCGACATTTAAAGTTCAAGAACAGGTTTACCACTCAATTGGGTCACTGCTTCCATTACAAAGAGAAGAACCTCAATTTCTTCAACTCTTCTTCATGGGAAATGCAGAAGCAGAGGCTCAGCGGAGATGCTCTTTAATTCCTAACACTCGCCTTGATAGTGTCACTATTTTGCAGCAGTTCCTTCACTCCAACAATCCATATGTTCAACTTTTCAAGACTGCACTTGAATGCATGCCAAATGACGATTACAAGGTTGTCATTCGAGCTGACAAAACACCACGAGGTGAACATCAGCGACGTTTCAGTGCTCCCACATTTGATGAGGTAGCCATCTTCATTGTAGGTAATGATTTTCAAAGCCATGACATTGTGCTTCAGAAAAGGAACAAAAGTTTGCAACAAGGAGCATAAACTCACAGGTACTATGATGCTCTGCAATATCCAGTCATCTTTTGGCAGGGACAGGATGGCTATCACTTTGCAATACCTCAGACAGATCCTACAACAGGCAACCCTTCAGGAAAAATAGTGTCTGCCATGGACTTCTATGCATATAGGATCATGACAAGATTTGCAGAGGAAAATCACATCTTGAAATGCATGTATTCAAAGATTGAGAGTGAACGTCTTTTATATATCTGACTAAATCAAAAGAAACTCAGGGCAGAGTAATATATTCAAGTTAGAGATGCTGTTGCAAATGATGCTGATCCAAAAGAGTTGGGGAAATGGTTATTCTTCCATCAACTGTCACTGGAAGCCCACTACACATGCATGAATACACACAGGATGCAATGACTTATGTGAGAAAGTATGGCAATCCAGATCTTTTCATCACATTTACTTGCAATCCTGCCTGGGAGGAAATTGGAGGGCACCTGTTGCCAGGCCAAAAACAAGGCTCAGAGACAGTCTTTGAAAGTAGTTGGAATCGATTTATAATCTCCATGCTTTTCTCATGCTCATCTTTATGTGGCCTGTTCAAGAGTTGGAACAGCTAAATATCTGTTCATCTTTGCACCTGAAGGAAGAACTAAGAATATCATTTATCAAAAGGCTCTCAAATAAGGAGTAGAAGATTACTTCACATTACTTGGTCAATTTAGTTAAATCTGTGTGGAATATCTGTGGTGTTGAAATATATGTTGTGAAATGATTCTATTACCTTACTTTTTTCCTTTTAATAATTACATTTCTATCTATTTGTTTTGTGGTTTTTATGTGCAGAATACATTTTTGTTAATACATTATATTTTGTTAACAGCAGTTATTAACCCGGGCGAAGCCGGGTAGTACAGCTAGTGCTTTATAAAATGTGGAGGCCAAAACTGGATCCTATATTCTAGATGTGGCCTTGCAAGTGATTTATAGAGGGGTAAAAATACGTTGGGATCTCAGGATCTAATCTCTCTTTTTATAAACCCTAAAACCTTCTTTGCTTTTGCAGCTGCTGCTTGACATTGAGTGCTGCTCAGCTTTTTTGTCCTAGCACAGATCCCTGCGGTACCCCACTGCTGACTATAGCCCAATTAAAAAATGTACTATATATGACTACTCTTTGTTTCCTATCTTTTAGCCAATTCCTTACCCATCTATTTATAGTTCTCCCTAGTCCCTGCTTCTGGAGCTTCATTACAAGACTGTTATGTGGCACAGTATCAAATGCCTTTGCAAAGTCCAAATAAATCAACTGCATTACCAATATCTACATTTGCACTTACCTCCTCATAGAAACCCAACATTTTGTTAGACACAACTTATCTTTCATGAATCCATACTGGTTATCAGTTATTATATTTTTCTCTCTAATATTTCGCTGCATGTCATCTCTTAAAATGCCCTAAAAAATCTTGTGCACCACTGATGCTAGACTTATCGGATGGTAGTTGGCTGGATCCACCCTCTTACCTTTCTTAAATATCAACCATTCTCCAATCTTGAGGTACCAACCCTGTTACAATAGAGTCTAAGAAGATAAGATACAGCGGTCTTTCAATTACTGCAAACCGTACTTTTTCTTGTGTTAAATTAGTTATGTCGGAGGTGGGGGGGGGACTTTGATTTCTGCCTTGTTGAATGATCCCTGGAACAGTTAGTTACTTAGTGAACATGGATGAAAAAGTGTCTGTTTAGAATCACAGTCTTTTCTTTCTCCTCTATAATTATCCTGTTGTAATCTTTTATGGGGCCAACACCATCTTTTTTTCCTTTTGGCATTGATGCATTCATGAAAACTTTGGGGGTTTATTTTAATGTCCTTGGCGATTCTTGCTTCAGTAGCTAATTTTGCTAGCATGATTTCTTTTTTACATTCCCTATTGAGATCCTTGTGCTCCTGAAATGCTATTCCTGTATTCTCAGCCTACAAGATTTTGAACACCCTTTGTTTTTGTTTTATTATACTTTGTACTGTCTTATTTATCCATGGTTGTTTCTTATTATTCCTGGACATTTTATTACGAAATGGTATATGTTTTTTACAGGATTCTAGTAGTATATCCTTAAACTTACCCCATTTATGTTCAGTATCCCCAGTTACCATGACAATGCCCCAATCTACACAATTAAGCTCTTCCCTTAATTTATTGAAATCAGCTTTCCTAAAATTCCAGGTTTTAGCATTTCCCCTGTCAAATAATCTATTGAATAGTACTTTCAAGCTTACCATACTATGATTGCTGGTGCCCAAGTGTTACGAGGGGGACCCGGGGAAGCGTGCCAAGATGGGGAATGGACAGCTTCCGCCGGTCAAGGTCCACTGTGCGGTGTAAGGGACCGCTGCTATGGTGGGTGAAGAGTGAGCGGGTTGCTGCTAGCGATCGTCTGGAATGTCACAGACGATCTATGTACACCGGTCTGCCCTAACCCGTGTGGGTTGTATGGCAGGGATCACACGGCTCGGTGTACCTGTTGCACGGGGAAGCACAGAGGTGCCCACGCACGTGTGCCAGTGGAAGTCACGAGAATATGGCACGAGGGTAGCACAGAGGTGCCCACGCACGTGTGCTTTCAATAACCAGGTGAGTCCGGTGGAGACTCGAGGAGCTCACCTGGGACAGGAACACGGCCTGTTGAAGGAGCTACTGCCGGAGCAGCAAGGCAGGGACACGGCCTGCAAACCAGGTGCTGCCTAAGCAGCAAGGGCCAAGCCCACAGAAGACGAGAATGCCTGAGCAGTGGCGTGGCAGCACGCTGCCAGACATCCAAACATAGAAGGACGGTCGCGCGCCGCCATGATGGCAGGAGGAGCTTTTAAGGAGGTGTAGCTCCAGCCAAGGGCGGGCGCGAGGCGGAGATGACGGACTTGACCCAATCAGGATCCACGACATCCCAGCCTGGCCAGTCAGGATTCACCACGTCACCAGCCTTGTCATCAAGCCGTGTGACGTCAGTGGGCGAATCAGGATCCACCAAGCATAGCACATGCTCACCCTCCTGCCTCTGGGAAATAGAGGCGGGATCCTCGGTCTCACAATCTGTAGAGATAACGGGAGTCTCACTGCTTCCCTGAGCAGCAAACCTCTGCACATTGCGCAACCTCACAGACCTTCGAGGCTGCTGAGCAGGAGGAGCTGCGGCAGGCAAGGAATGGGAGACCGCCTCACCTCTTGCAACAGGAGTACCACTAGGTGTCACCCTTGTGCTGCCTCTCTGAGGAGGTTTCTCCTGCACTCTGCGCAGTCTGGCAGACCTTCGGCGCTGCTGAGCAGGAGCGCTCGTGGCAGGCAAGGAGACTGTCTCATTCCTTGCCACAGGAGAGCCACGAGGTGTAACATTACCCCCCCGTCTAGGCCCCCCCCTGCCCGTGCTCGAAGGCCGCTATCAAACCCGGGGCGTGGATATGATCCTCCAATTCCCAGGATCTATGCTCCGGACCACAGCCGACCCACTCCACGAGGTAGTACCTCCTGCCCCGTATGACTTTTGTCTCCACAAGCTTCGCCATCTCAGAGTCGTTGGGCGGGGAGTCAGTTTGAGGCATCAGGGACCCCGAGAACTTATTAAGTCGTACGGGTTTCAGGAGGGACACGTGAAAGGTGTTGGCTATAGCCCAGCATGGAGGGAGCTGGAGTCGGTATGCCACCGGGTTCACCTGCTCTAGTACTTTAAACGGACCCAGGTACCTAGGGGTGAACTTGGCTGCCTGTACCCGTAGGTTAACATTCTTAGAGGACAGCCACACTAGGTCACCAGGGGCGAAGGATGGTGCAGGGCGGCGGCGCTCATCAGCCGTTGTCACCATCCAGTCTTTAGCCCTCTTAAGGGCCTCTTGGGTGTTATCCCAGATCTCCCGGGCCTCGGTCGCCCAATCCTCCACTCTAGGATCGGGTGACGTAATGGGCATCGGAACCGGGATTCTGGGATGTTGTCCGTTATTGAGCAGGAACGGAGTCTGACCAGAGGATTCATGGACCGAATTATTAATGGCAAATTCGGCCCAAGGAAGGAGGTTAGCCCAGTTGTCGTGGTGCGTGGAGATAAAATGGCGGAGGTATGTTACCAAGGTCTGATTGGTCCTCTCTACCAGTCCATTGGTTTCGGGATGGTATGCGGAGGAGATGTTCAGCTCTATCTGCAGGAGCTTACAGAGCTCTCTCCAGAAGCGAGACGCGAACTGGGGACCCCGGTCGCTCACCACCTTGTCAGGCATGCCATGCAGCCTAAATACATGCCTAATGAATAAAGGTGGCGAGAGCACGTGACGTCGGGAGTCGTGGGAGAGGCACCAAGTGGACCATTTTAGAGAAGTGATCCGTGATGACCCATACGACCTTGTGACCTGCTGACTTGGGCAGATCTCCCAGGAAGTCCATTCCCACCACTTCCCACGGACGACCCGGCACTGGCAGTGGGTGAAGAAGACCTGCCGGTCTCTGCCGGGACGGCTTATTCCGTGCACACGACATACAGGCTCCCACATACTCCTGTATGTCCTGGGGTAGTCTCGGCCACCAATAGTGCCTAGTCACAAGGTCTCTGGTCCTTTTGACCCCAAAGTGACCCCCGACCTTGGAGGCATGGGCCAACTATAGCACCTCATTCCGTAGTTCAGGGGGAACGAGGGTCTTGCCAGGTGGCACCTGGTCCAAAGAAGTGGGAGTGACCATCCTCAAGTTGTCCGGGGGTAGTATAAGACGAGGCTCCTCCTCGTCCTCCTCCAACACAACCATACAACGTGACAAGGCATCGGCCCGTACGTTCTTCTCACCGGTCAGGTGGCGGATAATAAAGCGGAACCGGGAGAAGAACAAGGACCAACGGGCCTGCCTTGGGTTCAGGCGTTGTGCTGTCTGGAGGTATGTGAGATTTTTATGGTCGGAAAATACTTCAAATGGATGCTTCGCACCCTCCAGGAGATGCCGCCATTCCTGGAATGCTAGTTTCATCGCCAGTAACTCCCTATCCCCTATGGAGTAGTTCCTCTCGGCCGGAGAAAAGGTTTTGGAGAAAAAGAAACATGGATGCTTCCTTCCTCGTTCGTCTTTCTGGTACAGGACTGCACCAGCACCGACCGAAGAGGCGTCTACCTCTAGTAGGAAGGGTTTGGAGATGTCTAGACGATGAAGGATGGGAGCTCTGGAGAAGTAAGTTTTGAGAGTGTGAAATGCCTCTACCGTTTCCCGTGTCCATGCTTTGGGATTAGCGCCCTTGCGGGTAAGGGCAATGATGGGTGCTGCCACCGTCGAGAAGTTGGGAATGAACTGGCGATAATAATTGATAAACCCCAAGAATCGCTGGATCGCCTTCAGCGAACGGGGCTCAGGCCATTTCATCACTGTCTCCAACTTCCCCGGATCCATTGCTAACCCCTGACTGGACACTATGTACCCCAGGAACGGCAAGGATTCACGTTCAAAAACGCACTTTTCTAGCTTAGCATATAACGAATGAGTGCGGAGCCTCTTAAGTACTTGGATGACATCCCTCCGATGGGTGGCAAGATCGGGGGAGAAGATAAGGATATCATCCAGGTATGCAACCACGGAAAGAAACAAATCCCGGAAAACATCATTCACAAAGTCTTGAAATACGGCGGGGGCATTGCAGAGTCCGAAGGGCATTACGAGATACTCGTAGTGACCGTCCCTGGTGTTGAAGGCGGTCTTCCACTCATCGCCCTCTCGGACTCGCACTAGATTATACGCCCCGCGTAGATCCAGCTTCGTGAAGATCTTTGCCCCGCGGAATCGATCAAATAACTCCGTAATGAGGGGCAAAGGGTATTTGTTTTTGATCGTGATTGCATTTAATCCCCTGTAATCGATACAGGGGTGTAGATCCCCTTCCTTCTTTTGCACGAAGAAGAACCCCGCACCGGCCGGTGAAATAGACTTGCGAATGAACCCTTTTGCCAGGCTGTCCTGAATATATTTGGACATAGCCTCCGTCTCTGGAGCAGAGAGGGGATACACTCTGCCCCTAGGGGGCTCGGAGCCTGGCTTCAGGTCTATTCGGCAATCGTATGGCCGGTGGGGAGGAAGGGTATCTGCGTCCCTCTTGGAGAAGACGTCCCTGTAGGCCTCATAAGGTGTCGGTAAACCTGGCTCCCCTGTATTCCCTGAGGACCCAACCGACCTAATGGTAGCGGGTGGTTCGGTAGTCACGAGGTGCTCCCTACAGGATCCTGCCCATGATGAGATCTCCCCTGTTGCCCAGTTGAGTATAGGAGCATGCTGTCTCAACCAGGGGAGGCCCAGTAGGATCTCATCCGTCCCCCCTGGAAGCACCAGGAAGGACACCTGCTCATGGTGCCCTGGTGGTACTTCCATCCTGAGAGGGATGGTGATCTGGGTGATGGGATCGACTAGTAGGGACCCGTTGACTACCCGAACCCTGATTGGCTTGGGCAAGAGAACCAGGGGAACTGAGTATCGGGTTGCCAGGGAGGTCGAAATGAAATTGCCATCAGCGCCTGAGTCCAGGCAGGCCAGAGCAGAGAAGAGAGTAGTGCCAAACTGCAACTGGGCGCTGATAGTCAACCTAGAGGGAGAAGCAGCATCTAGGAACCCCCCTCTGATGGAAACTAGACGCTGTCTTTTCCCGACGGTTTGGGACATCGGGTAGCTATGTGTCCCCTCTGCCCACAGGAAAAGCAGATGACACCAGACCGAGAACCTGGGGTAGAGGAGACCGCTTTGGACACCTCCATTGACTCCACGGAGTCGCCTACAGAGCTGGCTGGGAGACCTGTCTGGCGGAGTACGGGAGCCAGACGCTTTTTAGGCCGGGAGGATGTGGGTGCTGAAGAGACCTCGAGCCTCCGCTCCGCCTGGCGGATGTCTATGCGAGAGGCAACCGCAATCAAGGACTCTAAAGTAGCAGGCACCTCACGCGTGGTCAGTGCGTCTTTGACGAACCCTGCCAGGCCCTCCCAGAACACAGGGACAAGGACCTTATCAGGCCAGTCCAGCTCTGCGGCAAGTGTCCTAAAGTGTACGGCAAAGTCCCCGACTGAAGCGGACCCTTGCCGAAGTCGTAGGAGGCGCAGCGCGGAGTCGTGGGTGACTTGAGGCCCGAGGAACACCATTCTCATGGCCCCAAGATAAGATGCTAAGTTATTCACCACCCGATCTCCGCGCTCCCACAACGGCATGGACCACTTCAGCGCTCTCCCTGTGAGCAGGGACTGGACGAAGGCTACCTTCGCCTTCTCGGTAGCGTAAAGAGTCGCGGACAGCTCTAAGTAGGTGGTAACTTGGTTTATAAACCCACGGCACTCGGAGCTGTCCCCGCTAAAGCGCTCTGGAAGCGCAAGGCGAGGAGACCTTCCGCCCAATAGCACAGCCTGGGTAGCCGCCTGGGTGGCGACTGTCGTCAGAGCAGTCTTGTCGGAGGAAGACTGCTCCACTGCTGCCAAACGTGATTCCAACTGCTGCACATAACGCAGCAACTGCTGCTGCTCTTCAGCCATAGCCAGACCTTTGGCGCGACCGTAATGTTACAAGGGGGACCCGGGGAAGCGTGCCAAGATGGGGAATGGACAGCTTCCGCCGGTCAAGGTCCACTGTGCGGTGTAAGGGACCGCTGCTATGGTGGGTGAAGAGTGAGCGGGTTGCTGCTAGCGATCGTCTGGAATGTCACAGACGATCTATGTACACCGGTCTGCCCTAACCCGTGTGGGTTGTATGGCAGGGATCACACGGCTCGGTGTACCTGTTGCACGGGGAAGCACAGAGGTGCCCACGCACGTGTGCCAGTGGAAGTCACGAGAATATGGCACGAGGGTAGCACAGAGGTGCCCACGCACGTGTGCTTTCAATAACCAGGTGAGTCCGGTGGAGACTCGAGGAGCTCACCTGGGACAGGAACACGGCCTGTTGAAGGAGCTACTGCCGGAGCAGCAAGGCAGGGACACGGCCTGCAAACCAGGTGCTGCCTAAGCAGCAAGGGCCAAGCCCACAGAAGACGAGAATGCCTGAGCAGTGGCGTGGCAGCACGCTGCCAGACATCCAAACATAGAAGGACGGTTGCGCGCCGCCATGATGGCAGGAGGAGCTTTTAAGGAGGTGTAGCTCCAGCCAAGGGCGGGCGCGAGGCGGAGATGACGGACTTGACCCAATCAGGATCCACGACATCCCAGCCTGGCCAGTCAGGATTCACCACGTCACCAGCCTTGTCATCAAGCCGTGTGACGTCAGTCGGCGAATCAGGATCCACCAAGCATAGCACATGCTCACCCTCCTGCATCTGGGAAATAGAGGCGGGATCCTCGGTCTCACAATGTGTAGAGATAACGGGAGTCTCACTGCTTCCCTGAGCAGCAAACCTCTGCACATTGCGCAACCTCACAGACCTTCGAGGCTGCTGAGAAGGAGGAGCTGTGGCAGGCAAGGAATGGGAGACCGCCTCACCTCTTGCAACAGGAGTACCACTAGGTGTCACCCTTGTGCTGCCTCTCTGAGGAGGTTTCTGCTGGAGTCTGGCAGACCTTCGGCGCTGCTGAGCAGGAGCGCTCGTGACAGGCAAGGAGACTGTCTCATTCCTTGCCACAGGAGAGCCACGAGGTGTAACACCCAAGTGCTCCCGAACTTGTACATCTGAAATTATATCTGGTCTATTTGACAGGACCAAATCCAGCATATTATTTCCCTTCGTCGGTTCATCTACCACCTTAGAGATGTAATTGTCTTGAATAGTAGATAAGAACTTACAGCCTTTAGCACAACCTGAAGGTTCTATGTCCCACTGAATGTCTGGATAGTTGAAATCCCTCATAATAAGCACCCGATTATTATTATTTGCTGCCTTTTCAATTTGTTGCAGCATTTCACCCTCTACCTTTTCAGCTATATTAGGAGTCTTATAGCAAACTCCAATTAGCAGCTTTCCATTATTCCCAACCCCATGTACTTTTACCCATACTGACTCTACATTGTTGCAGGTCCCCCCAATGTCATCATTGGACACAGGCCTTAGGTTACATTTGATAAATATACACACTCCTCCACCTTTTTTGTCTTTCCTTTCCTTCCTGAATGTAGTATAACCCTCTACATTTGTCACCCAGTCATCACTCTCATCCAGCCAGGATTCCGTAATGCCACCACATCATAATCCATGGTTGACATAAGAGTCTCCAACTCATTAATTTTGTTTACAAGATTTCTGGCATTTGCTAGTAGATATTTAATACTAAAATTCAGCCAAGGAGAAGAGAGTCCGGCACTAAAACCACATTCACAGCTCCTCATCCATTTTTAAATAATGCAGTACAATGAACAGATCATAACAGAGACTGAATAAACAATTCCATAGGTAAACATGTAATAACTTTGGGATTTAAGAAGAAAGGAGGTGGCACTCACAATGTAGAAATCTTCATTTATTGATTAAAAATAGACATCAAAAAGCAGGGAGGGATGCATGGGGCGTCAGAGACGACGGCAGCCATTTCACGCTCACGGGTGCTTCGTCGGGTCCAGACTTCCTTGCATGTCCCTGCCTCCCCTAAACTTGCCTTGACCCCTATTGTCTTACTCTCTCTGTCTAATCTATCTATTCTCTTTTTTGCACAACTACCCTCCCTCCCTCCAGATCCTAGTTTAAAAGCTCCTCCATCCCTTTAACCATTTTTCCCCAGCACAGCTGCACCCTCCCTATTGAGGTGCAGTCCGCCCCTACTGTAAAGCCTGTATCCTATAGAAAAGTCTGCCCAGTTCCCCATGAGCCTAAACCCCTCAAATTCTAAGACATTTATTTATCTACCTAAGCTCTCACTGTCTTTCTAGTGACACTTGTGGCATTGGTAGTATTTCTGAAAACAAAACCTTGGAGATTCTGGACTTCAGCATCTCTCCTAGTTCCCTGTAATCATTTTTAAGGATCTTCCACCTCTCTCCAACTTTGTCATTAGTACCAATGTGCACCATGACCACTGGGTTTTCCCTAGCCCCAGCCAGCAATTGGTCTATCCGATACACAATATGCCAAACCCGAGCACCCGGCAAACCACACACTGTTCAGCATTCAAGGTCTCGGTGACAGATGACCCTGTCTGCTTAAATATAAAGTCCCTACCACCAACATATGTCTGGCCTCTGCTGCACTCCTATTTCCCGCCGTCCTACAGCAGTCGTCTTCCTGGTTGTTAGGTGCAACGTCCTGCTGTAGTGATCCTAGTCCTGGCCCTGCATTCCCAATATCAGCCAAACAGGCATATTTACTAGGTTGTGACAGATCAGGACTAGGCTCCCTGACACTTTTCACTTTACTCCTTCTTTTACCTGTTACCCAACTACCTACCTTTGGGTCTTGACTTTCCCCACCTCCACCCTCCTCCATATCACTGGCCCCAGCCAGAGCATGCTCAGTGAGCTCTAAACTCCTCTCCAGGTTCACAATGCTCCTGAGTGTTGCAAGCAGCATATTTTGATCCATTACCTGGACGTCCAAATATGTAACATGCCGGCATTGAGTGCAGACATATTCACCCTCGAAGAGCTGTTCAAAGCATGTATTCATCTCACAAGACGCACACTTGGTAGAATTGTCCATGGAGCACATACTTAATGGGGATAAACACTACAGATGAAAACAATGGAAAGGTAATACTATGCTCTTGTGTCAAACTATAATATTGTGTTCAACTATGCTATGTATACATACTTACCTTGCAGCCACAATTAAATTGCAGCCTCGCTTGGTGTAAACTCCCTGTAAGGCTCCTTTCACACATCCGGCTTGAGCTGTGCGGCTCAATCCGGCTGTGCAAGCCATGCAACGGATGCGGTGAAAACACCGCATCCTTTGCATAAGTTTTTCCCATGCGGCCCGTCCGGTTTTTGCCGCTTGCGGCATGCTACTGAGCATGCGCAGTGGCAAAAACCGCATGCGGCGGCCGGGTGCGGTTTTTGCCGCATCGCGCCGCATCCGGCCGCCATAGGCATGCACTGAAAAATGTGCCGCGTCGTCCGGATGCGGCGCTATGCGGTTTTTTTTTGCCGCACGAAAAAACGTTCCAGGCAACGTTCCATCTGGCCGCTGCATCGGCTAAATCTGCCGCATGCGGCAAAAACCGGATTGAACGCAATGCCATGCGGCACAATGCGGCACTAATTAAAGTCTATGCAGGAAAAACGCAACCGGCAGCAAAAAAAATCGGTTGCGATTTTCCTGCAAAGTGCCGGATTGTGCCGCATTGCAGTAACCAGAGGTGTGAAAGCAGCCTTAGTGAAATCATACAACAACACACGGCTGGATGGACGGGTCCCACAGGCGGCTGCGGTGGTTTCTGCTCCCAGTAGGTTGATGGTGACTGCCTTTCCCTGCACCTGTGTAGTGTAGACGGCACCAATGGGTTCCCACCGGTAACCCGCTCCCCAGCTTGGATGTGAGCTGAAGGAGCCCCTTTTGCCCGCAGGCTCTGGCCCTGGGAACTTTAGCCTTGGCGGTGACTGTGTTTCCCTCTCTCGGTTGAACTGTTGCCTTCTGTCGGGACTTGGCTGCTGGGAAACCCAGGAGGTTCCCTTCGCTAACGGATTTGACAAATTCACGGCGACTCCTAGCCTTGTCGGGGTCCGTAAGCCCCTGCCGGATGGTGCTGGCTTCTCTTTGCGTACCGGTCCGGTACCGCCAGGCCACCGCCCGTCCACGGTCCTTACGGCTAGCTCCAATAGGCCTCTCCTGCAGACGGTCACCACCGTCTGCCAACCTTGATGTTCCGTCCGGGCCACACACCCGGACCAACTTCAGGCTCCTCAACTGCTACTTCACTCCTCTCACTTTCACTTCAAAACTCATCTCTCCTCCCCACTCCTCTAAACTGCTCTGTTTTCCCGCCTCCAGGACTGTGTACTCCTCGGTGGGCGGAGACCAACCGCCTGACTCCACTCCCTGGTGTGGACATCAGCCCCTGGAGGAAGGCTACAAGGGTTTTTGTCTGGCTTTGGTGTGCCTGACCGGGAGTGTGGGGTGTGTTGGTGTTGTTCTGTGATGACCTGGCTTGCCCAGGGCGCCACATTCCCCCATAGTAAAACGCAGACCGTCCGCGGGCTGCCCGTCCATCACCGGTTTTATTTTCACAACTGAAAAAGATAAACGGTAAAACATATAAACACATTTTGCAATCTTCCCACATCGGGAGGCACATACTTAAACGTTGCTAATGGTAACGGCTTCCGCTCTCTCCCACCCAAGCAACCTGGCCCTGATGCTGCCCCTAAGCAAATAGGTAGCACCCCTTGACCCCAGTCCATCACCAGATTGCCCAAGCGGGTTATGTCCTTTTCAGGGGACCCGCGTCCATGGGGACCCCTGAACCCCTCCAGAGGATCGCCACCGGTTCCGGTGGTGGCTGGGCCCCAGCCTGCTCCACTGCGGGCCCTTCCTCCAATCTGCCTCTCTGGAGGCGGTCACGGTAAAGCCAACAAACATTTTTATTTACAAGCCACAAGTTTGTGGTTGCCCTGCTAGTTCTCGTGCTTGTCCGTAGTAGTTCCTACGCATAACATGTATACAGTCCCCACGGGGACAAGAGTTGCCGGCAACGACCGGTTCAATCAAGCAGCAAATCAGGTAACATTCTCGGTTAATCATTCTTTTCTTATCATTCAAAACTTTCTAACAGCATTCTGGTGATCCCAATGGGGACAACTGCAGCGGGGCTCCGCTGCCATCACTCGGACTCTTCAGTGTCAGCCTCATCCTCTGCTACCAGCATGTCAAACATGCAGTGACAGGCCTGTTGAGAGAGCGGTGCCCGGTATCCATTTCCACCGGTGCGTGGGCTATAGAAAACCACTGGGTCTCCTCCATAGCGGGGACGCTCACTCGCCCCCTCCAACTCAGAGGTGGGCTCAGCGCGGGGGCCGGAGTCATTACCAATAGTTCCTGCGTCAGGCGGGTTGCCGCCAGCTGCCGCAGCCTCCGGGTCCTCGGCCCTCGACGCCTCAGTCTCCACTGCCGTAGCACGGTGCAACAGATCAGGTCGGTCAACACTGGGGCGCCCCGTAGGCAATGGCAGGGACGGTACAAGAGCCGAGACCGGACTGGGCCCCCCAGCCACAGTGGCCGGTCCCTGTGGGACATGGAGGCGTGGGTCACCCGTCGGCTCCATCACGCCGGCTCCCATCGCATACGTCGGGGCAGTCACAACCAGCGCTTCCACCTCGTTGGTCCACTGCTCCATCATGAGGTAGATTTGACTCTGTTGACGTTGGTTGAATTCAACTACTCTGGCCCTCATCCATGCCACGGTTCCGGGACGGGCACGGAACCTGGTGCAACCACTGCCGGGGCCTCTGATACATTCTCGTTAAGGGGCCACAGCTTCGGGGGCTCCTGGGGAAGCAGTTCAGGGTGGCCCCGGGCGTCTGCAGCCGGTCGGTCCGCTTGGGCGGAACGGGAAGGGTACCGCTACCGGTTGGACAGGTAGCGGGCCTAGTGACGGGGCGGCAGCGACTAACGCGGGGGAGGCAGCAGGGTGAGCGGGTGCAGGCTGGGCCCCTCAGCCGCAGTGGCCGATCCTTCGGGAATACAGGGGCGTGGGTCTCTTACCCGCTCCTCCAGATCTTCCTCCACCTCGCGTCTTCGCATAGCAGCCACCACGTCCGCCATGTCGGCCTCCCACTCCTCTAGGAGGAGCTGCATGCGGGCCTGCAGACGGTGACTCAGCGGGGCGGTCCGGTCCTCCACCCATGCCACTGTGCAGGGCGCGGGGGTTTCGCTGTTGTTAGTTGGACTAAACATCTCAGCAATGGTGCCTTCCAGGAACTCAGTATGGCTGCAGAGTCCTGGCGTCCCTGCTTTTATAGCCGCGCTCACATGCGGCCAGCCGCCATTCCGTCCCCCTTAGTCTCTTTTCGGCTCCTCCTCTACAGGGGCGGGGTTCAGGCCTTTGCGCCTCCACTACTCGAGGAGACGCTCGAGCGGGAATTTTTCGCGCCCAAAATGGCGGCTTCTCAAAATTTTCGGCCGGACACCTCCGGCGGTCACAAGGTGCACCTCTACCAGACGGCAGAGTGGTAAGATCCTGTTCGTGACGCCAAGTTGTCGCGGGCGGAGGAGGGCGCAGCGCTCACCCACTGCTCGGGTCCGGCTCTGCTGCGGCCTGCTTGCTCGCTGCTCGGTGGTGGCTCAAGCGGCGGGCCGGATCCCGGGGCCTCGAGCGGCGCTCCTCGCCTGTGAGTGAAAAGGGGGGAATTGGTTTTGGGGATTTGATTGTCCGTGACGCCACCCACGGTTGTGGTGAGATTGGGACACCACCGCTGCTCTGGACGGGGATCCCGGAAGCGATGACTAGGAGCAGCTTGGATGTTGGTTCTCCCCTCCGTGGGTAGGGGGTTGGTTGTCCCAGGGCCCGGTGAGGGATAGGTGGGGTGACAGGCGGGTTGCGGGGCCTGGTGAGGTGCAGGGTCGCAGGGGCAGCGCTGTGCCGCACGGCACGGTGGTACTCACTCAGCCAATGATGAAGACACAGTTCTTGGTAAAACACACGGCTGGATGGACGGGTCCCACAGGCGGCTGCGGTGGTTTCTGCTCCCAGTAGGTTGATGGTGACTGCCTTTCCCTGCACCTGTGTAGTGTAGACGGCACCAATGGGTTCCCACCGGTAACCTGCTCCCCAGCTTGGATGTGTGCTGAAGGAGCCCCTTTTGCCTGCAGGCTCTGGCCCTGGGAACTTTAGCCTTGGCGGTGACTGTGTTTCCCTCTCTCGGTTGGACTGTTGCCTTCTGTCGGGACTTGGCTGCTGGGAAACCCAGGAGGTTCCCTTCGCTAACGGATTTGACAAATTCATGGCGACTCCTAGCCTTGTCGGGGTCCGTAAGCCCCTGCCGGATGGTGCTGGCTTCTCTTTGCGTACCGGTCCGGTACTGCCGGGCCACCGCCCGTCCACGGTCCTTACGGCTAGCTCCAATAGGCCTCTCCTGCAGACGGTCACCACCATCTGCCAACCTTGCTGTTCCGTCCGGGCCACACACCCGGGCCAACTTCAGGCTCCTCAACTGCTACTTCACTCCTCTCACTTTCACTTCAAAACTCATCTCTTCTCCCCACTCCTCTAAACTGCTCTGTTTTCCCGCCTCCAGGACTGTGTACTCCTCGGTGGGCGGAGACCAACCGCCTGGCTCCACCCCCTGGTGTGGACATCAGCCCCTGGAGGAAGGCTACAAGGGTTTTTGTCTGGCTTTGGTGTGCCTGACCGGGAGTGTGGGGTGTGTTGGTGTTGTTCTGTGATGACCTGGCTTGCCCAGGGCGCCACACATTGCCAACCCAAAAAGTCGAAAGCACAAGCAGCAAAGAAGGGACCGGGGACTCAACCCCTTAAATAGCTGCCTGCATTAGGGCCAGGGTTAAAGAGAAGGGACTTCCAAGTAGCTCCAGGCCACGGGAGTCCAACCACAATGAGTGTGCATGGAGGACAGCCAACCCAGGTCACTGCTGGCACGGAGAACAAGGGGAGTGGTTACACCTGGAACTGGCATCCGCGGGTTCAAGTAAAGTAAAGGCAAGTGGAAACTGCAACACTGGTGTGGACTGTGTTCTTGATCATCCGTTGCACTCACACAGATGGTTCCACACTACTATCCCCATCATTCACTGCTGGGGCCTGTCCCTGCTTGCGAAGGTCTCCAAACATCCAAGCTGCATTACTCCACCAGCCCCAGCAGAAACCTACAGCGGCAGCCCCAAAAAATCTGTCCGCACACCGCAAGTGGCGTAGTCGAGAATTCTTTTATTATTTTCTTTTATTTTTATTATTATTATTATTATTATTATTATTCTCCTTTCTTTTCCAGGGGACGACACCCAAGGGCCACAGTACCAGGCCACGACTGACCCCACTGCGCACCCCGGACCCAAGACCGAGTACCCCACAGCCCTGGGTTGTCACAGTTTGTCACTAGTCTGAGAGTGGCCAGAAGTATACATATTGCAAGACAGCCCACTCCCAGTGCCAGTGAATTCTGCCAATGCGCACTTTGTGCTCTGTTAGGACTTACAAGTCTGCAGCCACATAGAGTGGCTGCAGACTTTCATTTTAAACCTACAGAACACCTTTAAATTACAAAACTCATCTGAACAGATTGTCTAGTTATGCTTTCCAAGTTCCTACTTTCTGTCAGTGAAATGTCCAAAAGTCATGGGTTACTGACATTGGCGGACATACCGCTGGTGCAGCCGGTGCAGGGTACAAGGGCCCCGAGCAGGAGAGGGCCCCGAGGTCCTGAAACCATATGGGGATTTCCTTTGCCGGCAGCTGCTTGAACACTAAAAGGAGAAGC
Source organism: Anomaloglossus baeobatrachus (assembly GCF_048569485.1). Taxonomy (NCBI): domain Eukaryota; kingdom Metazoa; phylum Chordata; class Amphibia; order Anura; family Aromobatidae; genus Anomaloglossus; species Anomaloglossus baeobatrachus. Next base: position 127,973,562 of record NC_134360.1, read on the forward strand.
AGGGGGCCGGATCAGCTGAACGCATATGATCTGCAGAGCTGACACAGACCCCTTCCCTCGCCTGCAGGAGGGAGAATTCATCTCTGAAAAAGCTGCCAGCCGGCACGGAGAGGATGATGTCATTTCTCAGCACCACAGAGGAGCTCTATCCTTCTATCAATTATCTATCTATCTATCTATCTATCTATCTATCTATTCTTTCCATCCATTCATCTATATGTCTAATATGTTTGTACATGTGTCATGTCTATGTATTTCTGTACATTTGTGTATATGATGCACGTGTATTTCTGTGTGCACATCCTTGTATTCACCTATATGCTCATATTATTTCAGCTCCATTTCAAGTGTGAACAAGGCCGGATGTGGTAATGCATGTGAACATATAGGTGAATACATTCTTATACAGAAGCCTCCTACTCACTTTTTTGCTGATGAAGTGTGTATCTGTGCATTGCAATTAATGTAGTGTGAGTTTATTTATATACTCACCTAATGCCGCTCTTCTACTTTCCTGAGTGCAGTCACCATTCTCCGGTATCTCGGGTCACACTACACTCTGAGTCAGAAGTATTTTGCAATTAAAGCATATAGAGCATCTTCTTGACGCTCCTTAGGCTTACATTGTTAGTCACTTTCAGGTCCTGCAGAGCAGTGTGACCCGGAGATGCTTGAGAGCAGGTACGTCACTGAGAAGAGGAGCAGAACAATGCTGGACAATGGAGATACTGGAGAGCAGTGACATCACTGAGAAGAGGAGCAGAACAGCGCTGGACATCCAAGAGGGCGGTGGTGACATCATTGAGAAAAGGAGCAGAACAGCGCTGGTCATCAGAGAGAGTAGCGGTGATGTCACTGAGAAAAGGAACAGAACAGCGCTGGTCACCAGAGAGAGTGGTGGTGATGTCACTGAGAAAAGGAGCAGAACAGGTCTGAACACCAGAGAGAGCGGCGGTGACATCACTGAGAAGAGGAGCAGTACAGCACTGAATACTGGAGAAACTGGAGAGCAGTGACATCACTGAGAAAAGGAGCCAAACAGTGCTGGTCACCAGAGAGAGCGGCAGTAGGTGAGTATATTATGACACTACATGCATATACACATATTCCATCAGTAAACAAATTAGTGAGACTTTCTTTAACCCCTTCACGACCTTGGACGGATCTATCCGTCCAGGATCGTGTCCCGTTAAGCCCCGCCCTCTGCCGCGGGCAGGCGGCGTGGATCGGCACACATATCAGCTGTTTTCAACAGCTGACATGTGTGCCTGCTAGCCGCGGGTGGAATCGCTTCCACCCGCGGCCATTAACCCCTTAAATCTTGCTGCCAAAGTCTGGCAGCAAGATTTAAATGCGCGCGGCCATGTTTGTTACTTACCGCCGCCCCCACCGGAAGTCACGTGTGTTATCACGTGACTATCGGTGGTTGCCATCGTAGCACAGGGTCATGTGATGATGCCTGCTGCTACGATGTTTCACTTTCGTTTTCCCTCGGCCGAGAGCAGAGGGAAAACCAAAGTGACTGAATCTGCTGTTTACAGCTGTATTGCTATGATCAGCAGATAGCGATCAGCGATCGGATTGCTGATTGCTATAGCCCCCTAGGGGGACTAGTAAAATAAAAAAAAAAGTAAAAAAAAAGTTTTAAAAAATAATAAAAAAAAACAAACCTAAAAGTTTAATTCACCCCCCTTTCCCCCCATTGAAAATTAAAGGGTTAAAAAATAAATAAATATACACATATTTGGTATCGCTGTGTTCAGAAATGCCCGATCTATCAAAATATAAAATCAATTAATCTGATTGGTAAACGGCGTAGTGGCAAAAAAATTCCAAACGCCAAAATTACGTTTTTTGGTCGCCGCAAGTTTTACGCAAAATGCAATAACAGGTGATCAAAACGTAGCATCTGCGCAAAAATGATACCATTATAAATGTCAGCTCGAGACGCAAAAAATAAGCCATCACTGAGTCATAGATCCCAAAAAATAAGAACGCTACGTGTTTCGGAAAATGGCACAAAACGTGCGCCACTTTTATTGGACAAACTTGTGAATTTTTTTAACCCCTTAAATACAAGAAAACCTATACATGTTTGGTGTCTACAAACTCGCAGTGACCTGAGGCATCACATAGATACATCAGTTTTATCATATAGTGAACACGGTGAATAAAACATCCCAAAAACTATTGTTCGATCACACTTTTTTTGCAGTTTTTCCACACTTGGAATTTTTTTGCTGTTTTCCAGTACAATATATGGTAAAACCTATGCTTTCATTTAAAAGTACAACTCGTCCCGCAAAAAACAAGCCCTCATATGGCAAGATTGACGGAATAATAAAAAAGTTACGGCTCTCGGAAGAAAAGGAGCAAAAAACAAAAACGCAAAAACAGAAAGTGCCCGGGGGCCGAAGGGGTTAATGATGTCTATGGTGCGGCTGTTTTGTTTTTCCTCTGTTTCTCTACTGTACCCACCTGTGGTATAGAACACTGCTTACAAGGATCCTGCCAGCGGATACTTGTCACCCGTGGATCAAGCAGCCTGTATCAGAGATCACATCTGTCGAACTCATATTTGATGTGGCTCAGTCCCTAACATCTATTAATGTTTTTCTCTGAATCTCTGCAGTGTTTTAGGGTCACACATACCTGGCTGTGATCATACAGCCACTGTCTCGTACAGGCTGCCCACGGCTCATGGGTATCAGCTGTCAGGTTCACACATACCTGGCTGTGATCATACAGTTACTGCCTGATACAGGCTGCCCACGGCTCATGGGTTTCAGCTGTCAGGTTCCCTTTAAGGGAGTTGTCTGAAATAATACATGTACTGTAAAGAAATTGTCTGGCAAAATAATCTATGGGGGCTACATTTTGTAAAACTAACAAAATAAATTATTCACACCTGCTGTCACCCTCCTGGATCCAGCGCAGGCCGTCCTGTGATCCGTGCAGCATTAATTATGTCACTGTTCTACTAGACACATGACCACTGCAGCTTTTGATCGGCTGCAGCGGTCAGATGACTTGAACTGCAGGCATCACAAGCTGCAGTGGTCCTGTGTTATATAGAATGGTGCCATAATTAATGCTGCCACAGACCAAAGGATGGCAGCGCTGGATCCAGGAGGGTGACAGCAGGGGAGTACAATTTATTTTGTTATTTTTACAGACTCTGGCCTCCAGGTAATGACCTTTAGTCTGGATAATCCTTTTAATAAACTATAAATCGTCATCATTCTTGCACCTGAAAGCTCTTGTGTTCCATTCCCTGATGCTTCTGTTTACAGTGGCTGCAGACATCACAGCCCAGGTACCCCATGTTACCACTGCAAACAATCACTGGTTTCAGACTCTTGAGCCGTATACCACTGACAAGGTATGGTTCCACTTGCGTATGACTCGCGCGAGTCTCGCATCGGTATCACCTGGCACAGCCACACACTCTCTGGACATGAGCGCATCGGCTGCATGGAAATACATGCAGCCGACCCACTCCTGTCAGGAGAGTGTGCAGCTATGCCAGGTGATACCGATGCGATAATCACGCGAGTTATATGTAAGTAGAACTGTACCCACAAGCTGCAAACACACGGAGCATCCAGATTGTGCTGTCTACAGCCAATGTAAATAGAAGCATTGATGACAGCACTGAAGCTGCAGCAGATAGAAGGGAGGCAGGACTGTGCTGTGTTGGTAAATATGGAGCTTATTTATTGTTTAGATTTAGTAGTTGTGTCCTAAACTAGTAACTAACAGTGCAGTCTATATGTTTACATCATTTTGTTACATCATATCAGTGGTGGGGGCGGGCTTATACAGATTATTATAGGAAGGTTGTGTAATTCAGTGTTTCAGTTCCAAAGAAAAATAATAACTTCCTGTATCCCATCATGTATCCCTTTATCCCCACGTATTCCTGTATCCCTTTCTGTATGCTTCACCCAAAACCCATACCTCCCAACTTTTCAAGAAAGGAAAGAGGGGCAAATTTTGACCATGCCCCTAGCCACACCCCTAGCCACACCCATTTGGCAGTAAGGGTCATTCAGCAGATGCCCCGGACTGTTCATTCATATTTATAGCAGTCAAAATTTTTTTATATTTCTGTGTCACTATGACATGTTGCTTATTTGTGCCTATCAATCCGTGTTCACACGTTGCATAAATTCTGTTTCTTTTTGTCGCTGTCTGCACCAAACTACACAATAACAATCTTGTCTGTTTTTTCCATTTTTGCTGCATTTTTTCTGCCTTCTCTCCATTATTTAATGCGTTTTTGGTTCAGATGTGAATCTGCGTTTTTAAGTGTTTTTATGTACAGAGAAGCTTTTTCCTGCATTTTTTAAGCTCCACATAGAAACCTCCAGAGAACCCCCCCCCCCCACCCCGAAAACCGCAGAATTCAGCGAAGTCTTTTCATGGAATCACATCCACTTTGCTTGGACAATTAAACACAGCAGAATAAATGTGCAAAAAAACAGCAGAAAAAAATGCAGCATTTACACTACATGGGAATATGGACTAATTGTCCAAGCAAAGTGGATGAGACGTCATGAAATCTCCACTCCTGGTTCGTGTAAAGACGCCGCTGAACTGTGCGGATTTGGTGTTTCTTTCTTTTATAAGCTTCAGGATTCACATCAGCAACAAACCTGTATCAAATAAGGGGGACAATGTATAAAAATACCGCAAACACGCAATAATCAGAGAACATTGTTATTGCACTCGTGGCGCGGACACCTGCAGAAAAAATGCAGCATTTACGCTATGTGTGAACACGGCCTCAGTGATCCATTTTTATTACATTTTTTATGGGTTTTAATAAAGAAAAATAATAAATTGCGCCTTTTTTTTCCCGCCATTTACCGATCCCCATAAATAATCTGATCGCTGTGTTGTTCAGGTCATTACGATTACAGGGACACCAAATATGTCCATGTTATTTGCTGATTTGTGATGTTTATTATTTTATAAAAAAGTGTAATAAAATTACATTATTCTATTTTTTTTATTATTTTTAGTAATTTATTAGAAGAAAAAAAATCCTCTTTTCCTCTCCCTCTAGAATACAGGATATAGAGATGCTGCTCTGTACAATGTAGCTGTGTCCTGTGTAATCTGCTGTGTAAGAGGCTGCATTGTAGGTTCATGTATGTGAAATCCTCCCTCTGACATCATCAATCCTAGTGGCTCAACAGCTTGAGCAGCTAGGAAAGCTAGGAGGCTGCTGGACACAAGTTTTGAACGTTGCTGGTTTGAATCCAAGATGGTGAAGATAAAAAAAAAAATTGTATTTTTTTCCTCATTTCTTTATAGTGGTTTTATGGGAACAAATGAATCTGACTTTTTCACCTACATTGAGATACAATATTTATCTATCTATCTATCTATCTATCTATCTATCTATCTCTATCCCTCTATCTATCTATGATTCTATCTATCTATGATTCTATCTCTCTATCTATCTATGATTCTATCTATGATTCTATCTAACTATGATTCTATCTCTCTGTCTATGATTCTATCTATGATTCTATCTATGATTCTATCCATCTATGATTCTATGATTCTATCTCTATCTATCTATTATCTGTCGTGTATCTATATATCCCTCTATCATCCATCCCTCTATCATCCATCCATCCCTCCCTCTATCCCTCCCTCTATCTCTCCATTCATCCCTCCATTCATCCCTCTATCCCTCCCTCTATCCCTCCATTCATCTCTCCATTCATCCATCCATCCCTCCCTGTATCCCTCCATTCATCCCTCCATTCATCCCTCTATCATCCATCCATCCCTCCCTCTATCCCTCCATTCATCCCTCCATTCATCCCTCTATCATCCATCCATCCCTCCCTCTATCCCTCCATTCATCCCTCCATTCATCCCTCTATCCCTCCATTCATTCCTCTATCCCTCCATTCATCCCTCCATTCATCCCTCTATCATCCATCCATCCATCCATCCCTCTATCCCTCCATTCATCCGTCAATTCATCCCTCTATCATCCATCCATCCCTGCCTCTATCCCTCCATTCATCCCTCCCTCTATCCCTCCATTCATCCCTCTATCATCCATCCATCCCTCCCTCTATCCCTCTATTCATCCCTCTATCATCCATCCATCCCTCCCTCTATCCCTCCATTCATCCCTCCATTCATCCCTCCATCCCTCCCTCTATCCCTACATTCATCCCTCTATCCCTCCATCCATCTATCCCTCCATTCATCCCTCCATTCATCCCTCTATTATCCATCCATCCCTGCCTCTATCCCTCCATTCATCCCTCTATCCCTCCATTCATCCCTCCATTCATCCCTCCATTCATCCCTCTATCCCTCCATTCATCCCTCCCTCTATCCCTCCATTCATCCCTCCATTCATCCCTCTATCATCCATCCATCCCTGCCTCTATCCCTCTATTCACCCCTCTATCATCCATCCATCCCTCCCTCTATCCCTCCATCCATCTTTGCAGCTGAATAACCTGCTTCTGGTGTCTCACCTGCAGTATAGAGGTCAAGATAACAAAATCTGACTTCTTACATTGGTATTCCAAGTTCTCTAAGCCTAGCAAAAAGAAGGATTTTGGTTGTGCCTCAAAGCAGGCATATGTAGCAGCCATGGCATCACAATTGGTGTGAAATTTGGTACCCTTGAGGTGTTTCTTCAGTTTTGGAAACTGATGATACTCAGAGAGAGCTAGATCTGGTGAAAAAGGTGGGTGGTCAACCAGCTGGAAGCACAGCTCTGCCAGTTTTACCGTAGTCGCTTGTGCAGTGTGAGAGGAGGCATTGTCTTGCAGGAACAAGATTCCTTTTGGAAAGCTTGCCGCTCCTTTTGGCCTTCGAGTTGCCTTCAATTGGTCCAAAAGTTCAATGTAATATCTTGCATTGATGGTGGAACCTTTTTGAAGGTAGTCCACTAGCAGCATGCCATACTTATGCCAGAATACAGACGCCATCACCTTAATGGCTTATTTTTGCACCCAGAAATTCTTTGGACAAAGAGAACCACTGTGCCTACACTCTTTTGACTGCTTCTTGTTTTAAGGTCATACAAATAAATCCAGGTCTCATCCATAGTGATTAGGGATGAGCGAATAATAGGGTATTCGAGGTATTTGCTATCTGATGGCTAATATGGTATTCGCTCCGATACTTTAATTTTCGTTTCTGGACTTCCTGGCGCCTTTTTCCAGCCAATGAACACATCTGACGTTGCTTGCCCTCACAGTAATGCCGCAGCCATCTTTATTGTGGTGTTACTGTGATTGGCTTGGCCGCACAGCGTCATAGGGGCTATATAAGGCAGACGCCATTTTGTGTGCATGCATTCATTCCTGAGCTGCCGGTGTAGCGAGACTGTACTGTGTGCAGTACAGCGTTTTTCCAGCCAACTAATACTAGTCCTTCTAAGGGCTGAAGCTATTAAGCATTACCTGTTAGCGACTGTGTAAATCATAGAAACAGGTATAGGGACAGTGCAGTGTGTTCTATGAGATAGTGTTCCTGCTGTAGAATACAAAATAGTCCTTATAAGGCCTGAAGATATTTAGCTGGCATTAGCTGTTAGCAACTGTGTAAATCATAGAAACAGGTATAGGGACAGTGCAGTTTCTTCTATGAGATAGTGTTCCTGCTGCAGAATCCAAAATAGTCCTTATAAGGGCTGAAGACAGTGTCCACTGTGCTAGCAGCTTTGTAAATCATAGAGCTGCTGCAAAAAAAAATCCTCTTATTAGTACTGCATACCGTCTGTTACTGCAGTGTGTGATATAGTGACAGCTTACTCACAGGCAAAGAGAGATTTAAAGCTATCCTGACATCTGCTACTAATAATCAACAATCTCAGCACTACTACATCCCTTGTGTCTATTATACTAGCAATAGGTATTGCAACTTGCAAAAAAAGGTCCCAAAATTGTAAAAACAATCGGCTCAGGTGTAGTGTAGTGCCTGTCAGCCACAATCTCAGTTCACAGTCTGAGTGTTACCAAATTTAATACTAGGTGTCAGTGGCACAACGTGTCCCTGAAGCAAAATACCTTCATAGCACCAAACTAGTCTCATTTTGGGGCTTCCTATCTTACAGAACCTACATAATAGCTTGCTCTTATTTAAACACAGTCTCAGTGTTACCCAATTTTTATTAATACTCGGTGTCAGGTGCACAACTTCTGTCTCAAGTCCAGTACCTTCCTAGCAACAAAATAGCATATTTTGAGGGGCTTCATATCTTAGAAAACCTACCTAGTGGCTTTCTGCTACTAACACACAGTGTCAGTGTTACCCAATTTTTATTAATACTTGGTGTCAGGTGAACAACTTCTGCCTCAAGTTCAGCACCTTCCTACCCTGTTTCCCCGAAAATAAGACCTCCCCCGAAAATAAGACCTCCCAGGAGTTTTCAGGGAGGCTTTAATATAAGACATCCCCTGAAAATAAGACCTAGCCACGGTCAATAATGAAGTGTCATGCAGAGGTGGAAAAGTTAAAGACACTGCAGGACACTTCATTATAGGCAGTGGACACCCCCAGAAGAAAGAAGACTGAAGAAAGAAGACCCCCGAGCACACTCACCAGACGCCGACCGGGAGCAGGTGAGCGCATCAAGGTCCTGCAGCGGAACACATACACACACACACACATCAGATCACACTCACTCACACACACACACTACAGATCGCATCCACACACTCACCACATCCAGCAATATCGCTCGCTTCTCGGCGGCGATACTGTGCACTGTGCGTGCAGTGATCTTCCAGGACATGCCAAGGATCACATGGCTGGAAGCATGTGGTATCTCCGGCTGTTGTGAGTGTGTGCGCGCGTATGTGCGATATTGTGAGGGTGTGTGTGTGTGTGTGTGAGTGTATGCGATCAGATTTGTGCGTGTATGCTATCTGATGTGTGAGAGTGTGTGTGTGTGTGTGAATGTATGCGATCGGATCTGTGAGTGTCGTCAGGAGACAGAGGAGGACGGCATGCAGCACAGCTGCTGGGACTGCCCACTGGAGAGCACAGGGAGAAGTTGTGTGTGTGTGTGTGTGTGTATGCATGCTGTCTGATGTGTGACTGTGTTCTGATGTGTGAGTGTCGACTAGATGCAGAGGAGCACAGCTTCAGGGAGATCATAGGGAGAACTGATGTGGTGTGTGTGTGTGTGTGGGTGTGTGTGTGTGTGTGATCTGATGTCAGCCAGACACAGGGGAGGCATGCAGCGTACCTGCTGGGAGATCACAGGAGGATCTGGGAGCCATACAGACACCTGGGGCTGGTAAGTATGATGATCTTGGGATAGGAGGAACCTGCTTTTTGTGGGGGGTAAACTTACCCCCTAACCATGTCTCCTCGAGAATAAGACACCCCCCGAAAATAAGGCCTAGTGCTTTTCTCAGGGCAAAAAAAATATAAGACATTGTCTTATTTTCGGGGAAACAGGGTAGCAACAAGCTAGCATATTTTGGGGAGCTTCATATCTTATAGAACCTACCTAGTGGCTTGCTGCAACTAACACACAGTCTCAGTGTTACCCAATTTTTAATAATACTTGATGTCAGGGGCACAACTTCTGCTTCAAGGCCAGTACCTTCATAGCAACAACCTAGCATATTTTGGGGGGCTTCATATCTTACAGAACCTACCTAGTGGGTTGCTGCAACTAACACACAGTCTCAGTGTTACCCAATTTTTATTAATACTTGGTGTCAGGGGCACAACTTCTGCTTCAAGACCAGTACCTTCCTAGCAACAAGCTAGCATATTTTAGGGGGCTTCATATCTTACAGAACCTACCTAGTGGCTTGCTGCAACTAACACACAGTCTCAGTGTTACCCAATCTTTAATAATACTTGGTGTCAGGGGCACAACTTCTGCTTCAAGGCCAGTACCGTCCTAGCAACAAGCTAGCATATTTTGGGGGGCCTCATATCTCACAGAACCTTCCTAGTGGCTTGTTGCAACTAACACACAGACTCAGTGTTACCCAATTTTTATTAATACTTGGTGTCAGGTGCACAACGTCTGCCTCAAGTCCAGTACCTTCCCATCAATAAGTTAGCATACTTTGAGGGGCTTCATATCTTACAGAATCTACCTAGTGGCTTGCTGCAACTAACACACAGTGAGTGCCAAAAAACAATACTAAAATAAAAGTGTTGTCAAACAATGTTTTCTTTTGGGGCTGAAAGACATTCACAACATCTTTGTCGACTCCTCCAAGTGGTAGTTTGTCCAATAAAGGTACCTTTTGGTTTTTAGACTTAAGGCCCCTTTACACGCAACAACTAGAGTTGAGCGGATCGGCTATAATCCGGGTCCGACGGATCCGGATCGGGTTGACGCCGAAGTCCGGATCCGATCCGGAATCCGCGGCTATGTAAATGAATGGGGAGTCGGATCCGGGACGAGAGAGAGAGAAAGAGAGAGAGAAAGAGAAAGAGAGAGAGAGACAGAGAGAGAAAAAAAAAAAAAAACGGATCCGGATCGTGCACCCCAGATCCCGGGTACTGGTCGAACTCGGATCGAACCTCGAACCGTGCGGATCCAGATTTTTAAGATCCGGGTCCGCTCAACACTAGCAACAACGTATCTAACGATATATCGCGGGGGTCACAGATTCCGTGATGCACATCCGGCATCGTTAGCGACGTTGTTGCATGTGACACCAACAAGCGGCCGTTAACAATGGAAAATACTCACCAAATCGTCCATCGTTGACACATCATGTCACACTGCCTTTCTCATGACTGTCGGCTAATCCACATTTTGGCAGACAACAAATACTGGTTATGTACCTTCCTTGACCCATGCTACAAAAACAAATTTCCTTCGTTACTTGTGGAGGCAAATAAGATTTGTACTACGGAAACATTCAAGAGGGCTGTAGTGGAGCAGTTGATGAAACGATTACCCTCAGATCATGCTGGCGTCAGAGGTAGCGTGTCATCTCACGCAACAGGATTACAAGAGAGCGCTACGCATAGTAGGAGCAACACAGGTGGGGGACTAATGTGCCAAAACTGGTCCATTTTCCACAAACCGTCAACTGCAAATCAGATACCGGTTGGGGGAATGATGACAAGGAGGGAACAGTTGAGTAAGATGGTGAGGGACTATGTAGGTGATCATATCAGCGTACTTTCCGAGTCTACTGTTCCCTTTAACTATTGGGTTTCCAAGCTCAACACTTGGCCAGACCTCGCGTTATATGCTTTAGAAGTGCTAGCTTGCCCTGCTTCGAGTGTGTTGTCTTAGTATGTTTTCAGCTCAGCAGGGTCAATAATAACAGATAGTCGCACACGACTATCCACGGATAGTGCAGACAGTTTGACCATGATCAAAATGAACCATAGATGGATTGCCCCAGAGTATTATTATTATTATTTTATTATTATTATTTATTTATAGAGCACCATTAATTCCATGGTGCTGTACATGAGAAGGGGGGTTACATACAAAATACGTATACAAGTTACAGTAGACAGACTAGTACAGAGGGAAGAGGGCCCTACCCTTGCGGGCTTACATTCTATAGGGTATCTCAGGCTGCCTGTTAACAAGACCCAATAATAAGTGTAGCCCCAAAATTTGGATTTCTTAAGTTCAAATAAGTTCCATTGTTTCTCATTCAAGACTATTTTGTCTTCTATCATCTAATGACATTGCATGACTAATGTAACTTGTTATGTTGCTGCCATGTAATTGTTTGGCCCAATCACCCAGGGCAATATTTTTCAAACCTTTATACATTATGCACTGGCACAAGCACTGTCGAGGCTACACTGTCTAGAACAATTGGTCAGGCAGTCTCTATTTGTGTTCTTTATTGATGCTGTGCTCCACGGTGTTTTAAACATGGCCCCCTGCAAAACCAGAATTTTTTTTAGCTTCTTGGCATGTTAGGCCCTGTTGCTTATCCTACCATTTTTTTAAAATAAGCTCTTGGGAGCTGTTGGGAGTACCTACTAATGCAGTGCTCCATAGTGTCTGAACCATTATCCCCTTGTAAGGTTGCACCCCACAACCTGGGGGTTCTACTCACTTGCAGCGGTGCAGGGTAGCTTAGGTATACGCAGGCAACACAGTCTCTCTAAAAAATGCTGTAGTAGGGAAAGAAAGGCGCAATAGGGTCTTACCCGGTATTTGGGTTTAAAAGGTAAAAAGAATGGATGCACTCACCTGGTCAGGTTGTACCAGTCACAACCCCTGTGCAGACGTATGTGAGTGCTAGGATGGTACAGCAGCGGCCCCGTCAAGGATAAGGTTACTGTATAAAATCGGAAAATGAAAGACGGGTTTTTTGCCGCGCTATGAATCACAAAGCTGGAGTATTCTTAAAAATATTCTTTTATTGAACCATTCCAACACGTTTCAAAGGCATATCCGCCTTCTTCTTCAGGCAAAAAAAAAAAAAAAAATCCTATCAGAGGGTATGAGTTTCATCCTTCATAATAATTATTTCACCTTTGATGATAAATTATACCATCAACGCCTTGGTACGGCAATGGGGTCCAAAGCAGCATGCTCATATGCAAACCTATTTATGGGTTTATTTGAGATGGTCTTCATAGAAAACGGCCTGTACGAGGAAAGTATTGTCATATATAAAAGATTCATAGACGACCTGTTTATCATCTGGGACTGGGACCACTCCGATGTCGAATTCTTCATAGACAACTTGAATAAGAATGACTGGGGTCGAGTTTTCTCATCCACCATGCATAAAAAAGTGATTAATTTCCTTGATTTAACCATTTTCCATTATAAAGATAAGATACATACAAAAACTTATTTCAAAAAGGTTGATGCCAATGGGTACATTCACTTCAATAGTGAACATTATGACAAATGGCTACATAACATTCCTTTGAATCAATATAAAAGGATTTTGAGGAATTGCTCACAGGATACGGATTTTAAGGAGCAGGCAGAGACCCTCAAAGGGCGTTTCTTAGAGAAGAAATACCCCAAATCCCTAATCCAGAAAGCCTTCCAGGAGACCCATGTACTCAAACAAACCGATCTCATTGTACCCAGGAAAGATCAGTCCACTTCAGAGCCCTCTCATAACAAGAAATCAGCAGATTTTGCCTTGAATTTTATAACCACATATAGTGGGGACAATGGAGTTATAAGGGATACGCTTTCAAGACATTGGGGCATACTACAGAATGACCCCATCCTCAAGCCCTTCTTGCCCACCAGACCAGGGGTCACCTTCAGACGGGCTCCCACAATTAAAAATATCGTGGCACCGAGTCGGCTGAGGAACAAGCCGATGGGTTCCAAAATCACCCTCCCGGATGGCTCATACAAATGTGGCACAAGGAACTGCTTGTGCTGCAGAAGCATATACCATAGGAGAACCACTTTTTGCTCCCTGGGGGGCTCTGAGAATTTTCACATCAGAAACCATTTGACCTGTCAATCCGATTATGTGATCTATTTAGTAGATTGCATGTGCGGTAAGCAATATATAGGGAGGACCAGCCAGGCCCTCCACAATAGATTAAATTCACACCGCCATAATATAAGGACTGGTTTTATGTTACATGGTCTTTCAAAGCATTGCTCGGTTCAGCACAATAAGTCCTTTGATTTTAAGATCACCCCTATCGAGCAGATCCCCCCGAACATCAACAATAGAATGGAGGTTTTGAGCAAAAAAGAAACTTTCTGGATACACAGGCTAAATACCCTGAAGCCCCTCGGGTTGAATGAGGTCACTGATCTCTTTTATTGATTTTTCCTATTCCAGTCTATTCCTAAATGCCCGTCATTTACTGTAAGTATAGGGACTCCAGGATCGCCGAGGAGTCTCTTTACATCAGAAATACCCTTACTTCTCAAGACGGGACTCCTTTTTGACTTCTCCCCTAATGTCCCACTAAGGCCCACAAGCCTGTTAAAGGGGGAAACTGCTTCCAGATATGAAGTTATGTTTTTATATGACCAGTTTTTATAAAAATTTATAAAAAATTGTATTACACATTTTTCATATTTATATTCATATATATGATTGTATTATATATTTCGTACATTCCAAGCCTGTATTTATACCGTATTGGGCATATTGTTTGATGTATATAATCTGTATCCATACTTTCTAGGCATATTTCTATAAGTATATAACTCGTATCTTTTAGCTTGTCCCCCATTTTAGCATATTTCCAACGCTCCCTTAATCTTATATTTTTATTCCATCAATTAATCTTTAATTTTTATTTTCATTTTATTCAATTTTCATTTAATTTATATTTTCATTTAATTTCTTGATCATTTTAACAGTCCCCCTGTTTTTTCATACTCCCTCAAAAGCAGCACCCTTATATTAATATGTCTGTTTGTATCACTCCCCCTCCCCAATCACGATCGCACCATCCATTTTAATCCCCTACACGGACCCATGTGCCTGTTTTTTCGGGAACCGCGCTGTTTTTTCCGGGTAATCAGTACGGAATGTTTCACCTTCAACCCACATGTTGTCCCTTGTTTATTCCCCTTTCTTTTTTCTTTTTATAATGCAATGACCAAATATAATAATAAATATTCTTTAACATGTTTCCATAAGCTGCAAAATACAGCATGTTTTGACTTTAGCACTGAAAACTCCTTTTTTCCCAACAAAGCAGGGATTTCCTCTCCCTGTCTCCCCCTGGAAGACATCGGGGTTCCTACATCACTCCCTCACTCAAGCACGCGCTTTGCTGCTTCTTCTCACGCTTTGAACTCATATCACCTTTCATTATGAGAGACCACTCACTCCTCTCACAGCACGCATGCGCTCTACATTTTTTCCCACGGTCTGGACTCACTTCACCTTTCACCACAGGGAACCCGCTCTCAGCGCACGCGCTCCCTTTCTCTACCCACACTGGTTGCACACTACTCTTCAGGAAATAAACTTGTTTTTTCAAGTTCCCCACACCATCCCAAATAAAAAAAAGGTGGGTAAATTCCAGAACATCTCATTCATATATATTTCATATATATTGAATTAAAAACCAAATGAACGAGGAAATCCTGAGAACACCCTCTTTGAGCTACTGTTTTTCAGTATTCTCCCAAGGCAGAGTAATGGTCAGGGAGACAGCCTCCCGTCCGTTCCCGACATCTTCTCTGCGGGTTCAAACCCTATTTTTCCCCCCTCCTAACCCCCTTTTTTTCCATGCCTACCAAGAGAAATGCACAAATAAATACACACTTTTTGACAAAACAATTTTTATTATGGTTTTTCTATCATGTCACTGTGTTTGACAGAAATTTTCTTTCATTCAATGTACTAAAGCATGCAGAATATGTATGTATATAAAAGAAAAAAAAAATTTTCTCCTGTTTTTCTGATAATGACGTGGTTCTGCTCCTCGTGGCTATGAGTCATAGGTAAATGAGGTCATTCCCAGGAACATGGCCTCTCCTGGAAACCTTTATTTAAACCCTTGTTTTTTCTGTATTTTTCTATCCATTTTAATCCCCTACACGGGCCCATGTGCCTGTTTTTTTTCGGGAACCACGCTGTTTTTTCCGGGTAATTAGTACGGAATGTTTCACCTTCAACCCACATGTTGGTCCCTTGTTTATTCCCCTTTCTTTTTTCCTTATAATGCAACGACCAAATATAATAGTAAATATTTTTCAATATGTTTCCATAAGCTGCAAAATACAGCATGTTTTGACTTTAGCACTAAAAACTCCTTTCTCCCAACAAAGCAGGAATTTCCTGTCCATGTCTCCCCCTGGAAGACATCGGGGCTCCTACATCACTCCCTCACTCAAGCACGCGCTTTGCTGCTTCTTCTCATGCTTTGAACTCACATCACCTTTCATTATGAGAGACCGCTCACGCCTCTCACAGCACGCATGCGCTCTACTTTTTTTCCCACGGTCTGGACTCACTTCACCTTTCACCACAGGGAACCCGCTCTCAGCGCACGCGCTCCCTTTCTCTACCCACACTGGTTGCACACTACTCTTCAGGAAATAAACTTGTTTTTTCAAGTTCCGCAAACGATCCCAAATTAAAAAAAAGGGGGTAAATTCCAGAACATCTGATTCATATATATTTCATATATATTGAATTAAAAATCAAATGAACGAGGAAATCCTGAGGACACCCTTTTTGAGCTACTGTTTTTTCAGTATTCTCCCAAGGCAGAGTAATGGTCAGGGAGACAGCCTCTCTGCGGGTTCAAACCCTTTTTTTCCCCCTCCTAACCCCCTTTTTTCCATGCCTACCTAGAGAAATGCACAAATAAATACACACTTTTTGACAAAACAATTTTTATTATGGTTTTTCTATCATGTTACTGTGTTTGACAGAAATTTTCTTTCATTCAATGTACTAAAGCATGCAGAATATGTATGTATATATAAGTAAAAAAATTTTTCTCCTCTTCCCCTTTTTTTCTGATCATTACGTGGTTCTGCTCCTCGTGGCTATGAGTCATAGGTAAATGAGGTCATTCCCAGGAACATGGCCTCTCCTGGAAACTTTTATTTAAACCCTTGTTTTTTCTGTATTGGTATGTTATATTTTTTTTCCCTGAAGAAGAAGGCGGATATGCCTTTGAAACGCGTTGGAATGGTTCAATAAAAGAATATTTTTAAGAATACTCCAGCTTTGTGGTTCATAGCGCGGCAAAAAACCCGTCTTTCATTCTCTAAAAAATGCAGCAGTTTATTAGTAACCAACATAAACTGCACTTCCAAAACACAATGAAGCCTCTCCTGGCTTAAAGGAACAGGTAAACTAAACACCTTCACATACCGTGGGCTTGAAGTCCATTTAAATGTCCATAGTGAAGGTATGGCTGTCTCCCCAGGAGACACAGATTTCTGGTCAGTCTTTGTAGCGGACCGCTCGCTCAGGTTTGGACACAAAAAGTGTCAGAGTGGAGCTCCCTCAGCCTCCACACACTCAGTTCCAGATGGTTGAAGGCAACCCATGCTTCCTTAGGCAGGTTCCTTCCAGAGGCTCCAACCTCTCTGAGATTAGCAGCCTCTTTACCTGCCTGAGGCTGCTCCTCATGCAGGGCTGCTCCACACACTCCTTCACACTCACTGACAGTCTGCAAAATCAGACTCGATACACCCACAGGTGGAGGTCTATGATTCTCCAGACCTGCACAGCACACTGGGATTATTAAAGGGAACCGGACCCTTATATGCAGAAAGAAGCCTTTGTGGAACTACAAGTCCCATAGCAACCTCTTCAGTTTAATATCGCAGGTACCTTCTCCACTGTGACATATAGCGACCATTTACCACATTGGTGGTCGCTACCTCACACCCTGGAGAAACTGAATGTATTAAATTCCTTGGCATGTTATGCCATGTTGCTTATCCTACCATTTTTTTTAAAATAAGCTGTTGGGAGCTCTTGGTAGTACCTTGTGATGCTTAGCTACATGATGTCTGAACCACTACACCCTAGGGGAACTGAATGTATTAAACTCCTTGGCATGTTATGCTTTGTTGTTTATCCTACCATTTTTTTTAAAATAAGTTGTTGGAAGCTGTTGGGAGTAAGTTCTGATGCTGTGCTACATGGTCTTTGAACTATTCCCCTCTGGGGAAGCAGATTTTTTTTAAATCCTCAGTGTTAGCTAGTGGAATAAAGCCTGAGTTCTAGAGTGAAACAACTGCCACTTTCACGGTGCTGCATGCTTCACAAACTGCGGTTTACGAAGCAGGTGATGATGCCTCCTGCTCCCAACCGGCTTTTGGCCAGATGCAATTATTATCAACAACATCAGCTTCGATGTCCCAGGGTGGCGTTCGTTTGTCCATAAAACATACATTTCTGAATCATTTGAATAGAATTTGAATAGAGGGTCGGTGGTGTTGGAGCAGGTGGTGTTGGTGGAGGAGAAGGAGGAGGGCAAGGCCAACAGCCAAATGGCCATATTGGCAATAGCACTGTAAAGTGTTATGGAGTATGTATTCCAACTTTCACACTAATGATATAAGGGATGCAGAAAACTACAAATGACTGCCATCCCGGCCCTTAGAGGGCCACTGGAGCCGGTGGTGCTGGTGGAGGAGGAGGAGGGCAAGATCAACATCCCAATGGGCACATTGTAGCTGACCTTTTAAAGTGCTGTCAAATATGTCCCAAAAAAGGAGGTGTGTGACAGACACCAATATAATGTATAAATTGCAGCCCTTTCTAATCGAAAAAGAAGGAAAAATGTAAGAAACTAAACGTGTGAACATATGCTAAAGTGTTTTTTTTGGAGTTCGGGGCTTGATTTGATGTTTTATTACAGTGATTAGGCACTAGAAACTGTTTCTTAGCAATTTCCCCTCTTTTACTTTGGTTTGAGAGCTATTCTGGCGACTACGTAAATGCCGCATGTTGCTCTGAGCACGTAATTCCAAGACACCAGAAATGCAGTCAGGCACCTTCTACAGGCTGTGTCCATACTGTTTCTGCCTTTTCCCTTCGATTTCCTCAGTGACCACAGGTCACCGTTGGGTCCAACGTAAAGTTATTCTGGTTTCCCATAGACTTACATTGGGGATCTAATATTCACAAATAATCGAATATCGGTGAGGTATTCGCTGGATATGCGTCGAATCGAATATTAGGGTATTTGATCATCCCTAATCGTCATACGTCAAACACCAATTTGAAGGAGAGTAATTCCCTATTAAATATATCATAATTACGTTTGGCTGGTGACAACTTCTTAGAAAAGAGGGCACATGGGCAAATTTTACCAACTGATGGACCCTGAGACAAAACAGCCCCCACCACTACTTCAGAAGAGTCAAACTCCACATTGAATGGAAGTGACACATGGGGCTGTATAAGTAATGGTGCTAATGCAAAGCATTTTTTCTGACTGTCAAACGCATGTAATGAACTCTCAGACAAGTCAAAAAGTCTGTACTTTTTATTGTAATGTCGGTCAGAGCTCTTGCTATAGCAGAAAATTCTTTAGAAACTTTCTCTAATAATTAGCAAAACCCAAGAACCATTGCAGCGCCTTAAGAATTTTAGAACTGCCCCATTTTAAAAATGCCTACAACTTGGAGGGATCCATCCTAAACCCAGAGACGGAAATAATGTAACCCAGAAAGGTAACTCCTGAATGACGAATACACATTTCTCAAGCTAGGCACACAGTTTGTTTGCACTGAGTATCTGCAATACCTGTTTAACATGTTCCATGAGTGACCCGAGATCTACAGTAGAGAATAAATTAGATTGTCATCCAGGTATATGTTAAATTAACAAATTTACGCTACAGGTGAGCAAATACATCTTTGACAAAACGTTGAATGTAGCAATAAGAGGCTAAAATTTAACTTTTAATTCTAAAATATTAAAAGCCCAAGAGGGATACATGTAACCATGAAACTCCAGTGCTCTAGAATCTGAGATAATAACCTGTCGTAGCACAAGGAGTCAATGATGTATAACAAACATAACAAAAAAACACAAAATACATAAATCATAAATTGAGTAGATTATATCCACCCGTGGGACAGTGGTCCACTTACTAGGGAAGAAAAAATAATAAAAAAAACTCAATATACCTAAATCAAGAGCTAGATATTGGTCCTCAGTGGAAAGACCAGTACAATTACTATTGCTCAATATACAAATAAATGGGAACAATCTCACCCATGTTCAGTGGTCTAGGGCAAATCAGGATCTCCTCCGTGTAGGTCCTCTTTGTGTCGTCAGGTTGTCACTGACCCTACATAAACCTAGGAGATAAATTAAACCTGTTGCCCAAACTTCTGTCCTGACAAGGACAGACCACAGCTGGCCCTCTCTATATACCCCTACACCGATCCTAGCCACGTCCCGACGCGTTTCATCATATAAGACTCATCAGGGGACTCCGGTGTTTAGATAGAGGCCAGAGGTCCTAAGCCCTCGCTCCCAGAATAACATGAGGGAACCAGAGCCACAGTGATAAAGGGTATATAAATGGTAACGGTCCAATAAGGATTATAGGTCAATTAAGAGACTCACCAGTGGTGATTCAGTTACGCAGGTGGATGTATATCTAATATGATGCATATTGATGTCCCATGATGACGCCACCTCCTGTATCAACCTCGTGTACACGTGGAACGCAAACAGCGTCCACGCTAAGATCCCAACAGCGCACTTCCGGTCTCGCAGCGATAAACCGGAAGTGCGTCATAGCGAGGGCGGGACCATTGCTACACGCTAATGTGCACGCTCCAAGCCACAGGCCCAGGGCGGCGTTCAATCCGCCTACCGGAAGTGAGGTAACGCGATCAAAAGGCGGTGGGAGTGGCAGGTGCGTCATGCAGACGTCAAACCACCCACCGCCCATTCAATGAGATCACGAATCATGATGACACGCCCTACACTCCCAGCGCTCAGGATGCATGTAGGGAAGCAGACCCCGGTCCAAGTCACAGTCTCGCATTCCAAGCAAAAAGAGGCGCAAAACACATCATCCTCAGGATGGGGGCACCATGCAAATCGCAGTGCTCATGCCCCAATAACAAACACAGAACCCGACAGATGGGGGGTACCTCATTAGCACATGAAGGAGGGGATCATGGGGCAGGATCACATTGCTGAATGCACCTATCTGAAAATCACCACACATCCTAGTATGAGTCATCTTAATAATCTTATTCAGTGTATTCAGCTTTCATCACACATAAAGTTATAGTCATGTTACCCAGATATTACAAGTGTGTATAAATCCAGGATTCCACATATATGGAGGGATTAGTCACTGTATTCACTGTCCCTCCAGGACTATACAGGTTACATCTACTTCAAAAAAATTGGTCAAGGTTATCATTGGCTAGTAATTCTCCTAATGTCTAGATAAAGCTGGCAAATTGAAGCTGTTCATTTAGGCCCCCCGGGGACGAGGTGCCTAATCTAAATATCCATTTCGTTTCCTGTTGGAGAACACGCCTGTCCCAGTCGCCACCCCGCTTTGGTCTGGGGACGACATCAATACCCACAAAACGGATAGCAGTAGGATTGCCACCATGTTTAGCCCAAATGTGTCTGGCTAGTGGTTTGTCCCTCTTGTGTTCGATGTCGCCAAGGTGGTCTCCAATTCTTCGCCTAAATTCACGGATCGTTTTCCCCACATACTCTAAGCCACAGTTACAGGTAGCTTTGTAAATCACTCCTTGAGTGCGACAATTTATGAAATGACGTATTTCAAAGTTCCTGTCCAGCACCATACTTCTGAACGTTTTCCCAACTTCCAGGTAGGGGCATGCTATGCATTTAGAGCATCTAAAGCAGCCCTTCACCTCCCTGGACAGCCAATTGGTCTCCTGGTGTCGTTCAAAGTGGCTGTGCACCAGCCTGTCACCAAGGGATCTCCCTTTTTTGTAGGTGATCAGTGGTCGTTCAGACAAGGAGGGGCCCACATCTCTATCCATTAAAAGAATAGGCCAATGGTTCTCCAGTATTTTACGGACTTCAGTGGCTCCGTTGTTGAAAGTTGTGATGAAGCGAGAGAAACCATTCTGCTCCAATGGCTTCTCCCGGTCCATCAACAATTCCATTCTAGGGGTGTTTTTCGCTTCATTATAGGCTCTCTTGAGAATCTCCCCAGGGTAGCCCCTCTCTTTAAAACGGTCACGGAGCTCCCTTGATTGGCTTTCAAAGACCCTTTTATCCGAGCAGTTCCTCCGTAGACGTATATCAAAATGATATTGGGCTAACCTTTACACATGTCATTGGGGAAGACAATCTCCCCTTCCTGGACATTCTTATCCAGAAAAGTGGGAATGGTGAGATCTCCACCTCAACCTACCGCAAACCCACAGCCACCAACTCTCTCCTCATGTGGGAGAGCTGTCATCCCTTCCACATGAGGAAGGGGATCCCCAAAGGACAGTTCCTCCGTCTACGGAGGAACTGCTCGGATAAAAGGGTCTTTGAAAGCCAATCAAGGGAGCTCCGTGACCGTTTTAAAGAGAGGGGCTACCCTGGGGAGATTCTCAAGAGAGCCTATAATGAAGCGAAAAACACCCCTAGAATGGAATTGTTGATGGACCGGGAGAAGCCATTGGAGCAGAATGGTTTCTCTCGCTTCATCACAACTTTCAACAACGGAGCCACTGAAGTCCGTAAAATACTGGAGAACCATTGGCCTATTCTTTTAATGGATAGAGATGTGGGCCCCTCCTTGTCTGAACGACCACTGATCACCTACAAAAAAGGGAGATCCCTTGGTGACAGGCTGGTGCACAGCCACTTTGAACGACACCAGGAGACCAATTGGCTGTCCAGGGAGGTGAAGGGCTGCTTTAGATGCTCTAAATGCATAGCATGCCCCTACCTGGAAGTTGGGAAAACGTTCAGAAGTATGGTGCTGGACAGGAACTTTGAAATACGTCATTTCATAAATTGTCGCACTCAAGGAGTGATTTACAAAGCTACCTGTAACTGTGGCTTAGAGTATGTGGGGAAAACGATCCGTGAATTTAGGCGAAGAATTGGAGACCACCTTGGCGACATCGAACACAAGAGGGACAAACCACTAGCCAGACACATTTGGGCTAAACATGGTGGCAATCCTACTGCTATCCGTTTTGTGGGTATTGATGTCGTCCCCAGACCAAAGCGGGGTGGCGACTGGGACAGGCGTGTTCTCCAACAGGAAACGAAATGGATATTTAGATTAGGCACCTCGTCCCCGGGGGGCCTAAATGAACAGCTTCAATTTGCCAGCTTTATCTAGACATTAGGAGAATTACTAGCCAATGATAACCTTGACCAATTTTTTTGAAGTAGATGTAACCTGTATAGTCCTGGAGGGACAGTGAATACAGTGACTAATCCCTCCATATATGTGGAATCCTGGATTTATACACACTTGTAATATCTGGGTAACATGACTATAACTTTATGTGTGATGAAAGCTGAATACACTGAATAAGATTATTAAGATGACTCATACTAGGATGTGTGGTGATTTTCAGATAGGTGCATTCAGCAATGTGATCCTGCCCCATGATCCCCTCCTTCATGTGCTAATGAGGTACCCCCCATCTGTCGGGTTCTGTGTTTGTTATTGGGGCATGAGCACTGCGATTTGCATGGTGCCCCCATCCTAAGGATGATGTGTTTTGCGCCTCTTTTTGCTTGGAATGCGAGACTGTGACTTGGACCGGGGTCTGCTTCCCTACATGCATCCTGAGCGCTGGGAGTGTAGGGCGTGTCATCATGATTCGTGATCTCATTGAATGGGCGGTGGGTGGTTTGACGTCTGCATGACGCACCTGCCACTCCCACCGCCTTTTGATCGCGTTACCTCACTTCCGGTAGGCGGATTGAACGCCGCCCTGGGCCTGTGGCTTGGAGCGTGCACATTAGCGTGTAGCAATGGTCCCGCCCTCGCTATGACGCACTTCCGGTTTATCGCTGCGAGACCGGAAGTGCGCTGTTGGGATCTTAGCGTGGACGCTGTTTGCGTTCCACGTGTACACGAGGTTGATACAGGAGGTGGCGTCATCATGGGACATCAATATGCATCATATTAGATATACATCCACCTGCGTAACTGAATCACCACTGGTGAGTCTCTTAATTGACCTATAATCCTTATTGGACCGTTACCATTTATATACCCTTTATCACTGTGGCTCTGGTTCCCTCATGTTATTCTGGGAGCGAGGGCTTAGGACCTCTGGCCTCTATCTAAACACCGGAGTCCCCTGATGAGTCTTATATGATGAAACGCGTCGGGACGTGGCTAGGATCGGTGTAGGGGTATATAGAGAGGGCCAGCTGTGGTCTGTCCTTGTCAGGACAGAAGTTTGGGCAACAGGTTTAATTTATCTCCTAGGTTTATGTAGGGTCAGTGACAACCTGACGACACAAAGAGGACCTACACGGAGGAGATCCTGATTTGCCCTAGACCACTGAACATGGGTGAGATTGTTCCCATTTATTTGTATATTGAGCAATAGTAATTGTACTGGTCTTTCCACTGAGGACCAATATCTAGCTCTTGATTTAGGTATATTGAGTTTTTTTGATTATTTTTTCTTCCCTAGTAAGTGGACCACTGTCCCACGGGTGGATATAATCTACTCAATTTATGATTTATGTATTTTGTGTTTTTTTGTTATGTTTGTTATACATCATTGACTCCTTGTGCTACGACAGGTTATTATCTCAGATTCTAGAGCACTGGAGTTTCATGGTTACATGTATCCCTCTTGGGCTTTTAATATTTTAGAATTAAAAGTTAAATTTTAGCCTCTTATTGCTACATTCACTATTAATTGATAAGTGGCCTCCCTCTGTTTGAGGTTTGCTGACAGTACTATTTTGAAACGAGGTATGGCTGGTTTTTTGACTACTGGACTAAACACCGATGATTGGTTGGCTGAAGCACAACAAATATTCTCCGATCAAGGATTTGTACAAAAGAGATATACTCCCTCCTATGGAGTGGCATTTAAGGAACTAACACAGGTGTATAAGGACCAGGTAGTGTCTTGGTGGGAGGTGAAGAGTTTAGAGAGCTACATTAAGGCAGGCATAGTTCCACGTGGCCTCCGTATTCACCTCACGGCGGGTTCTAGATACAGAAATCCAGATTTTGTCACCAACTGGGAGAGAGAAGCAACCAATAGCTCAATACGTTTGATGCAATTGATGTTGGAGGAGGAACGAGCTAACCTCTCCCAGCTGGATGACAAACTAAAGGAAAGCATCGACATAACTAAAAAGTTTTCAGGTGAATCCGACTTCACCACCAAAGAGAATAAACTGAAGGACGAATTGGAACGTTTCCATTACAGACTAAAAGAGAGGAAGCATAAGCAGTATATGAGGGATTACTCTGACTTCAAGGATAATCGGGCCTACCAGGTAGTTAATAACCAGTTGCCTGGTCAACTGACTGAATGTGAGCCATCCTCCACGGATACTGATTTCTCGGATAGTGACAACTATAGGAGACAGAGGAATAACAGGAATAGAGGAAGGGGGAGAGGGAGAGGAAGAAGAGGCTCCAGATCTGGTGATAGGGGAGGTAATCTACCATTGAGCCCTTTTTTAGAACCCTATCCCCTCAGGAACCGGCTCCAGCAGCCCAGGAGTTAACCTCCAGTGTACAGGTTATTAACCTGTCTAAAAAAACTTTGGGTAGCATGGAGGTTGAACTCCTTAAGAGGGGGCTATCCTTTGTCCCCACCTCTAATTTTGACACCTTTGAAGCCATCAAAGATCTGAATCTATTCCTGCGAAAGGTCAGGTGGAGGAAACATTTTTTACGTCAGGATACCAGACTGTGTCAGGATCTTGATATTCCACCTGACCTTTTACCAGATATACGCTTACTGGAAAGTATCGGTACTATTGACCCCAGTCTTCAGGGTAGGGGACCTTTTACCGATCTAAAAAATAAAAGCACGAAATTTCCTCCCCCCTCTGGGGATCAATCGGCAATTGATGTGTTTGAGGAACTTGTCACTCGTGAAATTAGATCCATCTCTCAATCCTCTCTTTATACACCATATAATCTCATGAAGGAAGAGATGGGGATTTTGAGAGAACTAGAACATGACAACCACATTGTCATCAAACCCTCGGACAAAGGGGGCAATGTGGTTGTCATGGATACTGACCAATATGCGGAAATGTGTATCAAGATCCTGAATGACAGGACTGGGTATGAAAGACTCCTTACAAATCCGACAAAGCAGTATTTGAGTGAACTCAAAGGTATCCTGGATGAGGGCCTTTTGTCTGAAGTAATCAGTAAAACTGAGTATGAGTTTCTTCTCCCGAAAAAAACAACAATGGCGACCTTCTATTGCCTACCAAAGGTTCATAAGGGCCTTTGCCCTTTGAAGGGTAGGCCAATAGTTTCTGGGATCAACAATCTGACCCAAAATTGTGGAACATACTTGGATAGAATTCTTAAGCCATTTGTCGCAGCCCTACCCTCATTTGTGAAAGATACACCAGATCTATTGAGGAAACTAGACGGGATATCAGTTAGTGAGGGCACTCTTCTTGGAAGTGTGGACGTTGAAGCTCTCTACTCCTCTATTCCCCATACGAAGGGACTCGAGGCGGTGGATTATTTTCTGAATACGCGGGGCTGTCAGTTTAGGGAGCACAACAGATTCGTCCTGAAACTTTTGGAGTTTTGCTTGACGAGAAACATCTTCACCTTCGATGGGCGGATCTACCACCAACTCAGGGGCACGGCCATGGGGAGCCCATGTGCTCCCTCCTACGCCAATTTGCTCCTGGGTTGGTGGGAGGAGACGCGGATCTTTGTGGAAGGGATGGAAGAATCTACATCTAAATTTGAGATATGGGCCCGCTACATAGATGACATACTGATTGTATGGACAGGGTCGAGGATGGAACTGTCTAACTATGTAGCGGGCCTTAATCAAAATGATATTGGGCTAACCTTTACACATGTCATTGGGGAAGACAATCTCCCCTTCCTGGACATTCTTATCCAGAAAAGTGGGAATGGTGAGATCTCCACCTCAACCTACCGCAAACCCACAGCCACCAACTCTCTCCTCATGTGGGAGAGCTGTCATCCCTTCCACATGAGGAAGGGGATCCCCAAAGGACAGTTCCTCCGTCTACGGAGGAACTGCTCGGATAAAAGGGTCTTTGAAAGCCAATCAAGGGAGCTCCGTGACCGTTTTAAAGAGAGGGGCTACCCTGGGGAGATTCTCAAGAGAGCCTATAATGAAGCGAAAAACACCCCTAGAATGGAATTGTTGATGGACCGGGAGAAGCCATTGGAGCAGAATGGTTTCTCTCGCTTCATCACAACTTTCAACAACGGAGCCACTGAAGTCCGTAAAATACTGGAGAACCATTGGCCTATTCTTTTAATGGATAGAGATGTGGGCCCCTCCTTGTCTGAACGACCACTGATCACCTACAAAAAAGGGAGATCCCTTGGTGACAGGCTGGTGCACAGCCACTTTGAACGACACCAGGAGACCAATTGGCTGTCCAGGGAGGTGAAGGGCTGCTTTAGATGCTCTAAATGCATAGCATGCCCCTACCTGGAAGTTGGGAAAACGTTCAGAAGTATGGTGCTGGACAGGAACTTTGAAATACGTCATTTCAGAAATTGTCGCACTCAAGGAGTGATTTACAAAGCTACCTGTAACTGTGGCTTAGAGTATGTGGGGAAAACGATCCGTGAATTTAGGCGAAGAATTGGAGACCACCTTGGCGACATCGAACACAAGAGGGACAAACCACTAGCCAGACACATTTGGGCTAAACATGGTGGCAATCCTACTGCTATCCGTTTTGTGGGTATTGATGTCGTCCCCAGACCAAAGCGGGGTGGCGACTGGGACAGGCGTGTTCTCCAACAGGAAACGAAATGGATATTTAGATTAGGCACCTCGTCCCCGGGGGGCCTAAATGAACAGCTTCAATTTGCCAGCTTTATCTAGACATTAGGAGAATTACTAGCCAATGATAACCTTGACCAATTTTTTTGAAGTAGATGTAACCTGTATAGTCCTGGAGGGACAGTGAATACAGTGACTAATCCCTCCATATATGTGGAATCCTGGATTTATACACACTTGTAATATCTGGGTAACATGACTATAACTTTATGTGTGATGAAAGCTGAATACACTGAATAAGATTATTAAGATGACTCATACTAGGATGTGTGGTGATTTTCAGATAGGTGCATTCAGCAATGTGATCCTGCCCCATGATCCCCTCCTTCATGTGCTAATGAGGTACCCCCCATCTGTCGGGTTCTGTGTTTGTTATTGGGGCATGAGCACTGCGATTTGCATGGTGCCCCCATCCTGAGGATGATGTGTTTTGCGCCTCTTTTTGCTTGGAATGCGAGACTGTGACTTGATCCGGTGCACGGGATGTGTAGTGGACCGGGGTCTGCTTCCCTACATGCATCCTGAGCGCTGGGAGTGTAGGGCGTGTCATCATGATTCGTGATCTCATTGAATGGGCGGTGGGTGGTTTGACGTCTGCATGACGCACCTGCCGCTCCCACCGCCTTTTGATCGCGTTACCTCACTTCCGGTAGGCGGATTGAACGCCGCCCTGGGCCTGTGGCTTGGAGCGTGCACATTAGCGTGTAGCAATGGTCCCGCCCTCGCTATGACGCACTTCCGGTTTATCGCTGCGAGACCGGAAGTGCGCTGTTGGGATCTTAGCGTGGACGCTGTTTGCGTTCCACGTGTACACGAGGTTGATACAGGAGGTGGCGTCATCATGGGACATCAATATGCATCATATTAGATATACATCCACCTGCGTAACTGAATCACCACTGGTGAGTCTCTTAATTGACCTATAATCCTTATTGGACCGTTACCATTTATATACCCTTTATCACTGTGGCTCTGGTTCCCTCATGTTATTCTGGGAGCGAGGGCTTAGGACCTCTGGCCTCTATCTAAACACCGGAGTCCCCTGATGAGTCTTATATGATGAAACGCGTCGGGACGTGGCTAGGATCGGTGTAGGGGTATATAGAGAGGGCCAGCTGTGGTCTGTCCTTGTCAGGACAGAAGTTTGGGCAACAGGTTTAATTTATCTCCTAGGTTTATGTAGGGTCAGTGACAACCTGACGACACAAAGAGGACCTACACGGAGGAGATCCTGATTTGCCCTAGACCACTGAACATGGGTGAGATTGTTCCCATTTATTTGTATATTGAGCAATAGTAATTGTACTGGTCTTTCCACTGAGGACCAATATCTAGCTCTTGATTTAGGTATATTGAGTTTTTTTGATTATTTTTTCTTCCCTAGTAAGTGGACCACTGTCCCACGGGTGGATATAATCTACTCAATTTATGATTTATGTATTTTGTGTTTTTTTGTTATGTTTGTTATACATCATTGACTCCTTGTGCTACGACAGGTTATTATCTCAGATTCTAGAGCACTGGAGTTTCATGGTTACATGTATCCCTCTTGGGCTTTTAATATTTTAGAATTAAAAGTTAAATTTTAGCCTCTTATTGCTACATTCACTATTAATTGATAAGTGGCCTCCCTCTGTTTGAGGTTTGCTGACAGTACTATTTTGACAAAACGTTGAAACATTGTAGGCACGTTGGTTAAACCAAAGGGCTTCACAAGATTTTCAAAGTGATCCTCAGGTGTATTAAATGCCATTTTACACTCATCCCCTTGTTGGACCTTAATGAGATTATAGGCCCCCCTGAGGTCAGGTTTAGAGAACTACTTTGCATTGGAAATCTGGTTAAGTAGGTCCAGAATCAGAGGAATAGCATACAGATTACTAACCATAATCTGATGAAGCTCCCAAAAATCCAGACACAGAAGTAGTCCACCATCTATCTTTTTTGCAAAGAAAAATCCTGCTGCTACCGGGGAAAAAGGCAGCTTAATATGACCATTGTCCAAACTCTCAGTTATGTACTCCTTGAGAGCTTGTCTGTCCAGACAGATCATACATTCTGCACTTGGGCAACTTGGCCCCTGGTTTCAACTTTATGGTGAACTCATAAGATCTGTATGGATGCAGCTCCTGATAACCCTTCTCAGAGGACACATCGCTAAACTAAGATCAAAGGCTCAGGGATAATAGATGTTACAGTTAACACACAGGTCCCATGCAGTGTTTCTTACAGTTAGGGTATGTGCGCACGTGTGCGTATTACATGCAGTTACGCTGCGCTCTGCACCGCAGCGTAACTGCATGCATCCTGCGCCCCCTGCACAGTCTATGGAGATTGTGCAGGAGCCGTGCGCACGTGGCATATTAGAACGCAGTGATTCGGCTGCTGCCCGAATCGCTGCATTCTAAGAAGTGACATGTCACTTCTTCCGTGCGATTCGCATGCTGGCTATAGGGAGAGGCAGCATGCAGAGCGCACGTTCTCTGCCGGCACCATGCGCTTCAGAACGGAGCTTTTCAGCTGCGCTCTGAAGCGCACCTTTTAGGTGCGGTGCAGAGCGCACACGTGCGCACATAGCCTAAGAGCTCCACTGAATAATTTCCTGGGTCTTCCAGTCAACTACCGGGTTGTGTAAAGTGAAACCCTGGGAATCTTAACACAATTTGTGCAGGTATGTCCTTGAGCACCTGACAAGTAACACTCTCTGAATGGAGTACCCCAATGCGGAGTTCCAAATCCTATAAACACTCTTTCAATACCACTTGGGAGAGGGGTAACTAGTCGATGGCAAAAATCCTTAAAGGACTGGGTATCTCGTCAACCCTTTACCCAGAGGAGCAGGCAAACTGTTCATTGATAATATTGGCCCCAGAACCACTATCAAGAAATATCTTAATGGAGACCTCTTTGCCTCCTATTTTAACTTTAACAGGCAAAAGACACTGAGATACCAGAGTGGAGGAGACACATAGACCTAGGTAGGAATCCCCCAATCCCCTGGTCCTAGCAGTTTTCCAACAGATATACCTTGCCATTTGGTTTCCGGGCTTACATGCATTGGCCAATATGTCGCGGGCGGGGAAGAGGGTGTCAGCACACTATGCTCACCCCTTCTGCTCGGGTCCGGCGGCTGCTGCTCAGTGGTGGCTCGAGCCGTGGGCCGGATCCCGGGGGTTCTCGAGCGGCACTCCTCGCCCGTGAGTGAAAGGGGGTTGTTGGGTGTGGGAATTGTTTATTGTCCGTGACGCCACCCACGGTTGTGGTGATTTCACCACCGCTGCTCAATATGGGGATCCCGGGGATGGTGATGCGGAGCAGCTAGGTGTTGCGTTGCCCCTCCGTGGGTAGGGGTTGGTGATCCCGGGGCCCAGTGATGGTGAGGGAGGTGCAGGGCTTGGTGGGCGCAGGGACGCGGGGCAGCGCTGTGCCTTGCGGCACTGTGGTACTCACTCAGCCTGAGACGTTGACACAGTTTTACGGTAAACCATACGGCTGGAAAGACGGTTCCCACGGACGGCTGCACTTGCTCTCCCAGTAGGTGACGGTGATGTCCCTTTTCCTTGCACCTTTGTTTCTGTGTTGGTAGCGATGGGTTCCCACCGGTAACCCGCTCCCCGGCTTCAAGCTGGACCGGGGGAGCTCTACTCTTTGCCCGCAGGCGCTGGCCCTGAGAAACTGGTGCCTTGGCGGTGGCGGTGTCTCTCCTACACTGGTCGGGCTGTTGCCTTCAATCGGGACTTGGTTGTTGGGGGATCTACGTCCCCTTCACTGACAGATTTGGCAAATTCTGGCGACTCCAAGCCTTGCCGGGGTCCGAGAGGCCCCTGCCCTGGTGCTGACTGTCCTTCGGAACACTGCTCCAGACCGCCGGGCCACTACCCGTCCGCGGTCCTTCCAGGAACTTCCAAACGGTCCCCCTCCAGACAGTCACCGCCGTTGCTGACCTTGCTGACCTGTCCTGCACACAGCTGGACTACTTCAGGCTTTCTTTCTGTCACCTTTCACCTTCCTTCAACTTCCCCTACTCCTCCTTTACCACTTCCACTTCTACTTCCACTTTCACTTCCTTAGCTCATCTTAGCTGTTCACTCCTTCACCTCCTTTCTCTATCTGCCTGGTTTCTCCCGCCTCCAGAGCTGTGTCCTCCTCGGTGGGCGGAGCCAACCGCCTGGCCCACCCCCTGGTGTGAACATCAGCCTCTGGAGGAAGGCAACAAGGATTTTAGGGTTAGCTTTGGTGTTCCTAACTGGGATGTAGGGTGTGGTGGTGTATGACCTGTGACCCCTGGCTTGCCCAGGGCGTCACAAATACATAAACTAAATATCTCTCTTTTGCAGTAATGCAGTGCCATATTTTCCCGAGTACATTTTTGGCTTTTTCAGTGTGCAACTGTTTGCTTTTATAGTTGCTATGTTTTTTCAGTTAGCACCTGTTCACATTTGTTGGATGTGCGGGTCAGTTTTTTGATATTTCTAGTGAGTCTCTTTCTGACTGAGCACTCTGCCCTAAGACCTGGCTGTTCATAACCATTATAGCAGGAGCCTAGCTGCCCATACATGGAGGTTTGTAGTCCAAATAGTGGCATTTTTCCCAGATACGGATGTTTTTAACCTAGATAGTGGCATTTAAGTTAGGTTCCCGGATTACAGATATATACCTTGCCGTTTGGTTTCCGGGCTTACATGCATTGGCCAATACATAAACTAAATATCTCTCTTTTGCAGTAATGCAGTGCCATATTTTCCCTAGTACATTTTTGGCTTTTTCAGTGTGCAACTGTTTGCATTTATAGTTACTATGTTTTTTCAGTTAGCACCTGTTCACATTTGTTGGATGTGCGGGTCAGTTTTTTGATATTTCTAGCCAACCTCTTCTAGGCACCAAGGGACAGGTACTGATAAAATAACCCTTTTTGCCACAGAAAAAACTTTTTAGGAGTTGGGGACTCTCTCCTCACCTGAGACGTCCCATCGAGCTGCATGTGCTCAGATGAGGACTCCGACGGTGATGCAGGTGCTGCTGCCCCTCCGAGACAGATTTGGTATTATGAGACCTCTATCACATCCGGCGGTCTATTCGGATTGCTAGAGCCATGGCACACTCCAAAGAGAGAGTAGTTTAATACATCACTGTCACCTTTACCCTCTCAGAAACGCCCTGAAAAAACTGGCTCTTGAGAGCTGGGTCATTCCACCATGTGTCCCCTGAACAATGCCAGAATTCAGCACAATAATCCTCAGCTGAGCGACTTCCCTGTTGAAGTGAATGGATCTTGGACTCGGCCAATAAAACCTTATCAGGGTTACATAGTTACATAGATGCTTATGTTGAAAAAAAGACCTAGGTCCATCTAGTTCAACCTTCCTCCACCAGTTCTACATTTGGTCACTAAGTCATTTATAACCAAAAATGTTTTGTGTACTGAGGAAATCATCCAGCCCTTTTTTAAAAGCTGTTATAGTATCTGCCATTACTACCTCTTGTGGTAGTGTATTCCACAGTCTGACTGCTCTAACTGTAAAGAACCCTTTCCTATTTAGCTGTCGGAATCGCTTTTCTTCCACTCGCAGTGAGTGCCCCCTAGTCCTTAGTATTGTCTTTGGAAGAAATAAGTCATGTGCCAGTCCTTTATATTGACCACACATGTATTTATAAATGAGATGTCCTCTGAGACGTCTTTTTTCTAAGCTAAACATATCTAACTTTTTCAACCTGCCATCATATGGGAGGCCTTCCATTCCTTGTAATAGTCTAGTTGCCCGCCTTTGAACTGACTCTAACTTCTGAATGTCCTTTTTAAAATGTGGAGCTCAAAACTGGATCCCATATTCCAGATGTGGCCTTACAAGTGATTTATAGAGGGGTAACAATACATTGGGATCACGGGATTTAATCTCTCTTTTTATACACCTTAAAATCTTGTTTGCTGCTCAGCTTATTTGTAATGAGAATACACAAGTCCTTCTCCTGTTCTGTAGTCCCGAGTTTACTTCCATTTAATGTACACGCAGCTATAGGATTACTCCGTCCTAGGTGAATTACTTTACATTTATCAACATTAAATCTCATTTGCCAACTATCTGCCCATTCTGACATCTTATCCAGATCTTTTTGTAATATTATACTATCAAGGTCAGTTTTTAATATCCTACATAGTTTGGTTCTCATCAGCAAAGACTGACACTTTACTATCAATCCCATCCACAAAGATTAAAAAGAATCGGTCCCAGCACACAGGGGCGGACTGGCCCACCAGGAGGTCGGGAGAACCCCCGGTGGGCCCCTGCTATTGATGGCCACGCCCCCTAGGCCCCGCCCCCCTACCCACCCTGGGCCCCTATGGATATGTGTGAGAGGCCCTCCTGGTCGGTAATTTCACTAATCATATCGGCACATTGCTGATATGATTATTGACAATCCCTTTCCCTCTGCAGCGGCAAGCAGGGAGAGCGATCTCCCTGCTGTCGCTGTCAGTGCCAGCACCCAGCAAACCCGGTCAAATGCCTGGGCCCTGAGCTGCCGGGGGGGCCCACTCGCGGTGGCAGGAGTGGCGCACCGCTACTCAGAGGGGCCCGGTGGCCGCGCTGTCACCGCCCGCCGAGGATCGCAATTTCAATTGTATCGGCATCCCAGGTGCCGATACAATTGAGAGCAATGATGAGAGAGTGAGCGGCGCGCTCCCTCTCTTATCATTCTCCCCGCTGTAACTGTCGGCGCTCTGCAGCAGAGCGCGGTGACGTCATCACTGCGCGCCTGCTGAGAGGTCAGAGCGAGTGACAGCAATGGACGCGCCGAGGAGATCGGATCAGCGGGGGAACGAGGAGAAGTGAGTATTAATCATTGTATG
This sequence comes from Anomaloglossus baeobatrachus, assembly GCF_048569485.1. NCBI lineage: Eukaryota > Metazoa > Chordata > Amphibia > Anura > Aromobatidae > Anomaloglossus > Anomaloglossus baeobatrachus. The sequence goes on from NC_134360.1 coordinate 128,007,815, forward strand.
CTGCATGGGGGTGCCTACTGCTATCCAGCTCTGCGCTGTGCTGTATACAGGCTGTGCTATATTATATAGCACAGCCTGTATATAGCACAGTGCAGAGCCAGATAGTAATAGGCAGCCTCATGTAGCATACAGCTTGTATATAGCCTATATACAAGCTGTATGCTACATGAGGGTGCCTATTGCTATCTGGCTCTGCAGTGTGCTATATACAGGCTGTGCTATATACAAGCTGTTTGCTACCTGAGGGTGCCTATTGCTATCTGGCTCTTCACTGTGCTATATACAGGCTGTGCTATATACAAGCTGTATGCTACATGAGGGTGCCTATTGCTATCTGGCTCTGCACTGTGCTATATACAGGCAGTGCTATATACAAGCTGTATGCTACATGAGGGTGCCTATTCCTATCTGGCTCTGCACTGTGCTATATACAGGCTGTGCTATATACAAGCTGTATGCTACATGAGGGTGCCTATTGCTATCTGGCTCTTCACTGTGCTATATACAGGCTGTGCTATATACAAGCTGTATGCTACATGAGGGTGCCTCCTGCTATCTGGCTCTGCACTGTGCTATATACAGGCTGTGCTATATACAAGCTGTATGCTACATGAGGGTGCCTACTGCTATCTGGCTCTGCAGTGTGCTATATACAGTCTGTGCTATATACAAGCTGTATGCTACATGAGGGTGCCTACTGCTATCTGGCTCTGCACTGTGCTATATACAGGCTGTGCTATATACAAGCTGTATGCTACATGAGGGTGCCTATTGCTATCTGGCTCTGCACTGTGCTATATACAGGCTGTGCTATATACAAGCTGTATGCTACATGAGGGTGCCTACTGCTATCTGGCTCTGCAGTGTGCTATATTGCTATATACAGGCTGTGCTATATACAAGCTGTATGCTACATGAGGGTGCCTATTGCTATCTGGCTCTGCAGTGTGCTATATACAGGCTGTGCTATATACAAGCTGTATGCTACATGAGGGTGCCTATTGCTATCTGGCTCTGCAGTGTGCTATATACAGGCTGTGCTATATACAAGCTGTATGCTACATGAGGGTGCCTACTGCTATCTGGCTCTGCACTGTGCTATATACAGGCTGTGCTATATACAAGCTGTATGCTACATGAGGGTGCCTATTGCTATCTGGCTCTGCAGTGTGCTATATACAGGCTGTGCTATATACAAGCTGTATGCTACATGAGGGTGCCTATTGCTATCTGGCTCTGCACTGTGCTATATACAGGCTGTGCTATATACAAGCTGTATGCTACATGAGGGTGCCTATTGCTATCTGGCTCTGCACTGTGCTATATACAGGCTGTGCTATATACAAGCTGTATGCTACCTGAGGGTGCCTATTGCTATCTGGCTCTTCACTGTGCTATATACAGGCTGTGCTATATACAAGCTGTATGCTACATGAGGGTGCCTCCTGCTATCTGGCTCTGCACTGTGCTATATACAGGCTGTGCTATATACAAGCTGTATGCTACATGAGGGTGCCTACTGCTATCTGGCTCTGCACTGTGCTATATACAAGCTGTATGCTACATGAGGGTGCCTATTGCTATCTGGCTCTTCACTGTGCTATATACAGGCTGTGCTATATACAAGCTGTATGCTACATGAGGGTGCCTATTGCTATCTGGCTCTGCAGTGTGCTATATACAGGCTGTGCTATATACAAGCTGTATGCTACATGAGGGTGCCTATTGCTATCTGGCTCTGCAGTGTGCTATATACAGGCTATGCTATATACAAGCTGTATGCTACATGAGGGTGCCTACTGCTATCTGGCTCTGCAGTGTGCTATATACAGGCTGTGCTATATACAAGCTGTATGCTACATGAGGGTGCCTATTGCTATCTGGCTCTGCAGTGTGCTATATACAGGCTGTGCTATATACAAGCTGTATGCTACATGAGGGTGCCTATTGCTATCTGGCTCTGCACTGTGCTATATACAGGCTGTGCTATATACAAGCTGTATGCTACATGAGGGTGCCTATTGCTATCTGGCTCTGCACTGTGCTATATACAGGCTGTGCTATATACAAGCTGTATGCTACATGAGGGTGCCTATTGCTATCTGGCTCTTCACTGTGCTATATACAGGCTGTGCTATATACAAGCTGTATGCTACATGAGGGTGCCTCCTGCTATCTGGCTCTGCACTGTGCTATATACAGGCTGTGCTATATACAAGCTGTATGCTACATGAGGGTGCCTACTGCTATCTGGCTCTGCAGTGTGCTATATACAGGCTGTGCTATATACAAGCTGTATGCTACATGAGGGTGCCTACTGCTATCTGGCTCTGCACTGTGCTATATACAGGCTGTGCTATATACAAGCTGTATGCTACATGAGGGTGCCTACTGCTATCTGGCTCTGCAGTGTGCTATATACAGGCTGTGCTATATACAAGCTGTATGCTACATGAGGGTGCCTATTGCTATCTGGCTCTGCAGTGTGCTATATACAGGCTGTGCTATATACAAGCTGTATGCTACATGAGGGTGCCTATTGCTATCTGGCTCTGCACTGTGCTATATACAGGCTGTGCTATATACAAGCTGTATGCTACATGAGGGTGCCTATTGCTATCTGGCTCTGCACTGTGCTATATACAGGCTGTGCTATATGGCGGAGGTCCACAGTACATGGAAGAGGAGAGAACAACAAAAAAAAACAAAAATCACACAAACCTCCACTATAATTATAATATCAGTGCAAAATTTCTAATATGCACATGGAGGAGATAACCGCATCATTTCAATCATAGATATATAAAAGATCAGACTTTAAATTCATGCCTGCAGGGTATCGTGTTTTAGCCTGAATATCCACATAGCTTCTTTTCGCTGCAGTTCTTTTTTTCTATCACCTCCCCTCTTGGGGTTTGGGATAGTTTCTATTACATTAACCCTACAAGTGCTGACATCTCATCCATGTGCAGAAATAAAATGTTGAGAGGCTCCTGAGGGACTCCTTGTACTTTTATTACATGCATCATAAAGGTGTTCAGAAATTCTTTTACGTAGAGGACGTGTAGTATTACCTACATACTGGGTGCAACATGTCTCACATGTGATTAAATAAATAGCATATGTAGAAGCACAATTGGCAAACATATTTATAGCATATTCTTTTTGTGTAACTGTGGATTTAAATGTATTTGTGTTGTGCATATATTTGCACAAACCACATAATTACCACAACGATAACTGCCAGAAACAGACAACCAGCTTGAATTTTTTTCATGTGAAAAACGCAAAGTGTGATCACTTGGTGACAAAATGTTTGCAATTGTGGTTCCTTTTTTAGGAATAAAATTTCAGCTCTTATCCAATATAATCCTCAAGGTTGGATCTACCCGCAAAATGGATAAGTTTGATTTAATAATTTCAGTTATTTGCTTGAATTGATCACTATATTTTGTGATAAAACATGGTTTTTCCTCATAATTACTAAATTTAGGTTTTATTTCCAAATAATCATCTCGGGTTTTTCTGTCAGCTGCAACTTTACCCCTATCAATCTGGTACCTGCGATAACCTCTAGATTTTAATCGTTCATCGATTGTTTCACATTCCTGTCTATAAAAAGAATCAATTGTACAGCACCTCTTAGCGCACAAATTCTCCTACTGGAAGATTATTTATAACATGCTTAGGATGATTACTACGGGCATGTAATAAAGAGTTCCCTGTTGCGGTTTTCTATATAAACGCACTTCAACCCTGGAATCAATTTTATTACCAATCAACAACATGTCTAGAAAAGCAAGGCCCCCAGAGCTGTATGTCCCCTCCACCCAGGTGCTGTTTACCCCCCAGACCTGAATGTTCCCTCCACCCAGGTGCTGTATACCCCCTTAGAGCTGTATGTCCCCCCCACCTCAGAGTCACTGCCCTCCTCTAGAGCTGTATGACCCCCATTGCTGTATACTCCCTTCATCAGTAATATGTATGCCCCCAGTAATGTGTATGTCCCCAGCCTCTCTTGTGATGTATATACAACAGTGTTAGTGTGCTCTATGTGCGGCCATGTCTGTTAGACAAGCCGGTAGGTGAATGAGGCTGTTGCCGGCTTCCCAATATTAGAAATATATATACAGGATAAATATATAAAAATAATGTGTGTGCATGTATGATGTGTATCTATGCATGTCAGTGTATATGACTGTGTCTACATTTATGTCTATTTATGTGTTTTTGTGAATTTCTCTTTAAATAAGTATGTGTACATATGCCTGTATGTGTATGTATCTGTGCATGTCTATGTGTGGATGAGGCCCACTGAGACTATTTCGCCCAGGGCCCACAAAAACCTGGAGCCGGCCCTGCCTGCACCGACCGCGCCGGTATTCAGATGTATGCGTGTCTTTCAGGCGCGCATACATTTGTACAGTGCGGCCGGTGACAGGAGGCAGAGCAGCGCTGCTCAGCCCCACACCGCGAAGTACCATCATCACCGGGGCTGCAGAGGAGCGCACCTCAGTCCTGCACCGACATCATCATCACCGGGCCGCAGCTGCAGAGATGAAGAGGAGGACGCGCAGGCACAGGTAAGCACTCCAAAGGAGCCGAAGATGTACTTTTATATAAGCGGCTGCAGGTGGGGGAGGAGCAGTGTTATTTTACAAGTGGCATTAAGAAGCGGTGGGGGACTTTATGGAGCATATTATGGGTCAGTGGGGGACATAATAGGGCAGTGGGGGACATTATAATACAGTGGGGAACATAATAGGGCAGTGGGGAACATAGTAGGGCGGTGGGGAACATAATAGGGCAGTGGGGAACATAATAGGGAGGTGGGGAACATAATAGGGAGGTGGGGAACATAATAGGGCAGTGGGGAATATAATAGGGCAGTGGGGAACATAATAGGGCAGTGGGGAACATAATAGGGCAGTGGGGGACATTATAGGGCAGTGGGGGAGATAATAGGGCAGTGGGGGACATTATGAAGCAAATTGGGGCATTATAGGGCAGTGGGGGACGTTATGAAAGAAATTGGGACATTATAGGGCAATGGGGGACATTATGAGGCATCAAAGATTGTGGAAGGCAGCATAGTATAATGAGGAGGGGGGAATTTATACAGGGAAGTAGTTGGGGGAGATATTATAAAATGCAAATTTTTGGGGGACATTATGGAAAGGGGCACTTTGTGGGGCTATTTTGGAGAGGAGCAGTGTGTGGGGATATTTTGTGCAGGAAGAAATTAAGAACCCCTTCTCATTCCACTTGTTTCCCCAGACATTATTATATAAAAGGGGCCAGGATGAGGGACATAATTGCTATATGGGGCCAGAATGAGGGACATACATTATTAGTTTATGGTGGCACTTGGGGCATAATTACTGTAGGGGCAAATTAGGGGACATTATTACTGATGAAATATAAGTTAATTTTGAGGATACTGACTCCAATGGGGGAACAAGAGTCTGATGTGGTGTAGAAATTGGGGAAATAGTGATGAATGTGCTCTGGAAGTGATCGACTATAGATGACTGTTATTTTCTGCAGAGTCGCATCATGCAGGAAGAAGTGATGGCGGTCAGCACCGGATGAAGAGGAAAAGCGAAGATGAATAAAGTCAGCTAGAGACGTCACTGATAAGTCAGTGTGTTACATGTACACACACACTATACGGTACACTGTATACAGAGCTCCTGTGTATAATGTCACTGGTGAGCACTGTATTACCTATACACTATATACAGAGCTCTTGCGTATTATGGCACTGATGGCAATATTAGTGTTATTAGTGTTGTAGTTTTTATTCATGATCATTATTATAGTATTATATGTCCTTGTGTGGTAGTAATATGTCGTCTGGTCATGTTGTACTGATATTTGTCTCGTGTGTGGTATTATTTGGTCATTATGTGGTGTGGTAATAGTGTCACGGTATTTCTCCCTTGTATGTGGTTGTATTCGGTCACTATGTGGTCTGATTATGGTGTGGCGGTATTACTTTCTTGTATGTAGTTATAAACTGAAAAATAAGGAGTGCTGATAGTGTAATACCAACAGATCAGTGAGGTAGATCAGGAAAAATACACTCACCTGAAAAGGTTGTGAGATAGTCACAACCACTGATAGAGCATAGGATGAAGGCGTCTGCTGCAGCCCCATAAGGATGTGCATACAAATCAGAGTGAAGAGGGGGTTAATGCCGCGCATCAGCCAAAATGAAGATGTAGCACGTTGATGTTATGAACGTATTCTTTTATTCCATCGGTCTACGCGTTTCGAGGATACACCTCTTCTTCAGGACCAGTGCATCAACATAGTATAGCCATAGGCTATACTATGTTGATGCACTGGTCCTGAAGAAGAGGTGTATCCTCGAAACGCGTAGACCGATGGAATAAAAGAATACGTTCATAACATCAACGTGCTACATCTTCATTTTGGCTGATGCGCGGCATTAACCCCCTCTTCACTCTGATTTGTATGTAGTTATAGCGGTCATTATGTGGTGTGGTTATAGTGTTGCGGTATTTCTCCCTTGTATGTGGTAATATTCGGTTACTGTGTCGTCTAATTATGATGTGGTGGTATTACTCTCTGGTATGTGGTTTGCTTTTGATCACTATGTGTTGGTAGTATGTTATCTGGTCATAGTGTCGCGGTATTTCTCCCTTGTATGTGGCTGTATTTGGTCACTGGTGGTAATATGTGCTCTGGTCACAGTGTGGAGGTATTTCTCCCTTGTATGTGGCTGTATTTGGTCACTGGTGGTAATATGTTGTCTGATCACTGTGTGGCGGTATTTATCCCTTGTATGGGTTGTATTTGGTCACTCTGTGGTGGTCATATGTTGTCTGGTCACGGTGTGGCGGTATTTCCCCCTTGTATATGGTATTATTGATTTTGGTATAGTGGATTGTGTTGTGTATGGAGGTCACTTTTTCTCTCTATAAGGGGGAGATTATTTCCAGTAGAAATTAAATACTTAAACATTTAACCCCTCCCTGCCCTGTGACTATTACACTGCAGTAAATATGCACTTACAGAGGTTCTCCAGTGAAAACAAGTAATCACCTTTACTAAGGCCACGTGCACACACTGAGTATTCAGTGCGTTTTTTACCTCAGTATTAGAAGCCTAAACCAGGAGCGGTAAAATCAGAGAAAAAGTGTAATAGAAACACGGGCACCACTTCTGTATTTATCACCCACTCCTGGATTTGGCTACAAATACTGATGTAAGACACTGACCAAATACTGAACGTGTGAACGTGGCCTAAGGATAAGTGATCATTTATTCATCAGTGGGGTCTGATTGCTGGGCCCTGCACCGATCATGCAACTTTTATCCCCCATTACACTGGAGCTCGTGTCCGACTCAACCCCTGATCCATTCATTCCCTCAGTGGCTGCGAGCGCTGGGCTTGTTATTATCTGGCAGCTCCACAGAGGATGAATGGAGCTGCGGTCACACATCCCATCCCACAGAGGATGAATGTAGCTGCGGTTACACATCCCACCCCACAGAGGATGAATGGAGCTGCGGTCACACATCCCACCCCACAGAGGATGAATGGAGCTGCGGTCACACATCCCACCCCACAGAGGATGAATGGAGCTGTGGTCACACATCCCACCCCATAGAGGATGAATGGAGCTGCGGTCACACATCGCACCTGCCATCTTTCGATCGGTGCGGTTTCCACTGGTCTGGTTCCACCGATCCTTAAGTTATCACCAACCTAACCTGTGGATCGGTGATAACTTGTTTTCACCAAAGACCCCATTACTGCAAACTACTATTAATTATACATCCCAGTTATGGTGCACAATATAGATGTGCAGGAGCCGCCTGTGTATACAGTTAAAGCAGCACAATAATGGGGATAACACTAATGGGTGTTTATATTTATCTGTAGGGTGGGCCCCTGGAGTCAATTCCCCTGGTGGGCCCCAGACACCCCAGTCCGCCCCTGCCAGCACAGATCCCTGCGGCATCCCACTGCTGGCTATAGCCCATTTACAGTATATACCATTTATGACTACTCTTTGTTTCCTATCTTTTAGCCAATTCCTTACCCAGTTACATATAGTTTCCCCTAGTCCTGGCTTCTGGAGCTTTAGTGTCGCAGACGGGTGCCGCCACCGCTGCGGCAACCGGGGCTGCTCGAGTGATGCTCGGGTCCAGGATCGTGTCTGGGGGCTCGAGTGGTGACCGGACCCGGGGCTCTCGCAACCTCTCATCCACGCACACAGTGAAAGAGGGGGTGTTTACAGGGGAGATTGTCTGTGACGCCACCCGTGGGTTACGGTGATGGGATGGTGGCACCGCCGCTGCTTCTCGGGGCTGACGTCCGGGACCAGTGATGTAGGGGGGCAGCAAGGGGGGCAGCAAGATGGTTCTCCTCTCCACGGATAGCGGTGTGTTGTAGTCCCGGGGCCCAGGTGTGGGTAAGGAGCAGGGCTGGGGCGTTGTCGGCAGGTTGGACTGGGTGTCACCGGTGTACTCACGATTATGAATAATCCACACAGAGTCCGTACTGTAAACCAAGGCTGGATGCTGGTTGCCTCTGGAGGGGTGTGCTGGTCCCGCACACAGGTTAACAATGTAGGGGCCCTTCCTCCTGCACTTGTGTCTTTTAGTGTGTGGATTAATCCCGCTTGGAACGGGAGAAATCCGCTCCCTTGCAGCTTTGGACGCAGAGGGAGACGTTGCCCGCAGACGCTGACCCTTGGTACTTCAGTGGGTTCTTGGTGGACACCCTGTCCCCCGCGTTGGGCTGCCAGTTTGCTCTATCTGGGCTTCTCTACTCGGGAGCAAGGCCTGGTACCTTGTCCCGCTGGTCAATTAACAAGGATCTTGAAGCTTGCCACGTCCTAGGGTCCAGGTACCCCGCCCGTGCACAGCCTCTGGATCGGATTCCCTCCATCGGTACTGGCGGGCTACGACCTGCCCCGGCCCACTTCGTGTCTCCCGTGACCGAACCACCGTCTCCTGTGGCCCTACCGAGCCGTCTGCCACCTAGTCGGTCCTCCCGTGGTCCCTGGGCTCCAACCCTTACCACGCTGCACTCCAACGTCCACTGACTAGACTCCACTCCACACTTCAACAGACTGCACTCTGTCACTGAAAAACTGAACTCCTTTCTGGTTCCCGCCCCCTGTCACCTCAAGACCCCTAGGTGGGCATTCCTATCTGCCTGGTCCCGCCCACTGGTGTGTCCTGTGTGTCATGGTGGGGCCTCTAGGAATTGTGGCTTATGTTCCCCTGTGTGGGATGCGTGGTGTAAATTCCCAAGGAGGAGGCGATTCCTGTACCCCTGGTGGGGGGTACAGTCATCTGTGACTACCTGGTTTTGCCAGGGCGTCACATAGTATAAGGCTTTTATGTGGTACAGTATCAAATGCCTTTGCAAAGTCCAAATAAATCACATCAGCTGCATTACCAATATACAGGTTTGCACTTACCCCCTCATAGAACCCCAACAGGTTGGTTAGACATGAATTATCTTTCATAAAACCATGCTGTTTGTCAGTTATATTATTTTCTGCACAATATGTTTGCATGTCATCCCTTAAAATGCCCTCAAAAACTTTGCATACTACCGATGTCAGGCTTACTGGACGGTAGTTGCCTGGAGCTACCCTCTTACCTTTCTTAAATAACAGTACCACATCAGCAATCCTCCAATCTTGAGGCACCAACGCTGTTACAACTGAGTCTAAAAAGATGAGATACAGCGGTCTGTCGATTACGGAGCTCAATTCCCTCAATATTCGTGGATGAATGCCATCTGGCCCTGGGGATTTGTCAATGTTTAATTTACTCAGACGTAGGCGTACTTCTTCTTGTGTTAAATTAATTATATCGGGTGATGAACTTTGATTTTTCACTTGTTGAATGATCCCTGGTACAGTCAGTTCCTTGGTGAACACAGATGAGAAATGCCTATTTAATATTTCAGTCTTATGTTTGTCCTCTATAACTAACATGTTATTATATTTTAAGGGGCCGATACTATCCTTTGTTTTCCTTTTGGCATTAATGTATTTATAAAAGATTTTGGGATTTATATTAATGTCATTGTCGATTTTTGTTTCAGTAGCTAATTTTGCTTGTTTCATTTATTTTTTGCATTTCCTATTGATATCTTTATACTCCTGAAATGCTATTCCTGTATTCTCAGCCTTTAAGATTTTAAACGCCCTTTGTTTTTGTTTTATTATACTTTGTACAGTCTTATTTATCCATAGTGGTTTCTTTTTATTCCTGGACATCTTATTACCAGAGGGTATAAGTTTTTTACAGGACTCTAGCAGTATATCCTTAAACTTTCCCCATTTTTTTTCAGTATCCCCAGTTACCATGACTTTGTCCCAATCTACACATTTAAGCCCTTCCCTCAATTTGTTGAAATCAGCTTTCCTAAAATTCCAGATTTTAGCATTTCCCCTTTGAAATGTTCTATTGAATATTACTTTGAAGCTTACCATATTATGATCGCTGGTGCCCAAGTGCTCACGGATCTGTAAATCTGAAATTGTATCCGGTCTATTTGACAGAACCAGATTTAGCAAATTATCTCCCCTGGTCGGTTCATCTACCATCTGAGAGAGGAAATTGTCTTGAATAGTAGATAAGAACTTACAGCTTTTAGCACAACCAGAAGATTCTATGTCCCACTGAATGTCTGGATAGTTGAAATCCCCCATAATAAGAACCTGATTATTATTATTAGCTGCCTTTTCAATTTGTTCCAGCATTTCACCCTCTATTTGTTCAGGTATGTTAGGGTGCTTATAGTAAACTCCAATTAGCATTTTTCCATTATTCCCCTCCCCATGTACATTTACCCATACTGACTCTACATTGTTGCAGGTCCCCCCAATGTCATCATTCAACACAGGTTTTAGGTTAGATTTGATAAATATACACACCCCACCACCTTTTTGGCCTTTCCTTCCTAAATGTACTATAACCTTGTATGTTTGTCATCCAGCCATGGCTTTCATCCAGCCAGGTTTTCGTAATGCCCACCACATCATAATCCATGGTTGATATAAGAGTCTCCAATTCATTCATTTTGTTTGCAAGACTTCTTGCATTTGCCAGTAGACATTTAATACTATTAACACCTTTATTACTCCTAGCCTATCTACGTTCCTTGCTTGTCCCATCCCCCCTAATCCTTCATTGACCCCTACCGTCTCACTGTCTGTATCTGCTCTATCTATCCCCTTTTTTGCTCCACTACCCTCCCTTCCCCCAGATCCTAGTTTAAAAGCTCCTCCATCCGTCTGACCATTTTCTCCCCCAGCACAGCTGTACCCTCCCCATTGAGGTGCAGCCTGTCCCTACCGTAGATCTACAACCTTGTCTCCGGATTACAAATCAGGAGATACTCAGAGTGTATTTATGCATGATAATAAATTCAATAAGCTTTTTTAGGATAAAACCCAAAACTTTATTAAGCAATCAGATATACAAATATTAAAATAAACAGGGAGACATACCTTGTTGAAGGACAAAAATAAGCCCCTAATTCAAACACACATCAGTATTACTAGTCAGATAAAGTGCAAATATCACTAATCTCTTTGCTCTTATTCATACATCCAGTAATTACTGTCAATACAGAATCAATACTGCTGCCCAGATATTAATGCTGCACAAATGTAAATATTTCTGTGGATTATTATACCACCAATATGCTCAAACTTCAAATCTTAAATAGTGCCCATCCTTGTTACCCATAACCAGCAATAGCCAACATCATAAATACATATCATCAATTATCCATATATAGATGTATCGATGAGCGCACAACAATCAAAATTTTGGACAGTGCTGGAAAATATATTAGGTCAAGCTAACAGGCAGGTATAGTACTATACTATTGCCTACAGGTATGTATGTGCCATTGCTGTCAAAAACCGGCTATATGCAGCGCTCATCCTAGAAGATATTACCACATATGTATATTACAATAAGCAATCTATAATTTGCCATATACATCTAAGTTAGTTCAAATCACCTGCCAAATGAAGTGCCATAGAGAGCACATGGTCAGAGGCACAGATAGCAGTGCATCAAAAAAGACTTTTCATTATATCAATAAAAGCACCGCGTTAATATCACGCTCAGCCCAGGTGCATATAGCACACATATTGTAATTCTTATAGATAAATCAGTTGTTATATCAGTTGTTATATATACAATATACTATTAATTTTATACATGGACTGCCATCAGTGCACTCAAACCATGCGCATCTAATGCTCTTGAAGTTGATAGAATATATAAACCATTTATACTTGCAGATAAACTTATACCGCACCATGGATGTGCATCCTTACATGTTAGTACATAAATGTACTCGTGGGCATATTTTGAAGATGATCAGAATACTACTTTATATTTAACATATGATATCATCAAATCTCAAATAGTTTTTAGTTCTAGAAACATATGTCTGTGTATATTAACACTATTGCAACCCGGCTATATATTATGCTTCCAATGCACATCCACGTTGCTTAATCATTTGTAAATTTATGATATATATAATCACATGCGCAGCCAGCACTGTGATGAACAAACTCCCTGCTGTCGCGCTCACTCAGGGTATAGAGAGCACACCTGTTCACAGTCACTGAGCATATAAATATACCTAATAGTACCAGTTCATTAACAGAAAGCCTACGGTAGGAGCAGCATTTGCAAAGCAACAAAGATTAGGACATGTGTAAAATACTAAGCACATGTATTGAAAAGCGGTCTGACATCGCACATCACACGCCTCTTTCTGAAGAAGCATTAGTGAAACGTGCGTCAAAGGTGGAAGGACGGGCTGCCCCACACTCAGGTAATGAACTGATGTCAGACCGCTTTTCAATACATGTGCTTAGTATTTTACACATGTCCTAATCTTTGTTGCTTTGCAAATGCTGCTCCTACCGTAGGCTTTCTGTTAATGAACTGGTACTATTAGGTATATTTATATGCTCAGTGACTGTGAACAGGTGTGCTCTCTATACCCTGAGTGAGCGCGACAGCAGGGAGTTTGTTCATCACAGTGCTGGCTGCGCATGTGATTATATATATCATAAATTTACAAATGATTAAGCAACGTGGATGTGCATTGGAAGCATAATATATAGCCGAGTTGCAATAATGTTAATATACACAGACATATGTTTCTAGAACTAAAAACTATTTGAGATTTGATGATATCATATGTTAAATATAAAGTAGTATTCTGATCATCTTCAAAATATGCCCACGAGTACATTTATGTACTAACATGTAAGGATGCACATCCATGGTGCGGTATAAGTTTATCTGCAAGTATAAATGGCTTATATATTCTATCAACTTCAAGAGCATTAGATGCGCATGGTTTGAGTGCACTGATGGCAGTCCATGTATAAAATTAATAGTATATTGTATATATAACAACTGATATAACAACTGATTTATCTATAAGAATTACAATATGTGTGCTATATGCACCTGGGCTGAGCGTGATATTAACGCAGTGCTTTTATTGATATAATGAAAAGTCTTTTTTGATGCACTGCTATCTGTGCCTCTGACCATGTGCTCTCTATGGCACTTCATTTTGCAGGTGATTTGAACTAACTTAGATGTATATGGCAAATTATAGATTGCTTATTGTAATATACATATGTGGTAATATCTTATAGGATGAGCGCTGCATATAGCCGGTTTTTGACAGCAACGGCACATACATACCTGTAGGCAATAGTATAGTACTATACCTGCCTGTTAGCTTGACCTAATATATTTTCCAGCACTGTCCAAAATTTTGATTGTTGTGCGCTCATCGATACATCTATATATGGATAATTGATGCTATGTATTTATGATGTTGGCTATTGCTGGTTATGGGTAACAAGGATGGGCACTATTTAAGATTTGAAGTTTGAGCATATTGGTGGTATAATAATCCACAGAAATATTTACATTTGTACAGCATTAATATCTGGGCAGCAGTATTGATTCTGTATTGACAGTAATTACTGGATGTATGAATAAGAGCAAAGAGATTAGTGATATTTGCACTTTATCTGACTAGTAATACTGATGTGTGTTTGAATTAGGGGCTTATTTTTGTCCTTCAACAAGGTATGTCTCCCTGTTTATTTTAATATTTGTATATCTGATTGCTTAATAAAGTTTTGGGTTTTATCCTAAAAAAGCTTATTGAATTTATTATCATGCATAAATACACTCTGAGTATCTCCTGATTTGTAATCCGGAGACAAGGTTGTAGATGTTTAAGTTGAGTGATGCTCCTTAATTTGAAGTTGGAACTAATGTGTTAATTAACTGTCCCTACCGTAGAGCCTGTAGCCGACTGAGAAGTCAGCCCAGCTCTCCATGAACGCAAACCCTTCCTTCCTGCACCAATTTATAAGCCACGTATTTATCTCCCTAAGCTCCTGCTGTCTTTCTACTGTAGTGACGCTTATGGCACCGGTAGTATTTCTGAAAACACCACCTTGGAGGTCCTGGATTTCAGCTTCTCTCCTAGTTCCCTGTAATCATTTTTAAGGACCCCTACCTGCCTCTAACTTTGTCATTAGTACCAATGTGCACCATGACTGCTGGGCTGTCCCCAGCCCCACCAAGCAATCTGTCTATCCGATCCGCAATATGCCGAACCCGAGTACCTGGCAGAAAACACACTGTTCGGCATTCACGGTCTCGATGACAGATGACCCTGTCTGTCCGCCTAATTATAGAGTCCCCTACCACCAACATCTGTCTGGGCTTTGCTGCACTCCTATTTCCCTCCTTCCTTCCACAGTCATTTTCCTGGTTGCTAGGAGCAACATCCTGCTGTAGTGACCCTAGTCCGGGCCCTTCATTCCTAATATCAGCCAAACAGGCATATTTACTAAGTTGTGCAAGGTCAGGACTAGGCTCCCTGACACTTTTGCCCCTACCTCTTCTTCTAACTGTTACCCAGCTACCTACCTCTGGGTCCTGATTAGAGATGAGCGAACCGGTCGCGGTTCGGCTCGAGGTCGGTTCGCCGAACGGAGGTCTCGTTCGAGTTCGGTTCGTCGAACGTTCGACGAACCGAACTCGAACCAATAGGCTATAATGGGAGGCAATCACAAACACATAAAAATGCATGATAAATGTACACGAACAGTTAATAAACATTGCCATAACACTTACCGGTCCCCGCGATCCCTCCTGCATTCTGTCTCCTACAGTTATTGCATCCGATGATCGCTGAATCCTCCCGGTGACCGGCACTGCCAGCAGAGATGCAGGACCTATCGTGACGTCAAAATAGCCATGTGACCAGTCACGTGGCTATTATCTCATTGGCTACAGACTGGTCACATGACTATGACGCGTCATGTAGGACCTGCGAGTGCATCTCTCCGGTACACGGTGCACATATGTGTATCGCCGTGTACCGGCGACATGCTCTAGCACAGGGTCGACTCCCCGTTCCGTTAGGGACCGGCTGACACAGCCGGTCATTAACGGAGATCACCGTTGCCATAGCAACGCAGTTAGCGGTGACGTCACCGCTAACCACAGCTCCGAGAGCACCGTTGCTATGGTAACGCGTTACTGATCTCTCACGGAGTGAAGGCTGCACGCTGCTTCCCGATTGTAGTGAGGATTGTAGTGAGGATGAGGTGCTCCAGCTCATCAAGTGATGAGCTGGGGCACCTCATCCTCACTACAATCCTCACTACTACTACACTAGTGAGGATTGTAGTGAGGATGAGGTGCCCCAGCTCATCAAGTGATGAGCTGGGGCACCTCATCCTCACTACAATCCTCAGTACAATCCTGAAGTGCAGTTTCTTCAAATTCATTTAAAGGCACTTGGAACGCTGAAATTGCTGATTATAATTTAAGCCTCTATTAAAAACCTTTTTGCTTATGGATTGAAAAAAACTCTCCAGGTATCTGAAAAATCATATTGCAGTGATAGTTTCAATTGCCATTAAATATCATATGCCTTGAAGCATCACTTAATATACTATACTAGATTTAATAATTGCTCTACTACGGGCCGGGGTACTGCAACCAGACACCTGGTATCTGTTTTCTGCACTATCAATTACTTATTCTTTATTTTTACTTTTATTTTTATTTCTACCATATGTGGTTTATTCTTCTTTCTTTTTCCTTGTTCTATTGTGTGAATTGTTTTGAATAAATTTGTGTCTAAAACAAGGATAGCAATAAAAAGTATAAAATATTAATAAAAAAACCTTTTATCAGCGCTGGTTTATTGGGGATTTATTGGGCTGACAGGGGGTAATAAAGATTGGAGTCTCTAATGTGTCTGTGTATTTATTTCTATTAAAGTATTTTTTCTCTGTGTGGTGTCTTTTTTTAACCCTTTATTGGAGATTCTTAAAGGCCGGGTCAAACGTGCCTGACATTAAGAATCTCTGGCTTAATACTGGCTAGTAAAACAAAGCCAGTATTAACTCATGATTACCCAACAAGCCACCTGGCTCCAGGGCTGTTGGAAGAGTTGGATACAGCACCAGATGATGGCGCTTCTATGAGAGCGCCATTTTCTGGGACGGCTGCGGACTGAAATTCGCAGCAGAGGCGCCCAGAAACCTCGGGCTAACCTGTGCTGCGGATTCCAATCCCCAGCTGCCTAGTTGTACCTGGCTGGACACAAAAATGGGGCGAAGCCCACGTCATTTGTCTTTTAATTATTTCATGAAATAAGTGAAATATTTAAAAAAAACGGGCTTCCCTATATTTTTGGTTCCCAGCCGGGTACAAATAGGCAACTAGGGGTTGGAGGCAGCCCGTGGCTGCCTGCTGTACCTGGCTAGCATACAAAAATATGGCGAAGCCCACGTTATTTTTTTGGTGGACAAAAAACTTCTGCATACAGTCCTGGATGGAGTATGCTGAGCCTTGTAGTTCTGCAGCTGCTGTCTGCTCTTCATACAGACAGACAGCAGCTGCAGAACTACAAGGCTCAGCAGAAGTTTTTTGCCCCCTGAAAAAATTATGTGGGCTTCGCCATATTTGTGTATGCTAGCCAGGTACAGCAGGCAGGTACGGCTGCCCCCAACCCCCAGTTGCCTATTTGTACCCGGCTGGGAACCAAAAATAAAGGGAAGCCCTTTTTTTATTATTTCATGAATTTCATGAAATAATTAGAAAACAAATGACGTAGGCTTCGCCCCATTTTTGTGTCCAGCCAGGTACAACTAGGCAGCTGAGGATTGGAATCCGCAGCACAGGTTGGCCTGAGCTTTCTTGGCCCCACTGCTGCGAATTGCAGTCTGCAGCCGCCTCAGAAAATGGCACTTTCATAGAAGCGCCATCTTCTGGCGCTGTATCCAACTCTTCCAGCACCTGCCTGCTATACCTGGCTAGCATACAAAAATATGGCGAAGCTCACGTCCTTTTTTGTAGTTTTTTGGCAAAAAAAATAAAAAATGCTTCCCTGGATTTTCCATTGCCAGTGAAGGTAACACCAAGCAGTGGGGGTTAGCAGCCAGTAGCTGCTTGGATTACCCTTAGCTAGCAATACAAAAAATGCAGCGGGAGCCCATATATATTTTTTTTAATTATTTATTTAAATAACTAAAAACAAAATTGGCTTCCCTGTATTTTGATTGCTGGACATCACAGTGCTGTAAAAATAAATCTTTAAAAAAAATGACGTAGCGCTCCGCGGTATTTTTGATTCTCAGCGCATATAAAGCAGACAGCTATGGGTTGCCACCCACATCTGCCTGCCGTTACCTTGGTTGGCAATCAAAATACAGGGAAGCCCATTAATTTTTTCTATTTAAAAAATAGTTAAAAAAAAATGACGTTGGGTCCCCCCATTTTTGATAGCCAGCTAGGGTAAAGCAGACGGCTGTAGCCTGAAAACCACAGCTGGCAGCTTTACCGTGGTTGGGGATCCAATGTGGAGGTCCCCTGAGGCTCTTTTTTTATAATTATTTTATAAATAATAATTACACAAAAAAAGTAGGGTCCCCCCAAATTGGATCACCAGCCAAGGTAAAGCGGACAGCTGTGGTCTGGTATTCTCAGAGTGGGAAGGTCCATAGTTATTGGGCCTTCACAGCCTAAAAATAGCAGGCCGCAGGCACCCCAGACGTGGCGCATCCACTAGATGCGCCAATCCTGGCGCTTCACCCCAGCTCATCCCATGCCCTGGTGCAGTGGCAAACAGGGTAATAAATCGGGTTGATACTAGCTGTAAAGTCACCTGAGATCAAGCCCAGCAGTTTGTTATGTCATGGCGTCTATTAGATACCCAACATCATAAACTGTCAGTACTAACAAAAAAAAAATCGACAAAAGAAATTTATTTGAAAAAACAGTCCCCAAAACATTTCCTCTTTCACCAATTTATTGTAAGAAAAAAAATAAAGGGGTCCCACGACGACTCTGGACCGTCTAGAATATGGGGGGGAGAGACACTCAGGGAACGTATCCCCCATTTTCTAGGAGTGCGGACCCTTCATGTGAGGAGTGTGGGTGCACTGAATCTGCACTCACTCTCCCCGGGTCCACAGCAGCAGAGTCCATGTCATAATGGTTGCTACCAAAGCTGCAATGCCCTGCTCATGAGGTAAGGGCATGCCTAATCAGGAGAACTACTGTAGAGGAAGCTCTGCTCAGTGGTATATAGGTGCTCAGAGGTAATAATAGATAAAATTAGTGAGTAACCTCGGCACTCTAAATCTCCCAGACTAAGTCAGTAAGTCACAACGGATAGTAATGCAAAATCACTCTTTATTGGTCCGTATTAAGAAAAAAATTTTTTCATAAGCATATATGTTTTTGTCCAAAACAAGTTACAAATGACGTTTCGGCCTGAGCCTTCGTCAGATTGGACTTATCTGCATGTAATCATGAAAAATGACAATAATCAGTATCACATAAGAGTGAGAGAACAATAACATAAACTCGAACAATGTAGAGGTACAATTGGGATGCAGCAAAAAAATTGCAACACAGCAAGAAATGAAACACATGATACAAATGTCATAATACAGTACAAGAACAATATAGTAATGACAAATATGGGGTCAGAGTAGGCTTAGACAGCTCTGGTACGAAAGAGATGTCAATCATAAAGTAACATGTGCAGTAGGTGTAGAGCTACACTATGCATGGCAGAGCTAATGGGTAGACCGACCATAGAAAAAGAACGGAGAAAAAGTGGAGAAAAAGTGGAGAAAAAGTGGAGAAAAAATGGAGAAAAAATGGAGAAAAAGTGGAGAAAAAGTGGAGAAAAAGTGGAGAAAAAGTGGAGAAAAAGTGGAGAAAAAGTGGAGAAAAAATGGAGAAAAAGTGGAGAAAAAATGGAGAAAAAGTGGAGAAAAAGTGGAGAAAAAGTGGAGAAAAAATAGAGAAAAAGTGGAGAAAAAAATGGAGAAAAAGTGGAGAGAAAGTGGAGAAAATGTGGAGAATAAGTGGAGAAAAAATGGAGAAAAAGTGGAGAAAAAAATGGAGAAAAAGTGGAGAAAAAGTGGAGAAAAAATGGAGAAAAAGTGGAGAAAAAGTGGAGAAAAAGTGGAGAAGAAGTGGAGAAGTGGAGAAAAAGTGAAGAAAAAGTGGAGAAAAAGTGGAGAAGAAGTGGAGAAGAAGTGAAGAAGAAGTGGAGAAGTGGAGAAGTGGAGAAGTGTTTGTTCATGCCAGATGGGAGATAAATAATTTTTTACCGGCGCTGTCATTTACTGTAACGTGATCATCGGTGTACGGTGTATACCTGTGATCACGTGAGCGGGGACCTGAAAAACCGTCCTGAATCATGAACTCCAGGGTCTCAGCTAGCCCTGAAACCCCGGAGATTTTCTGACGCTGGGGGCGTTATTCACTTATTTCTGCCTGCTGTTTATAAACGGCAGATCAGAATAAGGCTACATTAACACGACCGATCCATTTTTGCGGTCTGCAAAAAACAGTCCATTTTTTTTCACAGGTGCATCTGTGTGGCATCCGTTTCCGTTCCGTAGACGGTCCGTATGTCATCTGTTTGTCATCCGTGTGCCTTCCGTTTTTTTTGTGTACTGCAAAAAAACTGAAGGGGGGAAAATACATAAATTTACCCAGGATCCATAGCTTCATCCTACATGAGGCGGTCACATGTTCACTCCAGTGCCATTTTCTACTGCTTTTCGTAGAGCGCTCTGGAGATTTTTCTGTGCTTGTACACTTCATATCAGTCTTTTCTGTCATTATAATGGCAGAAAGACACATAATGTCCCACTCTCCTGCATTTTGTAATTTTGCACCCTTTGGTGCCTTTCATGTGGCACTAAGGGGTGCTTAGCTTTGTATTTAGCCAAAAAAATGAAAAAAAAAAAATGACGTAGGGTTCCCCCTAGTTTTGTAGCCAGCTAGGGTAAAGCAGATGGCTGCAGCCTACAGACCACAGCTGGCAACCTCACCTTGGCTGGTAATCCAAAACTGAGGGCACCCCACGCTGTTATTTTAAATTAAATAAATAATTAAAAAAAAAAAACCACGTAGGGGTCCCCCCAAAATTGGATCACCAGCCAAGGTAAAGCAGACAGCTGGGGTCTGATATTCTCAGACTAGGGAGGTCCATGGTTATTGGACTCTCCCCAGCCTAAAAATAGCAGGCCACAGCCGCCCCAGAAGTGGCGCATCCATTAGATGCGCCAATCCTGGTGCTTCGCCCCAGCTCATCCCGCGCCCTGGTGCGGTGGCAAACAGGGTAATATATGGGGTTAATACCAGATGTGTAATGTCACCTGGCATCAAGCCCTGGGGTTGGTGAGGTCAGGCGTCTATCAGATACCCGACATCACCAACCCAGTCCAGTCAGTAATAATAAAAAATACACGACAAACACATTTTTATTTGAAAACACACTCCCCAATACATTCCCTCTTTAACCAATTTATTAGAAAAAAAACCAAATCCAAGTCTGGTGTAATCCAAGGGGTTGCCATGACGATCCACACTGTCCCAGTCAATGAAGAGCAGGATGTTCCCCATTGGCTGGGAGAGCAGTGCAGTGACCTGAGCTAACATCAATGGGTCAGCCCAGGTCACTGCAGGGCATGACAAGTGCTGCTGTCAGCGAGGTACATTACCTGTGCTGATCTCCAGCACACTGACAGCCCCTGTCACTGAGTTCAATGACCGCCGCCTTCACAGCCAAGTATCGCGAGAGGCCCGTGACGTCACCACTAGTCAGTCTCGGGTCGGAAGCGAGAGAAGGTGATGTGACAAGCGGCGGCCATGGAGGACAGTGACAGCGCTGAGGTCGGGATGGCGGGACTTCATCACCGCAGGTAAGCCGAGCGGGGCCATGTGTGCAGAGTGTGTGTGTGTGTGTGTATGTGAGCGTGTGTGTGTGTGTGTGTGTGTGTGTACATGCCACGGGCAGGAGGGGGCGGAGCGAGCTGAGCGGGGAAGTGTGGGCTTCCTGCACGTAACTAGGATAAACATCGGGTTACTAACCAAAGCGCTTTGGTTGGATACCCGATGTTTATCTTGGTTACCAGCTTCAGGCAGGCTGCCAGCGATGGCTGCTGCACGCTGTAGCTGTAAAAAGCCCTGCTTTTTGCTGCTAGAACCGTTCTCGAACGTATCTAGAACTATCGAGCTTTTGCAAAAAGCTCGAGTTCTAGTTCGATCTAGAACAGCCCCCAAAATCACTCGAACTGGAGAACATCGAACCGCGAACCACGCTCAACTCTAGTCCTGATCTTCCCCACCTCCACCCTCCTCCATATCACTGGCCCCAGCCAGAGAAAGCTCAGTGAGCTATAAACTCCTCTCCAGGTTTGCAATGCCCTTGAGTGTTGCAAGCCGCTTATTTAGATCAGTTACCTTGGCTTCCAAATACGCAACATGCTTGCATCGAGTGCAGACATATTCACCCTCGAACGGCTGCTCAAGGCATGCATACATATGACAAGATATACACTTGGTAGCATTGTCCATAGAGCACCTATTAAATGGGGATACACAGTAAAGTAGAAAATCAAAGAAAAAAAAAAAACAATGGGAAACGTATAAGGATAAATTCAAACTATGTTCTTGTGTCAAACTATGAGATTGTGTTTAAACTATGCCGCACTTATCTGCAATCCCCGCACTTTGCTGCAGCACCTCGCACGCTCAGAACCTTGCTTGTTCTGGCTGGTTTATATAGTTCCACAAGGACTACCAGAAGCTGCCAGAAGCTTCTAGAAACAGGTGTGGCTAATACTACTAATTAAATCATAAGACAAACTTTTTTTTTTGCCTTTTCACAGTATTACAGACAAACAGACACACAATTCCCTAATGAAATTAAAAAATTACAGTTATCACCTCTATGAGATTGTGTTTAAACTATGCCGCACTTATCTGCAATCCCCGCACTTTGCTGAAGCACCTCACACGCTCAGGGTTGTCGTAGATGAGACCAAGTGGAGAAAAAAAAATCCACAGACCCAAACACAGGGGAATCAGGAGGCAAAGAAAATGCCCACAATTGTGGGTCCCCACTTAGCAGTGACACTACAATACCCACAAGCTGTGTCTCA
The DNA here is from genome assembly GCF_048569485.1 of Anomaloglossus baeobatrachus. Taxonomy (NCBI): domain Eukaryota; kingdom Metazoa; phylum Chordata; class Amphibia; order Anura; family Aromobatidae; genus Anomaloglossus; species Anomaloglossus baeobatrachus. The sequence goes on from NC_134360.1 coordinate 128,030,374, forward strand.
CTCCCAGATGAAAGATGATGCAGACGGACATCGATGCACCCTGAGCCTTCAGGACAGCTTGAATTTCTTTGGAATTTGATTGAGGCAAGCCTGCTGTTACACTTGCAGCTTATTTCCTTTTTTACAGGGCGGCTTCTCCAATATCTGGACAATCCCGCTTTGCAACTTTTTATCAATTTTTTTTCTGCTGTTCATGTCCAAGGAGATTAGCTAAACCGTGATAGGTTGTAAACTTCTTGATTATATTGTCCACCATGGAAAAAGGATCATGAAGATCTCTGGAGTTGGACTTGTTACGTTGAAATTGTTGACATATTTCATACAAGACTGTTTGACAGCCTGCTTTATTCTCTTTCGGTTCTCCATGCTTAGTGTTACACACACAGACACACAATGCAAAGATTGAGTCAAACTTTCCCTATATATCTGGAAACAGGTGTGATTTTCGTATTGCCCACACCTGCTACTTGCCACAGGTGACTTTGAATGAGCATCACATGCTTGAAACTAAATTGTTTACAAGCAACTTTGGAAAGAAGTGAACTGTGAAGACATGGGGGTCAATGGGTGCTCTCGTCCGCTGGCCCGGCCGCCTTTAGAAAGACAGTATGGCCCAGGGCTCAAGGCAAACTGAATGCCCCACCTCCTTAACTGTGTGCGGGACACTTCTCAGACAATACAGGGTGAGGGAATCACAATATTAAGACTTTATTGGATCACCAAACAATTAATGGCACATAGCACATAACCAGCAAAAGCACATAATGTAGCCGGCAACAGTTTCTCATTCTTACGCTGGCTCACCATGGATTAGAATGTCCGTGCCTCAGAGCTTGCAAGGCTACTTACTCCAAACCAGCAGCACCCCGCTTTCGGCGGGCACCCACTGAGAATGGAATAACGCCAGATTTAGGAAGCTGTCTGAGTACCGCAAAGCCTGTAGTCAGGTGACTGGATTGTCCCAAGCTCGATTCCTTTCTTAGGTAGTTTTTGATAGCTCAGCCAAATCCTTGCATTCGATGCTGAAGTCCATATAGTATTATAATCCAGGTTCGCTTATGGCTTGCCAATCGGATCCGCAGGTCCTAGATTGGTAGCATGTAGCAAGAGTCTACCCGGGCAATGGACAGTCCTCCTTCTTATACCCCTGAGCTCTCCATTCAGACCATTGGGGTCTTCATGATTAGTGGATAAGACTGGGCTCTTATTGGCTACATTTCAAGCCGTATACAAAATATCCAGAGTTGAGGGAGAGACAGATAAGTTACATCACATCTAGCAATTCACATAGTAATACAATGGGAGGTTTGCATATTTGATTTGTCTGGGTGTCTGACCTTCACTGGCCAAGGCAATTACATGAGTCAACAAGAACTGTAAAGGCCCCGTCACACACAGAGATAAATCTTTGACAGATCTGTGGTTGCAGTGAAATCATGGACATATTGTTCCATTTGTCACAGCCACAAACCTGGCCCTGATTGTCCACAATTTCACTGCAACCACAGATCTGCCACAGATTTATCTCTGTGTGTGACAGGGCCTTTACCCTAGACTCCTAAAGCTGGTGTCACACACAGCGACAACGACAACGACGTCGCTGCTACGTCACCATTTTCTGTGACGTTGCAGCGACGTCCCGTCGCTGTCGCTGTGTGTGACATCCAGCAACGACCTGGCCCCTACTGTGAGGTCGCCGGTCGTTGCTGAATGTCCAGCTTCATTTTTTGGTCGTCACTCTCCCGCTGTGACACACACATCGCTGTGTGTGACAGCGAGAGAGCGACGAAATGAAGCGAGCAGGGAGCAGGAGCCGGCGTCTGGCAGCTGCGGTAAGCTGTAACCAGCGTAAACATCGGGTAACCAAGGGAAGACCTTTCCCTGGTTACCCGATATTTACCTTCGTTACCAGCCTCCGCTCTTGCTGCCAGTGCCGGCTCCTGCTCTGTGCACATGTGGCTGCAGTACACATCGGGTAATTAACCCGATGTATACTGTAGCTAGGAGAGCAAGGAGCCAGCGCTAAGCAGTGCGCGCGGCTCCCTGCTCTCTGCACTGTGACATGTAGCTGCAGCACACATCGGGTTAATTAACCCGATGTGTACTGTACCTAGGAGAGCAAGGAGCCAGCGCTAACCGCGGCTCCCTGCTCTCTGCACATGTAGCACAGCGACGTTATGATCGCTGCTGCGTCGCTGTGTTTGACAGCTAAGCAGCGATCATAACAGCGACTTACAAGGTCGCTGTTACGTCACCGAAAATGGTGACGTAACAGCGACGTCGTTGTCGCTGTCGCTTAGTGTGACACCAGCTTAAGAGTCTTGTAGAAACAATGAGGGGCTTATCCACCGTCTATAAACAAACTATCTTCATGTGTAGCTGAATTTTAAGAACTTAATCCATGCTAGGCACTGACAGAGTACATGTCGTCACATTCCTCCCCCTTCTTATATTAGCCAGACATGATAGGCTTCCGATCATCCTTCTCCACCTGTCGGGAAAGCCCATCTGAGTTCCCATGGTTCTTGCCCTGTTTATGGGAGATGGAAAAATTGTAGGATTGTAACGCCAGACTCCACCTGAGCAAGCGTCCGTTGTCCCCAGTAGTGCGATTTAGCCAACTGAATGGATTGTGGTCAATGAAAACTGTGAAGTCATTGCCATAGAGGTAGGGCTGCAATTTTTTCAGGGCCCAGACTATGGCGTAAGCTCTTTCTCGGTCCAACAATTTCCAGGAGAGGTAAACTATCGGATATTCATCACCATTATCCCCCACTTGGCTAAGTGCAGCTCCTAGTCCTCTGTCCGATGCATCTGTTTGGACGATGAACCTGCGACGGAAGTCAGCAGCAGTCAGGACTGTGCTCTGGGCCAGCCGAACTTTCAACTGGAGGAACGCAGTTTCACATTCCGGCATCCAGATAAGGTTACGGGCATATCTGTTGTTTGTGAGGTCAGTGAGTGGTTTTGCTACGGTACTGTAATTGGGGATAAACTTTTGATAATAGTTTGCGGTTCCTAGGAATGCACGGACCTGTTGTTGGTTGACTGGGCGTGGCCACTGGGTAATTGCTTCTACTTTTGCAGGTTCGGGACGAATGCACCCACTTCCCACCCAAAATCCCAGATATAGCACTTCGGCCATGCCCATTTGGCATTTGTCAGCTCGAATGGTGAGCTTGGCTTTGGCTACCCTCTGCAGCACCTGGTACAAGTGCTGAAGATGCTCTTCCCAAGTGTTGCTGAAGATAGCGATGTCATCCAAATAGGCCTGGGCATACCCCTGACATCGCTCCTGTAAATGGTTTACCATCCTCTGGAAGGTAACCGGGCCATTCTTCATCCCAAAAGGCATGCCAGTAAACTCAAATAAGCCAAAAGGGGTTAAGAAGGCCGATTTCTCTTGAGCCTCTTTCGTGAGTGGGATCTGCGAGTAACCCTTGCTCAAATCGAGGGTAAATATAAACCGATATTCCCCTAACCTATCTAGTAGTTCATCCATCCATGGCATGGGGTAGGCATATGTAATCGTGACCTCATTGAGCCGTCTATAGTCCACACAGAAACGAGTACTCTTGTCCTTTTTTGGCACCAACACAACACTGGCAGCCCATGGGCTATGAGAGGGAAGTATGACTCCCATATTTAACATATCATCCACCTCGGCCTTCATCATTGCCAACACAGGAGGGGTCACCCGGTAGGCGGATTGCCTTAGTGGAGTGGCTGCCCTTGTGTTGACATGATGCTGGACCAGGGAGGTTCTACCAGGTTGACCCGTGAACAGGGATTCATATGTTCTGAGTAGGTCTGATATCTGTCACTTCTGTGATGGACAAAGCTGTGCCCCCAGTGATACATCTTTTACCCCCATTTCCCTTTTGGAGTCCACTAATAGGTCTGGGATCTGGTCCAATTCTGGGTCATCTAACTTTGGACAACAAACTGCTAAATTGGTGACCTCTCGTTCCTCATAAGCTTTTAGCCGGTTGTTGTGGTACGTACGCTCATGAACACCTGCTCGATCCAGGGCCACGATGTTGTCAGTATTGCCAAATTTCTTGGTAATGGTGAATGGACCCGCCCACGTGGCTTGCAGCTTGTTTTTCCGTACTGGTACTAGTACTAGGACTTTCTGTCCACAGGCAAATTCTCGGGGTTGGGCAGTGCGGTCGTAACATCATTTTTGCCTTTCCTGAGTCACTTCTAAATTCCTGTGGGCTAACGCCATGAGGTGCCTCATCTTTTCCCTAAACTTTTGAACATAGTACAGTATAGGACCCTCTTCTGTGGGGAAGGTGCAATCCCAACTCTCTCGTAACTGCTCCAGGGGCCCTCATACCTTTTGGCCGTACAGCAATTCGAAGGGAGAGAACCCAGTGGAGTCCTGCGGCACCTCCCGGTAAGCAAAAAGGAGCTGCTGCAGGTTTTTCTTTCAGTCCCCACCCTCGGACTCTACATAACGGCTAATAAGCTGCTTAAGCGTTCCGTTGAAGCGTTCACACAATCCATCTGTTTCAGGATGGTAGGGGGTGGTGCACCATGGGGCCGACTCCATGTTTCTCCCACAGGGTCTGAATCAGTTCACTCTGGAACTATGGCCCCTGGTCAGTCAATACTTCCTGTGGGAACCCTACCCAGCTAAAGATGTCCAGTAGAGCTTGAGCCACGTGCTCTGCATCTATGGAGGATAAGGCAACAGCTTCTGAGTAGTGGGTGGCAAAGTCTACTAGGGGGAGGATGAATCTTTTTCCACTGCAGCTAGGGATGGCTAAGAGGCCTACTACATCAATGGCAACTCTCTGGAACGGTTCTCCTATCAAGGGCAGGGGTTGGAGTGTGGCACGACATGGGGCTCCCCCATACGTTGACACACTGGGCAAGAGGCTCTGTATTTTTGCACCTCTTGATTGACCTTTGAACAGAAAAATCTTTGCAACTGGCGGTCCTGGTTTTTTTTGGCCCCCATGTGCCCAGCTGCAGGAACATCATGAGCTAAATGCAATAGTTGAGGTCGGTATTGCTTGGGTACCACAAGCTAATGTACACGGGTCCAGGGTTTTTCTAGGCAGGATGCAGACTTTTCCCGATATAAGAGGCCTTTTTCCCATCAATATACCTCCCCCTGATTTCCTCCCCTAGGTTAAGCGGCCGCACTATGGATAAGCTCTAGGTCTGTCAGTTGGGCTTCCATGAATTCCTTACGATCTATCTCCCTCCAGACAATGGCCACAGTTGGGTCAGATGTACTCACATTCATTGGCTCTGATGAGGAGGGTGAAGATTGAGGAGGAGGGTTCTCCTCGGATGGGTTGGTAGAAAGACCTGCACCAGGATGGTGATTGGCTTGGCTGCGGGTGATGGCGGTGACAAACTGGCTGGATAGTCCTTGTCCTAGGTCATTTCCCAAAATAACAGGGGTGGGGAGGCTGTCCATGAGCCCCACTTCAACCTTTCCTTGCTCAGTTCCCCAGTTCAACTTGTGCCAGAGGGATCTTCAAGCACTGGCCCCCAGCAAGGGAGATGGTCACTTGAGGGCCAGGTAAATGATGTTCTGTGGGAACAATATCTGGGCTGACCAGGGTGATGGAAGATCCAGTGTCTCGAAGTCCCTGAGCCTGTATATCCCCGACCTTGACCATGTGGATGTGGCAATGGAGGTTGGCTGGTGTACGGTGTACGGCTTGCCGTAGTGTTATGATCCGAAACCATGGAAGGCCACCATAAATCATTGGTAAAAGGTGACAAGGTGACAAGAGCATTGGCCGCCATCCCCTTACTAACCATCAACACTAGAAGTAGCCGAGGGGTGAACTAACATCCTGTGCACCGCGAACCCAGCCGAAGAACTAGCTATCCTAAAAGAAGGAAAGATGAATAACTCTCTGCCTCAGAAAATAGATAAAGAATAGCAAGCCCGCCACATTCAAAGACTAATGTGATATAGGAAAACACAATACACAGATAGATGATAAGATTAGCAAAAGGTAAGGCCCTACTGACTAAATAGGACAGGATAGCAAAGGGGCTGATGGTGGCCAGAGAAAAACCCTGCAAAAGTCCAAATACCTGATAGTACAAAAAAACCTCAGATCACTATATCTGAACTCCGTCCTATACCAGGTGCTCTTGTCATACCAATGAACAGAAAGCAGGAACCATTACAAATTCAAGAAGCAACAAACACATGGACTTATAGGAGCAATACTCCAAACATAGCTGCATGGAGCTTCCCAGCTAAGCAACTGAGAGGGAAGATCCCTGCATGCAAATAAACCGACAACAACCACAGCAAAATACAAACTCAGATAAGGGCAAAAAGAACCAAACATCAAATAAAGAGCAAAGCACTTATCTGAAGTAGATGTGGTCTGGAGCAGGATGAAGCCGGCTGGTGAACAAAGAACAACTGACATTCGGCATAGCCTGCTATCAGATCAGGGTTTAAATAGGCAGAGAGTTAGCAATGGAAACGCCCATAGCTCAACACAACTGGTCTCTGACCAAACCATTCCTGGCCACAAGAGGGAGCCTCACAGCCGCCAAAGCATAACTGACATTCACAACAGTACCCCCCCCCCTTGAGGAGGGGTCACCGAACCCTCCCCAACACCACCGGGTCGCTCAGGATGAGCATGATGGAAGGCGCAAACCAACCTGTCCGCATGAATGTCAGAAGCCATAACCCAAGAGTTATCCTACTGCCCATAACCCTTCCATTTCACAAGGTATTGAAGCTGTCGCCTACTGCGACGGGAATCCAGAATTTTTTCAACCTCATACTCCAGATCCCCTTGTACCAAAACAGGGTCAGGAGGCGCTGCTGTAGGAACTGTTGGCTCCACATGTCTCTTCAACAAGGACTTATGGAAGACATTGTGAATCTTAAATGACATAGGCAGAGTCAAACGGAAAGATACAGGGTTGATAATCTCCGAAATCTTATAAGGTACAATAAATCTGGGCTTAAATTTAGGAGATAGATTTCTCATAGGAATATTTTTAGAGGACAACCACACCATGTCCCCCACTTTAAACCGGGGACCAACAGTCCGACGTCAGTTGGCAAACTTCTGGGCAGATTCTTGGGATTGAAACAATTTATCCACTACCTGCCCCTAAATCTGCTGCATTCTGTTTAGCACCGAATCCCCCCCTGGACAATCAGACGCCTCAAGCTGCCCTGAGAGGAACCTGGGGTGATACCCAAAATTGCAGAAAAAGGGGGACACCAATGTGGTAGAGCTAGCTCTATTGTTCAGGGCAAATTCAGCCAAAGGCAAAAACGAAACTCAGTCATCCTGATCCGCAGAAACAAAACACTGTAAATAGGTCTCCAGGGTCTGATTAGCCCTTTCAGTGTGACCGTTGGTCTGAGGATGAAACGCCGACGGGAAAGACAGCTGAACACCCAATTTGGAACAAAAAATTCTCCAAAATCTGGATACAAACTGCACCCCTCTGTCAGAAACAATGTTTTCGAGAATACCATGCAAATGAACAACATGTTGGAAAAACAAAGGCACCAACTCTGATGAAGACGGCAACTTAGATAGGGGAACCAAGTGGACCATCTTGGAAAATCTATCACAGATCACCCAAATCACAGTCATTTTCTTAGAGACGGGAAGCTCTGAAATAAAATCCATAGAGATGTGCGTCCAAGGTCTCTTAGGTACCGGCAAAGGCAATAATAGACGACTAGAACGTGAACAACAGGGCTTGGACCTAGAACAAACTCCACACGACTGCACAAACCTACGGACATCCCGAAATAGGGAAGGCCACCAAAAAGAGCCGCTCACAAGATCCCGAGTACCAAAGTATCCTGTAGATGCAATACTAAAAATCTACAAGTTTCCTGATGTGCTGGTGCAACTCGCATAGGCACCTGGGTCCAAAATTGGGGTTTATTTTCTGCCAAAGGGGTAGCATCAATGCCCCTTAAAGGAATAGGAGTTTGCAAAGGAACCATGGGGAAACCACAATCCCTAGCAAACCCAAAATCCATCAAATTGAGCGCTGCCCCTGAGTCCACAAAGGCCAATGGAGAAAAGGAAGACAATGAGCATATCAATGTGACAGACAAAAGAAACGTTGGTTGCAAAGAACCCACAGTAACATAACAGAAGTAGCCAATCTCCTTTCACGTTTAGGCCAGACAGAGATATTATGAGAAGCGTCACTCTCCACAACAGACTAGTTAGGAGTAAAACCAATGAAGTAACCAGAGTAAATAGCAAGAATAAAATCAAATTATTTTATTGAAAGCATTATTTTTAACAGACATTTTTATAAAAAACATTATATGAACAATGAAGGGGATGACTGCCAAAAAACAACCCTTCCAAACACTGCTTCACTTCACGTATGTGTGTATCTCACAGATGTACCACTGATATTCACTTATAAATGTGCATCAAAAAAAGGGGAGGAATTAAATGACATGCTTTACGCAAGAAAATCTCCCATAAGGTATTGCACTATCCCAGAGAAAGTTATTACACAGCCCCAAGAAACATGAACAAACAGTGGTTTTAAAAAGACCTCAGAATGACAAGAAATAAATTAATATTGACCCTCACGAAGAAGCCCTTGGCGAAACAGCCGTCAGGGTATTTGTCCTTTCCATCCGCTTCCAGTATGGTATTTGGCAGTCAGGCATCTGTTCCTAATTGACTGCTTGTGTATATTGCCCTCTCCTTCCTGCATCTATTTTGGCTGGCAATTTTTCCATGCATTTTACTATCCAGTACCTTTCTTTGGACAGGATTATTTCTTTATGAATTGTGTTATCACTACCCTCTTATTTATATATTCCCTTTGGGTATTCTTATCTTTTTTTATATGGGCAAGTGAACTTTAATCCCTTTTTTCTAACATAATTTCTGCCCATAAGGAAGTTATATCTGAAATGAATTCTATAACATGTACTGGCTTGTGAATTTTTTGCTGTATTGATGGGAGAGTGCAATATTAATTTATTTATTGTCATTCTGAGGTCTTTTTAAAACCACTGTTTGTTCATGTTTCCTGGGGCTGTGCAATAACTTTCTCTGGGATAGTGCAATACCTTATGGGAGATTTTCTTGCGTGGAGCATGTCATTTAATTCCTCCCCTTTTTTTGATGCACATTTATAAGTGAATATCAGTGGTACATCTGTGAGATACACACATACGTGAAGTGAAGCAGTGTTTGGAAGGGTTGTTTTTTGGCAGTCATCCCCTTCATTGTTCATATAATGTTTTTTTATAAAAATGTCTTTTAAAAATAATGCTTTCAATAAAATAATTTGATTTTATTCTTGCTATTTACTCTAGTTACTTCATTGGTTTTTCTGGATTCTAGAGTTAGCACTACTGAGATTGGGCCAATAATTTGGTGTTCTAGTTAGGAGTAAAGCTGGGCTCAATCACTGGTATAAAGAAGGTGCTTAAGAAAAAAACGCTACAATAGTATGACAAATCCCAAGCACACCATCAAATACAAAAGGGTAATGCAATAAAGTGTTTTTTTATTATTGAAGGATTACAAGCAGAAAGAAAATGTCACTACCACTAGAGCAAAGCCAAGCCAACGTTTCGGCCTGCGTGGTGTGGCCAAAAAACTCTGTCTATCTCGGCTCAAGGATGAGCCAATGTCAGCTCAGACTAGAGTGTCTTTGATATTGCGGGGGCATTTGTGACAGATCAATGGTGGTTGTTGAAATTCTGTGATGTCCGGGTATGCGTTGCCAAGAATTGGCCAATGTTTTGTAATGACCTGGCTGAAGGAAGGGGAGAACGGGTGATAGGTATTAACAAACGGTATCCATGGGTTTTTGTTTGGTTCCAAATTGTGTCTGGGGAAGTATTGGATGCAATGTGATGGGGATAGTCACTGGCTAGAAATCTAGTGCTCATCTCTTGATGTCGGAGTAAGCGGGTTGTAGGATTGGAGATGATTCTATCTACTCTCCAATGTTGAGAAATGGGCAAAGATTTCTTGATGTGTTTTGTGTGGCAGCTACTGTAAAGGAGAAGACTATTTTTGTCTGTGGGTTTGGAATATATATCGGTAGATAGGTTGTTGTCGGGGTCCCTGATGACAAGGGTGTCAAGGAAGTTGATCGAATCATAGTCGTAATGAAGAGTGAATGAAAAGTTAGGAGAGATAGTGTTGATATCATTGAAGAAGCCAATGAGTGATTGTTCATTGCCGGTCCAGATGAAGAATATATCGTCGATATATCGTTTCCAAAGGGGAATTGTTGTTGGGAAAGAGGGGGTGTGGGTAGATGAAATCCTCCTCGAATTTGGCCATATATATGTAAGCATATGGGGCACTACGTTGGACCCCATCGCGGTCCCCTGCCGCTGCAAATAGAACGTGTCTTCGAAGAGAAAGAAGTTGTTCTCTAAGACCACCCTAAAGGTATCCAAGCAAAATTGTTTCTGCAGACTATCAAAATCAGTATGTGTATTAAGGAACCACTGGACTGCCTGGAGGCCCCCTTGGTGATCGATGCTGGTATATAAGCTGGTCACGTCCATGGTGACCAGGAAACCATTGTTGGTAATATGGTTGATGTTAGATATGGTTTCCAGGAAGTGAGTGGTGTCCTTCAGATAAGAGGGGGTTTTCAGGATGAAGAGTGTGAGTATCTTTTCCAGGGTATGGGCTAGTGGTGACAGAATGGAGTCCGTAGAAGCAACGATTGGTCAACCGGGGGGGGGGGGGGGAGGTGAGATTCTTGTGTATTTTGGGGAGGGTGTAAAATACGGGTGTAACGGGATGGTTATTGATGAGAAAGTCAGACAATTTGCTGTCTATTGTGGCATTATTAGTGTAGAAGTTGACAAGGTCCTGAATGGTGGAGCGGATGCTCGCAGTGGGGTCCCGTGGGATAGGGGTGTAGGTTGTGGAATCACTGAGCTGGTTCTTAATATCGGTCACATAATAGGATTTATCAAGGACAACAATGGCGCCACCTTTATCGGCAGGTTTTATGATCAGGTGGGGATTGGTTTTAAGTGAGAGAAGGGCTCTAGATTCCTCACTGGTCATATTGTGGCGAAGGTGAATTTGTCCGTGTCCTATATCCGTTTTAATCTTATCAATGTCACGTGTGACTAATGATATGTAGGTCTCTACTGGATGATAATGTCTGGGTGGTTGGAAAGTGCTCGGATTACTAAGGCCTAATCCGCATAGTGTGAGAGAGGTTGCCGGACTAGAATCCATTGTGGGGATTGCAGGATTGGTATTGGAAGGGTTCTGTGGGGTAGCGAAATGGGCTTTTAACCGGAGGTTCCTAAAGAATCTATTAAGTTCCTGCTCCAGGCTGAAGGTGTTAAGTAGAGGCGTGGGACAAAAAGTGAGGCCTTTCTGTAGGACTTGGGTTTCTGTGGGTGTAAGGGTTAATGAGGAAATATTGTAGATGATGTTCTCCCTACCTGGGACCCTGTGGTTATCCTGTGCGGGGGGGGCCCTGTTTCTTGTCCCTCCTGGTTTGCCTCTTGTTTGTGGACCGGTACCTAAAAAAGAAGAGGAGGGACCAGAGTAACTCTGATCGTTGTCCGAGCTGTATGCACTTGTGTAATTCCCTCGATGGGAGGGCCTTCGTTCTGATGGAAATGAGGAGGTGCGCCATTTATAGACCCGATTTTTCAAGTAGTCGTCTTGATCACGAATGAATTTTGATCGTTTGCGGGTCTGCAAGGTCTGCTGGAAGTCCGTGATGGTCTCGTTATTCTTGGTTTTCAATGAGGAGAAGTCAGCAGCAGGGAGGGTCTGGGACAGTTGTTCCTCTATGGTTTTGATGCTGGCATCAACCGTGGCAATCTCTTTCTGCAAGTAATCCAGTGTCAATGCGATGATGTCGAGAGAACACTTATTGAGGATCCCCTTGAATTGATCGCAGTACGAGGGATTGTCAGCAAAGAGGGTTGGCCTTAAGGGAACTCTAAGTCCTCTGGGGATACGCTGAGCCCGGTGGTATTCCGCGAGGGTCACTGCGTGGAGTTCAAGCGATGTGTGTCGCTTCAACTCCTTCAGATAGACCCTGGTGCGGAGCTCCTCCGTAGGTACAGTGAGAAATTGATTAGTCGCGGATATCTCAGCCAAGACAGTCGCGGCTTGATTGTTACTGTACGAGAGTGTTGGGAGAGACATTAGGGGTGCTACGCAGGAGCACCAGCATAAACAAACAATCAACTAGTTAGGAGTAAAGCTGGGCTCAACCGCTGGTATAAAGGAGGTGCTTAAGGAAAAAACGCTACAATAGTATGACAAATCCCAAGCACACAATCAAATGCAAAAGGGTAATGCAAAAAAGTGTTTTTTTTATTATTGAAGGATTACAAGCAGAAAGAAAATGCCACTACCACTAGAGCAAAGCCAAGCCAACGTTTCGGCCTATGTTAGGCCTTTGTCTCAAATGATAAAGATTATTTACACACCAAAGAGTGATCAATCATAGCAAAATATACATATTTACAAAGAGTATATATACACATACGTTATGAGAGAGCTGTGGATATAGACGGATTAAACGTCCAAGAAGGGAGCCACAGGTAGGGCGTTTTGCTTTTCAAGAGTAACTTGCTGAATGGGGAGAGAGATAAAAGAATTAGCACCGCGGGCAAAATAAAAAGCAAACAGTACAGTAGCTACAAGCACGCACTGATGTACTTATCAATCAAAAGAGTGTGCCGGTGGGCAATACAAAGATACACTGTGCCTACAAGCTCTGATCAATAGGAGATGGATGGCATGGAAAGAATATCTGGTAAATTATGGCACATAATACATAAAAATGGGTAAAGAGTAGTGATGAGCGAGTATGCTTGTTACTACTCGGTACTCGCACGAGTATCACTGTACTCGGGCTACTCGGCGGGGACCGAGTAATCTCGCGATACTCGTGCTGTACTCGTGGTCTTCATCCCTGCATGTTGGCGCTTTTTTGAGAGCCAGCCCTCATGCAGGGATTGGCTGGCAGACCACTGCAATGCTACAGCCCTGTTAGTTGTGGAATTGCAGTGATTGGCCGGCCCGCACATCGTGACCGAGCCTTTATACCGGCGGGCGCGCTGTGCTCTGCTCACAGCCATCCAGACAGTCAGTGCAGGGAGAGGGTTGCTGCTTCAGGGAAAGGTTTGCGGCCCTTTATAGTTATTTCCGGAGCAGGGCTGCAAACAGTGTGACCAGAAGTCCTTCTCAGGACATACAATAAGTTGTATACAGGCAGGCAGGGAATAGCCAGGTCGGAGAACAGTAGCAGAGTCCTTCTCAGGACTATTGTTGCTATATACAGGCAAGGTATAGCCAGGTCGGAATACAGGCTAGTGACCAGAAGAGTCCTTGTCAGGACTATTGTAGCAGTATACAGGCAGGCAGGCAGGCAGGGTATATAGCCATTCCTAGTGGTGACCGCATACCAGCCTTCATCATATCTGGGGCTGGTGTACACAGTCTAAAACAGTCCAGATAGTGTCAGACTTCTCAGTAATTGTCGCTCCTAAAAACCTGTTAGGTTCTTAGTGCGTCCGTGCTTGCATTTAAAAACCGCACGTGTGTGCCTGTCGGTGGCAGCGTACAGGTGCACTTGTGTGCGTTTTTCACAAACTATTATATAACGCACAAGTGTAGTGTATAATACACGTCAGTCAGCAGTGGCTGATAGTGTCAGACTTCTCAGTAATTGTCGCTCCTAAAAACCTGTTAGGTTCTTATTGCGTCCGTGCTTGCATTTAAAAACCGCACGTGTGTGCCTGTCGGTGGCAGCGTACAGGTGCACTTGTGTGCGTTTTTCACAAACTATTATATAACGCACAAGTGTAGTGTATAATAATACACGTCAGTCAGCAGTGGCTGATAGTGTCAAACTTCTCAGTAATTGTCGCTCCTAAAAACCTGTTAGGTTCTTAGTGCGTCCGTGCTTGCATTTAAAAAACGCACGTGTGTGCCTGTCGGTGGCAGCGTACAGGTGTACTTGTGTGCGTTTTTCACAAACTATTATATAACGCACAAGTGTAGTGTATAATAATACACGTCAGTCAGCAGTGGCTGATAGTGTCAGACTTCTCAGTAATATTTGTTGCTCCTAGAAACCTGTTAGGTTCTTAGTGCGTCCGTGCTTGCATTTAAAAACCGCACGTGTGTGCCTGTTGGTGGCAGCGTACAGGTGCACTTGTGTGCGTTTTTCACAAACTATTATATAACGCACAAGTGTAGTGTATAATACACGTCAGTCAGCAGTGGCTGATAGTGTCAGACTTCTAAGTAATATTTGTCGCTCCTAAAAACCTGTTAGGTTCTTAGTGCGTCCGTGCTTGCATTTAAAAACCGCACGTGTGTGCCTGTTGGTGGCAGCGTACAGGTGCACTTGTGTGCGTTTTTCACAAACTATTATATAACGCACAAGTGTAGTGTATAATAATACACGTCAGTCAGCAGTGGCTGATAGTGTCAGACTTCTCAGTAATATTTGTCGCTCCTAAAAACCTGTTAGGTTCTTAGTGCGTCCGTCGTTGCATTTAAAAACCGCACGTGTGTGCCTGTTGGTGGCAGCGTACAGGTGCACTTGTGTGCGTTTTTCACAAACTATTATATAACGCACAAGTGTAGTGTATAATACACGTCAGTCAATAGTGGCTGATAGTGTCAGACTTCTCAGTAATATTTGTCGCTCCTAAAAACCTGTTAGGTTCTTAGTGCGTCCGTGCTTGCATTTAAAAACCGCACGTGTGTGCCTGTCGGTGGCAGCGTACAGGTGCACTTGTGTGCGTTTTTCACAAACTATTATATAACGCACAAGTGTAGTGTATAATACACGTCAGTCAGCAGTGGCTGATAGTGTCAGACTTCTCAGTAATTGTCGCTCCTAAAAACCTGTTAGGTTCTTATTGCGTCCGTGCTTGCATTTAAAAACCGCACGTGTGTGCCTGTCGGTGGCAGCGTACAGGTGCACTTGTGTGCGTTTTTCACAAACTATTATATAACGCACAAGTGTAGTGTATAATACACGTCAGTCAGCAGTGGCTGATAGTGTCAGACTTCTCAGTAATTGTCGCTCCTAAAAACCTGTTAGGTTCTTAGTGCGTCCGTGCTTGCATTTAAAAACCGCACGTGTGTGCCTGTCGGTGGCAGCGTACAGGTGCACGATTTGCACAAACTTGGATATAACGCACAAGTCTAGTGAATACACGTCAGCACAGCATTGCAAAATGCGCAAGTGCGTTGGCAAGGAACAAGGAAGTGGACGTGATGGTGGTGCAGGCAGAGGCCGAGGTCGTGGGCAAGCTCTAATTTCGCCACAACAAAGGGCCACATCTAGTCGCTCGCACGTCCTGACCCTAATTCTTGGGGACCGCAGCAGTACACCGCTCTTGAACCAAGACCAGTGTCAACAGGTTGTTAGTTGGATAGCGGATAATGCTTCCAGTCAGATTGGCACCACCACAAACACTCTGTCTTCCACACGGTCAAGTGTCAGTAGCCGTGATACTGCACCGCACATTTCAGAACCTGTTCCTCCTTCCTACCACAAGGCTGAGTACACGTCCACGGACATTACTGATCCCACACTTGGACACTCGGAAGAGCTGTTCACGTTTCCATTCGCACATTCTGGCCTCTCGCCAGCTCATGTTGAAGT
The DNA here is from genome assembly GCF_048569485.1 of Anomaloglossus baeobatrachus. Lineage (NCBI taxonomy): Eukaryota > Metazoa > Chordata > Amphibia > Anura > Aromobatidae > Anomaloglossus > Anomaloglossus baeobatrachus. Next base: position 128,046,016 of record NC_134360.1, read on the forward strand.
GGGTCATGAGGAGATCGTATGTACAGATGCCCAAATATTTGAGCAGCCACGTTCTCACGAAGTTGGCAACGTGTCTCAACAAGGGGTGGACGATGATGAGACACAATTGTCAGGAAGTCAGGAGGAGGAGCAGGGTGCGGAAGAGGAAGACGACGTGGTGGATGATCCAGTAACTGACCCAACATGGCAGGAGGATATGCAGAGCGAGGACAGCAGTGCACAGGGGGAGGGAGGCGTAGCATCCCAACAGGCAGTAAGAAGCAGGGTGGTGGCTCCAGGCAGAAGTCAGGCAACCGTTCCCCGGAACAACAACACGACACAAGGTGCCTGTACAAATGTTAGGTCTTCCCGAGTCTGGCAGTTTTTTAAGTTGGCTCCAGATGATTCTAAAAAGGCCATTTGCAACACCTGCCGTGCCAGCATCAGCAGGGGTACGAAAACTAGCAGCCTGACCACCACCAGCATGATCAGGCACATGTCAGCCAAGCACCCGACTTTGTGGGAAGTACAACAGAGTCGAGGAGCAGTGCTTGCTGATGTCACTGCTACGTCTTCGCTGGTTGTGCATGCGAGCCAATCCCCTGTCCATGCTGCCTGCGAACAAGCCTCCTCCGGTCCTGCACCTGCAGTTGCCTACGCAGAAATAACACCATCATCAAGCACGTCCTTGTCCCAGCGCAGCGTTCAGTTATCCATTCAGCAAACCTTTGAACGCAGGCGCAAATACACTGCCAACGAACCACATGCCACAGTTCTAAATGCTAACATTTCGCGACTGCTTGTGCTGGAAATGTTGCCTTTTAGGCTGGTGGAGACAGAAGCATTCCGCGACCTGATGGCGGCAGCTGTCCCACGTTACTCGGTCCCCAGCCGCCACTATTTCTCCCGGTGTGCCGTCCCCGTATTGCATAACCACGTGTCACAAAACATCACACGTGCCCTGAACAATGCTGTTTCACCCAAAGTCCACCTAACCACAGACACGTGGACAAGTGCTTGTGGGCAAGGCCGCTACATCTCGTTGACGGCACACTGGGTTAATATTGTGGAAGCTGGGACCCAGTCTGAGCGAGGGACGGAACACGTCCTTCCCACACCAAGGTTTGCAGGCCCTACCTCAGTCAGGGTTTCACCCACACTCTACAGCTCCGGAATGTCATGCTCTTCAGCCTCCTCCTCCTCCTGTGCATCCTCATCCACTTTACCCTCCACACCAGTCCCAAGCTGGAAGCACTGCAGCACTGCCTCGGCGAAGCGGCAACAGGCTGTGCTGAACCTAATCTGCATAGGTGACAAACCCCACAATGCAGAAGAGGTGTGGACAGCTCTGAAACAGCAGGCAGATTACTGGCTCACACCTCTGAACCTAAAGCCAGGAAAGGTCGTGTGTGACAATGGCCGAAACCTGGTGGCGGCTTTGAGGTGAGGCCAGCTGACACATGTTCCATGCGTGGCCCATGTGCTCAACCTCGTGGTTCAGCGGTTTCTAAAGTCATACCCAGAGCTGTCTGATCTGCTGGTAAAAGTTCGACGCCTGTCTGCACATTTTCGAAAGTCACCTACTGCTTCAGCCGGCCTTGCCGGCTTTCAGCGCCGTTTGCATCTTCCGGCTCACAGACTGGTGTGTGATGTCCCCACGCGTTGGAATTCAACTCTGCACATGTTGGTCAGGATATGTGAGCAGAAGAGGGCAGTTGTTGAGTACCTGCATCACCTAAGCCGTCGGGAAATGGGTCAAACTCCACACATAACACCTGAGGAGTGGAGATGGATGTCCGACCTATGTACCATCCTCCAAAACTTTGAGGACTCCACCAAGATGGTGAGTGGTGATGACGCCATTATTAGCGTCACCATACCGCTACTCTGCCTTCTAAAACGGTCTCTGCTCAAAAACAAACATGATGCATTGCAGGCGGAGCGCGATGAGTTGCAGCAAGAAACAGTAGTGGGTGTGGGTGATAACACACAGCCCAGCCTCGTCTCATCACAACGTGCAGTGGAGGACTATGACGAGGAGGAGGATGAAGACATGGAGCAACTCTCTGGCCAAATTGAGGATATGACATGCACACCAGTCATATCCTCGGTTCAGCGTGGCTGGCCAGAGGACAGGGTAGATGAGGAGAAGGAGGACAGCATGTTCAGTCATCGTGTTGGTCAGGCTACTGAAGTCCTGGCTGTTAAGAGTCTGGCGCACATGGCTGACTTTATGGTAAGCTGCCTGTCTCGTGACCCTCGCGTTAAGAACATCTTGGCCGACAATCATTACTGGTTGGTAACACTGTTAGACCCACGCTACAAGGAGAACTTTATGTCTCTTATTCCCGAGGCGGAGAGGTCAACCAAAATGCAGCAGTTCCGGAAGGCCATAGTCACGGAAGTAGGCAAAGCATTCCCCTCACAAAACGCTAGCGGCATAGGTCAGGAATCAGTGGACAACCAAGGCGTACAGCCGAGAGAGGCACAAGTCCAATCCGCCAGAGGTAGGGGAACAGTCTTTAAGATGTGGGACAGTTTTCTCAGCCCCTCACGTACCACAGCCCCTGAGGTGCGGGGTAGTGCCACAAGAAATCCTAAGTTTGCCCAGATTCTCAAGGAGTACCTTGCAGATCGAAGAACTGTACTCTGACATTCCTCTGTGCCTTACAATTATTGGGTATCCAAGGTGGACACGTGGCATGAATTGGCTCTCTACGCCTTGGAAGTCCTGGCCTGCCCTGCCGCTAGCGTTTTGTCAGAGCGTGTTTTTAGTGCCGCAGGTGGAATCATTACAGATAAACGCACCCGCCTGTCAACTGAAAATGCTGACAGGCTGACTCTGATCAAGATGAACAAGGGTTGGATTGGGCCAGACTTCACCACACCACCAGCAAATGAGAGCGGAATTTAAAGTTTGTAACGGGAATTTGCCATGTACCTCCACTCACCCATGGGTACACACTTCTGGACTTTGGATAATCGCTGGACTGCTCCTCCTTCTCCTCATGCGCCACCATGATGACCGTTACAATAGTTAGGCCTTTGTTTCAGGTATACCCCCAGTGGTAAATTTTTTCGCCCATTCTTTGCAGAATGGACATTACAACGACAGGAGACCCGCTCCTTTGCAATGGGAACAATGTTTTGAGGCCCTCATGCACGTCTCTATCCAGGGACAACGTGGAGCCTCCCAATTTTTGGTTGCCCTGCCTAAGGGCTATACTATAATACACCCACTTCCTGACAATGGACACTTAATGTTTTGAGGCCCTCATGCACGTCTCTATCCAGGGACAACGTGGAGCCTCCCAATTTTTGGCTGCCCTGCCTAAGGGCTATACTATAATACACCCACTTCCTGACAATGGACACTTAATGTTTTGAGGCCCTCATGCACGTCTCTATCCAGGGACAACGTGGAGCCTCCCAATTTTTGGCTGCCCTGCCTAAGGGCTATACTATAATACACCCACTTCCTGACAATGGACACTTAATGTTTTGAGGCCCTCATGCACGTCTCTATCCAGGGACAACGTGGAGCCTCCCAATTTTTGGTTGCCCTGCCAAAGGGCTATACTACAATAGACCCACTTCCTTACAATAGGCACTTCAGGTTTACAGGCCCTCATGTACGTCTCTATCCAGGGACAACGTGGAGCCTCCCAATTTTTGGCTGCCCTGCCAAAGGGCTATACTACAATAGACCCACTTCCTTACAATAGGCACTTCAGGTTTACAGGCCCTCATGCACGTCTGTATGCAGGGGCATTGGTGAACCTCACAATTTTGGACTGCCCTGGCAAAGGAAAATACTACAAAGACTCACTTCCTCAACATGGGCACATTAGACTCAGAGGCCTTTATGTACGTCTCTTCTCAGGGACATCGGAGTGCCACACAATGTTTTACGTAAAATCTTTCATGTATTAATCTCAAAAAGTAACATACATTAGCTCTATCTCACTATTGGGTATGTGCCCTTAACATTTCCGCCATGAAAATTCATTTTGGTGTCATTTTTGAAGGTTTTCTGGTCAGTCCGTAAAAATGGCGTAAAACGCGGACAAAATTGTTCACAGCTGTGACTTTTGAGTGATAAATGCTTCAAGGGGTCTTCCCCATGCTGTTGCCATGTCATTTGAGCACTCTTCTGAGACTTTTGTGCCATTTTTAGGGTTTCTACATGCTGCCGGGGGTCATTTCACAAAAATACTCGGGTCTCCCATAGGATAACATTGGGCTCGGTGCTCGGGCCGAGTACACGAGTATCTTGGGATGCTCGGCCCGAGCCTCGAGCACCCGAGCTTTTTAGTACTCGCTCATCACTAGTAAAGAGGTCTTATCTTGGAGGGCAGAACCAGGAGGAGGCAACAGAATAGACAATGCAACTGCTGTCATATGGGTATTGCAACTTAGGTTTAAACTAGATGTTGGATGTTATAGTCCAGTGCAATAGCATACAGGCAAACAGTGAATAGTATATCGCTTATAACATACCCAGAGTCAAGGAGGCATGAGAGGTGAGTGGAGAGGTAGAAAGAGTGCCTATGGAAAAAAAACAGGATACAACAGTATTATGTGGCTATACACATGGAAACCAGGGAGCTGGTCAGAACTCAGGAGCTTATAGCGTGGTGTTACCTTTAAGAGCACAGGGGCATAGGGACGGGGTCCCAGAGGTGCAAGCAGGAGGCATGTGGCAGTTTTGTCTATGGAGGAGCGCCTATTTAAATGCTGGAGGATACTTCCTGGTATGTGTCATAGATGCTAATGCGCATGCGCGCGTGACGTCAATGGTGATGTGGGCGTGTATCTGCGCATGCTTGTTAAGTCAACAGCGGGGCGGGAATAGATCTGTGGGGAGGTGATGTACTGTACTGTGTGCGCGTGCGTGCGTGACATCACAGCGGGGGCGGAATAAGGAAGAGGAATCCCTGCATGTGTGTGTTATTACGTGACTGGTGACGCAAGTGCGCGCTTGCGCATTGTGTCGTTGGAGTGGTGCAGGGATCTGTGGACGGGGGATGTATAGTATAGGTGGCAGTGTGTGTTATGTGTATGCGTAGTATGTGAATGAGGGGTGGATTCCTAGGATGTATAGGGAAGGGATTGAATGCAACTGTGGAGAGGAAATAAAGATGCTAAAAAGGGGGTAATGTATGATGATAGAGAGAGGTGAAGGTGTGTGGTATATAGAAAAGATAGAGTGATAGCCTGAGTAAAGAGGATACTCTGTAATAAACGTGGGGTTGAAATATACGCAAGGGAACATTCCCTTGTGTCCATTGTGTGCAGTGTTCCAACGACACCAAAGGGGAATTTTTTACACATCCTAGAACTGGCAAGCAATACCCTATCAAAGGTTTCTATACATGTGACACGAATTTTGTGATTTATCTAATCAAATGCCCCTGCAGTCTCGGATATGTTGGGGAGACGACCCAGCATATCCGAGACCGCATTAGTAAACACTAATCTACTATACGCTGCGGCCAGACCGTGCTCCCTATCCCAGCACACTTTGCAGTCAGGGGACACTCAGTTTCCCAACTGAGATTTCAGGTACTGGAACATGTCCCACTACCCAGAAGGGGCGGCAATAGGGTGCAAATCCTCCGGGATCGTGAGGCGTACTGGATCGATACATTGTAAACTCTTGAACCGTGGGGCTTGAACAGGGAATATGAAACAAACTACTAACCTTTTCTTTGTACATATGCATATAGACCTGTACTTATGTGTTTTGTATTTACTTATTGCCTTTGTATACCCAGTTGTCCTAATCTATCTTGTTCTTTTTTAGAGGTACTGACCACTCGCTTCAACCCCTAAAAACTTTCCTCACGACTGGCACCAATTCTTCACCAGGTAGCATCCCTAAACCCCCCCCCCCCGCCCTTCCAGGTTGCATACAGACATACATTGGCCCTCTTCATGTTTCACAGTAACATACATTTCTTATGTGCCCTAATTGCATACACACACATATGCATCCATATCCATCCCATCCTTTTTCTCTACCTTACATATATCTCTCTCCCCTCTTTCCCTCATACATATATTTCAACCCCACGTTTATTACAGAGTATCCTCTTTACTCAGGCTATCACTCTATCTTTTCTATATACCACACACCTTCACCTCTTCCTTATTCCGCCCCCGCTGTGACGTCACGCACGCACGCGCACACAGTACAGTACATCACCTCCCCACAGATCTATTCCCGCCCCCCCGCTGACTTCACGCGCATGCGCAAATACACGCCCACGTCACCATTGATGTCACGCGCGCATGCGCATTGGCATCTATGACACATACCAGAAAGTATCCTCCAGCATTTAAATAGGCGCTCCTCCATAGACCACACTGCCACATGCCTCCTGCCTGCACCTCTGGGACCCCGTCCCTATGCCCCTGTGCTCTTAAAGGTAACACCACGCTATAAGATCCTGACTTCTGACCAGCTCCCTGGTTTCCATGTGTATAGCCACTTAATACTGTTGTATCCTTGACTCTGGGTATGTTATAAGCCATATACTATTCACTGTTTGCCTGTATGCTATTGCACTGGACTATAACATCCAGCATCTAGTTTAAACCTAAGTGGCAATAATACCCATATGATAGTAGTTGCATTGTCTGTTGCCTCCTCCTGGTTCTTTACCCATTTTTATGTATTATGTTCCATAATTTACCAGGTTTTCTTTCCATGCCATCCATCACCTATGGATCAGAGCTTGTAGGCACAGTGTATCTTTGTAATGCTTATTCTTTTATCTCTCTCCCCATTCAGCAAGTTACTCTTGAAAAGCAAAACGCCCTACCTGTGGCTCGCTTCTTGGACGTTTAATCCGTCTATATCCACAGCTCTCTCATAACGTATGTGTATATATACTCTTTGTAAATATGTATATTTTGCTATGATTGATCACTCTTTGGTGTGTAAAGCCTGCTTTACACCTTACAATTAGGGATGCGATCTCGTATGCGATGTGACACGCCCAGGTCGCATATGCGATTTAATGAGATTGCACGTTGGTCGTTTATTTGCTGTCACACGTGCGTTAGTAGTATGTGTTAAATTGGCCAATATTGTGTGCGATATGTGAGATCATGTGTTCTGTGACGTTTGGTTTTTTTCCCCATTTAGAATGCAAATCTTACAAATTGATAACACCCTTTTTTTCATTCAATTAACAAATCCATCAATCAACGCACGTACGGTCGTAATTTCTGTTATAAACTACACCTGACCGATATGCGATGTATTCGTGACTATAAAAGGCTTTCAATGCATGTATAATGTGGCATACCACATATACGCAACCGCACGTGCGTTCTGAAAGGGAATTTTTTTTTTCCTTGGTTTGTCCTTGTTGCATTACAAACTTGCAAGGTAATTATTTATAAATGTTGTTATTGTTTGTTTTTCTTTTCTAAAGATTTTAGTCATATCTCAAAAGTATGCTTTAACTATCTTAAGATTTTTTTTTTTTTTTTTGTTTTTTCCATTTAATATTAATTTGTGTTTTAACATGTTCACTGAAACTTCCTTTTCATCTCCTATCCAGATGTGTACAACTCATAATGAAGCGTTTATTAGACAGTTCATCGAGAAATATCAAGATTTGCCATGTTTATGGCAAGTTAAATCTACAGACTACAGCAACAGGATAGTTAAACGTAGAGCATATCTTCAGTTGGTGGAAATAGTGAAAATCCATTACCCAACAGAACAAGTTGATATAAATGTTGTAAAAAAAAAAATACAAGGTCTACGGACCGTATTTAAAAAAGAACTTAAAAAAATTGAAGAATCCAAGCGGTCTGGCGCTGGAACAGATGATATTTATGTTCCACGTCTATGGTATTTTGATTTGTTATTATTTATACGTGATCAAGAAATTGCAAGAACAAGTTCAAGCCTACTCCCATTGCAGGAGGATGACACTGTGCATTTTCAATCCGAGGTATATTTTTTTGTTTTTTTAACATTATTTAAAAAAAAATTGTTTTGTTTTTTTTTTTAAAAAATTAAAAATTAGATTATTACATTATTTTATGAGGTATTAAATGTTTAATGTTGACTACAAAGGAAAAAGTATGCATAATTATTTGAACTTTGCTAACAAAAAATTTTTTTTTTCAGAACAATAGTAACGCAAGCCAGCCAAGCACAGAAGAAACCATAACAACCCAGAATGATGTTGAAGAGCCGTTTGAAGACGTACAGGAAAGCTCAACTCCAACATCAAGTATGAGATTATTGTCCCGTCGCAAAAGAAAGCTGCCACAACCTCCGAAATCAACTGATTTAGTTGGCTTGTGCCACAATATCATTGAAAAATTTAATAAAAAACCAGTCAGCGGTTTTGCACAATATCTTGATGAAAAAATGCAACATATGGATACTGATCAAAAAAAACATGGTGAAAGAGTGATTTTGGAAGTGGTACGGGCTGGAGAAAATGGGGAATTAAATGCTTCTTCAACATACAATAATGCTAATCAGGCTGGGCCATCATCTTTTTTTACTGAGGCTTCATCCCAAACGATGGAGGTGGAGGAAACACCTTCCAAGATTATATCCAGACCTCTAAAAAGCCGACCAGGTCGCAGAAAATTTTGATTTAGCCCAAAACATTATATTTCCATATTTTCAAGATGGTGAAATATTGTTTGTAATATGTGAATTTAACATAAATAAAAAAATGTTCAAGCCTTATCTTGTTTGTTTGTCTAAATATTTTTTTAATCATAATGAAACAATCATTTTTTATGAAAAAAAAAAATAAATAAAAAATAATTGTTTTGGTTAATAAAAAAAAAAAAACATCTTTGTCAACACACAATCGAGAGAAAATTATTATATTATTGCATGTAATAAAATGTTGTTGATGTTTATAACTCACACCTTTCATCAACACAAAATAATATTCTATGTAAGGCATAAAAGGTAATTTAAAAATAAAAAAAACAAAACAAAATCACACACTAAAAAATTACAACATTTCCTCTTGCCAACTTACAGCACCAGTACTATTGAAGTAACTACAATAATGGTCTCTATTGGCAACGGCTTCCATTCCCCTACTACCAGTAGAACGTGGAATTTGCAAGGAGGCAAGATTGGCATCATGTTCTCGCCATGCTCCTAGTGTCATATTGCCATTTAAATTATTATCTGCATCTGCATAGCCTGATGGCATATAGGTTGCCGAATCCCTTTTACGGAGGAAATTATGCAGTATGCAGCACGCTAATACTACACTATCAATTGATGTTAACTTCAAATTAATAGGCGTATACAAAATTCGAAAACGGCTAGCCATAATTCCAAAGGCATTTTCAACAACGCGTCGAGCACGTGAAAGCCTGTAATTATATATTCTACGTGCTCTATTCAATGTTGCCATAGGATATGGTTTAATTAAATTTTTGTGCAGTGGGAAGGCCTCGTCGCCAATTATTACAAAATTTAAATTTTCTACGGTTTGTCTGTTATTAGGAAATGGAATTTGAGAATTAAAAAGCCGTTGGCCAAACAATGTTCTTTGTAATACTCCACCATCAGAGACTCTACCATTAATTCCAACATCAACAGTTACAAACTCATAGTGTGCGTTCACCAGGGCCATGAGAATAACACTGAAATAACCTTTATAATTAAAAAAAAAAGAACCACTGTTGTGGGGCTGAGTGATGCGGATGTGTTTCCCATCTATTGCGCCTCCGCAATTAGGAAACTGCCAAAGATGTAGGAAATCCTCAGAAATTTTGGACCAATCATTTGCATTTTTGGGAAAAGGCATATATTCTCTTAAGCAATTTATCATAGCAACACAAGTTTCGGGGATAAGCCTACTGAGAAGGGACCGTGATATTGCAGAGGAGAACTGTAGGTCTGTTAATGAGCGTCCAGTTGCCAGGAAACGCAGGGTGACAGCTACACGCTCTTCAACTGTTACCGCAGGTCTCATAACTGTGTCTTGCCTTTGTATGAATGGTTTAACTTTTGAAACAATGTACAAAAAAGAATCCTCCGACATCCTCAAATAATTCCGATAATCGTGTGGATGGGTGTCTTGCAATTCCCTTAGGAGGTGCATATGGGTTATTACTGGACGTCGAATTAGCCATTCTCGTGACCAAAGTCGCCGTACTTGTGGGTTTTCTACCCTAGTTTCTTCCTCCTCCTCTATGGACGCTGTGTGTACCAAACCAATGGCTAAAACAGCATATTCTTGTTCTGACAACATGATCAACCTAATAATGGAAATGATATTGGTAAATTTAATTGCATGCTATGTGTGGCTTTCTCATTTTTCTATTGATTTTTTAAATATAAATTTTGTAAAAATTTATGAAAAAAATTTACAAAGAAAAAAGTTTAATTTTAAATAAAACAAAAAAAAAAAATTAAAAATAAAATAAACTTACCTCAAATAAGAAAAAAATGGAAAAAACAATGTATGCAGAAAGATCGCAATAAGGACACCGATGCGCTACCACGAAAGACAGCAGTCTAAACACACATATACATCATTGCAGTTTAACAAAGCAGTGGAAAACCTATTTAAGGAGTCATTACGCTGTAACGCATGTGCGATTAATTACCTTGATGGCGGTGGGCATACAAAATTGACATGCAAAGACACACCCACACAGCTTATGACGTTTCAAAGTTTAACTAAAAAAATCGTATGATGGATGTCACACGTTACAATTGACCAGTTTCGTACTACCAAACGTCCAATGTATGAGGAATAAACGACGTGTATGCGATCACCGTATTTGCGTTCAATCTCGATCGCACGTAGGTTTCACACGCAAATACGTCACGAACGATGCCGGATGTGCGTCACTTACAACTTGACCCCGACGACGGATTGAAAGATCTATTGAAGCGTGTAAACCAGGCTTTAATAATCTTTATCATTTTCTCATAGGCAAGACCTTGACAAAGGCCTAACATAGGCCGAAATGTTGGCTTGTCTTTGCTCTAGTGGTAGTGGCATTTTCTTTCTGCTTGTAATCCTTCAATAATAAAAAAACAACACTTTTTTGCATTACCCTTTTGCATTTGATGGTGTGCTTGGGATTTGTCATACTACTCTCCACAATAGAAGCACAGTCTATTCTTCCGTCTGAACCCCTGCCGACTAGCATGAGAAAGGACCCTATCACACTCCATAGGCTCCAAAGGCTGTTCCACAGGCACAAAATCAGCAGGTATCTTCCTGCGCTCACGTAACCGCCTATCAATCTGAATGGCCAAGGTCATAGAGGCATCAAGACCAGAAGGGACGGGGAATCCCACCATTACATCCTTCACATTATCAGCAATACCCTTCCGAGAAAGACCCGCAAGCGCATCATCATTCCATTTGGTAAGGACCGCCCACTTTAGAAATTTCTAACAAAAAGTTTCTGCAGAATCCAAATCCTGAGTTAAGGACAACAAGGCCTTTTCTGCTCGGTCCACAATATTGGGTTCATCATATAATAATCCCAAGGCCTGAAAAAAGGAGTCCATATCACTGAGAATCGGATCATCAGACGCTAAAGAGAAGGCCCAGTCCTGAAGATCACCACGCAGTAAGGAGATGACAATCTTGACCTGCTGTACGGGATCCCCTGAGGACTTAGAGCGCCGGTCAAAAAATAATTTACAATTATTTTTGAAGCTCAAAAACCTCGACCTATCTCCCGATAGAAATTCAGGAACGGGAATCTAAAGCCCACTTTACATGCTGCAATGTATCTTACAATGTGTTGGCGGGGTCACGTGCTAAGTGACGCACATCCAGCATTGTAAGTTACATTGCAGTGTGTGACAGGTACATGCGATTGCGATTGAACGTTAAAACGTTCATCGCATTCACATCGTTCTTTTCTCTAGAATTGAACGTCAGATTGTTCAACGTTCCCGGGGTAGCGCACATCGCAGTGTGTGACACCCCGGGAACGATGAACAGATCTTACCTGCGTCCTGCGGCTCCCGGCCAGCAATGCGGAAGGAAGGAGGTGGGCGGGATGTTTATGTCACGCTCAGCTACGCCCCTCCGCTTCTATTGGCCGGCTGCCACGTGACGTCGATGTGACGCCGAATGTCCCTCCCACTCCAGGAAGTGGACGTTCGCCGCCCACATCGAGGTCGTATGGAAGGTAGTATGCGTGACGGGGGTTAATCGTTTGTGTTGCACATTCAACAAATTGAACGTGCTGCACATACGATGGGGGCGTTGCAAATCGCATGCAATATCGTATGCGAAATTGCAATGTGTAAAGCAGGTTTTAGGCTCTGCAAGGGGAGTCTGTGCAAGATAAGACTCTATACGACGAACCTTAGCATCAAGATGAGCAACACGCTCACCCAACTCATCCATGCTAGAAAAAAGAAATCTTCCACGTAACCCAAAGAAGAAGAGGAAAAACAAAACAAAAAAATTTCTCAGCAGACTTATTTTTTTTTTCCTTCTTAAGAGTACCCTTTAGATTTGTTGGCCGGATGTACTGTTATCATCCGGAACCATGGAAGACCACCATAAATCATTGGTAAAAGGTGACAAGGTGACAAGAGCATTGGCAACTAATCTGGCCGCCATCCCCTTACTAACCATCAACACTAGAAGTAGCCGAGGGGTGAACTAACATCTTGTGCACCGCGAACCCAGCCGGAGAACCAGCTATCCTAAAGGAAGGAAAGATGAATAACTCTCTGCCTCAGAAAATAAAGAATAGCAAGCCCCCCACATTCAAAGACTGCGGTGATATAGGAAAACACAATACACAGATAGATGATAGGATTAGCAAAAGGTGAGGCCCTACTGACTAAATAGGACAGGATAGGAAAGGGGCTGATGGTGGCCAGAGAAAAATCCTACAAAAGTCCAAATACCTGATAGTCCAAAAAAAACCTCAGCTCACTAGATCTAAACTCCGTCCTATACCAACCTATTGTATTGTGGAAAAAAAATTAAGTATCTCTATGTATGAGTATGAAGGGGTAGGCTCGCGACAAGCAGAACTTTTGCATCAGAGCCAATGCCGCTTTATCTAAGTTTCTAGTTAGTGTTGCTCTTATAGCATGCTTTCAACCATTGTCTCTTAAAAGGATAGACTTCCTCTTTATTCTCAGTATTTGGCAGAGGCGGTATCTTTACAGCCAGGAATTCTCAAGAATGAGAAGTAGCCACCTTTCCCAACAATCCATTAAGAATGCCAGTCACTTTACAAAAATTCCTCTAATAATCTAAACACGATTTCAATACTAATTATTGCAGACTCAAAAAATAAACACATTTATTTTAAGCATACAAAGATAAGGACTCGGGAAGTAGCACGCCCAGCAGTAGAATCAAACATATAGAAGACCTTTCCCTGAAATCAAACATCTGCCTATAATATACTGTGGCGCCTGGTCCTGGGCTTCTTGCCAAACTTGGCTGGGCAGCGGGTCTAAGTTCACCTGTTGTTGCTGGACATGCAACTTCTCAGCTGGTGGCCGGTGGAACGCAGGCAACTCGATTTCTTCGAGGTCATCATCTTCCGGCCCCTCTCCCAACAGGTGGGGCATCCGGGAGAGTGCGTCTGCGTTAGCATTTTTACAGCCGGCTCGGTACTTGATGGTGAAGTCATAGTTAGCCAACCTGGCCACCCACCGCTGCTCCAATGCACCCAGCTTAGCTGTATCCAGATGGGATAACGGGTTATTGTCCGTATAAGTGGTGAACTTGGCTGCCGCTAGGTAATGGCGGAATCGCTCGGTGATGGCCCACACCAGTGCTAAGAGCTCAAGCTTGAAAGAGCTGTAGTTCTCAGGGTTCCTTTCCGTAGGTCGGAGTTTCCGGCTAGCATAGGCGATCACCTTCTCCCTTCCATCCTGGACCTGGGACAACATGGCCCCCAAGCCCACATTACTGGCATCAGTGTAGAGGATGAACGGAAGGCTGTAGTCCGGGTATGCTAGGATCTCTTCCCCGGTCAAGGCCGTCTTCAACCAGCGGAAGGACTCTTCGTGTTTCTCTTCCCACACCAACGGGGACCCTGGAGCTCTGCCGCCTTTGGTCTGTCCCACGAGGAGATCTTGCATAGGGGCAGCCATCTTCGTGTATCCTTTAATAAAGCGGCGGTAGTAGCCTACCAGACCCAGGAACTATCTCACTTCCCTCACCATGGTTGGCTGGGGCCAGTCCTGAATGGCGGTGATCTTTTCGGGATCAGGGGCGACGCCCTCCGCGCCCACCACATGTCCGAGGTACTGCACTCTGGGCTTCAATAGATGGCACTTGGAGGGCTTCAATTTCATCCCATACTTGGCAAGGGACACAAACACCTCAGCCAGGTGCTCCAGGTGGGCTTCATACGTCTGTGAGTATACAATTACATCCTCCAGGTACAGCAAGACGGTCTCAAAATTCAGATGTCCCAGACAGCATTCCATCAGCCGTTGGAAGGTTCCAGGGGTGTTGCACAGCCCGAACGGCATGCTGTTGAACTCACAGAGTCCCATGGGTGTAGCGAAGGCAGTCTTCTCATGGTCTTCAGGCGCCACAGCCACCTGCCAGTACCCACTGGTGAGGTCAAGGGTAGAGAAGTAGTTAGCGGTTCTCAGCGCGGCCAGTGACTCTTTAATACAGGGCAGAGGATAGGCATCTTTATGCGTTATCTGGTTAATCTTCCAGTAATCCACACACATTCTCATGGTACCATCCTTTTTCTTTACCAGCACCAGCGGTGTTGGCCCAGGGACTGCAGCTATCCCAAATAACCCCTGCCTCCTTCATGTTCCTCAACATGTCTTTGGCGCATTGGTAGTGTGCGGGTGGGATAGGTCTGTATCTCTCTTTAATGGGGGGATGCTCGCCGGTGGGGATGTGGTGTTGGACCCCTTTAATCCGCCCAAAATCTAGTGAATGTTTGCTGAAAACCTGCTCGTACTCCTGTACCACCTGGTATACCCCTTCTTTGTGATGTGTGGGGGTATCATCAGTGCCTACATGAAACTCTTGACACCACTCATCTAACCGTTCAGGGGATGTGTGGTGACTGGCAGAAGGCAGTGAGGTCGGGGGAACGGTCTCCTGGATGGCGTGGGGATCTAGGGTAAGCAGCTTGGCAAGGGTGGCGTACCGGGGAAGCCTGACCTCCTCCTCCCTGCAATTTAACACACTTACGGGCACTCTCCCTTTCTTGACGTCTACCACCCCCCGGGCGGCCATTACTGTAGGCCAGAGTTCGGAGGGCATGGGCTCTACCATGGCTGGGTAATCACGCCCCTGGGGACCTACCGCTGCCCTGCACCAAATCATCATTTCACTCCTGGGAGGCACAATCAAAGGGGCCGCATCCATCACTCTCACTCCCCCAATCTCCCCTCCTGTTGAGTTCACTTGCTGCCGATACATCAAGGCCCGGATCTCACACTGCACAGCCCTCTGTCGGCCTCCTGCTGCGGTGGCGGCCAGCTGCTGCAGCAGGGTCAGTACCTCACTCATGCAGTGCTCCATCACATTAGTCCCTAGCACTACCTTCGGGTTATGGTTGCTGGGTTAATTCATTATCACAATCATTCCCTGGTGCTGCAATTCAGCCCGTCCCACGGTTATGTCCACTTGTTTATATCCACTTGGGTCAAGGGGAGTCCATCAGCTGCGATCAGTGTCATGCTGCCGTCTGGAGGGGCAAGTTCATCATTCCCCCAATACTGCTGATACAGTGTGTATGGTATTGTGGTTACCTGGGATCCAGTGTTCAGGAGTGCCATCAGCGGGATGCCGTCCACTGCCAGAGGGATGATGGGCCGGGCTCCGATGTACCAGTCCCACCAGTCCAGGGGGCCACTGGGTTCTACTCCTGAGGATTGGCCCTTGGCCCCAGGGGTTGCTCGTTTAACGGACACCGTCGGGAGTAGTGGCCGGGCTTGCCGCACCTGTAACAAATCAGAGGTCCATACCGTGAGTCATTGTCCCTTCTCCGCTGCATCTAGGGGACATCCTCCGGGCTGTCGGCGAGCTGCATCCTCCACGGGGGCTTGGATCTTGTCGGAGGCTGGAGCGCGGCGAGGATCTTGGCGAGGTCTCCATCCATGCGACGGACCTGAGCAGCTAGCTCCTCCATCATTCCGCCAGGGGCTGCAGGGGCCGAGGGAGCTGGGAGAGGGGGGGCTACCAAGATGAGAGCCGTCTCAGCTGGCCATGGGGCCGCTTCAGGGACATCTGATGCTGGGGGCTGCAGAGCTTTGATGGCCCGTTCTTTCAGCACGGCAAAGTCCACGTTAGGGTGTTCTAGGGCCCACAGCCGGAGCTGCTTGCAGTCCTCCGGGGATCCCAGTCCCTGTACGAATTGCTCGACTAACATTTTATTGCTGTCTGCATCATTAATGGTATCCACCCGCTTCAGTGCACGGAGGGAGGTTTGCAAGTGTAAGGCATAGTCTCTAATACTATCTGCAGGCCGCTGTCGACATTGATAAAACTGCATCCGCAGCTCTGCTTCGGTGCGGGTCTCGAAAGCAATCTGAAGTTTTTCAAAGATAGTGGCCACTGAGGACCGGTCCCCATCGGTCCAGGTCTCCGTCTCCTGCTCAGCCACGCCGGTTAGCTGCCCCAGCACTACCGCTGCACGTTGTCTATCCATCAGAGGATACAATTCAAGGACCGGGTTAAGCTTCTTCCGGAAGACCTGTAAAGCATCAGGTTTCCCGTCGTACTGCGGCAGCCAGGTAGCTCCGGGCACATAGGGCAAAGAGAACGGGCTGGCCCATTTCCATCCACGGGTGCCGCTGCGGCTGCGACCGCCACTCCTCCAGCGGCTCCGTCAGGCGCAGACATCTTGTTACCACCCCCCTTGGTCTTTTCTCAGCACCTCCTCCTCAGGGGCGGGGCTTCAGCTTTCGCGCCTCCACTGCTCGAGAAGACGCTCGAGCGGGAAAACCTTCGCGCCCAAGATGGCGGATTCTAAATTTTTTCGGCCGGACACCGCCGGCGGGAGAACACAAGGCGCACGCCTACCAGCCGGCAAAGCGGTAAGATCCTGTTCGTGACGCCAAGTTGTCGCGGGCGGCGGGGCGCCGCACTCACTAACGCTCGGGTCCAGCGCTGCTGCTGCCGCTGCTCGGTGGCTCGAGCGGTGGGCCGGATCCGGGGACTCGAGCGGCACTCCTCGCCCGTGAGTGAAAGCGGGTAGTTTGGTTTGGGGATTTGATCCGTGACGCCACCCATGGGTTGTGGTGAGGTTGGGCACCACCGCTGCTGGTGACGCGGATCCCGGGAACGATGGTAGGGAGCAGCTGGGATGTTGTTTTCCCCCCTCCGTGGGTAGGGGTTGGTGGTCCCGGGGCCCGGCGAGGTGACGGGGAGGCAGGGTTGGCAAGGTGCAGGTCGCCTGGACTGCGCAGCGCGGTGCCGGATGGCACGGTTGTACTCACTCAGCCACAAATGTACGCAAAGTCTCTGGTAAACCAAACGGCTGGATGGACGGGTCCCGCATCCGGCTGCTGTGGCTTCTCCCGGACGGTTGGTGGAGGCTGCCTTTCCCTGCACCTTTGTGTATGTTCGGTCCCGATGGCTTCCCACCGGTAACCCGCTCCCCAGCGTAGATATGTGCCAGAGGAGCCCTTTTGCCCACAGGCTCTGGCCCTTGGAATTCTAGCTGTGGCGGTAGCTGTATTTCCTTCTACTGGTCAGACGGTTGCCTTCTATCGGGTCTTGGCTGCTAGGAAACCCCTGGGGTTCCGGTCACTGATGGATTTGACCTTTAATGGCGACTCCAAGCCTGGTCGGGCTCCCCGGTTCGGTACTGGCGGGCCACCGCCCGACTCCGGTCCTACGGTTTCGCGTTGATTCGCCTCTCCTGCAGACGGCGACCGCCGTCTGCCAACCTTGCTCTTAGTGCCCGGGCCACGCACCCGGACACCGTCAGTTTACTCCTTCACTACTACTGCACTCCTCACTCTTGCACTTCCCTAACTGCTCTGACTTCCTTCTCCTGCCTCCAGGACTGTGAACTCCTCAGTGGGTGGGGCCAACCGCCTGGCTTCACCCCACCTGGTGTGGACATCAGCCCCTGGAGGTAGGCAACAAGGATTTTGTGTCTGGCTGATGTGCCTGTCTCGGGGTGGGGGTGTGTGTTGCAGTACCTGTGACGACCTGGCTAGTCCAAGGCGCCACAATACTAAAGGGTGCTTTACACGCTGCGACATCGCTACCGATATATGGTCGGGGTCACGTCGTTAGTGACGCACATCCGGTGCCGGTAGCGGCATTGCAGCGTGTGACACCAAAGAGCGATGATCAACGATCGCAAAATCGTTCAAAAACGGTGTACGTTGACACGTCGCTCCTTTCCTTACTATCGCTGCTGCCACAGGTACGATGTTGTTTGTCGTTCCTGCGGCAGCACACATCGCTATGTGTGACACCGCAGGAGCGACGAACATCTCCTTACCTGCGTCCACCGGCAATGCGGAAGGAAGGAGGTGGGCGTCATGTTCCGGCCACTCATCTCCGCCCCTCCTCTGCTGTTCAACGGCAGCTTAGTGATGCCGCAGTGACGTCGCTATGACGCCGAACGCACTTCCCCCTTGAAGGAGGGATTGTTCGGCGGTCACAGCGACATCGCTGACAAGGTATGTGCGTGTGACGCTGCCGTAGCGATGTCGCAGCATGTAAAGAACCCTTTAAGTCAATGAGCTTCAAAATGTCTTTGGTGCAGTTGTTAGAGAGGTGTCCAGATAACCACAAACTCTGGGGCTATCATATCCCCAAGCGATTTCATTGAATGGAATGAGACGATTAAATATTCTTGGATTATGCGTTGGTTTCCACAACTGGCCATAGTAAATGTAAGGTATGTCCACCTTGGTGAGCACGGGCTGATTCACATGTCAGTTTTTTTGACATACAAGAAAAAAAACAACTGAGTATCATAAGTGATTTTCATCTTAAAGTCATCATATTTCCATAACAGGATGGTCAGAGATTCATTTATTTTTTTTCACAAAAAATAGCCTTTGATTGCTGAGCTTAATCAGACATTCAGATCAATATAGGACATATTTCTGCACTATTGCACAGACCGCTTGGTTGTCAAAATATCACGGACTGTCATATGTACGACTTCTATCCGTGAAAAAAAAAATGGATTGCATTTGTACAGTATGTGAAAGACTAAGGTGTAGAGATGAGGGAGGTTCGAGGTTTACCAATTTCATGTTTGAGTGATTTTGGGGGGTGTTCGAGCTCAAACTTGAGCTTTTTGCTAAAAGCTCCACAGTTCGAGTTAGGTTCGAGAACGGTTCGATCAACAAAAACTTGGCTTTTCACAGTAAGGCTATGTGCACACGTTGCTATCTGCATGCGTCCTGCATCCACAGCACAATCCCTCTCTCTTTCCTACTCACCGATCACGGGTGTCTCGCTGCACGGCTGTCAGAAATCTGCAGCGTCTTTTCCTCTTTAGAAAATGGCTGCCACTTCATTATTCAATCAGGTATTCCGTGCTTTCCCCGCACACTGGCGCCCATGATTGGTTGCAGTCAGACACGCCCCCACGATGAGTGACAGCTGTCTCACTGCAACCAATCACAGCGGCCGTTGGGCGGGTCTATATCGTGCAGTAAAATAAATAAACAAAAAATAATAAAAAAAATGCGGTTCCCCCATATTTGATACCAGGCAGGATAAAGCCGCACGGCTGGAGGCTGGTATTGTCAGGATGGAGACCACCACGTTATCGGGAGCCCACCACCATAACAATATCACCCAGCAGCCGCCCGGAATTGCCGCATCCATTAGATGCGACAGTCCCGGGACTCCACCCAGCTCATCCCAAATTGCCCTGGTGCGGTGGCAATCGGGGTAATATTGAGTTTAATCATGGCAGGCGTCTCCCCGAGACACTTTCCATGATTAAACTAAAAGTGAAAGCAAAGAAACACACACAGCAAAAAATCCCTTATTTGGAATAAAAGACAAAAAAAACCCCTGTTTCACCATTTTATAAAAATCTCCAAATACCCCTCAAGGTCCGAAGTAATCCACACGACACTGTCAGCTCTGCTACAGAACACGAGTGCTCTGTATCAGCTCCACGCAGCAATGAAGTGAATCGCGTGGTCAGCAGAGACTTCAGCACTGCAGACTTCAAGATTACCAAATCTGCCTATCTTTATCATTAGAGGCAGTAGCTCAGTGGATAGAGCGCTCGCCTAAGAAGCATAACTTTACGAGTTCTAGTCCCAGCAAAGAATTTATTTATTTTTAATTTTAAATTATAATTATTAAATATATATAATTATAATTTAAGTTAATTATGCACTGAGGGGAGGAGCCGGACATTAGCTGTGAGCCGCGGGACACACCTCTAAAATCGGAGCAGTTCACGGAATGAGGCTGCATTGCTCTCTCCTCTCTCTCTTTTCTCTCTCTCTTCTCTCTCTCTTCTCCCTCTCCCTCCCTCTCTCTCACATCTCTCTCTTTTTCTCTCTCTCTCTTTTTCTCAGTCTCTCATTTTCTCTTTTTCCCTCTCTCTCTCTCGCTCTCTCTCCTCTCTCTTCTTTCTCTCTTCTCTCTCTCTCCTCTCTCTTCTCTCTCTCTCTTCTCTCTCTTTTCTCCTCTCTCTCTCTCTTTCTCTCTTTCTCTCTCTTTCACTCTCTTTCTCTCCCTTTTTCTCTCTCCCTTTTTCTCTCTCTTTCTTTCTCTCTTTCTCTCTCTTTTGCTCTCTATTTCTCTCTCTTTTTCTCTCTTTTTCTCTCTCTCTTTTTCTCTTTTTCCCTATCTCTCTCTCTCTCTCTCTCTCTCTCGCTCTCTCTCCTCTCTCTCTCTTCTTTCCTCTTCTCTCCTCTTCTCTCTCATCTCTCTCCTCTCTCTTCTCTCTCTCTTCTACTCTTCTCTCTCTTCTCTCTCTCTCTTCTCTCTCTCTCTCTCTCCCCCTCTCTCCTCTCTCTTCTCTCTCCTCTCTCTTTTCTCTCTCTTTTCTCTGTCTTCTTTCTCTTTCTCTCTTTCTCAGACCTGGCGATGATCAGCTGATGCGGTCACCTGACAGAATCAGCTGACACTATAAGTCGAGCGGTGTGGCCGGCTTTTTACTGCCCGATCAGCTAAACTATCAGCTGATGCTGTCAGACAGGAGTCTGCACAAAAGTGTGTAGTTTGTTTGTTTTTTTGCACTGATGCATCAGCTGATTGTATAAAAGCAGTTTATACAATCAGCTGCAGTGTCATGTGATTCAGGCCATTGAACCTGACACATCATCTGATCGCTTTGCCTTCCAGCAAACCGATCAGATGATATTGGATCCGGATTGGACGGCGCGGGACCCTTGACCCAGGATTACTGCGGAGGGGGGTTCTTTATTTCAATAAAGATGGAGTCACTAATTGTGTTGTGTTTTATTTCTAATAAAAATATTTTTTCTGTGTGTTGTGTTTTTTCTTATCTGTGCTAGAAATTCATGGTGGCCATGTCTAATATTGGAGTGACACCATGAATTTCGGGCTTAAGGTCAGTTGATAATATACAGCTAGCCCTAACCCCATTATTACCCAGTGAGCCACCCATCACCAGGGCAGCTGGAAGAGTTGGATACAGCCATTTTCTGGGGCGGCTGCGGACTGCAATTCGCAGCATGGGTGCCCAGAAAGCTTGGGCACCCTGAGCTGCGGATTCCAATCCTCAGCTGCCTAGTTGTACTAGTTGAAATTCATGAAATAATTAAAAAAAAAGGGCTTCCCTATATTTTTGGTTCCCAACCGGGTACAAATAAGCAGCTGGGGGTTGGGGGCACCCGTAGCTGCCTGCTGTACATGGCTAGCATACAAAAACATGGCGAAGCCCACATAATTTTGGGGGGGGGGGGGCAAAAAACTCCTGCATAAAGTCCTGGATGGAGTATGCTGAGCCTTTTAGTTCTGCAGCTGCTGTCTTTCCGAATGGGGGAGAGTAGACAGCAGCTGCAGAATGACAAGGCTCAGCATGCTCCATTCACTAGTGTATTCAGGAGAGCAGACAGCAGCTGCAGAACTACAAGGCTCAGCATACTCCATCCAGGACTGTATGCAGGAGTTTTTTGCCCACCAAAAAAATGACGTAGGCTTCACCATATTTTTGTATACTAGCCAGGTACAGCATGCAGGTACGGCTGACCCCAACCCCCAGCTGCCTATTTGTACCCGGCTGGGAACTAAGAAAATAGGGAAGCCCTTTTTTTTAATTATTTCATGAATTTCATGAAATAATTAAAAAAAAATCGACATGAGCTTCGCTCCATTTTTGTGTCCAGCCAGGTACAACTAGGCAGCTGGGGATTGGAATCCACAGTACAGGTTAGCCCGAGCTTTCTGGGCCCCTCTTCTAAGAATTGCAGTCTGCAGCCGCCCCAGAAAATGGCGCTTTTATAGAAGCACCATCATCTGGCGCTGTGTCCAACTCTTCCAGCTGCCCTGATGACGGGTGGTTTTCTGGGTAATAATGAGTTAATACTAGCTTTGTTTTACTAGCTAGTATTAAGTCAGAGATTCTTAATGTCAGGCAAGTTTGACCCAGGCATTAAGAATTTCCAATAAAGGGTTAAAAAAAAGACACCACACAGAGAAAAAATACTTTAATAGAAATAAATACACAGACACATTAGAGACTCCATGTTTATTACTCCACAGCCTTCCATGATCCTAGTCTTCTGTCTTTTTTCTCATTCAACCCATGCAGCTCTGCTACATCAGAAGCGCTGCATGGGAGGAAGGACACTGCTGCCCCCCATGCACTGCAGACTATTTACTCAGTCAGTGAGCAGAGGCTGCGTGCTGTAAGCGGTGACGTCACCGCTGACAGGCGGGTTGCTATAGCAACGGTGATCTACGTTATTGACTGGCTGTGGCAGCTGGTGAATAACGGAACGGGGAAGCAGAACGGGGAGTCGACCATGTGCCAGAGCATTTTGCCGGTATACGGAAATGCTGGAATGATCACCATGTACCGGAGAGTGCAATAACAGAACCTAGCATGACGTCATAGCCATGTGACCAGTCTGTAGCCAATGAGATAATAGACACGTGACTGGTCACATGCTTTTTTTGATGACATGGAAGGTCCTATCATCAGTGCTGGTTACCGGGAGGACGCAGCAATTATCGGAAGGAAAAGTGGCGGGAAACAGAATGCAGGACGCGTCGCGGGGACCTGTAAGTGTTATGGCAATGTTTATTAACTGTATGTGTACATTTATAATTTGTTTTTATGTGTTTGTGTTTGACTGCCATTGGTTTCAATGGGGTTTGAGAGGTTCGTTGAATGGTTCGTTGAGCCAAACTCGAACGCGGCCTCCGTTCAATGAACCGAACCGAACTCGAGCCTCTAGAGGCTTGCTCATCTCTACTAAGGTGTGAAAGAGCCCTGAGGAGTTTACCTCCATATTAAATAAACATATATATATATATCATGCTATGGAGAAAAAAGACATGGATCGCACATCCCAAAAATACATTGATCTAAAAGCCGCTAGGCAAAAATTTAAATAGAACATGAGGTTCTTAGTTACCATTCTGATCAGACTGTATTAAGCCCACTGCCACGTCACGGCGAACCTCTTGAGTGCGTCCCTAATCTAAAGCCTTTGTGGTGTGGCACTGTGCACCAACTGTGGCGCCCCTGACCTGGTCAGGCACCACTGAGTACTGCACCCATGCTGGGGACAGTACAACACAGGTAATCCAGAAGGCTGACCGAGGTGTGACTACACAGGCGCATAGTGATCAGGTCTCACACATGTACCTTTGAGAGGACCCCTGGGGATCCCAGGAGGGGGCGAAGCCTCCACCTCCACCCGAGGGGTGGAGGGGGCGAAGCCTCCATCTCCACTCAAGGGGTGTGGTAGAGAGCCTGGTTGCTAGGTGGCTTAGGCAGGCACAAAAGGGAAAAGAGGAAGGAGGAGGAGAGGAGCAGTCTGAAGCAGAGTGTGGAGGAGTGAGGAGCATGGAAGTGGAGCTCAGACAGGAGCAGCAGTGCAGGTCCCACGAGTGAGCCGGTTTAGTGTGCAGCTCAGGGAAAGCAGACGAGAGGAGCAGACCCTGGAGCTGTGGCAGTCTAACAGCGTCCGCGCAGTGACTACCGACGGGGGAGAACGGTCACCTAGTAGTGCTACCCGAAATCCACACACAGCTAAAGAGAGAGCAACGGAGTGGAAAGTAAGGAGACTGCCAGGGAGTTACCAGGCTCAAACGGGTAGCAGGTCCCAGTGCAGGGATAGATTTACCTTTCCTTTGCCAAACCTGCATGAGGGGGCACTTTACACCCCCAAGACCACACTACAGAGTCCGCAGCCACGTAGCCATAGTTAGGGCCCATAGTTCACAGGAGGCAAGCAGCCGGAGTGTCCTGGTCCAGGCTACAAGCAAACGGGCCAAAAAGAAGGGGAGAGAGGCGCCAGCAACTTCCCTGGGTGACCCCCATAGGGACTAAAAGTCGGGGTTACCCCAAAACGTAAAGGGCTAAGGAAGGCGAGTCGGTAGCCACCCTCATCAGTCAGCCTGAAGGACACCTGGTTCCAGCCTGGTTCATCCCAGCTACGCCCGGGTTACTCACCCTGCCATCAACAGTGAGTAAAACCCCTGAAAGACATTCTGCTTGTGTTGAGTTATTCTGCGCCTTGTGGTTCCACACACTTACACAGGGCCCTGGGGCTTGCCTCACTCTCAGGAGGCGATTACAACCGACTGCACCCACCATCAGCCCCAGGCGTCCCTTAATCTGCAGTGGCGGTCCTCACTGACCGCAATTCTGAGAGTGGCGTCACGACAATCCTAGATAGAAGATTTCCTACCTGTGACAGGATTCAGCTGCGTGGAGTCCCTGAAGGTAATGCACCGACACAATACTTGCGGGGCTTCACATCTGGCGTCACGAACAGGATAAGGACTAGACCTGTTCAGACAGGTGACAATGTGCCTGGGCGGTCCGCTTGGAAAATTGGAAGCGCCACCATATTGCCACCATGAAAAGCGCGCTGAAAAACAACAGCAGCCCGCGCTGGGAGAAGTTACCGCCCACGAAGAGGTGTGGCTACCCAGAGATCCCCTGCAGGGTCCTGACCTCGCAAGTGATGAGAGCGGAGGCGTTCAGAGACGTCGGGACAGAAAGGGAGCCATAAGCCTGCTGCTGGGAGAGGAGTTGCAGGAAGTGAAGGAATTGGCACTTCGGCTGCAAGAAGAAGTCAGAAGTCTGCTGCTGAGAGAAGACCTGGAGAGCAGCGACGACGCGGTGAAGATGGCGTCTGAAGATAGGAGCCCAGAGCCGGGTTCCGCTGCCTGGTGGGCCCGGGAGCTTGCCCAGTTCAGTGACCGACTGGAGGCGAGGATCGTGCAGCAGATCAGAGAGGGACGCACGGAGCTTCTGGAGATGGCTGCGGCGGTTCGGGCCTATGAGGGGAGAGCCACGCGACGAGTGCCAGACCGAGCGGCGACGACTCAGACCCCGATGATGCCACCGATGGGTGAGTCCAGTGTTGCCCCTGCCAGCGCGAGTGCCCCGACCCCTGCTGCCACGCCCGCGGTCCCTGAAGAGGCGCCCGGAGCGGCGACGCTGAACCAGGCCGCAGCCACGCCAGGTGCGGCCCGCCAAGCCCAGGCCGCCGCAACGATGCCCTGCCCGGCCCGCAAAGATCCGGCTGCCGCCGCGACCCTCATCCACGCCGCAGGTGTGACGCTGACCCAGGCCGCCGCCATGCTAGGCCCGGCCCGCCAAGACCCCACCGCAGCAGCGACGCTCGCCCGCGCCGCAAGTGAGGTGCTGAACCAGGCCGCAGCCACGTCAGGTGCGGCCCGCCAAGCCCAGATCGCTGCCGCGACGCCCAGCCCAGCCTGCACAGATCCCATCGCAGCTGCGACGCCAATTCAGGCCGCCGCAGCGATGCCCTGCCCGGCCCGCCAAGAACCGGCCACAGTAGCGATGCCCGCTAAGACTCCAGCTGCGACCCTGATTGAGACTGCGACAGCGACGCTGATCCAGGCCGCCGCCATGCCCGGCGCGGCCCGCCAAGACCAGGCCGCCGCCATGCCCGGCGCGGCCCGCCAAGACCAGGCCGCCGCCATGCCCGGCGCGGCCCGCCAAGACCAGGCCGCCGCCATGTCAGGCGCGGCCCGCCAAGACAAGACTGTACCACTGTTTACCCCGGCCTGCAAGGCCAGAGCAGACACCGCTCCCCAGTCCAAGGAAGTCCCTGCTAGGAAGTCCCTGCTGGGGGAGGACCCCGAATACTGGAAGCTGAAGGCTGACCTAGAGGCCCAGTTCCCACAGGAGATGGTGGACCGGTATCTGCTCCCTCCGCACACCCCCAGGATGATTCCGGCAATATCCACGCCAAAAAGTCCACTGCCCTGGCCGGCTGATGAACACCCATCCCCAGCGCTGCCACAACAGGAGTGCTCAGAAGAACTAAGGGGGAGAGGAGAACAGAAGGCTGAGGAGCTGACCCCGGAGCCATCAGCAGTGGATCCATGCCCAGAGCCAGAGATGTTGCCATACTCCCGCTGGGATGAAGAGGAAGATTTGCCCAGAAACCTCACCTGGGAGCCTGCAAGCAGTGAAGTAGCAACCCAGCAGAATCCAGCCCGCAAGACACGGCGCCGCAGCAGAACAAAGTTTTCCCCTGTACAGCAATCTCCAGATAGGAAGGATGAAGTAACAGCCAGAGACTTGGAAGAGAAACGGTCCTTAAGAAGAGCCAAATCACAGGTCAGAGGCCCACTTTGTCGTGGAATAGTGGAAGACTTTAGTTTAAAATCAGGATATGGCTTTATAGTTGTACCTGGAATGAAAGAAGGCATCTTTGTGAACAGAAGGGATGTTAGAGCACATTTACCCAGAGGACATCCAGGAAGAAATCTACAGATGGGAGACTCAGTGGAATTCACCATGCACCAAGGAGAACGTGGATGGTATGCACTAGATGTTACACCATGTCCCAGAAGTCCCTACAGAAACCCTACTGTCTCAACAGAAAAAGAAACAGACACAGAAGAAGAGGAAAGAAAAGACAAAGAACCCATTGATGAGACCACTACAGATGATGACAGAGATGGAGAAAGCAACAGGTGCCGCAGCCCTACAGGCCCAAGCCCTGGTAAGGAGGAATCTGTGTAAAGCATGTAAAGTAAAGTAAAGTACAGAAGTTAAAGTTTGAAGTTTTGCAACGTTTACATGTTCAAGAAATGTGCCCACATGAACTAATGTGAGAAACCCATGAACCTTAAGGCTATGAACTGGCTATAGCCACAAACTCTCGCAGTGTAAATAGTTACCCCAGAGGTACCACCACCAGAGCCAGCCTGTTTAGGGGCCTGGCTCGCCTGCAACCAGGGAGCACGCCTGTTTATGGGGCCTGGCTCTCCACCACAAAGAGGGTACCTGGTCAGCACCAACTGTGGAGGCCGCCTCTACATCCTGCCAGAAGAGGCTGAAGGCGCGGCTCCACCAGGCCAGGTATACCCTGAAACCACCAGACCATGAAAGCCGCCTCTACATCCTGCCAGAAGTGGCTGAAGGCGCGGCCAACGTGAGAGGGTTTAGGGTGGGTTAACGGACTTGTGGGTGGAGGGTGGTGATGTATGGTACCTGGTGGTTTTAAAACGTTTTACCATGTTTTACTGTTTTATGCATTTTAAAATGTTGTCTTGCAGCCCGAGGACGTGCTGGTGATAACTAAGGGGGAATGTGGCGCCCCTGACCTGGTCAGGCACCACTGAGTACTGCACCCATGCTGGGGACAGTACAACACAGGTAATCCAGAAGGCTGACCGAGGTGTGACTACACAGGCGCATAGTGATCAGGTCTCACACATGTACCTTTGAGAGGACCCCTGGGGATCCCAGGAGGGGGCGAAGCCTCCACCTCCACCCGAGGGGTGGAGGGGGCGAAGCCTCCATCTCCACTCAAGGGGTGTGGTAGAGAGCCTGGTTGCTAGGTGGCGTAGGCAGGCACAAAAGGGAAAAGAGGAAGGAGGAGGAGAGGAGCAGTCTGAAGCAGAGTGTGGAGGAGTGAGGAGCATGGAAGTGGAGCTCAGAGAGGAGCAGCAGTGCAGGTCCCACGAGTGAGCCGGTTTAGTGTGCAGCTCAGGGAAAGCAGACGAGAGGAGCAGACCCTGGAGCTGTGGCAGTCTAACAGCGTCCGCGCAGTGACTACCGACGGGGGAGAACGGTCACCTAGTAGTGCTACCCGAAATCCACACACAGCTAAAGAGAGAGCAACGGAGTGGAAAGTAAGGAGACTGCCAGGGAGTTACCAGGCCCAAACGGGTAGCAGGTCCCAGTGCAGGGATAGATTCACCTTTCCTTTGCCAAACCTGCATGAGGGGGCACTTTACACCCCCAATACCACACTACAGAGTCCGCAGCCACGTAGCCATAGTTAGGGCCCATAGTTCACAGGAGGCAAGCAGCCGGAGTGTCCTGGTCCAGGCTACAAGCAAACGGGCCAAAAAGAAGGGGAGAGAGGCGCCAGCAACTTCCCTGGGTGACCCCCATAGGGACTAAAAGTCGGGGTTACCCCAAAACGTAAAGGGCTAAGGAAGGCGAGTCGGTAGCCACCCTCATCAGTCAGCCTGAAGGACACCTGGTTCCAGCCTGGTTCATCCCAGCTACGCCCGGGTTACTCACCCTGCCATCAACAGTGAGTAAAACCCCTGAAAGACATTCTGCTTGTGTTGAGTTATTCTGCGCCTTGTGGTTCCACACACTTACACAGGGCCCTG
Source organism: Anomaloglossus baeobatrachus (assembly GCF_048569485.1). Lineage (NCBI taxonomy): Eukaryota > Metazoa > Chordata > Amphibia > Anura > Aromobatidae > Anomaloglossus > Anomaloglossus baeobatrachus. The sequence continues at coordinate 128,074,743 of NC_134360.1, forward strand.
GGGCTTGCCTCACTCTCAGGAGGCGATTACAACCGACTGCACCCACCATCAGCCCCAGGCGTCCCTTAATCTGCAGTGGCGGTCCTCACTGACCGCAATTCTGAGAGTGGCGTCACGACAATCCTAGATAGAAGATTTCCTACCTGTGACAGGATCCAGCTGCGTGGAGTCCCTGAAGGTAATGCACCGACACAATACTTGCGGGGCTTCACACAACCACTGCTGCAGCGACAAAGCACCAGCAGGGCAAGCGACCCGGTGCCTCACAGCACCCATGCTGCAAGGCAAAGCCCCCAAGGCTCCAGGCCGCACCGCCCCACTGTCACGACACCACCACAACAGCGGCCACCGCACAGCACCAACACACAGTGAGAGAAGCTGCGCACTCACCTCCCACCGGCTCCCATGTGTGAACTGGGAGCAAAAAAGGCTGACCCCTCTTGCAGTCTCCTGCTGATTAAAAACACCTGTGCCAAATGGGGGGAGTGCAGATCCAAGCAAAAAACAGAGGGGGATAGACTGTTGTATAACATGCTATGGAGAAAAAAGACATGGATCGCACATCCCAAAAATACATTGATCTAAAAGCCGCTAGGCAAAAATTTAAATAGAACATGAGGTTCTTAGTTACCATTCTGATCAGACTGTATTAAGCCCACTGCCACGTCACGGCGAACCTCTTGAGTGCGTCCCTAATCTAAAGCCTTTGTGGTGTGGCACTGTGCACCAACCACTGCTGCAGCGACAAAGCACCAGCAGGGCAAGCGACCCGGTGCCTCACAGCACCCATGCTGCAAGGCAAAGCCCCCAAGGCTCCAGGCCGCACCGCCCCACTGTCACGACACCACCACAACAGCGGCCACCGCACAGCACCAACACACAGTGAGAGAAGCTGCGCACTCACCTCCCACCGGCTCCCATGTGTGAACTGGGAGCAAAAAAGGCTGACCCCTCTTGCAGTCTCCTGCTGATTAAAAACACCTGTGCCAAATGGGGGGAGTGCAGATCCAAGCAAAAAACAGAGGGGGATAGACTGTTGTATAACATGCTATGGAGAAAAAAGACATGGATCGCACATCCCAAAAATACATTGATCTAAAAGCCGCTAGGCAAAAATTTAAATAGAACATGAGGTTCTTAGTTACCATTCTGATCAGACTGTATTAAGCCCACTGCCACGTCACGGCGAACCTCTTGAGTGGGTCCCTAATCTAAAGCCTTTGTGGTGTGGCACTGTGCACCAACCACTGCTGCAGCGACAAAGCACCAGCAGGGCAAGCGACCCGGTGCCTCACAGCACCCATGCTGCAAGGCAAAGCCCCCAAGGCTCCAGGCCGCACCGCCCCACTGTCACGACACCACCACAACAGCGGCCACCGCACAGCACCAACACACAGTGAGAGAAGCTGCGCACTCACCTCCCACCGGCTCCCATGTGTGAACTGGGAGCAAAAAAGGCTGACCCCTCTTGCAGTCTCCTGCTGATTAAAAACACATGTGCCAAATGGGGGGAGTGCAGATCCAAGCAAAAAACAGAGGGGGATAGACTGTTGTATAACATGCTATGGAGAAAAAAGACATGGATCGTACATCCCAAAAATACATTGATCTAAAAGCCGCTAGGCAAAAATTTAAATAGAACATGAGGTTCTTAGTTACCATTCTGATCAGACTGTATTAAGCCCACTGCCACGTCACGGCGAACCTCTTGAGTGGGTCCCTAATCTAAAGCCTTTGTGGTGTGGCACTGTGCACCAACCACTGCTGCAGCGACAAAGCACCAGCAGGGCAAGCGACCCGGTGCCTCACAGCACCCATGCTGCAAGGCAAAGCCCCCAAGGCTCCAGGCCGCACCGCCCCACTGTCACGACACCACCACAACAGCGGCCACCGCACAGCACCAACACACAGTGAGAGAAGCTGCGCACTCACCTCCCACCGGCTCCCATGTGTGAACTGGGAGCAAAAAAGGCTGACCCCTCTTGCAGTCTCCTGCTGATTAAAAACACCTGTGCCAAATGGGGGGAGTGCAGATCCAAGCAAAAAATAGAGGGGGATAGACTGTTGTATAACATGCTATGGAGAAAAAAGACATGGATCGCACATCCCAAAAATACATTGATCTAAAAGCCGCTAGGCAAAAATTTAAATAGAACATGAGGTTCTTAGTTACCATTCTGATCAGACTGTATTAAGCCCACTGCCACGTCACGGCGAACCTCTTGAGTGGGTCCCTAATCTAAAGCCTTTGTGGTGTGGCACTGTGCACCAACCACTGCTGCAGCGACAAAGCACCAGCAGGGCAAGCGACCCGGTGCCTCACAGCACCCATGCTGCAAGGCAAAGCCCCCAAGGCTCCAGGCCGCACCGCCCCACTGTCACGACACCACCACAACAGCGGCCACCGCACAGCACCAACACACAGTGAGAGAAGCTGCGCACTCACCTCCCACCGGCTCCCATGTGTGAACTGGGAGCAAAAAAGGCTGACCCCTCTTGCAGTCTCCTGCTGATTAAAAACACATGTGCCAAATGGGGGGAGTGCAGATCCAAGCAAAAAACAGAGGGGGATAGACTGTTGTATAACATGCTATGGAGAAAAAAGACATGGATCGCACATCCCAAAAATACATTGATCTAAAAGCCGCTAGGCAAAAATTTAAATAGAACATGAGGTTCTTAGTTACCATTCTGATCAGACTGTATTAAGCCCACTGCCACGTCACGGCGAACCTCTTGAGTGGGTCCCTAATCTAAAGCCTTTGTGGTGTGGCACTGTGCACCAACCACTGCTGCAGCGACAAAGCACCAGCAGGGCAAGCGACCCGGTGCCTCACAGCACCCATGCTGCAAGGCAAAGCCCCCAAGGCTCCAGGCCGCACCGCCCCACTGTCACGACACCACCACAACAGCGGCCACCGCACAGCACCAACACACAGTGAGAGAAGCTGCGCACTCACCTCCCACCGGCTCCCATGTGTGAACTGGGAGCAAAAAAGGCTGACCCCTCTTGCAGTCTCCTGCTGATTAAAAACACCTGTGCCAAATGGGGGGAGTGCAGATCCAAGCAAAAAACAGAGGGGGATAGACTGTTGTATAACATGCTATGGAGAAAAAAGACATGGATCGCACATCCCAAAAATACATTGATCTAAAAGCCGCTAGGCAAAAATTTAAATAGAACATGAGGTTCTTAGTTACCATTCTGATCAGACTGTATTAAGCCCACTGCCACGTCACGGCGAACCTCTTGAGTGGGTCCCTAATCTAAAGCCTTTGTGGTGTGGCACTGTGCACCAACCACTGCTGCAGCGACAAAGCACCAGCAGGGCAAGCGACCCGGTGCCTCACAGCACCCATGCTGCAAGGCAAAGCCCCCAAGGCTCCAGGCCGCACCGCCCCACTGTCACGACACCACCACAACAGCGGCCACCGCACAGCACCAACACACAGTGAGAGAAGCTGCGCACTCACCTCCCACCGGCTCCCATGTGTGAACTGGGAGCAAAAAAGGCTGACCCCTCTTGCAGTCTCCTGCTGATTAAAAACACCTGTGCCAAATGGGGGGAGTGCAGATCCAAGCAAAAAACAGAGGGGGATAGACTGTTGTATAACATGCTATGGAGAAAAAAGACATGGATCGCACATCCCAAAAATACATTGATCTAAAAGCCGCTAGGCAAAAATTTAAATAGAACATGAGGTTCTTAGTTACCATTCTGATCAGACTGTATTAAGCCCACTGCCACGTCACGGCGAACCTCTTGAGTGGGTCCCTAATCTAAAGCCTTTGTGGTGTGGCACTGTGCACCAACCACTGCTGCAGCGACAAAGCACCAGCAGGGCAAGCGACCCGGTGCCTCACAGCACCCATGCTGCAAGGCAAAGCCCCCAAGGCTCCAGGCCGCACCGCCCCACTGTCACGACACCACCACAACAGCGGCCACCGCACAGCACCAACACACAGTGAGAGAAGCTGCGCACTCACCTCCCACCGGCTCCCATGTGTGAACTGGGAGCAAAAAAGGCTGACCCCTCTTGCAGTCTCCTGCTGATTAAAAACACCTGTGCCAAATGGGGGGAGTGCAGATCCAAGCAAAAAACAGAGGGGGATAGACTGTTGTATAACATGCTATGGAGAAAAAAGACATGGATCGCACATCCCAAAAATACATTGATCTAAAAGCCGCTAGGCAAAAATTTAAATAGAACATGAGGTTCTTAGTTACCATTCTGATCAGACTGTATTAAGCCCACTGCCACGTCACGGCGAACCTCTTGAGTGGGTCCCTAATCTAAAGCCTTTGTGGTGTGGCACTGTGCACCAACCACTGCTGCAGCGACAAAGCACCAGCAGGGTATATATATATGCTAACGCTCGGGCCCGGCGCTGCTGCTGCTGCTCGGTGGCTCGAGCGGTGTGCCGGATCCAGGGACCCGAGCGGCGCTCCTCGCCCATGAGTGAAAAGGGGGGTGGTTTGGTTTGGGGATTTAGTCCGTCACGCTACCCACAGGTTGTGGTGAAGATGGGCACCACCGCTGCTGATGACGGGGATCCTGGGAGCGATGGTAGGGAGCAGCTGGGATGTTGTTTTCCCCCTCCGTGGGTAGGGGTTGGTGGTCCCGGGGCCCGATGGTGAGACGGGGAGGCAGGGTCGGTGAGGTGCAGGTTTGCAGGGGCAGCGCGGCGCGGTGCCGGATGGCACGGGTGTAGTCACTCAGCAAGAGATGCACAAAGTCTCCGGTAAACAAACGGCTGGATGGATGGGTCCCGCAGCCGGCTGCAGTGTCTCTTCCCGGACAGGTGATGGCGGCTGTCTTTCCCTGCACCTTTGTGTACTGTCTTGACTACGATGGGTCCCCAACAGTAGTCCGCTCCCCGGTGTATGGATGCCGGAGGAGCCCGTTTTGCCTGCAGGCGCTGGCCCTTGGGTGTCTAGCCGTTGGCGGTGGCTGTATACCCTCACGGTGCAGACGGTTACCTTCTAACGGGTCTTTGGTTGTTAAGAAACCCCTGGGGTTCCTGTCACACTCGGATTTGACTATTGACAGCAGCTCCAAGCCTGGTCGGGGTCCGATTGCCCTGCCTTTGTGTGCTAGCTTCACTTCACTGCCCGGTCGATACCGGCGGGCCACCGCCCGACCCCGGTCCTACGGTTCCGCGTTGATCCACCACTCCTGCAGACAGCCACCACCATCTGCCAACCTTGTTGTCAGTGCCTGGGCCATGAACCCAGACACTCTCCACTTTACTCCTCTCAGTTTCACCTCCTGAACTCCACTGTCACTTTTCCCGCCTCCAGGCCTGTGAACTCCTCGGTGGGTGGGGCCAACCGCCTGGCTCCACCCCACCTGGTGTGGACATCAGACCCTGGATGGAGGCAACAAGGGTTTTGTGTTTGGCTAATGTAACTGTCTGGGGGGTTGGGGGGGTGTGGTGTGTTACCTGTGACGACCTGGCTATATATATAAATAAAAGTATATATATATATATACATATATAAAAAAAAGTATATATATATATATATATATATATATATATATAAAAGTCCATATTTACCTCCATAGTAAGCATAGAATTCAGGTTTGTTTGTTTCTTTATATATTGTAATAATATCTGTATTGGGCAAGTAAGCTGCAATTCCAATCCTCTGAAAGTGATACTGCGGTGACATTTAAATGATGGCAGCATTCTGTACCGCCCCTGGGCTATGGGGTAATCTGTCCCGGGCCGTATATGTAGGGGGTGGCTGTGTCACGGGTGTGTAATGGCCAATGCCCAGTTCCATGACCCTGGGGGTCGCTTGAAAAGGGGTTATATACAGGGAAGATTAAAGAGTTTATGTCGTGACGCCACTTGCGGGTTGCGGTTATGGTGATGGAACCGACGCGGCACAGTTTTTGCCACTGGAGCTGATGGTGATGGCAGCCTGGATGCTAGGCCCTCTGCAATTAGGGCCAAGCCCCAGGGGGAAGATGAGGGAATTCAGCATGGAAAGAAGGGAGACCACACGATGAGGAACGGGGATACAGTGCAGCTGGTATTTACTCACAGTGGTTGTAATGCTGGTTCACTGAGGATGCCTGGTTTTGACCCCTGGTCCCTATCGCCCCGGTGCCAGTGTGGTCACCTCGTGGCTTCTTTCCCCTGCACCTCTTACTGGTTGGTGGAACACCGTGGCTTGGAGCATCTGGGGGTCCTCTTCTGTTTGCCGTTTATTCTCTGGTCCGTACGGCGGACAGTGTGATCCCTGTAGGGTCAGTGGTCTGTCCCGGTCCCTGATTCTCTCGTTACTGCTGGTGCCCGCGGATTTTTGGGTCAGTGAGGTCCTGGATTGTCCCCTCACTGTGCAGGTATTTGTCAGGTAGCCTGAAGCATTCGCCTAAACCAGTGTCCTGTGCCCCGTCAGTGCTATGGTTCCAGGGGTACCTGGTCGTACCCTCTCTGGCAACCACTCTCTTTCACCAGCTAGGTCACTGCTACATGACCCCGTCTGAAGACACGTCCGTCTCCTACAACTGTCACTACAGACTGAACCACTGTCTCACTCCTCCCCCTCTGATTGTCGACTAGTGGACTGGATCGGCTCCATCCCTGGGTGGCCATCCATTGGGTCCCAAACTAGTCAGTCACCCATAATTGGGAGAGGGAAACTGGGGATGTTTATGTGTTTTGATGTTACAGGCACTGTCCTTCCAGGTCCCTAGGGGCAGGCCCTGCATCTTTGACAGGATGCAGTACCTTGTAGTGCCCTGATGGGTTTAGGGGCGCTACTATTCATTCTGTGCTTAATATTTTATTGTAATCACCCCATTTCCATTTTTAATCTCATCATGTCGGGGGCACATTTAGTCTGCAATTTAGCGATAGTGAGAAGGTTTCTCTTCCAGCAATTGGGGCTTACAAGCTTGAAATGTTTCATTGACTATCGAGAATTCTTGTTTTCAATACCTGCGAACTACAAGACAACTTGATTTATACTTATTCAGTCACATTGTGTAAACAAATAATAGGAATCTGGTCACTAGTGATGAGCGAGCGTGACTTAAGATCTGGATAAGATGTCAGAATAGGCAGATACTTGGCAAATGAGATTTAATGTTGATAATTGTAAAGTAATGTGTGACGCCCCTAGACTATTCAGGGCGTCACAGGGAACTGAACCACTCTTTATCCTTAGGTGCAGGGCCCGCCCTCCTTGGTTCCCGAGTCCAAATTCATGGTTCCACCTCTATCAGCATAACATCCTAGTCATCCAGACACCACAGCTGCTAGGCACACCAATGAACAGGTTCCAGCTGGGAAAGGAACCGCCCACCTGTGAGTCAGACAGGCTGGTGGGAGGAGTCAGTTAGACAGTTGGGAGTAACGGTTAAAGTGGGAAGACCTAGAGAGAAGGAGCTCCCTGAGGAGAGTCTGGCTAGGTCGCAGACAGTGGCCTGGGCCAGAGGAGATGGAGACCCAGTCGTGGGGGACTGGAGGACAGGGCAGGACGGGTCAAGAGGACCGTCGACCATCGGATGCACAGTAACCAGTCTGGGGCCAAGCACACAGCGGGGGACAGGCCCCTAGATCGGGAAGTAGCTTCAGGCAGCCCGGTAATTGACCTGCAGAGAAATAGTAACTTAAAGTGTTATTTCCACACAGCCCTAACAATCAACAGCATCTGCACATCGTGGAGGATAGGGCATCCGAAGCCAGCAGCCCACTGAAATCCTATGTGCACGCTGTTGAGGGCAAGGTTCCTAGATATACAGAGGAATGGGACCCGGACGGCTGCAGGCCTATGGGTCATAATAGACAGTAAACAAATTTGTGCATGGAGGCAGGCTACAGACCACTAGGCGGAACCAGGAGTGAGGGCTTGTGGACTGAGCTGTTCCAGGGGACAGCGGGACCCGGAGTATTGTTTACTAAGTTGCCTGTGTGAACTCATTGACTATTGGACTGTAACTGGTGCCTGAGTGAGTGACTTGCATTCCCCTTTCAGACCCTCCTGCCTGCCCTGCGGCCCACACAGCGCTCCCCAGCATCATCCTCCCAAGTCCTGGGGCCTCCCTACCTGCGGAGGGAATCACCACCAGGCTGCCGCAACACCATCAGCCCCAGCACTCCCATACGGCAGCGGCGGTATTCTTTATTACCGCACACCACTTGTGGCGTTACAAATATTCTCCCCTGTAAATAACCCTTTTTTTTCATTGAAGTGTCTGCCGAGCAGTCCGACTGCTGCTAGGGCGGTACACATCGATTTTTGGCGTCACGAACAGGATCGGACTGGACCCTCTAACCTGGGTGACGTGCGCCTTCTCCAAAACTGTTGAGCCCGAAGTGAATAAAATAATTCAGTTGCCGCCATCTTGCCGCTGAAAACCAAGGGGGCATAGAGGAGATGTCAGCGCCGGGTGAAGCGAGTGCAGCGGCGGTTCCCCCTCAAGATCAAGGTGACATGGACGCACGAGCAACCGCGCCGATAATGCCAATGACTTTACCGTATGTGCCAGGCGCTACCTGGCTTCCACAATATGATGGTTCCCCTGACACTCTGCAAGGATTCAAAAGAAAAATCCACACACTCCTGGATATGTATGGGATGAATGACCGGCAGCAAGTGTCTGTACTACTCGGCCAGTTATCAGGCGCTGCAGAGCTGGAGGCGGAAACCTGGACAGATCAGGACAGGGCCTCAGTAACTGCCATTTTTGAACGTCTGCGACTTTCCTTTGAAAACCGCACTGAGGCAGAACTCCGGATAAAGTTTTACAAATGCAAGTGTCGCGGGCGGCGGAGCGCTGCGCTCGCTTACGCTCGTGTCCGGCGCTGCTGCTGCTGCTCAGTGGCTCTAACGGTGGGCCGAATCCGGGGATTCGAGCGGCGCTCCTCATCCGGGAGTGAAAAGGGGGTGATTTGGTTTGGGGATTTAGTTCGTGACGCCACCCACGGGTTGTGGTGAAGTTGAGCACCACCGCTGCTGGTGACGGGGATCCCGGGAGCGATGGTAGGGAGCAGCTGGGATGTTGTTTTCCCCCTACGTGGGTAGGGGTTGGTGGTCCCGGGGCCCGAGGGTGTGATGGGGAGGCAAGGTCGGTGAGGTGCAGAGTTGCAGGGACAGCGTGGCATGGTGCCGGATGGCACGGGTGTACTCACTCAGCAAGAGATGCACAAAGTTTCCGGTAAACCAAACGGCTGGATGGACGGGTCCCGCAGCCGGCTGCAGTGTCTCTCCCCGGACAGGTGATGGTGGCTGTCTCTCCCTGCACCTTTGTGTACTGTGTTGACTCCAATGGCTTCCCAACATTAGTCCGCTCCCCGGTGTATAGATACCGGAGGAGCCCGTTTTGCCCGCAGGCGCTGGCCCTTGGATTTCTAGCCGTTGGCGGTGGCTGTGTATCCTCACGGTGTGAGCGGTTGCCTTCAATCGGGACTTGGTTGTTAGGGAACCCCGGTGGTTCCTGTCACATTCGGATTTGACTATTGACGGCGGCTCCAAGCCTGGTCGGGGTCCAATGGCCCTGCCTGTGTGTGCTTGGCTTCACTCCGTTCCTCGGTCCGGTACCGGTGGGCCACCGCCCAGCCCCGGTCCTTACGGCTCTGCGGAGTTCCACCAACTCCTGCAGACTGCCACCACCGACTGCCAACCTTGCTGTCAGTGCCTGGGCTCCGACCCAGACAGCTGCAGTACGTGACCTCTCTCTGTCACCTCCAAGACTCAACTCTCCTAAACTCTAACTCACTGCTTTTCCCGCCTCCAGGCCTGTGAACTCATCGGTGGGTGGGGCCAACCGCCTGGCTCCGCCCCACCTGGTGTGGACATCAGACCCTGGAGGGAGGCAACAAGGGTTTTGTGTCTGACTAATGTAACTGTCCGGGGGTGGGGGTGTGTGTGTGTTTTGTCTGTGGCTACCTGGCTAGTCCAGGGCGCCATATTCCCCCTTGGTGAAATGCAGACCGTCCGCGGGCTGCCTGTCCATCACCGGTTTTATTTTTCAAACTGTAAAAATATAAATAACATGGTAAACAGTAAACATATCAACATAAGCATTGTTCTGGTCACTTTAAACGTTGCACATATAAAACATTTTTAATACTGACAGACGGACGGATGTCTTCTGCTCTCCCACCCAAGCAACCTAGCCCTGATGCTGCTCCTAAGAAGTGGGCAGCACTCCTTGACCCCAGTCCAGGTTCAGGCTGCCCGAGCGGGAACGGGTACGGTAACTCGCACCCAACTGTCACTTCAGGGGACCCCACGTCCAGGGGGACCCCTGACCCCTGGAGGATCGCCACCGGTTACGGTGGTGGCGGGCCTGGGCCACCTCTTTTCTCCAGGCCCATCCTCCAAATCAGCCTCTCCGGAGGCGGCAGCAGTATCCATCCCACAACATTATTTACAAGCCCACTAGTTCGTGGGTGGCCTGCTAGTTCTCGGCCATGTTCATGAGCAGTTTCTCATGTGGGTATGGGAATGAACTTAACAACAGGGCAACTCCAGTCCCAACGGGGATGGTTCTCTTTTCGGACGGTAATCAGGTGATTTTTCGGATTGATTCATTTTGCTGAGGGTCCCAACGGGGGACAACAAGGTGCAACAGTGGACCGCTGCCTTCACTTTAGGTCGACTTCCTCATAGACCTTCTCCACCTCGACATCCTGACGGCAGGGTGGAGGAGGGGACTGGGACTCCACCTTGAAACTACAGCCTTCCCTCACCTTCACATCGAGGGCAAACCAGCCCCTCTCCCCGCAGCGTCGAGTGTAGGACACAAGGTCACCTGGCAGCAGGTCTCGGCCTGGGTGGCCCGTCGGCAGATGGGTATGCACGTCTAGGCGAGCCATGAACACTTCGGCCTCCAGGCCTGACTCGTAAATGAAGCCATACCCCCGATGAGGATCGAATCTCCGGACCTGACCTTCATACACCGGGCCCCGTACCCGGAATGTAGCATGGCGGAGGTTGTCCTTCTCGCGGATGGTGCGGGCCACCACCTCGGCTCTTTGTTGCTCCCTCTGGGCAATATCCCGGCCCAGCGGGGTCGGCTCCCTGTCCCAATAAGGGGCGTCTGCATGCCCCCGCGCACGGGTCGGGCCCCGCGAGACTTCCTTCACGCTGCCCACAATTGGTGCCCTTTTTGGAAGGTCCCACGGTGACATGGCCTGGGGTGTTGCCTCACAGCGGCGACCCGGCGCAGCCTCAGCCGAGGTTTGGGTTTTGGGAACAGGGGTCCTTGCCGGTTAGACCTCCGCCTCCTTCTGGACCGGGCGGACTGTCGGAGCCAGGACGGACTTGGGTGCGGCCACTTCCGGTGCCAACGGCTCTTCTTCAGATATGCTGGGGTGCATTTGGTCGAGCTACAGGGAATGTTATTGTACATGTCTACCAGGTCAGGCAGCTTTTCTGGCCACAAGTTCCGCTCTTCTAATGATAGCGTCTTAAGGAGACCCAGGACCAGATGGTTCATCTTCTCACACATGCCATTAGTCTGGGCATGGTATGGCGTGGTCCAGATCTTCTTGCAGCCGTATAACTGGCAGAATTCTTAAAACACTTCCGCTTCAAAAGCTGGACCCCGATCGGTAAGCACCCTCTCCGAGTACCCGTGCGGTTGGCAATAGTAGGCCTGGAATGCTCTAGCTGCAGTACGGCCGGTCAGATCTTTGACTGGGACAACCACCATGAATGTTGAATAGTGGTCAACGATGGTCAGGGCGTAGGTGTACCCACTTCGGCTAGTGGTGAGCTTGACATGGTCCAGAGCGACCAACTCCAGCGGTTGATGGGTAATGATTGGTCATAGAGGGGCCTTCTGACTGGCTTCGTCCCTTCTTCTCAATGCACAGGGACCACACTCTCGGCACCACGCCTCTACAGACTCCCGCATCCCACTCCAATAGAACCGCTCTCTCAACAGCATCTCCAACTTCTTCCACCCAAAGTGCCTGGCACCGTCATGGTAAGATTGTAGAACGGCGGGCACGTTAGCCTGAGGAACCACAAGCTGGCGAACCTTTTCATGAGTCTTCGGGTTGATCAGTTCCCGATACAGCTTCCTGTTAGTTATGTTTTGGCTGCTGGGAGGCTCCCTCTGGTGGCCAGGAATGGTTTGGACTTGGACCAGGTGTGTTGTGCAATGGGTGTTTCCTTTGCTAACTCTCTGCTTATTTAAATCCTGGTCTAATAGCAGGCTATGCCGGATATCAGTTGTTCTTTGTATCACCAGCCTGCTTCATTCTGCTCCACACCACATCTACCCCAGATAAGTGCTTGCTCTTTATTTATTGTTTAGTTCTTTTGCTCTTATCTGGGTTTGTCATTTGTTGTGGTTGTTTTCAGTTTTTTGCATGCAGGGATTTTCCCCCTCAGTTGCTTGGCTGGGGAACTCCCTGCAGTTCTGTTTGGAGCATAGCTCCTTTAAGTCCATGTGTTTGTGGATTTCCTTTTTGGGCTTCATCTTGTTTCCCTCCACTATCGAAATGGACCCGGTTAAGGTTCAGGCTATTTACGACTGGGTGCAACCGACTTCTCTAAAATCCCTGCAGTGGTTTTTGGGGTTTGCTAATTTTTACCATAAATTTATAGCCAATTTTTCTGCCATTGTCAAACCTCTGACAGATTTGACAAAGAAGGGAGCTGATGCTGAGGATTAGACCCCAGAGGCAATTGTGGCGTTCCAGGAGTTTAAAAGGCGATTCACTTCTGCCCCAGTCCTGCAGCAACCTGATGTGTCTCGCTCATTTCAAGTTGAGATCGATGCCTCAGAGATCGGAGCAGGTGCTGTTCTGTCTCAACGAGACGCTACTTCGGGTAAACTTAAGCCCTGTGCCTTTTTCTCTCGGAAGTTTGCTCCTTCTGAACGGAATTATGAAGTGGGGAACCGGGAATTATTGGCTATGAAATGGGCATTTGAAGAGTGGAGGCAGATGGGCTGAATTAACAGATGCTGTCTCCAGATATTGGTCCATCCTAAAACAAGATCCAAGCCTATGTAAAATTGTGACTAACCAACCTTTTTTTGTAGCTAGAAGAAGTAAAACAATACGTGAGGTTTTGGTGCATTGTCATCATGTTGCAACATCATCCCGATTTATTTTTGATTCAAGGGGGCCAAAGTGAGGGTCTTGGAAATGCGGCGACTGTTCAGCTTGTAAATATGTCCTAAAGACTGAGGAATTTTCTGATGCTCTTAATATCAAAACATTTAAAATCTTGCAGTACATCAATTGTAGAACCATGCATGTCGTTTATTTGGCATGCTGTCCGAGTGGAAAATTATATGTTGGCATGACTACACGCGAATTTTGCGTTCGTATTTTAGAACACATCAGGGACATAAAAAATGCTGGTACAGTCACCGTAGATCAAACTGAGAAAATCGCCAAATTGAAACCTATTGCTAAACATTTCCGTGAGTTCCATCATGGCCAGGGACATCGTCTTCAGTTTCGGGGCATTGATAAGCTACATGTGGGAAACAGAAGGGGTGATATAACTAAGAGACTAGGACAGATGGAGTGCAAGTGGATTACCCTATTGAGGAGTACGAAGCCATTAGGCTTGAATGACCAATGGGGATTCTCCAATTTTTTGTAATAGGGGAGTGATATTGGTATACTTTACCCTTCCTCACTTGCTGTTCATCCTTTCTGCTTCGCTACATGTGGCTTTAAATGTCCTTTGATTCAGGGTAGTTTCCAGAACTTATTTTTGTGGTAAAACTGTTTTCCACCCTTTCAACTCTCTATGTCATTTTCAACGGGAGGTGACTCTTTTGCCATCCCCCTTTGTACGTGGTGATGGATGAGTTCTTTATGAACTTTTTTGGAACCCCCTTTTTCTAATTGAACATGACCGGATATATATCAGGTTAATACTGATGACTTCTGTATACCATCCTTGACTTGTTTATAGTATCTACACCATGTGCAGCGGGCGGTTATATTATTCATATCACCCCCCTCTGCAACGTCGTGTTACATGGGTCCCTTATGGACTTCCTTGGAACCCCCCCTTTTTCCAATCAAATATGACTTGGTTAATAGAAAAGTTAACATTGATGACTTCTGCGCACAATCTCTGATTAGTTTATATTATCTACACCATGTACAGCGGGCGGTGATACTTGTATATCACCCCTCTCTGCAACATTGTGTTAGATGAGTCCCTTATGGACTTCTTTGATGTCTCCTACAATTGAACAGGCTCTTCCTTGATATGAATGATACAAATAGCATTGATGAATCATTGCAGCCATTTTTCTGCCTTCTATAATACTTGATTCGCTGTAGTCTACATATACTATGCCATTTCCAGTGGGCGGTGACACAAATATGCCACCCCTCTCTGGACTATCACTATAGTAGGGCCTTATTCGACCTCTTACTGTGATTCTTTATAGCTTACATCTTGGAGTCGGCTATTTTTGTTATCTTCTATGATCTTAATAGTGATATATTCCTGTGACTATTCCCTTATTTATTCATATATCACTGATCGTCCTTATTTATATTTACTATGCCATGTGCTGAGGGCAGTGGTACTTTTTGTACCGCTCCTCTCCGCATTATTGCTATAGTAGGGTCTTTTATGACCATGATGGATACAAAATTGGTGGATTATACTCTATTTTTTGAAAAAGAATCCGAAATATCATTTAGGATATTTGATACAATCTTTCCAGCAATTCCGAACTATAATAATGTTCTTTGTTAATTACGTCTTTTGTATTATTGTGATAAAAAAGGAACCACTACTTAGAGAATTGTCTCTCTTGTATGCTAAATCTATATTTCGAGGTATTTCTGCTGCATCGTCCCCTTTTGTTTTTAATTGAGGGAGTTTTTGGGCACCGTTTTGTGTATAATAGTGAACAAAACATAATAGAGTATGATTCTCTAGAATCTTTGAACACATTAATGTTAGCATGATCTGCGATCAATACTTTCTGATATAGGCATATATGAATGTTATTCTATGAACCTAATCTTAATACTATGCATTGTATTTTGGATTATTGCGGAATTATTCCGGTGAAAAAATGCAGATCATATAATAGCAGCAACCATTTTTGTATGTATATTAGATTATTGGTACACACCAAGATGGCGGTGTTTCCCCCTAGATACAGCACTGTGAGCACTGTGAGCGCTGACGCTGCGGCGCGCATGCGTGGTCCTGTTCCCCCTGCCTCGTGGTGCGGATGCGTCATCACAGGCGACACGGTCGCCTCTCCTGACGTGCCTGGGCCTTGCGGTGGGGGGAGGGATCCTCCGCGTTCATGCTGGCAGTGTCCGGTAAGTGAAGTGCTCAATGATTGATTCATTTCAGCTGTCTGGGAATCATATAAGGCTGCCCTGCACTCCCTCACATCACTCCCTGACGAAGCTACGTGAAACGATCGTTGGAGTGGAGTGGGGAGGGTCTGTCTGTACTAGGTAAAGTATCCTGGAAAACTATTTACTTGCTTGTCCCATAGATTATGGTTTTTCATTATGTGAAAGGTTTTGGCAGTTCCTCTTAATGGACTATGAGTTCCTCTACTCTCTCATGCATACCTTAGATTTATGGACTCGTCTCCTTTAGGCTTGATATGCAATGATACTTTAATAATAAATAGTGTATTAACCCATTGAATTCTGAGGAGTAATAGAGGATATATGGTATAAAGAATTAGCAAATTTACCATTGTGAACTAAATAAATATTGTGATTTCACTAATGAATGAATTATGATGGACCCTCCACCCTACACCTTGTTAATTTTTAATTATGTCTATTGTGTCCAGTGTGTTTATGTTTTTTAATCATGTTAATAAAGATTTGGTAATATAATTATGATATGGTCTTCTGAAGTGCTTTGTATGGATTATTGGTTGGAGGGGGCTAGGCATCAAGTTGTGGTGCTTACGGACCACAAGAATCTCATCTATCTGGAATGGGCCAAGAGGTTGAATCCTCGGGCAGGCTAGGTGGGCTTTGATTTTTACCCGGTTTAATTTTGTGGTCTCTTTTTTGCCGGGCACCAAGAATGTTAAGGCCCTTTCCAGGAGTTTTTGCGCTGACTCTTTGGAGGTTGTCGAACCGTCTACTATCCTGAATGATGGTGTAGTTTTCTCGGCTATTTCGCCTGATCTGCGGTTGGCACTGGCGGAATTTCAGGGGGATAAACCTGAGAGATGTCCTACAGGGAAACTGTTTGTCCCGGACCAATGGAGAGACCGAGTTGTCTCTGAGGTTCATTGCTCTGTTTTGGCGGGTCATCCTGGCATTTTTGGTACTCGGGATCTTGTGAGACTCTCTTTTTGGTGGCCTCCCTTGTCCCGGGATGTCCGTCGTTTTGTGCAGTCGTGTGGAGTTTGTTCTCGGTCCAAGCCCTGTTGTTCACGTTCTAGTGGGCGATTATTGCCTTTGCCGGTGCCTAAGAGACCTTGGACGCACATCTCTATAGATTTTATTTCAGAGCTTCCCGTCTCTCAGAAAATGACTGTGATTTGGGTGATCTGTGATAGATTCTCCAAGATGTTCCACTTGGTTCCCCTATCTAAGTTGCCGTCTTCATCAGAGTTGGTGCCTTTGTTTTTGCAACATGTTGTCCGTTTGCATGGTATTCCCGAAAACATTGTTTCTGACAGAGGGGTGCAGTTTGTATCCAGGTTTTGGAGGATTTTCTGCTCCAAATTGGGTGTTCAGCTGTCTTTCTCCTCGGCGTTTCATCCTCAGACCAACGGTCAGACTGAAAGGGCTAACCAGACCCTGGAGATCTATTTACGGAGTTTTGTTTCTGCGGATCAGGATGACTGGGTTTCGTTTTTGCCTTTGGCTGAATTTGCCCTTAACAATAGAGCTAGCTCTACCACATTGGTGTCCCCCTTTTTCTGCAAATTTGGGTAACACCCTAGGTTCCTCTCAGGGCAGCTTGAGGCGTCTGACTGTCCAGGGGTGGATTCGGTGCTCAACAGAATGCAGCAGATTTGGGGGCAGGTAGTGTAAAAATTGTTTCAGTCCCAAGAAACTGCCCAAAAGTTTGCCAGCCGGCGTCGGACTGTTGGTCCCCGGTTTAAAGTAGGGGACATGGTGTGGTTGTCCTCTAAAAATATTCCTATGAGAGTTCCATCTCCTAAATTTAAGCCCAGATTTTTTGGACCTTATATGATTTCAGAGATTATCAACCCTGTATCTTTCCGTTTGACTCTGCCTGCGTCTTTTAAGATTCACAATGTCTTCCATAAGTCCTTGTTAAAGAAACATGTGGAGCCAACAGTTCCTGCAGCAGCGCCTCCTGACCCTGTTTTGGTACAAGGGGATCTGGAGTATGAGGTTGAAAAAATTCTGGATTCCCGTCGCAGTAGGCGTCAGCTTCAGTACCTTGTGAAAGGGAAGGATTATGAGCAGGAGGATAACTCTTGGGTTGTGGCTTCTGACATTCATGCGGACAGTTTGGTTTGCGCCTTCCATCATGCTCATCCCGAGCTACCCGGTGACATTGGTGAGGGTTCGGTGACCAGGGATTTTCCCCCTCAGTTGCTTGGCTGGGGAACTCCCTGCAGTTCTATTTGGAGTAAAGCTCCTTTAAGACCATGTGTTTGTAGGTTGTTGAATTTGTTATGATTCTTGTTTTCTGTTCATTGGTATGACAAGAGCACCTGGTATAGGACAGAGTTCATATCGTGCGATCTGAGGGCCTTTTTGTACTATCAGGAAGTTGTTTTTTTGCAGAGTTTTTCTCTGGCCACCATCAGTCCCTTTCCTGTCCTTTCCTATTTTAGTCAGTGGGGGCCTCACCTTTTGCTAATCCTGTCATCTATCTGTGTATTGTGTTTTTCCTATATCACCGAAGTCTTTGAATGTGGGGGGCTTGCTATTCTTGTCTATTTTTTGAGGCAAAGAGTTACTCATCTTTCCTTCCTTTAGGATAGTTAGTTCTCCGGCTGGGTTCGCGGTGCACAGGATGTTAGTTCACCCCTCGGCTACTTCTAGTGTTGATGGTTAGTAAGGGGATGGCGGCCAGATTAGTTGCCAATGCTCTTGTCACCTTTTACTAATGATTTGTGGTGGTCTTCCATGGTTCCAGATCATAACAGTACATCCGGCCAACAAATTTAAAGGGTACTCTTAAGAAAGAGAAAAAAAAAAAAGTCTGCTGAGAAATTCTTTTTTTTTTTTTTTTTTTTTGGTGTTTTTCCTCTTCTTCTTTGGGTTCCGTGGAAGATTTCTTTTTTCTAGCATGGATGAATTGGGTGAGCGTGTTGCTCATCTTGATGCTAAGGTTCGTCATATAGAGTCTTATCTTGCACAGACTCCCCTTGCAGAGCCTAAAATTCCTGTTCCTGAATTTTTTTCGGGAGATAGGTCGAGATTTTTGAGCTTCAAAAATAATTGTAAATTATTTTTTGACCTGCGCCCTAAGTCCTCAGGGAATCCCGTACAGCAGGTTAAGATTGTCATCTCCTTACTGCGTGGTGACCCTCAGGACTGGGCCTTCTCTTTAGCGTCTGATGATCCGATTCTCAGTGATGTGGACTCCTTTTTTCAGGCCTTGGGTTTATTATATGACGAACCCAATATTGTGGACCAAGCAGAAAAATTCTTGTTGTCCTTAACTCAGGGTTTGGCTTCTGCAGAAACGTTTTGTCAAAAATTTCGAAAGTGAGCAGTCCTTACCAAATGGAATGATGATGCGCTTGCGGATCTTTTTCAGAAGGGTGTTGCTGATTCTGTGAAGGATGTAATGGTAGGATTTCCCGTCCCTTCTGGTCTTGATGCAGCTATGACCTTGGCCATTCAGATTGATAGACGGTTACGTGAGCGCAGGAAGATACCTGCTAGGTTTGTGCCTGTGGAACAGCCTTAGGAGCCTATGGAGTGTGATAGGGTCCTTTCTAATACCAGTCGGCAGGGGTTCAGATGGAAGAATAGACTGTGCTTCTATTGTGGAGACGCTTCTCATAACATCTCTGTCTGCCCTAAACGTGAAAGGAGATTGGCTACTTCTGTTACTGTGGGTTCTTTGCAATCAAAGTTTCTTTTATCTGTCACATTGATTTGCTCATTGTCTTCCTTTTCTGCATTTACCTTTGTGGACTCAGGGGCAGCGCTCAATTTGATGGATTTTGGGTTTGCTAGGGATTGTGGTTTCCCCATGGTTCCTTTGCAAACTCCTATTCCTTTAAGGGGCATTGATGCTAGCTCTTTGGCAGAACATAAACCCCAATTTTGGACCCAGGTGCCTATGAGAGTTGCACCAGCGCATCAGGAAACTTGTACATTTCTAGTATTGCATAATCTACAGGATACCTTGGTACTGGGATTTCCGTGGTGTCAGACCCATAATCCAGTTCTTGACTGGAGATCCTTCTCAGTAGCTAGTTGGGGTTGTCAAGGTTTGCATCAGGACCTTTCCGTGTCGTCCACGTCTGCTCAGGCAGTTGATGTTCCGGCCTTCTTGTCTGATTTCCATGATGTATTTAATGACCAGGAATCTGATTCTCTGCCCCCACACCGGGACTGTGACTGTGCCATTGAGTTGGTGCCCAGTTGTAAATTTCCCAAGGGGCGGATTTTCAACTTGTCTGTGCCCGAACATGATGCCATGCGGTCATACATCAGGGAATCATTGGAGAAGGGGCACATTCGGCCCTCATCTTCTCCTTTGGGTGCCGGCTTCTTCTTTGTTGCTAAGAAAGATGGGTCGTTGAGGCCTTGTATTGATTACCGTCTTCTTAATAAAATTACAGTCAAATATCAGTACCCTTTGCCTCTGATGTCTGATCTGTTCTCTAAAGTGAAGAGTGCCAAATGGTTAACGAAACTGGATCTCAAGGGTGCGTATAATCTCATCCGTATTAAGGAGGGTGATGAATGGAAGACGGTTTTTAATACTCCTGAGGGGCATTTTGAGTACCTAGTGATGCCTTTTGGGCTCACTAATGTACCCTCCGTCTTCCAGGCCTTCATGAATGATATTTTTCGGGACCTTATTGGTAAATTTTTGATTGTGTATTTGGATGACATCTTGATTTTTTCTGATGATTGGGACTCTCATGTTGGGCAAGTACGGGCTGTTTTTCAGATACTTAAGGATCATACACTGTACGTTAAGGGGTCAAAGTGCCTCTTTGGGGTGCAAAGGATTTCCTTTTTGGGCTTCATCTTGTCTCCCTCCGCTATCGAAATGGACCCGGTTAAGGTTCAGGCTATTTACGACTGGGTGCAACCGACTTCTCTAAAATCCTTGCAGCAGTTTTGGGGTTTGCTAATTTTTACGTAAATTTATAGCCAATTTTTCTGCCATTGTCAAACCTCTGACAGATTTGACAAAGAAGGGAGCTAATGCTGAGCATTAGACCCCAGAGGCAATTGTGGCCTTCCAGGAGCTTAAAAGGTGATTCACTTCTGCCCCAGTCCTGCAGCAACCTGATGTGTCACGCCCATTTCAAGTTGAGATCGATGCCTCAGAGATCGGAGCAGGTGCTGTTCTGTCTCAACGAGACGCTACTTCGGGTAAACTTAAGCCCTGTGCCTTTTTCTCTCGGAAGTTTGCTCCTTCTGAACGGAATTATGATGCGGGGAACCGGGAATTATTGGCTATGAAGTGGGCATTTGAAGAGTTGAGGCATTGGTTGGAGGGGTCTAGGCATCAAGTTGTGGTGCTTACGGACCACAAGAATCTCATCTATCTGGAATGGGCCAAGAGGTTGAATCCTCGGCAGGCCAGGTGGGCTTTGTTTTTTACCCGGTTTAATTTTGTGGTCTCTTTTTTGCCGGGCACCAAGAATGTTAAGGCCGATGCCCTTTCCAGGAGTTTTTGCGCTGACTCTTTGGAGGTTGTCGAACCGTCTACTATCCTGAATGATGGTGTAGTTTTCTCGGCTATTTCGCCTGATCTGCGGTTGGCACTGGCGGAATTTCAGGGGGATAAACCTGAGAGATGTCCTACAGGGAAACTGTTTGTCCCGGACCAATGGAGAGACCGAGTTGTCTCTGAGGTTCATTGCTCTGCTTTGGCGGGTCATCCTGGCATTTTTGGTACTCGGGATCTTGTGAGACGCTCTTTTTGGTGGCCTTCCCTGTCTCGGGATGTCCGTCGTTTTGTGCAGTCGTGTGGAGTTTGTTCTCGGTCCAAGCCCTGTTGTTCACGTTCTAGTGGGCAATTATTGCCTTTGCCGGTGCCTAAGAGACCTTGGACGCATATCTCTATGGATTTTATTTCAGAGCTTCCCGACTCTCAGAAAATGACTGTGATTTGGGTGATCTGTGACAGATTCTCCAAGATGGTCCACTTAATTACCCTAAGTTGCCGTCTTCATCAGAGTTGGTGCCTTTGTTTTTCCAACATGTTGTTCGTTTGCATGGTATTCCTGAAAACATTGTTTCTGACAGAGGGGTGCAGTTTGTATCCAGATTTTGGAGGATTTTTTGCTCCAAAATGGGGTGTTCAGCTGTCTTTCTCCTCGGCGTTTCATCCTCAGACCAACAGTCAGACTGAAAGGGCTAACCAGACCCTGGAGACCTATTTAAGGTGTTTTGTTTCTGCGGATCAGGATGACTGGGTTTCGTTTTTGTCTTTGGCTGAATTTGCCCTTAACAATAGAGCTAGCTCTACCACATTGGTGTCCCCCTTTTTCTGCAATTTTGGGTATCACCCTAGGTTCCTCTCAGGGCAGCTTGAGGAATCTGACTGTACACAGGGGTGGATTTGGTGGTCAACAGAATGCAGCAGATTTGGGGGCAGGTAGTGGATAAATTGTTTCAGTCCCAAGAAACTGCCCAAGAGTTTGCCAACCGGCGTCGGACTGTTGGTCCCCAGTTTAAAGTAGGGGACATGGTGTGGTTGTCCTCTAAAAATATTCCTATGAGAGTTCCATCTCCTAAATGTAAGCCCAGATTTATTGGACCTTATAGGATTTCGGAGATTATCAACCCTGTATATTTCCGTTTGACTCTGCCTGTGTCATTTAAGATTCACAATGTCTTCCATAAGTCCTTGTTAAAGAAACATGTGGAACCAACAGTTCCTGCAGCAGCGCCTCCTGACCCTGTTTTGGTACAAGGGTATCTGGAGTATGAGGTTGAAAAAATTCTGGATTCCCGTCGCAGTAGGCGTCAGATTCAGTACCTTGTGAAATGGAAGGGTTATGGGCAGGAAGATAACTCTTGGGTTGTAACTTCTGACATTCATGCGGACAGGTTGGTTCGCGCCTTCCATCATGCTCATCCCGAGCGACCCGGTGGCGTTGGTGAGGGTTCGGTGACCCCTCCTCAAGGGGGGGGTACTGTTGTCAATGTTAGTTATGTTTTGGCTGCTGGGAGGCTCCCTCTGGTGGCAAGGAATGGTTTAGACTTGGACCAGGTGTGTTGTGCAATGGGTGTTTCCTTTGCTAACTCTCTGCTTATTTAAATCCTGGTCTGTTAGCAGGCGATGCCGGATGTCAGTTGTTCTTTGTATCACCAGCCTGCTTCATTCTGCTCCACACCACATCTACCCCAGATAAGTGCTTGCTCTTTATTTATTGTTTGGTTCTTTTGCTCTTATCTGGGTTTGTCATTTGTTTTGGTTGTTTTCAGTTTTTTGCATGCAGGGATTTTCCCCCTCAGTTGCTTGGCTGGGGAACTCCTTGCAGTTCTGTTTGGAGTATAGCTCCTTTAAGTCCATGTGTTTGTGGCTTGTTGAATTTGTTATGAGTCTTGTTTTCTGTTCATTGGTATGACAAGAGCACCTGGTATAGGACGGAGTTCAGATCGTGCGATCTGAGGGCCTTTTTGTACTATCAGGAATTTGGATTTTTGTAGAGTTTTTCTCTGGCCACCATCAGCCGCTTTCCTGTCCTTTCCTATTTTAGTCAGTGGGGGCCTCACCTTTTGCTAATCCTGTCATCTATCTGTGTATTGTATTTTTCCTACATCACCGCAGTCTTTGAATGTGGGGGGCTTGCTATTCTTGTCTATTTTCTGAGGCAGAGAGTTATTCATCTTTCCTTCCTTTAGGATAGTTAGTTCTCCGGCTGGGTTCGCGGTGCATAGGATGTTAGTTCACCCCTCGGCTACTTCTAGAGTTGATGGTTAGTAAGGGGATGGCGGCCACATTAGTTGCCAATGCTCTTGTCACCTTTTACCAATGATTTGTGGTGGTCTTCCATGGTTCCGGATCATAACAGCTTCCCCTGGGACAGGTGCAGCCGGGCTCGTTCCTTTGAGAGCCGTTGGGCCTCCGGAGGAGCGGCAGGGTCCATTCCAGCAGAGCCTTGTTCAATCATGGTCTTGATCAATTGGACGGCAGGCGCCTGGTCATGGGCTTCTCTCCAACCCTGACTGGGCAGCGGGTCCAAGCTCACCTGTTGCTGCTTGACATGCAACTTCTCGACTGGTGGCCGGTGGAATGCGGGCAACTCGATTTCCTCGAGGTTATCATCCTCCGACCCCTCATCCGGCAGGTGGGGCATCTGGGATAGCGCGTCCGCGTTAGTGTTCTTGCGGCCGGCCCGGTACTTGATCGTGAAGTCATAGTTAGACAGCCTGGCCACCCACCACTGCTCCAACGTGCCCAGCTTGGCCGTGTCCAAATGGGTTAACGGATTATTGTCCGTATAGGCGATGAACTTTGCTGCTGCGAGATAATGGCGGAACCGCTCGGTAATGGCCCACACCAGGGCTAGGAGCTCAAGCTTGAAGGAGCTGTAATTCTCGGGGTTCCTCTCCGTGGGCCGGAGTTTTCTGCTGGCATAGGCGAACACCTTTTCCCTGCCGTCCTGGATCTGGGACAGGACTGATCCAAAGCCTACATTACTGGCATCAGTGTAGAGGATGAATGGGAGGCCGTAGTCGGGTTAAGCTAGGATTTATTCCCCGGTCAAGGCCGTCTTCAGCTGGTGGGAGGATTCTTCATGTTTCTCTTCCCACAACAACGGGGTTCCAGGAGACCTGCCACCCTTGGTCTGTCCCACGAGGAGGTCTTGCATGGGAGCGGCCATCTTCGTGTACCCCTTGATGAAGCGACGGTAGTAGCCCACCAGACCCAGGAACTGTCTCACCTCTCTCACAGTGGTCGGTCTTGGCCAGTCCCGAATGGTGGTGATCTTTTCAGGATCAGGGGCGACGCCTTCCGCGCCCACCACATATCCGAGGTACTGCACCCTGGGTTTCAGTAGGTGGCACTTAGAGGGCTTTAGTTTCATCCCGTATTTGGCCAGGGTGCGAACATTTCGGCCAGATGTTCCAGGTGGGCCTCATACGTCCGGGAATACACGATCACATCGTCCAGATACAGTAGGACCCTTTCGAAATTGAGGTGTCCCAGGCAACACTCCATGAGCCGTTGGAAGGTTCCAGGGGCATTGCACAGCCCGAACGGCATGCTGTTGAATTTGCAGAGCCCCATAGGAGTGGCGAATGCAGTCTTCTCACGGTCCTCGGGTGCGACCGCTACCTGCCAGTACCCGCTAGTAATGTCAAGGGTAGAGAAGAAGTTAGCAGTTCTCAGCGCAGCCAGTGACTCTTCGATACGGGGGAGGGGATAGGCATCTTTATGGGTGATCTGGTTGATCCTCCGGTAATCCACACACATTCTCATGGTGCCGTCCTTCTTCATTACCAGCACCAGTAGGGCTGCCCAGGGACTACAACTATCCCGAATGACCCCTGCCTCCTTCATATTCCTCAACATGTCTTTGGCGCATTGATAATGCGCTGGCGGAATGGGCCTATACCTCTCTTTGATGGGTGGATGTAGGCCTGTAGGGATATGGTTTTGAACCCCCTTAATCCTCCTGAAATCTAACGAGTGTTTGCTGAAAACCTGTTCATACTCCTGCACCACCCTGTATACCCCCTCTTTGTGATGCGTGGGTGTGGCGTCAGTGCCTACGTGTAGTTCCTGGCACCACTCCTCTAACTGTTCGGGGGGGGTGTATGGTTACTGGCATGGGATGCTGAGGTAGGAAGGACGGCTTCGTGAATGGTGTGAGGGTCTAGGGTGAGCAACTTGGCAAGGGTAGCGTAACGGGGGAGCCTGACTTCTTCCTCTCCACAATTCAGCACTCTTACAGGCACTCTCCCCTTTTTAACGTCAACCACCCCTCTGGCTACCATCACCGTGGGCCAGTGTTCAGAAGGCGTGGGTTCCACCATCGTCGGGTAGTCGCGCCCCTGGGGGCCTACGGCTGCCCTGCACCAAATCATCATCTCACTTCGGGGTGGCACTACCAAGGGGGCCACATCCATCACCCTTACTCCACCAATCTCTCCACCAGTTGAGTTCACTTGCTGCCGATACAGAAGGGCCCGGATCTCACGCTGCACAGCCCTCTGTCTGCCTCCTCCGGCTGTGGCGGCCAACTGCTGCAACAGACTCAGCACCTCACTCATACAATGCTCCATCACATTGGTCCCTAGAATTACTTTTGGGTAATGGTCACTGGGTTCATTCATCACCACAATCATCCCTTGGTTCTTTAACTCCGCACGTCCCACGGTCAGGGTCACTTGTTTGTATCCCACTTGGGTTAGAGGGAGTCCATTAGCTGCGACAAGGGTCAGGCTGTCGTCAGTGCGGGCAAGTTCGTCAGTACCCCAATACTGCTGGTACAGTGTGTATGGTATAGTGGTTACCTGTGATCCTGTGTCCAAGAGGGCCATGAGCGGGATGCCATCCACTGCCAGAGGGATGATGGGGCGAGCTCCAACGTACCGGTCTCGCCAATCGGGGGGGGGAGTTGGTGTCTACTCCTGAGGATTGACCCTTGGCCACAGGGGTTGCTCGTTTAACGGGCACCGCCTAGAGTTGTGGCCTGGCTTGCTGCACCTGTAACAAATGGGAGGCCCATACCGTGAGTCATTGGTCCTTCTCCGCTGCATCCAGGGGACGTCCTCCGGACTGTCGGCGAGCTGGATCCTCCCTGGGGGCTTGACTCTCGTCGGAAGCTGGAGTGCAGCGAAGATCTTGGCTAGGTCTCCATCCATGCGGTGGACCTGGGCAGCTAGCTCCTCCATCATCCCGACTGGCTCCGGTGGAGCCGGGAGAGAAGGTGCCACCGTGATAGGAGCGGTTTCAGCTGGCCATGGGGCCGCCTCAGGAGCGTCTGGCATTGGGGCCTGCAGGGCCTTGATGGCCCGCTCCTACAACACTGCAAAGTCCAGATTAGGGTGCTCCAGGGCCCACAGCCGTAGTCGCTTGCGGTCTTCCGCGGACCCCAGCCCTTGCAGGAATTGTTCCACTAGCATCTTATTGCTATCCGCATCATTAATAGTGTCCACCCGCTTCAGCGTACGGAGGGCCATTTGCAGACGCAGGGCATAGTCTCTTATATTGTCCGCAGGCCGCTGTCGACACTGATAGAACTGCATCCGCAGCTCCGCTTCCGTGCGGGTCTCAAAAGCGACTTGTAGTTTCTCGAAAATGGTAGTCACTGAGGCCCGGTCCACGTCGGTCCAAGTCTCCGTCTCATGCTCAGCCGCGCCGGTTAGCTGCCCTAGCACTACCGCTGCCCGTTGCCTATCAGTCAAGGGATACAAATCTAGGACGGGGCTAATCTTTTTCCGGAATACCTGCAACGTATCAGGCTTCCCATCGTACTGCGGTAGCCAGGTAGCACCGGGCACATAGGGCAGGGAGAACGGCATCACCTGGGCGACCGCTGGGACCGCGGCCTAACCCGCTCATGGGCTATCTGTTATGGGGGGACCGGCAGATTAGGACCAGGGGTATATATCCCAATCGCCAGTCGGGGCCCACCGTGCTCCAGATGGTATTGGAGCTGCTGGCACCCTGTGGGTTAGGCGGAGACTATAGAGCTGGATGGCTCTGAGATAACTCAAGGAACCGGTCATGTGTGTAGGGACACGTCAGACCGGACGACAACCCAGTTAGCGTTTTGGTGGAGCGGACGCTACTCCGACCACGTGTGTAACAACACGTCAGGCCGGATGGTAACCAGTTAGCGTTGACCGAGAAGACCGCTGCGACAGCGCCCTGTCGGCCACGTGTGTAAGACACGTCAGGCCGAGCAGTCCTCCGATTAGCGTTTCTGGCCACCACTCGACTGGCCACGTGTTTAAAGGACACGTCAGACCAGGTAGTCACACCAGTAGCATTTGACTGGGAAGCCGAGGAGGATAATAGGGTTCACACACCCAATCCAGGAACACCCTGTTAACTTCACAGGGGTTCTGGGGTGCTCTGTCCGTGTGCGTAGAGGGCACAACCGGACAGGTGGCGCAGCAGGTACACTGTCCGTGCGCGTAGAGGGCACTCTCGGACAGGTGACGCAACAGGTATTCTGTCCGTGTGCGTAGGAGGCACAACTGAACAGGTGACACAGCAGCCGCAGCCCAGTTAACGCCACTGGACTGCTCTAGCACAACAGGAACGGTAGCAAGGAAGCACGGCGCCTGACCCTCATGTGCTGAGCCACGAATCTTGGCGTGACAGGCACCGTTCGCCTAGCCCTACCTACCGCTTCCAACAAGGCTTATGCCACCAAGAACTCTAAATGAAGACTGCGCACCTCCATGTTGTCTCCAGCCCCATTTATAACCTGGGTCCGCCCCAAACCCAGGGTGGAACCACCAAGGTCCAATAGTAGAGTGCCATGTCATCAGTGACGTCACATGTGACCTATCCGGAACCGCCACGTCATTGATGACCTCATGGCAGCCACGCCCCAAACACTTCACCAGTCATCGTCTGACGACCAATGGTGAGGTGCCAGATCATAGGGGCGGGCCTCTGCGAGCCAGTCCGGAGTTGCCACGTCATCAGGACACCTGACACCCTCTGCTCTATCAGGGCCTGCCACCTCACGGACATGCTCAGTGAGGTCCTTACCGGACCTAGCCTCTGATGCACTAAGTGCCTGAGCATGCTCAGTAACCTGCGCAACAGGCTCAGAAAGCAGACTATCAGTTTGAGCATGCTCAGTAGGCACATCCCAGAACTTAGACACAGCATGAAGTCCAAGTACCTGTGCAAAGAGGCTGTTAGGGTTAATTGTGGGAGCATGCTCAGTAGCCTGAACTGAGGACTTAGTCTCAGACATAACACAATCAGGCTGAGCATGCTCACTAGGCAAAACACCAGGCTTAGACTCTGGCTGGGGTAAATCAGTGCACGCATGCGCACTAGCCGCCTCTCCACACTTAGACGTGGTGGAAGGAGCAGCCAACTGGACGACTCGAGGCACGGCCAAGAACGGCAGCCGGCACCTGGGCGCAACAGGAACCGCAGCAGGCTGCTTGCGGCTATGGCGGCGCCGGTTCGTAACACTATCCCGTTTCCACCTACGGGTGCGGCGGCGGCTGCGACCGCCACTCCTCCAACTACTCCGTCGGGCGCAGACATCTTTTTCCCGTCCCTCCTTGGTTCTCTCTAGCACTTACGCTTGTTGGGGGCGGGGCTTCGCCTTCGCGCCTTCCCTGCTCAGGGAAGACGCTCGAGCGGGAAATCTTCGCGCCAAAGATGGCGGCGTTTCAAATTTTTTGGCCAGACGCCGCCGGCGGAGACCACAAGGCGCACTTCTACTGGTAAGTAGATGGGTCCAATCCTGTTCGTGACGCCAAGTTGTCGCGGGCGGAGGAGACGCTGCGCTCACTAACGCTCGGGTCCGGCGATGCTGCTGCTGCTGCTCGGTGGCTCAAGTGGTGGGCCGGATATGGGGACTCGAGTGGCGCTCCTCGCCCGTGAGTAAAAAAGAGGGTGATTTGGTTTGGGGATTTAGTCCGTGTCGCCACCCACGGGTTGTGGTGAAGATGGGCACCACCGCTGCTGGTGACAGGGATCCGGGGAGCGATGGTAGGGAGCAGCTGGGATGTTGTTTTCCCCCTCCGTGGGTAGGGGTTGGTGGTTCCGGGGCCCGGTGGTGTGACGAGAAGGCAGGGTCAGTGAGGTGCAGGGACAGCGCGGCGCAGTGCCAGACGGCACGGGTGTACTCACTCAGCAAGAGATGCACAAAGTCTCCGGTAAACCAAATGGCTGGATGGACGGGTCCCACAGCCACCTGCTGTATCTCTCCCTGGACAGGTGATGGTGGCTGTTTCTCCCGGCACCTTTGTGTACTGTTTTGACTACAGTGGCTTCCCAATGGTAATCCGCTCCCCGGTGTATGGGTGCCGGAGGAGCCCGTTTTGCCCGCAGGCGCTGGTCCTTGGGTCTCTAGCCGTTGGCGGTGGCTGTATAACCTCACGGTGCGGACGATTGCCTTCTAACGGGTTTTTGGCTGCTAGGGAACCCTTGGGGTTCCGGTCACACTCGGATTTGACTTTTGTCGGCATCTTCAAGCCTGGTCGGGGTCCGATGGCCCTGCCTTTGTGTGCTAGCTTCACTTCGCTCCCCGGTCGGTACCGGCGGGCCACCGCCAGACCCCGGTCCTACGGTTTCGCGTTGATCCACCACTCCTGCAGACGGCCACCACCGTCTGCCAACCTTGCTGTCAGTGCCTGGGCTCCGAACCCAGACACCGAAGTGCTTCCTCCTCACACTTCAAACTCCAAACTCGATCTGTCACTTTTCCCGCCTCCAGGCCTGTGAACTCCTCGGTGGGTGGGGCCAACCGCCTGACTCCGCCCCACCTGGTGTGGACATCAGACACTGGAGGAAGGCAACAAGTGTTATGTGTCTGACTAATGTAACTGTCCGGGGGTGGGGGTGTGTGTGTGTTATCTGTTACGACTTGGCTAGTCCAGGGTGCCACATCCATAAAGGGAGAGTGCCCGTGCGAGTGTTGAATTGCGGGGAGGAAGAGGTTAGACTGCCCAGGTATGCTACCATAGCCAAATTGTACACTGTGAGTGAGAATTCCATCCAGACAGTAAAGTCCTCAGCCACACCAGATCAGTCAGCCACGGACAGTTCCCAGAGTCAGCAAGAACAGTGGTGTCAAGAGTTACATGTAGGTACTGACTCCACTACACTACATTAAAAACATGGGGTCTACAGGGTGGTTCAGGAGTATGAGCAAGTGTTTAGTAAACACCCATTAGACTTTGGGAGGGTGAAAGGGGTTCAGCATCATATACCCACAGGCATTCATCCACCTATAAAGGAAAGGTATAGGCCCATACCACCTGCTCACTACCAGTGTGCCAAAGACATTCTGAGAAGTATAAAGGAGGCTGGGGTCATCCGTGATAGTTGCAGCCCCTGGGCAGCCCCGCTAGTCCTAGTGAAGAAGAAAGACGGCACTATGAGGATGTGTGTGGACTATAGGCGAATTAACAACATCACACATAAGGATGCCTATCCACTGCCCAGAATTGAAGAGTCCCTGACTGCATTAAGATCTGCAAATTACTTCTCTACCCTTGACCTCACTAGTGGTTACTGGCAAGTGTCCGTTGCTGAGGAAGATCGCGAGAAGACCGCCTTTGCCACCCCGATGGGATTATGTGAATTTAACAGCATGCCATTCGGGCTGTGCAATGCACCTGGTACGTTTCAACGACTCATGGAGAGCTGTTTGGGCCATTGCAACTTCAAGACTGTCCTGCTGTACCTGAACGACGTAATTGTATATTCCAAGACCTATGAGGAGCATCTGAGACATCTGGCAGAAGTATTTGAAGCCCTTTCCAGGTTTGGGATGAAACTAAAACCCTCCAAATGTCACCTGCTGAAACCCAAAGTCCAATACCTGGGGCATGTAGTGAGTGCCGAAGGTGTGGCTCCGGACCCTGAGAAAATCACGGCTATCCAGAACTGGCCCAGGCCTCAGAACATCAAAGAGGTGCGCCAGTTCCTGGGATTGATGGGGTACTACCGGAGGTTCGTGAAAGGCTATACCAAGATGGCATCCCCCTTGCAAGATCTCCTAGTCGGACAAACAAAGCACGGCAAGACTTCTGGCTCTCCATTCACATGGGGTGAGGAGCAGGGGAAGTCCTTCAAGTGGATGAAGTCAGCTTTGACAGGAGATGAGATTCTGGCATATCCTGACTACAACCTTCCATTTGTGCTGTACACTGATGCCAGCAACGTGGGACTGGGAGCTGTTCTATCCATCCCAGGTACAGGATGGCAAGGAAAAGGTGATTGCATACGACAGCAGGAAACTCCGTCCAACAGAAAGAAATCCTGAAAACTATAGTTCTTTCAAGCTGGAGTTCTTAGCACTTGTTTGGGCCGTGACAGAAAACTTTAAGCATTACCTGACTTCTGCAAAATTCACCGTGTATACAGACAACAACCCGTTGACACACCTGGACACGGCGAAGCTTGGAGCTTTGGAGCAGTGGTGGGTAGCACAACTGGCAAATTACGATTTCACTATAAAGTACAGGGCTGGTCGCAAAAATGCTAATGCTGATGCGTTGTCCAGGATGCCCCAGTTGTGTGATGATGGGAGGGATGAAGATGACCTGGAGGAGATGCTACCTGCTTTCCATCGCCCTACTGATAGAGTGAAACCCCGATATTATAGTGATCAGCAAGAGGCGACCTTCAACCCATTGCCCCACCATGGTTGGCAAGAAGCCCAAGATAATGACCCTGCAATCAGATTGATAAAGGCATTGATATCCCAGGCTAATTCACACCTTGAACCAGATGCTCCAGAAGAAGCTAAGAAATTGTGGAAAGAAAGAAGTCGACTGTGTTTCCATGGAGGCAAGTTGTGCAGAAGTCTCATTAATCCAAAAACACATGAGAGAATATGCCAGATAGTGATACCCATAGCATATGCACCAGTGGTGTTTGAGGCCTATCATGATAGAGCTGGGCACTTTGGTTGGAAGAAGTTGGAAATGTTGCTGAGAAGTCGCTTTTATTGGACTGGGATGAGAGACACCATAGAAGCTTGGTGCAGGAACTGTGGTCCATGTACATTAAGGAGAAAAGATAGCACCAGTCAGCGAGCGCCATTGCAACCAATAGTAACTACTCAGCCTCTAGAACTCATTGCCTTAGACCACGTCAAGCTCACACCAAGCAGGAATGGGTACACCTATGCACTCACCATAGTAGATCACTATTCAAGATTCCTGGTGGTGGTACCTGTCAAAGATCTAACTGCCAGCACTGCGGCGAAGGCTTTCCAGGCACACTTCTGCAGACCCCATGGTTACCCAGATCACGTCCTAACAGATCGAAGACCCGCTTTTGAAGCAGAAATCTTCCAAGAATTTTGTAAATTGTATGGGTGTAAGAAGATACGCACTGCCCCCTACCATGCACAAACAAATGGGATGTGTGAGAAGATGAACTATGTAGTCATCAACCTGCTGAAAACTCTACCCCTTGAAGAGCGGAACCAGTGGCCTGAAAAATTGCCAGATCTTGTGGACATGTACAATAGTATTCCTGTGAGTTCCACTAAATGCACACCCGCTTATCTCATGAGGGCTAGACCTGGGAGACTGCCAGTGGATCTGGAGATGGAAGTTGAGATGCCTGAAGTTTATTCCCCAAATGCAGATTGGGATACCAAGCGTAGAGCCCAATACAGGCAAATTCAGGAGTATGTCAAGGAGAATCTGGACCAAAGTAGGAAAAAGCAGAAAGAAGCTTTAACAAGCAAGCCCAAGCTCCTCCATTTTCACCAGAAGTGGTCTTAAAAAGAAAGATGCATAAACTGGACGACCAGTGGGAAAGAGAGCCATATGTGGTCCAGCCTTCCAATTTCAACAACCAGAAGACCTGTCTTGTCAGCAAGGACCAAGGAAGAACCACAGCTGTAATTTACCATGACCACTTGAAAAAGTGCCCTGAACTCCTGAACATCCAGAAGGAAGAACAGCCCCAACCTCAAGTGACTGAGAAAAAGAAGAGAGTAATCCACACCATCCTAGGTGACTTCCTGGAAGATTGGCCTATGTACAATGGAGCAGTGATTGTGCCTGTACTCACATTCCCGCAACCCACGGAAGAACCAGAACCAAGGAGGCCTGAAATCATTGCACCTAGAGAAGTACCCATACCAGCACCATGAACACGTAGATTACCACCTACAACACCTAGCATCAGTAGTAGCAAACACCACAGTACAAGGGCTAGAGGGAAGCCAGGGGCTGAGAAGGTCCACCCGTGTGAACTTTGGTCAGCCCCCACATAGGTTCAGAGATGAGGAATGGTAGCGGAACCCGGCTACTCTACCCTAATGTAAATAGTCTGAATATAGAGTAAAGTTAAAAATGTTTAGTATTTTCCATGCTTTTAATTCTACTATTTTCCATACTAATGATAGTCATGTAAGGAATGTTGATTTTATTTGAATTACCCGGATTCATCACCTGATTGACGGCCAATGATAAGTTTTATTTTAATGGACCTTTGGCTACAGGACTGGTGGTAGCCAGCACAAACTGGTGCTATTGTAAATAGTTATTTCCCACTCATACCCACGGACTGCATCCCCACCTACAGGAGAGGACACAGGTGGAGGAGAGACCTGGGAGGCAGCTGGCCCAGGTCTTGCCACCAACAGGACCAGTGGCTTGCCTCCTTTTGGAACTTTGGGGGTGGGATGAAGGACTGGGAAAGCGAAACGTTGGGTTCAAGCAAAGTACCTCACCTGTGAGGGATGGAGTCTTTACATCAAAAGAACTTGTTAACCTTTCCCCTTTTTATTCCTTTAATAAAAAGCTTTGGGCTCCCTGTAGCTTGGGGACGAGTTACGTGTAACCAAGGGGGAATGTGACGTGCCTGGACTATTCAGGGCGTCACAGGGAACAGCACCACTATTTATCCTTAGGTGCAGGGCCCGCCCTCCTTGGTTCCCGAGTCCAAATTCATGGTTCCGCCTCTATCTATCTAAATTAACATCCTAGTCATCCAGACACCACAGCTGCTAGGCACACCAATGAACAGGTTCCAGCTGGGAAAGGAACCGCCCACCTATGAGTCAGACAGGCTGGTGGGATTAGTCAGTTAGACAGTTGGGAGTAACAGTTAAAGTGGGAAGACCTAGAGAGAAGGAGCTCCCTGAGGAGAGTCTGGCTAGGTCGCAGACAGTGGCCTGGACCCGAGTAGATGGAGACCCAGTCGTGGGGGACTGGAGGACAGGGCAGGATGGGTGAAGAGGACTGTCGACCATCGGATCCACAGTAACTGGTCTGGGGCCGAGCACACAGCGAGGGACAGGCCCCTAGATCGGGAAGTAGCTTCAGGCAGCCCGGTAATTGACCTGCAGAGAAATAGTAACTTAAAGTGTTATTTCTACACAGTCCTAACAATCAACAGCATCAGCACATCACGGAGGATAGGGCGTCCCAAGCCAGCAGCCCACTGAAATCCTACGTGCCCGCTGTTGAGGGCAAGGTTCCTAGATATACAGAGAAATGGGACCCAGACGGCTCCAGGCCTATGGGTCATAATAGACAGTAAACAAATTTGTGCATAGAGGCAGGCTGCAGACCACTAGGCGGAACCAGGAGT
Source organism: Anomaloglossus baeobatrachus (assembly GCF_048569485.1). Lineage (NCBI taxonomy): Eukaryota > Metazoa > Chordata > Amphibia > Anura > Aromobatidae > Anomaloglossus > Anomaloglossus baeobatrachus. The sequence goes on from NC_134360.1 coordinate 128,109,092, forward strand.
GAAGGCTTGTGGACTGAGCTGTTCCAGGGGACAGCAGGACCCGGAGTATTGTTTACTAAGTTGCCTGTGTGAACTCATTGACTATTGGACTGTAACCGGTGCCTGAGTGAGTGACCTGCATTCCCCTTTCTGATCCTCCTGCCTGCCCTGCGGCCCACACAGCGCTCCCCAGCATCATCCTCCCAAGTCCTGGGGCCTCCCTACCTGCGGAGGGAATCACCACCAGGCTGCTGCAACACCATCAGCCCCAGCACTCCCATATGGCAGTGGCAGTACTCCTTATTACCGCAGGTGGCATCACAAATATTCTCCCCTGTAAATAACCCTTTTTTTTCATCGAAGTGTCTGCCGAGCAGTCCGACTGCTGCAATTTAGTGATAGTGAGAAGGTTTCTCTTCCAGCAATTGGGGCTTACAAGCTTGAAATGTTTCATTGACTATCAAGAATTCTTGTTTTCAATACCTGCGAACTACAAGACAACTTGATTTATACTTATTCAGTCACATTGTGTAAACAAATAATAGGAATCTGGTCACTAGTGAATTGCGAGCGTGACTTAAGATCTGGATAAGATGTCAGAATGGGCAGATACTTGGCAAATGAGATTTAATGTTGATAAATGTAAAGTAATGCACCTAGGACGGAGTAATCCTATACCTGCATATACATTAAATGGAAGTAAACTCGGAACTACAGAACAGGAGAAGGACTTGGGTATCCTGGTTACAAATAAGTTGAGCAGCAGCACTCAATGTCAAGCAGCAGCTGCTAAAGCAAACAAGATTTTAGGGTGTATAAAAAGAGAGATTAGATCCCGGGATCCCAACATATTGTTACCCCTCTATTAATCACTTGTAAGGCCACATCTGGAATATCGGATCCAGTTTTGCGCTCCACATTTTAAAAAGGACATTCAGAAATTAGAATCAGTTCAAAGGCAGCAACTAGACTACTACAAGGAATGGAAGGCCTCCCATATGATGAGAGGTTGAAAAAGTTAGATTTGTTTAGCTTACGTCTCAGAGGAGATCTCATTTATATGTATAAATACATGTGTGGTCAATATAAAGGACTGGCACATGACTTATTTCTTCCAAAGGCAATACTAAGGACCAGGGGGCACTCACTGCAAGTGGAAGAAAGGCGATTCCAGCAGCTAAATTGGAAAGGTTCTTTACAGTTAGAGCAGCCAGACTGTGGAATACACTACCACAAGAGGTAGTAATGGCAGATACTACAACAGCTTTTAAAAAAGGGCTGGATGATTTCCTCAGTACACACAACATTGTTGGTTATTGGAGTTGGAGTTAGTGACAAAATGTGTAATTGATGGAGGAAGGTTGAACTAGATGGACCTAGGTTTTTTTTTCAACCTATGTAACTATGTAACTATGACTCAGTATGGCGAGAGGTTGGATGCTCAGATGGGCGCAACCCCGAGTACCTGAATATAATGGAAGTCAATGGCAGACTGTGCATTGTAGTGTTGCTCTTCACTACTGATCACCTCACCTCATACACTGCAGGGGATGCCAGTAACTTTGGCAGATACTAGTAAACTATAGAATTAAAAGTCCCTCAGTTGTTCAAAACAGAGACGTTTTTTAATAAGTGGTAAATTGAAAAATTGCTTGATTTTAGAAGCACGTTGCAATGTCCCCCTTTTAGAAAGATGAGAATTCCTATAAAATATAATATGTTAGGGGAAGAATACTCCCCGACACCATACAAAATAAGGGGTGGGTCCAGGATCTGCTGGATCCCCACACCAAGAACAAACTCAATAGCATGTCATAGATATGAGAACAAGAGTTTTTAAAGTGCACAAAAATACTAATTTTATTGATCACACAATACAAAGGTGGACATCCAGATGTCATAAAAACATATTAAAATTGAAATGACGGAAAAACCCCCATACAAACAGTAATAGCCAACGCTAGGACATGTTGGCTGAAAAAGGGTTAAATAACATGCTGCCAGATACAAAAGAGCATACAGAATCTGAATGCTAGATTGCATTGCCTCTCTATTAACATTAGGTTCCATGTGGAAAATAGCAACAGCAATCAGCAAAACTTTGTATGCACATATTTAACTGCAGTCCCAAAGGGATCCATATATATCCAGACCTGTGATGGTAATATACACAACCAACCGATAGTGCAAGTAGGATGGAGGGGGGCTCCGTCTGAGGGAAGCCTCAGAAGAGCTACGTACGTTTCAATTTTTAAAAATCTTCATCAGGGAAGAGGCATCTCATGATATCCTGCCGTTACATCAGGCTTTAAATGTTCAAAAAGTGGGAGCGGATCCGGAAGTCTCATTCCCACGCCGGCATGCCAAGCAAGTCCCGCGAGACGTCGGCCGTCACGCCGTAATCACGCATGCGCGGGAGCGGGGACGCGTCACCAAGGCTCCCGCGCATGCGCGTGACGCCCAGATGGCGGCGGTCACGCGCGAACAATTCCTGCAGCCAGCGCGCTCGCACAGAGACGACCATACAACGTGAAATTGTGAGTATAATGATGGGTCCAAGAACATATGACGTGACCGTACAAAACAATATCAAGTGTCATGCATATTCAATGTCATGTTTAGGGGTCCTTCCTGGTTTCTTGTATGGGTCCAAAGGATGTTATTTCATAGGCATCTAATGAGTATGTTAATTTCTGTGTCCTATAAACATAAGAATAGAGCATATGAATATACATAAGCCTGGATGCCATGGGGGAATACATGATATAAAAAGGTTAAAAAATGATAAAAGGACAAAGGATGCAGGTGGAGGGAAAATGGTGGGTCCAAAACATATAAATAGAAGTCAATATCAAGAGAATTACATAAATAAGCAGGTATATACAACTGCATGTAACAATTTTTGGTCACTCAAACTGGGTGTCACAAGGGGCCAATGACAACATAGTAGAGGGAGAATAGAGTCAGGTCCTAATCATATTTATAAAAAAGGAACATATCTCACCAACTCATTTAATCCTTTGGGGACTATTGTGTCCCAAGTCACTATCCATTTGGTCTCGCACTGCGCCAGGTGTTTCTTGAGGTCACCACCCCTAATCCCTCCTGTCACCACATCAATGCCCTTTATTTTTAACTTGGAGGGATCACAGGAGTGGTGAGATCTGAAGTGCCTGGGTAGTGTCTTGAGTATTGCCGGATCATCCTCTCTTTTGGCCGCAGCAATGTCCCTCATGTGCTCCCTGACCTTAATGCGGAGTTCCCGGGAGGTGAGTTCCACATAGGTCAGGGGGCACATGCATGTAGCAAAATACACCACGTGTGTTGTGCCACATGTGATGTAATGCTTGAGGTTGAAATTTTTCTGTCCATCAGAGGAATGAAAAGTATTGCTCCGAAGGACATTGCTGCAGGCCACACAGTGGCCACAGGGAAAACAACCCTGTGGAGGTCCGCGAGACCCAAATGGATTCAATCTCGGGGGGACGTAGTGACTCTGGACAAAAAGGTCCCTCAAATTCTTCGCTCTCCTGGAGGTCATCAGTGCATTCGGGGCAAGAATTTCCACTAGTGCCGAATCTGTCATTTGCACCGGCCAATGTTTATTCAAAATGTGCCGCATGGTTTCCCATTCCTGGTTGTATGTTCCAATAAATCTCACCGCAATATCATGTTGTTTGTCCTTCTTTGGGGTATCGGCAAGCAGTTGCAGCTGGGGGGTCCTTTTGGCCCCATTGTAACCAGACCGGATGCACCTGCCGCTGTAGCCCCTTTCATAAAATTGGTCCCTGAGATCGGCCGACCTAGCCTTAAAGTTGCTGTTAGATGAGCAAACCCGTTTCATTCTCAAATATTGTCCGGTCGGGATGGCGCAAATCGTAGAAGGGTTATGGGCGGATGAGGCATGCAGCAGTGCATTCACGGACGTCTCCTTATGGAAAACGTCCATTTGGATCGACCCTCTTTGATCTACAGTAATCATAATATCAAGAAAGTCGATCCTGCATCTGCTGCTTTTGTGAGTGAGTCTGATGTTAAACTTATTCACGTTTAATTGCCTCATAAACTGGTCGAGCTGCTCGGCTGACCCCTGCCACGCAAACAAAATATCGTCGATGTATCTTAGCCAGCACTCCACATGGGTGCTAAGCCCAGGACCCTCGTCAGCAAATACCAGCCTCTCCCAGAAACCCAGGAAGAGGCCGGCATACGAGGGCGCACAGGCCGCACCCATGGCAGTGCCGCGTTGCTGTAGATAGTAGACATCCTTGAAGACGAAAAAGTTGTGTGACAGGGCAAACTCAAGCAGCTCGATTATCAGCTTGCCCAAATCGCCACCCCGACCGGACGTTTCGAGAAAGAAACGGACCGCTCGAATACCGTCTGCATGAGATATGCACGTATAAAGGCTCTTGAAGTCAGCCGTAACAAGAAACATGTCCTCTTCCAAAAAGAAGCCGTCAATGCACCGTAGGACGTCTGTAGTGTCACGAACATATGAGGGCAGTGTCTCAACCAAAGATTTCAGGTGGTAGTCTATGAACTTACAAATGGGATCACATAAACCCTCTATGCCGGACACAATTGGACGTCCAGGCGGGTTGACGGCATCTTTATGGATCTTGGGCAGTATGTAGAACGTTGGCACTCTGGGATGTTTCTTACAAAGCCCATCAAACACTTTTTTGTTGATGAGGCCAGCATCCAGAGCCCTTTGTAATATTGAGGTGAGTTCAGCGGAAAATACAACCAGGGAATTAGAGGGAAGTCTCTTATAAGTATTCCTGTCACGAAGTTGTCTCAGAACCTCGTGTTCATATTTATCACAGGAAATTACCATGATATTCCCCCCCTTGTCAGCTGGTTTTATGACAATATCATGAAAACCCTGCAGCTCCACCAAAGCCATCCCCTTGGGGCGGGTCAAATTGTCATACCTTTGTTTAGTCGTGATCTGTTTGAAATCCTCACTGACCATTCTGGTAAATATGTCAATTGCAGGCCTAATTGACAATGGGGGGAATTTCGTTGATTTTGGTAAGAGAGTACATGGAAACATACATGTAGCCGAGGTCTCCTGTTCTTGAAGTAATTCCTCCAGATTTTGTATGGCCTCTCTTTCGACCTGGCTGTCAGACCTGGCGTTCTGCTTGTAAAAAAGTTTTTTGAGGGTTAGTTTACGTGAAAAAAGATTAAGGTCCTTTAAAGCTGAAAAAAGGTGGAAGGAATTAGAGGGAGAGAAAGTCAGACCGCATGACAGGACTTCCATCTGAGCGACAGTGAGCACCCGTGAAGACAGATTTATTACCTGAAATCTATTCCCTTGGCATTTGTCCTTGCCATACATTACAGGTGGTCGGGCTCTGTTTTTAACATGTGCTCCGACCGTCTCACCGATGTCCACGGAGCTCACTGAAGCCCCGGAGGAGGACCCACCAGCAGAGGTATGTGACACAACTGAAGAGGATCTCGATCGTGGGTTTCTGTTGGAATTATCCCCAGTACGACCTCTCGTTGTGTCCATCCTCCATCTGTAAGCTCTCCGTGTGCTATAGTCCAAAATGTCTCTATTCAGCTTTTTCAGTTTAAAGGCCTTAATCTCCCGTTCCCACCTTTCAAGTTCCTTATCAATGTCGGAATTAAAACGGGTCACGACAGCTGGTGTAAATGTCTCGGTTAGTTTGTTTTCCAATGATTCCAACTCGGCCTCAATCGGGGTCAATGAGGACGAGTTGTAATCCCATAGTAGGGCCAGGAAACCTCGGGAACAGGTCTGCGCCAATTCCTCCCATTTAGTTTTAAAGCCTTCATCCTCCAGAGGGAAGGAGGGGAAAACCTGTATATGGAGTCCCCTGGGCACCAAATCTTTTTCTAAATACTTGCCCAGAAAGGCCTTGTTCCACCACAGTTTGGTTCTTTTTTTGAGTAAATCTTTATATTTGAGTATGATGGTCTCATCAGATTGGACTCCATCATTCCCACCACCTGTAGCACCACCGGTCTTGAGAACATCGTCAATCTGTAACTGCCAGGTATTGTCCCTGGCCCGAAAATTCATGGTAAGTAAGGAGCTATCTGTGGTAAACAGAAATAAGACAGTTAGGGGAAGAATACTCCACAACACCATACAAAATAAGGGGTGGGTCCAGGATCTGCTGGATCCCCACACCAAGCACAAACTCAATAGCATGTCATAGATATGAGAACAAGAGTTTTTAAAGTGCACAAAAATACAAATTTTATTGATCACACAATACAAAGGTGGACATCCAGATGAATTTGAGGGACTTTCTTGTCCAGAGTCACTACATCCCCACGAGATTGAATCCATTTGTGTCTCGCGGACCTCCACAGGGTTGTTTTCCCTGTGGCCACTGTGTGGCCTGCAGCAATGTCCTTCGGAGCAATACTTTTCATTCCTCTGATGGACAGAAAAATTTCAACATCAAGCATTACATTACGTGTGGCACAACACACGTGGTGTATTTTGCTACATACATGTGCCCCCTGACCTATGTGGAACTCACCTCCCGGGAACTCCGCATTAAGGTCAGGGAGCACATGAGGGACATTGCTGCGGCCAAAAGAGAGGATGATCCGGCAATACTCAAGACACTACCCAGGCACTTCAGATCTCACCACTCTTGTGATCCCTCCAAGTTAAAAATAAAGGGCATTGATGTGGTGACAGGAGGGATTAGGGGTGGTGACCTCAAGAAATGCCTGGCGCAGTGCGAGACCAAATGGATAGTGACTTGGGACACAATAGTCCCCAAAGGATTAAATGAGTCGGTGAGCTAATTTTAATATGTTTTTATGACATCTGGATGTCCACCTTTGTATTGTGTGATGAATAAAATTTGTATTTTTGTGCACTTTAAAAACTCTTGTTCTCATATTTATGAAAATATTATATGTGCACACAATGTCTTATTCATGCAGATGCTCTTTTCAAAAACCGCTTGGGAAAAGCTCAAAATCAACTCTAATAAGAATGAACATTTGCATTTATATTTAAAACCGACTTGCTGTAAATGATTTTGTTTTTTTTAACTTCATTTATCCTTTTTCATGTATTCCTTTCTGACTGAGCACTTCACCCTTCAGCCAGGCCGTTTCCATTTTTAATTTTAACTGGATCCTACCTGCCCATGACTTGTAGATTTTTTAACCCAGACAGACGCGTATTAGTATAGGTTCCCTGCACAAATGTACGCCTTGTCATTGGCTGTGTGGCTCACAGGAACTGGCCAACTTACAAGCTAAGTGTCTTATTTTTTAAACATAATTCCAATAGCAGTGTGCAGTACTAAATTCCAATATTCAATGTTTGCATATTTTAACTTTTCAGAGTGCTGCTGTATACTTTTATAATTATATTCAATTTTCAGCTTAATCCTGTTCACATTTTTTGCATATACTAATTAGTCTTTTATATTTTGTATTCTATTCCTTTCTGACTGAGCACTCTGCCCTTTAGCCAAGGCGTTTTCGTTTTCATTTGAGCTGGATCCTACCTGCCCATAACTAGGTTTTTTTTTTTAACTCGGATAAATGCATATTATTATAGGGTCCCAGCAAAGAGAAACGCCTTATCATTGGTTGTTGGGCTCACATGACTTTGCCAAATTATAAGTTAAATAGTTTCATAGTTTTTAGGGTTGAAGGTAGACTTAAGTCCACCGAGTTCAACAATAACTTAACTTGTTGATCAAGAATAAGGCAAAAACCCATGGGGCAGACACTAAGCTCCATATTAACACTAGAAGTCGCAGAGAGCGGTCATTTAACATTTCCACCTTTGGAACCCAGAGACGGGTCGAATGACCTGAAGGATTTTAGCTAACATCCTATAATCACCGTCTTTTGTTCTGTAATTAAGGCCATTACTGTCGCACCACAGGAGGTTATTGTTTTCCTTAGAGTTTAGCCATTTAGTTTCTAGTTAGTTAGGTCAGTTTGGACTAAGAGTCATTTGACCCTCTTTTGGGACTTCAGGGGGAGCTCGAAATTTCTGGGACTTCTAGTGTTAAGGGAAAAATTCCTTCTCGACTCCACATACGACAATCAGACTAGATCCCTGGATCAATGCCCCAGTCACAGAATCTAGTGCACATAACCTGTAATATTTTAGTTTTCAAAAAAGGCATCCAGACATCTCAAATTTTAGCAGTGAATCAACTGTTACAACATTATGTGACAGAGAGTTCTGTAAGATCATCTGAGAGAGCTCTGTACTGTTCCTTCATATATTTGCATATTTCATAATATCGCCCTTAAGCTATCGTTTTTCCAAATTGAATAACCCCAGGTTTAATAACCTGTCTTGGTATTACATTCCCCCCCACTCCTTTAATAATCTTGGTTGCTCTTCTCTGCACCTGTTCTAGATCAGCTATGTCCTTCTTATATACTGAAGATCAAAATTGTACACAGTATTCTTAGGTGTACTTTGCACGTTGTGACATCGCTAGCATCGGCTAGCGATGCTGAGCGCGATAGTACCCGCCCCCGTCGCACATGCGATTTGTGGTGATTGCTGCCATTGGGAACATTATCGCTACGGCAGCTTCACACGCACATACCTGCTCGGCGACGTCGCTGTGACTGCCGAACTATCCCTCCTTCAAGGGGGGGGTGCGTTCGGCATCACAGTGAAGTTACCGTGACGTCACTAATCGGCCGGCCAATGGTAGCGGAGGGGCGGAGATGAGTGGGACATAACATCCCGCCCACCTTCTCTTTTCTACATTGCCGTCGGAACGCAGGTAAGGAGATGTTTGTCGCTCCTGCGGGTTTACACACAGCGATGTGTGCTGCCACTGGAACGACAAACGACATCGTACCTGCGGTCGACCCGACATTATGAAAATGACCGAAGCTACACAGATCACCGATTTTCGACGCTTTTGTGATCCTTTATCGGCGCATCTAGGATTTACACGTTGCAATGTCGTTACCCCCGCCGGATGTGCGTCACTAACGACGTGACCCAGACAATATTTCGTAAGCGATGTCGCAACGTGTAAAGCCCCCCTAAGTGTGGTCGCACTAGTGACTTGTATAGCGGTATAACTATATAACTATGCTATTCTGATGAGCAGTCATGCCTCTTTTAATGCATTCCATTATTTTATTAGCCTTAGTAGCAGTTGCCTGACACTGGTCAGTAAACTTGAGTTTGCCGTCCACCCATACACCCAAGTCTTTTTCAGTGACAATTTTGCCCAATGTTTTACAATTAAGTACATAACTATAGATTTTATTTCCTCAGTCCAAGTGCATGACCTTACATTTATCCACATAAACTTTAATAGCCATTTCTTAGCCCAAGACTCCAGCCTACACAAATCCCTCTGCAACATTAAATTATCTTCCTTTGTATTAATTGCCTTGCGGAGTTTAATATCATCTGCAAATATTGAAATTCTACTCTGTATGCCCCCCTACAAGGTCATTTATAAATATGTTAAAAAGGAGAGGACCCAATACTGAATCACGTAGTACCCCACTGTTAACTGTGACCCAGTCTGAGTGAATTCCATTAATAACCACCCTTTGTTTCCTATCACTAAGCCAGTTCTTAACCCAGTTACACATATTTTTGTCTATTCTCATAAATCTCATTTTATGCATCAACCTTTTGTGTGGTACTGTATCAAACAACAGACAACATCCACTGCATTTCCCCGGTCCAGTCTGGGACTTCCCTCTTCATAGAATCTAATCAAATTAGTCTGACAGAACCGATCCCTCACAAGCCCATGTTGATACTGGGTCATGAGGTTATTCATCTTAGAATACTCCAAGATGGTATCTGTTAGTAAACCCTCAAGGATTTTACCAACAGTAGAGGTTAATGATTGTTGTATGTATACCCTCTTTCACTGTAAAGCGCCATGGAATAAATGGCGCTATAAAAATAAATAATAATAATAATAATAATAACAGTAGAGGTTAAACTTACCGGCCTATAATTGCCAGGTTAAGATTTTGTCCCCTTTTTGATATTGGCACCCCATTTTCTATGCAGCAGTCATGCGGTACAGGCCCTGTTATTATGGAATCTGTGAAGATTAAAAATAATGGTCTATCATACTTAATTCCTGCAGTACTTGGGGGGTGTTTGCCATCCGGGCCTGGGGATTTGTCTACTTTAGTGATTTTGAGGTGATGCTGTACTTCCTGCTGGGTTAAGCAGGTTACATATAATGAAGAATTTATGCTATTCCTGATCATGTCATCTATAACAGGATTTTCTTGTATAAATACTGTAGATAAAAAAGGCATTTGGCAGATTGGGCTTTCCTTCATACTCCTCCACCATTTCACCTAGACTATTTTTTCGGGGGCCAACACTATCATTTTTGAGTAATTACTGTTTATGTAGTTGAAGAATATTTTTGGACTATTTTTACTTTCTTTGACAATGAGTCTCTGTGTCTCAAACTTTACAGCCTTGATTTGTTTTTTTACAGATTTGATTTTATTTAGTTATTTAATGCCTCCTCACTATCCTATTGCTTTAATTCTCTACACACTTTTTTTGTCATTTATTGCACCCCTTACAGCTCTATTTAGCCATAGTGGTTTCCTCCTATTTCTACCTTGTTTATTCCCACAGGGTATAACTCGTATTGTGCACAGCTCCAATTCAGGATACTTGTAAAAGTGTCTCATTTCCTTTGTGTACTTTTATTTCTCAGCACATTGTCCCAGTTTATGGCACTAAGTTCCTTCATTGGAAATTCATCTTCCTGAAATGTGGTCCCTTTGTAGCCCCTCTACCGTACATCTTATTAAAGGATACTTGAAAAGGTATTATTTTGTGATCACTATTACCCAAGTTACCCACAGCTCGTATATCTGATATACGGTCTGACCTATTAGTTAATATTAGGTCTCGCAGATCCCCCTTCTTGTTGGGTCATGAACCAGTTGGGATAGGTAAGTGTCCTTCATTGTTGTCAAAAACCTGTTCCCTTTGCTAAATCTGCAGGTTTCTGTTCCCCAATTGATATCAGGGTAGTTGAAATCCCCCGTAACAATGACTTCTCCCTCATTCACTGATTCATATATTTCCTTTCTGAGGATATTTTCTCCGGTTTAAATTACATTTGAAGACTTGTAACTAGAGATGAGCAAGCCTCTAGAGGCTCGAGTTTGGTTCGGTTCGTCGAACGGAGGCCGCGTTCGAGTTCGGTTCGGCGAGCTGCTCGACGAACCTCTCGAACCCCATTGAAAACAATTATAGGCAATCACAAACACATAAAAACACATTCTAAATGTACACATACAGTTAATAAACATTGCCATAACACTTACCTGTCACCGTGACGCGACCTGCACTTTGTCTCCCACCGCTATTCCATCCGATAATCGCTGCGTCCTCCCGGTAACCAGCACTGATGATTGGACCTATCGTGACGTCAAAATAGCATGTGACCAGTCACGTGTCTATTATCTCATTGGCTACAGACTGGTCACATGGCTATGACGTCATGCTGGGACCTGTCAGTGCATCTCCGGTACGCGGTGCTCGTTTGAGCATGTCCGTGTACCGGCGAAATGCTCTGGTACATGGTCGACTCCCCATTCCTGCATGTGGATGCTCTTTACAGAGTCAGCGACATGCAGGGACTAGCTGTCACAGCCGGTAAATAGCGGCATCGGGACTCACGTGATCGGAGCACCGTTGCTATTACAATAGCAACGGTGCTCCGATCACGTGATTTCCGATGTCGCTATTTACCCGTCTGTCAGCGGTGATGTTACCGCTTACAGCACGCAGTGGCAGTGGGAATCACGTGATCGGAGAACTGCTTACAGCCAGCAGTGTCTCTCTGATCACTCACGGCTAATTTTTACCATAAATTTATAGCCAATTTTTCTGCCATTGTCAAACCTCTGACAGATTTGACAAAGAAGGGAGCTGATGCTGAGGATTAGACCCCAGAGGCAATTGTGGCGTTCCAGGAGTTTAAAAGGCGATTCACTTCTGCCCCAGTCCTGCAGCAACCTGATGTGTCTCGCTCATTTCAAGTTGAGATCGATGCCTCAGAGATCGGAGCAGGTGCTGTTCTGTCTCAACGAGACGCTACTTCGGGTAAACTTAAGCCCTGTGCCTTTTTCTCTCGGAAGTTTGCTCCTTCTGAACGGAATTATGAAGTGGGGAACCGGGAATTATTGGCTATGAAATGGGCATTTGAAGAGTGGAGGCAGATGGGCTGAATTAACAGATGCTGTCTCCAGATATTGGTCCATCCTAAAACAAGATCCAAGCCTATGTAAAATTGTGACTAACCAACCTTTTTTTGTAGCTAGAAGAAGTAAAACAATACGTGAGGTTTTGGTGCATTGTCATCATGTTGCAACATCATCCCGATTTATTTTTGATTCAAGGGGGCCAAAGTGAGGGTCTTGGAAATGCGGCGACTGTTCAGCTTGTAAATATGTCCTAAAGACTGAGGAATTTTCTGATGCTCTTAATATCAAAACATTTAAAATCTTGCAGTACATCAATTGTAGAACCATGCATGTCGTTTATTTGGCATGCTGTCCGAGTGGAAAATTATATGTTGGCATGACTACACGCGAATTTTGCGTTCGTATTTTAGAACACATCAGGGACATAAAAAATGCTGGTACAGTCACCGTAGATCAAACTGAGAAAATCGCCAAATTGAAACCTATTGCTAAACATTTCCGTGAGTTCCATCATGGCCAGGGACATCGTCTTCAGTTTCGGGGCATTGATAAGCTACATGTGGGAAACAGAAGGGGTGATATAACTAAGAGACTAGGACAGATGGAGTGCAAGTGGATTACCCTATTGAGGAGTACGAAGCCATTAGGCTTGAATGACCAATGGGGATTCTCCAATTTTTTGTAATAGGGGAGTGATATTGGTATACTTTACCCTTCCTCACTTGCTGTTCATCCTTTCTGCTTCGCTACATGTGGCTTTAAATGTCCTTTGATTCAGGGTAGTTTCCAGAACTTATTTTTGTGGTAAAACTGTTTTCCACCCTTTCAACTCTCTATGTCATTTTCAACGGGAGGTGACTCTTTTGCCATCCCCCTTTGTACGTGGTGATGGATGAGTTCTTTATGAACTTTTTTGGAACCCCCTTTTTCTAATTGAACATGACCGGATATATATCAGGTTAATACTGATGACTTCTGTATACCATCCTTGACTTGTTTATAGTATCTACACCATGTGCAGCGGGCGGTTATATTATTCATATCACCCCCCTCTGCAACGTCGTGTTACATGGGTCCCTTATGGACTTCCTTGGAACCCCCCCTTTTTCCAATCAAATATGACTTGGTTAATAGAAAAGTTAACATTGATGACTTCTGCGCACAATCTCTGATTAGTTTATATTATCTACACCATGTACAGCGGGCGGTGATACTTGTATATCACCCCTCTCTGCAACATTGTGTTAGATGAGTCCCTTATGGACTTCTTTGATGTCTCCTACAATTGAACAGGCTCTTCCTTGATATGAATGATACAAATAGCATTGATGAATCATTGCAGCCATTTTTCTGCCTTCTATAATACTTGATTCGCTGTAGTCTACATATACTATGCCATTTCCAGTGGGCGGTGACACAAATATGCCACCCCTCTCTGGACTATCACTATAGTAGGGCCTTATTCGACCTCTTACTGTGATTCTTTATAGCTTACATCTTGGAGTCGGCTATTTTTGTTATCTTCTATGATCTTAATAGTGATATATTCCTGTGACTATTCCCTTATTTATTCATATATCACTGATCGTCCTTATTTATATTTACTATGCCATGTGCTGAGGGCAGTGGTACTTTTTGTACCGCTCCTCTCCGCATTATTGCTATAGTAGGGTCTTTTATGACCATGATGGATACAAAATTGGTGGATTATACTCTATTTTTTGAAAAAGAATCCGAAATATCATTTAGGATATTTGATACAATCTTTCCAGCAATTCCGAACTATAATAATGTTCTTTGTTAATTACGTCTTTTGTATTATTGTGATAAAAAAGGAACCACTACTTAGAGAATTGTCTCTCTTGTATGCTAAATCTATATTTCGAGGTATTTCTGCTGCATCGCCCCCTTTTGTTTTTAATTGAGGGAGTTTTTGGGCACCGTTTTGTGTATAATAGTGAACAAAACATAATAGAGTATGATTCTCTAGAATCTTTGAACACATTAATGTTAGCATGATCTGCGATCAATACTTTCTGATATAGGCATATATGAATGTTATTCTATGAACCTAATCTTAATACTATGCATTGTATTTTGGATTATTGCGGAATTATTCCGGTGAAAAAATGCAGATCATATAATAGCAGCAACCATTTTTGTATGTATATTAGATTATTGGTACACACCAAGATGGCGGTGTTTCCCCCTAGATACAGCACTGTGAGCACTGTGAGCGCTGACGCTGCGGCGCGCATGCGTGGTCCTGTTCCCCCTGCCTCGTGGTGCGGATGCGTCATCACAGGCGACACGGTCGCCTCTCCTGACGTGCCTGGGCCTTGCGGTGGGGGGAGGGATCCTCCGCGTTCATGCTGGCAGTGTCCGGTAAGTGAAGTGCTCAATGATTGATTCATTTCAGCTGTCTGGGAATCATATAAGGCTGCCCTGCACTCCCTCACATCACTCCCTGACGAAGCTACGTGAAACGATCGTTGGAGTGGAGTGGGGAGGGTCTGTCTGTACTAGGTAAAGTATCCTGGAAAACTATTTACTTGCTTGTCCCATAGATTATGGTTTTTCATTATGTGAAAGGTTTTGGCAGTTCCTCTTAATGGACTATGAGTTCCTCTACTCTCTCATGCATACCTTAGATTTATGGACTCGTCTCCTTTAGGCTTGATATGCAATGATACTTTAATAATAAATAGTGTATTAACCCATTGAATTCTGAGGAGTAAGAGAGGATATATGGTATAAAGAATTAGCAAATTTACCATTGTGAACTAAATGAATATTGTGATTTCACTAATGAATGAATTATGATGGACCCTCCACCCTACACCTTGTTAATTTTTAATTATGTCTATTGTGTCCAGTGTGTTTATGTTTTTTAATCATGTTAATAAAGATTTGGTAATATAATTATGATATGGTCTTCTGAAGTGCTTTGTATGGATTATTGGTTGGAGGGGGCTAGGCATCAAGTTGTGGTGCTTACGGACCACAAGAATCTCATCTATCTGGAATGGGCCAAGAGGTTGAATCCTCGGGCAGGCTAGGTGGGCTTTGATTTTTACCCGGTTTAATTTTGTGGTCTCTTTTTTGCCGGGCACCAAGAATGTTAAGGCCCTTTCCAGGAGTTTTTGCGCTGACTCTTTGGAGGTTGTCGAACCGTCTACTATCCTGAATGATGGTGTAGTTTTCTCGGCTATTTCGCCTGATCTGCGGTTGGCACTGGCGGAATTTCAGGGGGATAAACCTGAGAGATGTCCTACAGGGAAACTGTTTGTCCCGGACCAATGGAGAGACCGAGTTGTCTCTGAGGTTCATTGCTCTGTTTTGGCGGGTCATCCTGGCATTTTTGGTACTCGGGATCTTGTGAGACTCTCTTTTTGGTGGCCTCCCTTGTCCCGGGATGTCCGTCGTTTTGTGCAGTCGTGTGGAGTTTGTTCTCGGTCCAAGCCCTGTTGTTCACGTTCTAGTGGGCGATTATTGCCTTTGCCGGTGCCTAAGAGACCTTGGACGCACATCTCTATGGATTTTATTTCAGAGCTTCCCGTCTCTCAGAAAATGACTGTGATTTGGGTGATCTGTGATAGATTCTCCAAGATGTTCCACTTGGTTCCCCTATCTAAGTTGCCGTCTTCATCAGAGTTGGTGCCTTTGTTTTTGCAACATGTTGTCCGTTTGCATGGTATTCCCGAAAACATTGTTTCTGACAGAGGGGTGCAGTTTGTATCCAGGTTTTGGAGGATTTTCTGCTCCAAATTGGGTGTTCAGCTGTCTTTCTCCTCGGCGTTTCATCCTCAGACCAACGGTCAGACTGAAAGGGCTAACCAGACCCTGGAGATCTATTTACGGAGTTTTGTTTCTGCGGATCAGGATGACTGGGTTTCGTTTTTGCCTTTGGCTGAATTTGCCCTTAACAATAGAGCTAGCTCTACCACATTGGTGTCCCCCTTTTTCTGCAAATTTGGGTAACACCCTAGGTTCCTCTCAGGGCAGCTTGAGGCGTCTGACTGTCCAGGGGTGGATTCGGTGCTCAACAGAATGCAGCAGATTTGGGGGCAGGTAGTGTAAAAATTGTTTCAGTCCCAAGAAACTGCCCAAAAGTTTGCCAGCCGGCGTCGGACTGTTGGTCCCCGGTTTAAAGTAGGGGACATGGTGTGGTTGTCCTCTAAAAATATTCCTATGAGAGTTCCATCTCCTAAATTTAAGCCCAGATTTTTTGGACCTTATATGATTTCAGAGATTATCAACCCTGTATCTTTCCGTTTGACTCTGCCTGCGTCTTTTAAGATTCACAATGTCTTCCATAAGTCCTTGTTAAAGAAACATGTGGAGCCAACAGTTCCTGCAGCAGCGCCTCCTGACCCTGTTTTGGTACAAGGGGATCTGGAGTATGAGGTTGAAAAAATTCTGGATTCCCGTCGCAGTAGGCGTCAGCTTCAGTACCTTGTGAAATGGAAGGATTATGAGCAGGAGGATAACTCTTGGGTTGTGGCTTCTGACATTCATGCGGACAGTTTGGTTTGCGCCTTCCATCATGCTCATCCCGAGCTACCCGGTGACATTGGTGAGGGTTCGGTGACCAGGGATTTTTTCCCTCAGTTGCTTGGCTGGGGAACTCCCTGCAGTTCTATTTGGAGTAAAGCTCCTTTAAGACCATGTGTTTGTAGGTTGTTGAATTTGTTATGATTCTTGTTTTCTGTTCATTGGTATGACAAGAGCACCTGGTATAGGACAGAGTTCATATCGTGCGATCTGAGGGCCTTTTTGTACTATCAGGAAGTTGTTTTTTTGCAGAGTTTTTCTCTGGCCACCATCAGTCCCTTTCCTGTCCTTTCCTATTTTAGTCAGTGGGGGCCTCACCTTTTGCTAATCCTGTCATCTATCTGTGTATTGTGTTTTTCCTATATCACCGAAGTCTTTGAATGTGGGGGGCTTGCTATTCTTGTCTATTTTTTGAGGCAAAGAGTTACTCATCTTTCCTTCCTTTAGGATAGTTAGTTCTCCGGCTGGGTTCGCGGTGCACAGGATGTTAGTTCACCCCTCGGCTACTTCTAGTGTTGATGGTTAGTAAGGGGATGGCGGCCAGATTAGTTGCCAATGCTCTTGTCACCTTTTACTAATGATTTGTGGTGGTCTTCCATGGTTCCGGATCATAACAGTACATCCGGCCAACAAATTTAAAGGGTACTCTTAAGAAAGAGAAAAAAAAAAAAGTCTGCTGAGAAATTCTTTTTTTTTTTTTTTTTGGTGTTTTTCCTCTTCTTCTTTGGGTTCCGTGGAAGATTTCTTTTTTCTAGCATGGATGAATTGGGTGAGCGTGTTGCTCATCTTGATGCTAAGGTTCGTCATATAGAGTCTTATCTTGCACAGACTCCCCTTGCAGAGCCTAAAATTCCCGTTCCTGAATTTTTTTCGGGAGATAGGTCGAGATTTTTGAGCTTCAAAAATAATTGTAAATTATTTTTTGACCTGCGCCCTAAGTCCTCAGGGAATCCCGTACAGCAGGTTAAGATTGTCATCTCCTTACTGCGTGGTGACCCTCAGGACTGGGCCTTCTCTTTAGCGTCTGATGATCCGATTCTCAGTGATGTGGACTCCTTTTTTCAGGCCTTGGGTTTATTATATGACGAACCCAATATTGTGGACCAAGCAGAAAAATTCTTGTTGTCCTTAACTCAGGGTTTGGCTTCTGCAGAAACGTTTTGTCAAAAATTTCGAAAGTGAGCAGTCCTTACCAAATGGAATGATGATGCGCTTGCGGATCTTTTTCAGAAGGGTGTTGCTGATTCTGTGAAGGATGTAATGGTAGGATTTCCCGTCCCTTCTGGTCTTGATGCAGCTATGACCTTGGCCATTCAGATTGATAGACGGTTACGTGAGCGCAGGAAGATACCTGCTAGGTTTGTGCCTGTGGAACAGCCTTAGGAGCCTATGGAGTGTGATAGGGTCCTTTCTAATACCAGTCGGCAGGGGTTCAGATGGAAGAATAGACTGTGCTTCTATTGTGGAGACGCTTCTCATAACATCTCTGTCTGCCCTAAACGTGAAAGGAGATTGGCTACTTCTGTTACTGTGGGTTCTTTGCAATCAAAGTTTCTTTTATCTGTCACATTGATTTGCTCATTGTCTTCCTTTTCTGCATTTACCTTTGTGGACTCAGGGGCAGCGCTCAATTTGATGGATTTTGGGTTTGCTAGGGATTGTGGTTTCCCCATGGTTCCTTTGCAAACTCCTATTCCTTTAAGGGGCATTGATGCTACCTCTTTGGCAGAACATAAACCCCAATTTTGGACCCAGGTGCCTATGAGAGTTGCACCAGCGCATCAGGAAACTTGTACATTTCTAGTATTGCATAATCTACAGGATACCTTGGTACTGGGATTTCCGTGGTGTCAGACCCATAATCCAGTTCTTGACTGGAGATCCTTCTCAGTAGCTAGTTGGGGTTGTCAAGGTTTGCATCAGGACCTTTCCGTGTCGTCCACGTCTGCTCAGGCAGTTGATGTTCCGGCCTTCTTGTCTGATTTCCATGATGTATTTAATGACCAGGAATCTGATTCTCTGCCCCCACACCGGGACTGTGACTGTGCCATTGAGTTGGTGCCCAGTTGTAAATTTCCCAAGGGGCGGATTTTCAACTTGTCTGTGCCCGAACATGATGCCATGCGGTCATACATCAGGGAATCATTGGAGAAGGGGCACATTCGGCCCTCATCTTCTCCTTTGGGTGCCGGCTTCTTCTTTGTTGCTAAGAAAGATGGGTCGTTGAGGCCTTGTATTGATTACCGTCTTCTTAATAAAATTACAGTCAAATATCAGTACCCTTTGCCTCTGATGTCTGATCTGTTCTCTAAAGTGAAGAGTGCCAAATGGTTAACGAAACTGGATCTCAAGGGTGCGTATAATCTCATCCGTATTAAGGAGGGTGATGAATGGAAGACGGTTTTTAATACTCCTGAGGGGCATTTTGAGTACCTAGTGATGCCTTTTGGGCTCACTAATGTACCGTATATGCCGGCGTATAAGACGACTGGGCGTATAAGACGACCCCCAACTTCTGCCCTAAAAATATAGAATTTGGGATATACTCACTGTATAAGACTAGCCCGCTCCCAAATGAAAAAAAGTCTGCTTTGATTGCAACATGTTAATTTTAATTCCGCGAGAGCCGTACAATATGTTTTTAAAGGGCCATTGACAGATCAATCGCTCCAATGTTCACTTAGTACAGCAAGGAATGCTCCTCCCTGCTGTATAAAGCCACAACTGGACTGAAACAATGGTACTACACTCTGCTACAAACAGACACACACAACTCTGCTACAGACAAACACACACAACTCTGCTACAAACAGACAAACACACACAACTCTGCTACAAACAGACAAACACACACAACTCTGCTACAAACAGACAAACATACAACTCTGCTACATACAGACAAACACATACAACTCTGCTGCATACAGACAAACACATACAACTCTGCTACATACAGACAAACACACACAACTCTGCTACAAACAGACAAACACACACAACTCTGCTACAAACAGACAAACACACACAACTCTGCTACAAACAGACAAACATACAACTCTGCTACATACAGACAAACACATACAACTCTGCTACATACAGACAAACACATACAACTCTGCTACATACAGACAAACACACACAACTCTGCTACAAACAGACAAACACACACAACTCTGCTACAAACAGACAAACACACACAACTCTGCTACAAACAGACAAACAGACAACTCTGCTACATACAGACAAACACATACAACTCTGCTGCATACAGACAAACACATACAACTCTGCTACATACAGACAAACACATACAACTCTGCTACATACAGACAAACACATACAACTCTGCTACATACAGACAAACACATACAACTCTGCTACATACAGACAAACACATACAACTCTGCTGCATACAGACAAACACATACAACTCTGCTACATACAGACAAACACATACAACTCTGCTACAGACAAACACACACAACTCTGCTACATACAGACAAACACATACAACTCTGCTGCATACAGACAAACACATACAACTCTGCTACATACAGACAAACACATACAACTCTGCTACATACAGACAAACACATACAACTCTGCTACATACAGACAAACACATACAACTCTGCTACATACAGACAAACACATGCAACTCTGCTACATACAAACACATACAACTCTGCTACATACAGACAAACACATACAACTCTGCTACATACAGACAAATACACACAACTCTGCTGCTCTGTGGGGCCTGCACCCGCGGCTCGGCGGGGGGGGATTGGCAGGGCATACATCTGGGGGGTTAGAAGCAGCTCACCGGGGCCCATAATGGGCACAAGTCCCCCTGTGTCAGATATCGCCCCCATAGTGCTGCCCATGGCCCCTATAGATCGCACAAGTCCCCCTGTGTCAGATATGGCCCCTAGGCTGCTGCCCAAAGTAAAATAAAACCCTCTTTCCTTATCTCCTCCAGCGCTGAGCTCCCTCCTGTCTGGCTCCGTGCTTCTGTTCCTCCACTTCCTGGTTGTCAGTGCGGTCATGTGATCGGCGCAGCAGGCTGAGATCTCTGCCTGCCTGATCACAGTGGAAGCAGGGACACGGAGAAACGCTGCAGGGGGTAAGTAAAGCTTTTTTATTTTAGAATGAGCAGCAGCCTGGGGGCCAAATCTAACACATGGGGGACATGTGCGATCACACTGGGACGCAGGCTCATATAATATGCACCGCTGCTCCAGCCCCTCACTGCGTGCGATTTCAGCACCATTGGAGATGGACAGCGGCTGTGCATATTATATGAGCGGGTGCAGGAGATCAAAGGATGCAGGCCGCAGCGTTCCCCTGTGCTCCAGAGCTGCTGCCCCCACCTCCCCTGGACGCTGCATTGTACATACACCCCCCCCCCCTCCCCGTATATCCGGCGTATAAGACGACCCCCCACTGTAGCCATTATTTTAAGGGGGTAAAAAGTCGTCTTATACGCCAGTATATACGGTACCCTCCGTCTTCCAGGCCTTCATGAATGATATTTTTCGGGACCTTATTGGTAAATTTTTGATTGTGTATTTGGATGACATCTTGATTTTTTCTGATGATTGGGACTCTCATGTTGGGCAAGTACGGGCTGTTTTTCAGATACTTAAGGATCATACACTGTACGTTAAGGGGTCAAAGTGCCTCTTTGGGGTGCAAAGGATTTCCTTTTTGGGCTTCATCTTGTCTCCCTCCGCTATCGAAATGGACCCGGTTAAGGTTCAGGCTATTTACGACTGGGTGCAACCGACTTCTCTAAAATCCTTGCAGCAGTTTTGGGGTTTGCTAATTTTTACGTAAATTTATAGCCAATTTTTCTGCCATTGTCAAACCTCTGACAGATTTGACAAAGAAGGGAGCTAATGCTGAGCATTAGACCCCAGAGGCAATTGTGGCCTTCCAGGAGCTTAAAAGGTGATTCACTTCTGCCCCAGTCCTGCAGCAACCTGATGTGTCACGCCCATTTCAAGTTGAGATCGATGCCTCAGAGATCGGAGCAGGTGCTGTTCTGTCTCAACGAGACGCTACTTCGGGTAAACTTAAGCCCTGTGCCTTTTTCTCTCGGAAGTTTGCTCCTTCTGAACGGAATTATGATGCGGGGAACCGGGAATTATTGGCTATGAAGTGGGCATTTGAAGAGTTGAGGCATTGGTTGGAGGGGTCTAGGCATCAAGTTGTGGTGCTTACGGACCACAAGAATCTCATCTATCTGGAATGGGCCAAGAGGTTGAATCCTCGGCAGGCCAGGTGGGCTTTGTTTTTTACCCGGTTTAATTTTGTGGTCTCTTTTTTGCCGGGCACCAAGAATGTTAAGGCCGATGCCCTTTCCAGGAGTTTTTGCGCTGACTCTTTGGAGGTTGTCGAACCGTCTACTATCCTGAATGATGGTGTAGTTTTCTCGGCTATTTCGCCTGATCTGCGGTTGGCACTGGCGGAATTTCAGGGGGATAAACCTGAGAGATGTCCTACAGGGAAACTGTTTGTCCCGGACCAATGGAGAGACCGAGTTGTCTCTGAGGTTCATTGCTCTGCTTTGGCGGGTCATCCTGGCATTTTTGGTACTCGGGATCTTGTGAGACGCTCTTTTTGGTGGCCTTCCCTGTCTCGGGATGTCCGTCGTTTTGTGCAGTCGTGTGGAGTTTGTTCTCGGTCCAAGCCCTGTTGTTCACGTTCTAGTGGGCAATTATTGCCTTTGCCGGTGCCTAAGAGACCTTGGACGCATATCTCTATGGATTTTATTTCAGAGCTTCCCGACTCTCAGAAAATGACTGTGATTTGGGTGATCTGTGACAGATTCTCCAAGATGGTCCACTTAATTACCCTAAGTTGCCGTCTTCATCAGAGTTGGTGCCTTTGTTTTTCCAACATGTTGTTCGTTTGCATGGTATTCCTGAAAACATTGTTTCTGACAGAGGGGTGCAGTTTGTATCCAGATTTTGGAGGATTTTTTGCTCCAAAATGGGGTGTTCAGCTGTCTTTCTCCTCGGCGTTTCATCCTCAGACCAACAGTCAGACTGAAAGGGCTAACCAGACCCTGGAGACCTATTTAAGGTGTTTTGTTTCTGCGGATCAGGATGACTGGGTTTCGTTTTTGTCTTTGGCTGAATTTGCCCTTAACAATAGAGCTTGCTCTTCCACATTGGTGTCCCCCTTTTTCTGCAATTTTGGGTATCACCCTAGGTTCCTCTCAGGGCAGCTTGAGGAATCTGACTGTACACAGGGGTGGATTTGGTGGTCAACAGAATGCAGCAGATTTGGGGGCAGGTAGTGGATAAATTGTTTCAGTCCCAAGAAACTGCCCAAGAGTTTGCCAACCGGCGTCGGACTGTTGGTCCCCAGTTTAAAGTAGGGGACATGGTGTGGTTGTCCTCTAAAAATATTCCTATGAGAGTTCCATCTCCTAAATGTAAGCCCAGATTTATTGGACCTTATAGGATTTCGGAGATTATCAACCCTGTATATTTCCGTTTGACTCTGCCTGTGTCATTTAAGATTCACAATGTCTTCCATAAGTCCTTGTTAAAGAAACATGTGGAACCAACAGTTCCTGCAGCAGCGCCTCCTGACCCTGTTTTGGTACAAGGGTATCTGGAGTATGAGGTTGAAAAAATTCTGGATTCCCGTCGCAGTAGGCGTCAGATTCAGTACCTTGTGAAATGGAAGGGTTATGGGCAGGAAGATAACTCTTGGGTTGTAACTTCTGACATTCATGCGGACAGGTTGGTTCGCGCCTTCCATCATGCTCATCCCGAGCGACCCGGTGGCGTTGGTGAGGGTTCGGTGACCCCTCCTCAAGGGGGGGGTACTGTTGTCAATGTTAGTTATGTTTTGGCTGCTGGGAGGCTCCCTCTGGTGGCAAGGAATGGTTTAGACTTGGACCAGGTGTGTTGTGCAATGGGTGTTTCCTTTGCTAACTCTCTGCTTATTTAAATCCTGGTCTGTTAGCAGGCGATGCCGGATGTCAGTTGTTCTTTGTATCACCAGCCTGCTTCATTCTGCTCCACACCACATCTACCCCAGATAAGTGCTTGCTCTTTATTTATTGTTTGGTTCTTTTGCTCTTATCTGGGTTTGTCATTTGTTGTGGTTGTTTTCAGTTTTTTGCATGCAGGGATTTTCCCCCTCAGTTGCTTGGCTGGGGAACTCCTTGCAGTTCTGTTTGGAGTATAGCTCCTTTAAGTCCATGTGTTTGTGGCTTGTTGAATTTGTTATGAGTCTTGTTTTCTGTTCATTGGTATGACAAGAGCACCTGGTATAGGACGGAGTTCAGATCGTGCGATCTGAGGGCCTTTTTGTACTATCAGGAATTTGGATTTTTGTAGAGTTTTTCTCTGGCCACCATCAGCCGCTTTCCTGTCCTTTCCTATTTTAGTCAGTGGGGGCCTCACCTTTTGCTAATCCTGTCATCTATCTGTGTATTGTATTTTTCCTACATCACCGCAGTCTTTGAATGTGGGGGGCTTGCTATTCTTGTCTATTTTCTGAGGCAGAGAGTTATTCATCTTTCCTTCCTTTAGGATAGTTAGTTCTCCGGCTGGGTTCGCGGTGCACAGGATGTTAGTTCACCCCTCGGCTACTTCTAGAGTTGATGGTTAGTAAGGGGATGGCGGCCACATTAGTTGCCAATGCTCTTGTCACCTTTTACCAATGATTTGTGGTGGTCTTCCATGGTTCCGGATCATAACAGCTTCCCCTGGGACAGGTGCAGCCGGGCTCGTTCCTTTGAGAGCCGTTGGGCCTCCGGAGGAGCGGCAGGGTCCATTCCAGCAGAGCCTTGTTCAATCATGGTCTTGATCAATTGGACGGCAGGCGCCTGGTCATGGGCTTCTCTCCAACCCTGACTGGGCAGCGGGTCCAAGCTCACCTGTTGCTGCTTGACATGCAACTTCTCGACTGGTGGCCGGTGGAATGCGGGCAACTCGATTTCCTCGAGGTTATCATCCTCCGACCCCTCATCCGGCAGGTGGGGCATCTGGGATAGCGCGTCCGCGTTAGTGTTCTTGCGGCCGGCCCGGTACTTGATCGTGAAGTCATAGTTAGACAGCCTGGCCACCCACCACTGCTCCAACGTGCCCAGCTTGGCCGTGTCCAAATGGGTTAACGGATTATTGTCCGTATAGGCGATGAACTTTGCTGCTGCGAGATAATGGCGGAACCGCTCGGTAATGGCCCACACCAGGGCTAGGAGCTCAAGCTTGAAGGAGCTGTAATTCTCGGGGTTCCTCTCCGTGGGCCGGAGTTTTCTGCTGGCATAGGCGAACACCTTTTCCCTGCCGTCCTGGATCTGGGACAGGACTGATCCAAAGCCTACATTACTGGCATCAGTGTAGAGGATGAATGGGAGGCCGTAGTCGGGTTAAGCTAGGATTTATTCCCCGGTCAAGGCCGTCTTCAGCTGGTGGGAGGATTCTTCATGTTTCTCTTCCCACAACAACGGGGTTCCAGGAGACCTGCCACCCTTGGTCTGTCCCACGAGGAGGTCTTGCATGGGAGCGGCCATCTTCGTGTACCCCTTGATGAAGCGACGGTAGTAGCCCACCAGACCCAGGAACTGTCTCACCTCTCTCACAGTGGTCGGTCTTGGCCAGTCCCGAATGGTGGTGATCTTTTCAGGATCAGGGGCGACGCCTTCCGCGCCCACCACATATCCGAGGTACTGCACCCTGGGTTTCAGTAGGTGGCACTTAGAGGGCTTTAGTTTCATCCCGTATTTGGCCAGGGTGCGAACATTTCGGCCAGATGTTCCAGGTGGGCCTCATACGTCCGGGAATACACGATCACATCGTCCAGATACAGTAGGACCCTTTCGAAATTGAGGTGTCCCAGGCAACACTCCATGAGCCGTTGGAAGGTTCCAGGGGCATTGCACAGCCCGAACGGCATGCTGTTGAATTTGCAGAGCCCCATAGGAGTGGCGAATGCAGTCTTCTCACGGTCCTCGGGTGCGACCGCTACCTGCCAGTACCCGCTAGTAATGTCAAGGGTAGAGAAGAAGTTAGCAGTTCTCAGCGCAGCCAGTGACTCTTCGATACGGGGGAGGGGATAGGCATCTTTATGGGTGATCTGGTTGATCCTCCGGTAATCCACACACATTCTCATGGTGCCGTCCTTCTTCATTACCAGCACCAGTAGGGCTGCCCAGGGACTACAACTATCCCGAATGACCCCTGCCTCCTTCATATTCCTCAACATGTCTTTGGCGCATTGATAATGCGCTGGCGGAATGGGCCTATACCTCTCTTTGATGGGTGGATGTAGGCCTGTAGGGATATGGTTTTGAACCCCCTTAATCCTCCTGAAATCTAACGAGTGTTTGCTGAAAACCTGTTCATACTCCTGCACCACCCTGTATACCCCCTCTTTGTGATGCGTGGGTGTGGCGTCAGTGCCTACGTGTAGTTCCTGGCACCACTCCTCTAACTGTTCGGGGGGGGTGTATGGTTACTGGCATGGGATGCTGAGGTAGGAAGGACGGCTTCGTGAATGGTGTGAGGGTCTAGGGTGAGCAACTTGGCAAGGGTAGCGTAACGGGGGAGCCTGACTTCTTCCTCTCCACAATTCAGCACTCTTACAGGCACTCTCCCCTTTTTAACGTCAACCACCCCTCTGGCTACCATCACCGTGGGCCAGTGTTCAGAAGGCGTGGGTTCCACCATCGTCGGGTAGTCGCGCCCCTGGGGGCCTACGGCTGCCCTGCACCAAATCATCATCTCACTTCGGGGTGGCACTACCAAGGGGGCCACATCCATCACCCTTACTCCACCAATCTCTCCACCAGTTGAGTTCACTTGCTGCCGATACAGAAGGGCCCGGATCTCACGCTGCACAGCCCTCTGTCTGCCTCCTCCGGCTGTGGCGGCCAACTGCTGCAACAGACTCAGCACCTCACTCATACAATGCTCCATCACATTGGTCCCTAGAATTACTTTTGGGTAATGGTCACTGGGTTCATTCATCACCACAATCATCCCTTGGTTCTTTAACTCCGCACGTCCCACGGTCAGGGTCACTTGTTTGTATCCCACTTGGGTTAGAGGGAGTCCATTAGCTGCGACAAGGGTCAGGCTGTCGTCAGTGCGGGCAAGTTCGTCAGTACCCCAATACTGCTGGTACAGTGTGTATGGTATAGTGGTTACCTGTGATCCTGTGTCCAAGAGGGCCATGAGCGGGATGCCATCCACTGCCAGAGGGATGATGGGGCGAGCTCCGACGTACCGGTCTCGCCAATCGGGGGGGGGGAGTTGGTGTCTACTCCTGAGGATTGACCCTTGGCCACAGGGGTTGCTCGTTTAACGGGCACCGCCTAGAGTTGTGGCCTGGCTTGCTGCACCTGTAACAAATGGGAGGCCCATACCGTGAGTCATTGGTCCTTCTCCGCTGCATCCAGGGGACGTCCTCCGGACTGTCGGCGAGCTGGATCCTCCCTGGGGGCTTGACTCTCGTCGGAAGCTGGAGTGCAGCGAAGATCTTGGCTAGGTCTCCATCCATGCGGTGGACCTGGGCAGCTAGCTCCTCCATCATCCCGACTGGCTCCGGTGGAGCCGGGAGAGAAGGTGCCACCGTGATAGGAGCGGTTTCAGCCGGCCATGGGGCCGCCTCAGGAGCGTCTGGCATTGGGGCCTGCAGGGCCTTGATGGCCCGCTCCTACAACACTGCAAAGTCCAGATTAGGGTGCTCCAGGGCCCACAGCCGTAGTCGCTTGCGGTCTTCCGCGGACCCCAGCCCTTGCAGGAATTGTTCCACTAGCATCTTATTGCTATCCGCATCATTAATAGTGTCCACCCGCTTCAGCGTACGGAGGGCCATTTGCAGACGCAGGGCATAGTCTCTTATATTGTCCGCAGGCCGCTGTCGACACTGATAGAACTGCATCCGCAGCTCCGCTTCCGTGCGGGTCTCAAAAGCGACTTGTAGTTTCTCGAAAATGGTAGTCACTGAGGCCCGGTCCACGTCGGTCCAAGTCTCCGTCTCATGCTCAGCCGCGCCGGTTAGCTGCCCTAGCACTACCGCTGCCCGTTGCCTATCAGTCAAGGGATACAAATCTAGGACGGGGCTAATCTTTTTCCGGAATACCTGCAACGTATCAGGCTTCCCATCGTACTGCGGTAGCCAGGTAGCACCGGGCACATAGGGCAGGGAGAACGGCATCACCTGGGCGACCGCTGGGACCGCGGCCTAACCCGCTCATGGGCTATCTGTTATGGGGGGACCGGCAGATTAGGACCAGGGGTATATATCCCAATCGCCAGTCGGGGCCCACCGTGCTCCAGATGGTAATGGAGCTGCTGGCACCCTGTGGGTTAGGCGGAGACTATAGAGCTGGATGGCTCTGAGATAACTCAAGGAACCGGTCATGTGTGTAGGGACACGTCAGACCGGACGACAACCCAGTTAGCGTTTTGGTGGAGCGGACGCTACTCCGACCACGTGTGTAACAACACGTCAGGCCGGATGGTAACCAGTTAGCGTTGACCGAGAAGACCGCTGCGACAGCGCCCTGTCGGCCACGTGTGTAAGACACGTCAGGCCGAGCAGTCCTCCGATTAGCGTTTCTGGCCACCACTCGACTGGCCACGTGTTTAAAGGACACGTCAGACCAGGTAGTCACACCAGTAGCATTTGACTGGGAAGCCGAGGAGGATAATAGGGTTCACACACCCAATCCAGGAACACCCTGTTAACTTCACAGGGGTTCTGGGGTGCTCTGTCCGTGTGCGTAGAGGGCACAACCGGACAGGTGGCGCAGCAGGTACACTGTCCGTGCGCGTAGAGGGCACTCTCGGACAGGTGACGCAACAGGTATTCTGTCCGTGTGCGTAGGAGGCACAACTGAACAGGTGACACAGCAGCCGCAGCCCAGTTAACGCCACTGGACTGCTCTAGCACAACAGGAACGGTAGCAAGGAAGCACGGCGCCTGACCCTCATGTGCTGAGCCACGAATCTTGGCGTGACAGGCACCGTTCGCCTAGCCCTACCTACCGCTTCCAACAAGGCTTATGCCACCAAGAACTCTAAATGAAGACTGCGCACCTCCATGTTGTCTCCAGCCCCATTTATAACCTGGGTCCGCCCCAAACCCAGGGTGGAACCACCAAGGTCCAATAGTAGAGTGCCATGTCATCAGTGACGTCACATGTGACCTATCCGGAACCGCCACGTCATTGATGACCTCATGGCAGCCACGCCCCAAACACTTCACCAGTCATCGTCTGACGACCAATGGTGAGGTGCCAGATCATAGGGGCGGGCCTCTGCGAGCCAGTCCGGAGTTGCCACGTCATCAGGACACCTGACACCCTCTGCTCTATCAGGGCCTGCCACCTCACGGACATGCTCAGTGAGGTCCTTACCGGACCTAGCCTCTGATGCACTAAGTGCCTGAGCATGCTCAGTAACCTGCGCAACAGGCTCAGAAAGCAGACTATCAGTTTGAGCATGCTCAGTAGGCACATCCCAGAACTTAGACACAGCATGAAGTCCAAGTACCTGTGCAAAGAGGCTGTTAGGGTTAATTGTGGGAGCATGCTCAGTAGCCTGAACTGAGGACTTAGTCTCAGACATAACACAATCAGGCTGAGCATGCTCACTAGGCAAAACACCAGGCTTAGACTCTGGCTGGGGTAAATCAGTGCACGCATGCGCACTAGCCGCCTCTCCACACTTAGACGTGGTGGAAGGAGCAGCCAACTGGACGACTCGAGGCACGGCCAAGAACGGCAGCCGGCACCTGGGCGCAACAGGAACCGCAGCAGGCTGCTTGCGGCTATGGCGGCGCCGGTTCGTAACACTATCCCGTTTCCACCTACGGGTGCGGCGGCGGCTGCGACCGCCACTCCTCCAACTACTCCGTCGGGCGCAGACATCTTTTTCCCGTCCCTCCTTGGTTCTCTCTAGCACTTACGCTTGTTGGGGGCGGGGCTTC
Source organism: Anomaloglossus baeobatrachus (assembly GCF_048569485.1). Taxonomy (NCBI): domain Eukaryota; kingdom Metazoa; phylum Chordata; class Amphibia; order Anura; family Aromobatidae; genus Anomaloglossus; species Anomaloglossus baeobatrachus. Next base: position 128,138,795 of record NC_134360.1, read on the forward strand.
GCCTTCGCGCCTTCCCTGCTCAGGGAAGACGCTCGAGCGGGAAATCTTCGCGCCAAAGATGGCGGCGTTTCAAATTTTTTGGCCAGACGCCGCCGGCGGAGACCACAAGGCGCACTTCTACTGGTAAGTAGATGGGTCCAATCCTGTTCGTGACGCCAAGTTGTCGCGGGCGGAGGAGACGCTGCGCTCACTAACGCTCGGGTCCGGCGATGCTGCTGCTGCTGCTCGGTGGCTCAAGTGGTGGGCCGGATCTGGGGACTCGAGTGGCGCTCCTCGCCCGTGAGTAAAAAAGAGGGTGATTTGGTTTGGGGATTTAGTCCGTGTCGCCACCCACGGGTTGTGGTGAAGATGGGCACCACCGCTGCTGGTGACAGGGATCCGGGGAGCGATGGTAGGGAGCAGCTGGGATGTTGTTTTCCCCCTCCGTGGGTAGGGGTTGGTGGTTCCGGGGCCCGGTGGTGTGACGAGAAGGCAGGGTCAGTGAGGTGCAGGGACAGCGCGGCGCAGTGCCAGACGGCACGGGTGTACTCACTCAGCAAGAGATGCACAAAGTCTCCGGTAAACCAAATGGCTGGATGGACGGGTCCCACAGCCACCTGCTGTATCTCTCCCTGGACAGGTGATGGTGGCTGTTTCTCCCGGCACCTTTGTGTACTGTTTTGACTACAGTGGCTTCCCAATGGTAATCCGCTCCCCGGTGTATGGGTGCCGGAGGAGCCCGTTTTGCCCGCAGGCGCTGGTCCTTGGGTCTCTAGCCGTTGGCGGTGGCTGTATAACCTCACGGTGCGGACGGTTGCCTTCTAACGGGTTTTTGGCTGCTAGGGAACCCTTGGGGTTCCGGTCACACTCGGATTTGACTTTTGTCGGCATCTTCAAGCCTGGTCGGGGTCCGATGGCCCTGCCTTTGTGTGCTAGCTTCACTTCGCTCCCCGGTCGGTACCGGCGGGCCACCGCCAGACCCCGGTCCTACGGTTTCGCGTTGATCCACCACTCCTGCAGACGGCCACCACCGTCTGCCAACCTTGCTGTCAGTGCCTGGGCTCCGAACCCAGACACCGAAGTGCTTCCTCCTCACACTTCAAACTCCAAACTCGATCTGTCACTTTTCCCGCCTCCAGGCCTGTGAACTCCTCGGTGGGTGGGGCCAACCGCCTGACTCCGCCCCACCTGGTGTGGACATCAGACACTGGAGGAAGGCAACAAGTGTTATGTGTCTGACTAATGTAACTGTCCGGGGGTGGGGGTGTGTGTGTGTTATCTGTTACGACTTGGCTAGTCCAGGGTGCCACATCCATAAAGGGAGAGTGCCCGTGCGAGTGTTGAATTGCGGGGAGGAAGAGGTTAGACTGCCCAGGTATGCTACCATAGCCAAATTGTACACTGTGAGTGAGAATTCCATCCAGACAGTAAAGTCCTCAGCCACACCAGATCAGTCAGCCACGGACAGTTCCCAGAGTCAGCAAGAACAGTGGTGTCAAGTGTTACATGTAGGTACTGACTCCACTACACTACATTAAAAACATGGGGTCTACAGGGTGGTTCAGGAGTATGAGCAAGTGTTTAGTAAACACCCATTAGACTTTGGGAGGGTGAAAGGGGTTCAGCATCATATACCCACAGGCATTCATCCACCTATAAAGGAAAGGTATAGGCCCATACCACCTGCTCACTACCAGTGTGCCAAAGACATTCTGAGAAGTATAAAGGAGGCTGGGGTCATCCGTGATAGTTGCAGCCCCTGGGCAGCCCCGCTAGTCCTAGTGAAGAAGAAAGACGGCACTATGAGGATGTGTGTGGACTATAGGCGAATTAACAACATCACACATAAGGATGCCTATCCACTGCCCAGAATTGAAGAGTCCCTGACTGCATTAAGATCTGCAAATTACTTCTCTACCCTTGACCTCACTAGTGGTTACTGGCAAGTGTCCGTTGCTGAGGAAGATCGCGAGAAGACCGCCTTTGCCACCCCGATGGGATTATGTGAATTTAACAGCATGCCATTCGGGCTGTGCAATGCACCTGGTACGTTTCAACGACTCATGGAGAGCTGTTTGGGCCATTGCAACTTCAAGACTGTCCTGCTGTACCTGAACGACGTAATTGTATATTCCAAGACCTATGAGGAGCATCTGAGACATCTGGCAGAAGTATTTGAAGCCCTTTCCAGGTTTGGGATGAAACTAAAACCCTCCAAATGTCACCTGCTGAAACCCAAAGTCCAATACCTGGGGCATGTAGTGAGTGCCGAAGGTGTGGCTCCGGACCCTGAGAAAATCACGGCTATCCAGAACTGGCCCAGGCCTCAGAACATCAAAGAGGTGCGCCAGTTCCTGGGATTGATGGGGTACTACCGGAGGTTCGTGAAAGGCTATACCAAGATGGCATCCCCCTTGCAAGATCTCCTAGTCGGACAAACAAAGCACGGCAAGACTTCTGGCTCTCCATTCACATGGGGTGAGGAGCAGGGGAAGTCCTTCAAGTGGATGAAGTCAGCTTTGACAGGAGATGAGATTCTGGCATATCCTGACTACAACCTTCCATTTGTGCTGTACACTGATGCCAGCAACGTGGGACTGGGAGCTGTTCTATCCATCCCAGGTACAGGATGGCAAGGAAAAGGTGATTGCATACGACAGCAGGAAACTCCGACCAACAGAAAGAAATCCTGAAAACTATAGTTCTTTCAAGCTGGAGTTCTTAGCACTTGTTTGGGCCGTGACAGAAAACTTTAAGCATTACCTGACTTCTGCAAAATTCACCGTGTATACAGACAACAACCCGTTGACACACCTGGACACGGCGAAGCTTGGAGCTTTGGAGCAGTGGTGGGTAGCACAACTGGCAAATTACGATTTCACTATAAAGTACAGGGCTGGTCGCAAAAATGCTAATGCTGATGCGTTGTCCAGGATGCCCCAGTTGTGTGATGATGGGAGGGATGAAGATGACCTGGAGGAGATGCTACCTGCTTTCCATCGCCCTACTGATAGAGTGAAACCCCGATATTATAGTGATCAGCAAGAGGCGACCTTCAACCCATTGCCCCACCATGGTTGGCAAGAAGCCCAAGATAATGACCCTGCAATCAGATTGATAAAGGCATTGATATCCCAGGCTAATTCACACCTTGAACCAGATGCTTCAGAAGAAGCTAAGAAATTGTGGAAAGAAAGAAGTCGACTGTGTTTCCATGGAGGCAAGTTGTGCAGAAGTCTCATTAATCCAAAAACACATGAGAGAATATGCCAGATAGTGATACCCATAGCATATGCACCAGTGGTGTTTGAGGCCTATCATGATAGAGCTGGGCACTTTGGTTGGAAGAAGTTGGAAATGTTGCTGAGAAGTCGCTTTTATTGGACTGGGATGAGAGACACCATAGAAGCTTGGTGCAGGAACTGTGGTCCATGTACATTAAGGAGAAAAGATAGCACCAGTCAGCGAGCGCTATTGCAACCAATAGTAACTACTCAGCCTCTAGAACTCATTGCCTTAGACCACGTCAAGCTCACACCAAGCAGGAATGGGTACACCTATGCACTCACCATAGTAGATCACTATTCAAGATTCCTGGTGGTGGTACCTGTCAAAGATCTAACTGCCAGCACTGCGGCGAAGGCTTTCCAGGCACACGTCTGCAGACCCCATGGTTACCCAGATCACGTCCTAACAGATCGAAGACCCGCTTTTGAAGCAAAAATCTTCCAAGAATTTTGTAAATTGTATGGGTGTAAGAAGATACGCACTGCCCCCTACCATGCACAAACAAATGGGATGTGTGAGAAGATGAACTATGTAGTCATCAACCTGCTGAAAACTCTACCCCTTGAAGAGCGGAACCAGTGGCCTGAAAAATTGCCAGATCTTGTGGACATGTACAATAGTATTCCTGTGAGTTCCACTAAATGCACACCCGCTTATCTCATGAGGGCTAGACCTGGGAGACTGCCAGTGGATCTGGAGATGGAAGTTGAGATGCCTGAAGTTTATTCCCCAAATGCAGATTGGGATACCAAGCGTAGAGCCCAATACAGGCAAATTCAGGAGTATGTCAAGGAGAATCTGGACCAAAGTAGGAAAAAGCAGAAAGGAGCTTTAACAAGCAAGCCCAAGCTCCTCCATTTTCACCAGAAGTGGTCTTAAAAAGAAAGATGCATAAACTGGACGACCAGTGGGAAAGAGAGCCATATGTGGTCCAGCCTTCCAATTTCAACAACCAGAAGACCTGTCTTGTCAGCAAGGACCAAGGAAGAACCACAGCTGTAATTTACCATGACCACTTGAAAAAGTGCCCTGAACTCCTGAACATCCAGAAGGAAGAACAGCCCCAACCTCAAGTGACTGAGAAAAAGAAGAGAGTAATCCACACCATCCTAGGTGACTTCCTGGAAGATTGGCCTATGTACAATGGAGCAGTGATTGTGCCTGTACTCACATTCCCGCAACCCACGGAAGAACCAGAACCAAGGAGGCCTGAAATCATTGCACCTAGAGAAGTACCCATACCAGCACCATGAACACGTAGATTACCACCTACAACACCTAGCATCAGTAGTAGCAAACACCACAGTACAAGGGCTAGAGGGAAGCCAGGGGCTGAGAAGGTCCACCCGTGTGAACTTTGGTCAGCCCCCACATAGGTTCAGAGATGAGGAATGGTAGCGGAACCCGGCTACTCTACCCTAATGTAAATAGTCTGAATATAGAGTAAAGTTAAAAATGTTTAGTATTTTCCATGCTTTTAATTCTACTATTTTCCATACTAATGATAGTCATGTAAGGAATGTTGATTTTATTTGAATTACCCGGATTCATCACCTGATTGACGGCCAATGATAAGTTTTATTTTAATGGACCTTTGGCTACAGGACTGGTGGTAGCCAGCACAAACTGGTGCTATTGTAAATAGTTATTTCCCACTCATACCCACGGACTGCATCCCCACCTACAGGAGAGGACACAGGTGGAGGAGAGACCTGGGAGGCAGCTGGCCCAGGTCTTGCCACCAACAGGACCAGTGGCTTGCCTCCTTTTGGAACTTTGGGGGTGGGATGAAGGACTGGGAAAGCGAAACGTTGGGTTCAAGCAAAGTACCTCACCTGTGAGGGATGGAGTCTTTACATCAAAAGAACTTGTTAACCTTTCCCCTTTTTATTCCTTTAATAAAAAGCTTTGGGCTCCCTGTAGCTTGGGGACGAGTTACGTTTAACCAAGGGGGAATGTGACGTGCCTGGACTATTCAGGGCGTCACAGGGAACAGCACCACTATTTATCCTTAGGTGCAGGGCCCGCCCTCCTTGGTTCCCGAGTCCAAATTCATGGTTCCGCCTCTATCTATCTAAATTAACATCCTAGTCATCCAGACACCACAGCTGCTAGGCACACCAATGAACAGGTTCCAGCTGGGAAAGGAACCGCCCACCTATGAGTCAGACAGGCTGGTGGGATTAGTCAGTTAGACAGTTGGGAGTAACAGTTAAAGTGGGAAGACCTAGAGAGAAGGAGCTCCCTGAGGAGAGTCTGGCTAGGTCGCAGACAGTGGCCTGGACCCGAGTAGATGGAGACCCAGTCGTGGGGGACTGGAGGACAGGGCAGGATGGGTGAAGAGGACTGTCGACCATCGGATCCACAGTAACTGGTCTGGGGCCGAGCACACAGCGAGGGACAGGCCCCTAGATCGGGAAGTAGCTTCAGGCAGCCCGGTAATTGACCTGCAGAGAAATAGTAACTTAAACTGTTATTTCTACACAGTCCTAACAATCAACAGCATCAGCACATCACGGAGGATAGGGCGTCCCAAGCCAGCAGCCCACTGAAATCCTACGTGCCCGCTGTTGAGGGCAAGGTTCCTAGATATACAGAGAAATGGGACCCAGACGGCTCCAGGCCTATGGGTCATAATAGACAGTAAACAAATTTGTGCATAGAGGCAGGCTGCAGACCACTAGGCGGAACCAGGAGTGAAGGCTTGTGGACTGAGCTGTTCCAGGGGACAGCAGGACCCGGAGTATTGTTTACTAAGTTGCCTGTGTGAACTCATTGACTATTGGACTGTAACCGGTGCCTGAGTGAGTGACCTGCATTCCCCTTTCTGATCCTCCTGCCTGCCCTGCGGCCCACACAGCGCTCCCCAGCATCATCCTCCCAAGTCCTGGGGCCTCCCTACCTGCGGAGGGAATCACCACCAGGCTGCTGCAACACCATCAGCCCCAGCACTCCCATATGGCAGTGGCAGTATTCCTTATTACCGCAGGTGGCATCACAAATATTCTCCCCTGTAAATAACCCTTTTTTTTCATCGAAGTGTCTGCCGAGCAGTCCGACTGCTGCAATTTAGTGATAGTGAGAAGGTTTCTCTTCCAGCAATTGGGGCTTACAAGCTTGAAATGTTTCATTGACTATCAAGAATTCTTGTTTTCAATACCTGCGAACTACAAGACAACTTGATTTATACTTATTCAGTCACATTGTGTAAACAAATAATAGGAATCAGGTCACTAGTGAATTGCGAGCGTGACTTAAGATCTGGATAAGATGTCAGAATGGGCAGATACTTGGCAAATGAGATTTAATGTTGATAAATGTAAAGTAATGCACCTAGGATGGAGTAATCCTATACCTGCATATACATTAAATGGAAGTAAACTCGGAACTACAGAACAGGAGAAGGACTTGGGTATCCTGGTTACAAATAAGTTGAGCAGCAGCACTCAATGTCAAGCAGCAGCTGCTAAAGCAAACAAGATTTTAGGGTGTATAAAAAGAGAGATTAGATCCCGGGATCCCAACATATTGTTACCCCTCTATTAATCACTTGTAAGGCCACATCTGGAATATCGGATCCAGTTTTGCGCTCCACATTTTAAAAAGGACATTCAGAAATTAGAATCAGTTCAAAGGCAGCAACTAGACTACTACAAGGAATGGAAGGCCTCCCATATGATGAGAGGTTGAAAAAGTTAGATTTGTTTAGCTTACGTCTCAGAGGAGATCTCATTTATATGTATAAATACATGTGTGGTCAATATAAAGGACTGGCACATGACTTATTTCTTCCAAAGGCAATACTAAGGACCAGGGGGCACTCACTGCAAGTGGAAGAAAGGCGATTCCAGCAGCTAAATTGGAAAGGTTCTTTACAGTTAGAGCAGCCAGACTGTGGAATACACTACCACAAGAGGTAGTAATGGCAGATACTACAACAGCTTTTAAAAAAGGGCTGGATGATTTCCTCAGTACACACAACATTGTTGGTTATTGGAGTTGGAGTTAGTGACAAAATGTGTAATTGATGGAGGAAGGTTGAACTAGATGGACCTAGGGTTTTTTTTCAACCTATGTAACTATGTAACTATGACTCAGTATGGCGAGAGGTTGGATGCTCAGATGGGCGCAACCCCGAGTACCTGAATATAATGGAAGTCAATGGCAGACTGTGCATTGTAGTGTTGCTCTTCACTACTGATCACCTCACCTCATACACTGCAGGGGATGCCAGTAACTTTGGCAGATACTAGTAAACTATAGAATTAAAAGTCCCTCAGTTGTTCAAAACAGAGACGTTTTTTAATAAGTGGTAAATTGAAAAATTGCTTGATTTTAGAAGCACGTTGCAATGTCCCCCTTTTAGAAAGATGAGAATTCCTATAAAATATAATATGTTAGGGGAAGAATACTCCCCGACACCATACAAAATAAGGGGTGGGTCCAGGATCTGCTGGATCCCCACACCAAGAACAAACTCAATAGCATGTCATAGATATGAGAACAAGAGTTTTTAAAGTGCACAAAAATACTAATTTTATTGATCACACAATACAAAGGTGGACATCCAGATGTCATAAAAACATATTAAAATTGAAATGACGGAAAAACCCCCATACAAACAGTAATAGCCAACGCTAGGACATGTTGGCTGAAAAAGGGTTAAATAACATGCTGCCAGATACAAAAGAGCATACAGAATCTGAATGCTAGATTGCATTGCCTCTCTATTAACATTAGGTTCCATGTGGAAAATAGCAACAGCAATCAGCAAAACTTTGTATGCACATATTTAACTGCAGTCCCAAAGGGATCCATATATATCCAGACCTGTGATGGTAATAGTAAGCCCAGTATACACAACCAACCGATAGTGCAAGTAGGATGGAGGGGGGCTCCGTCTGAGGGAAGCCTCAGAAGAGCTACGTACGTTTCAATTTTTAAAAATCTTCATCAGGGAAGAGGCATCTCATGATATCCTGCCGTTACATCAGGCTTTAAATGTTCAAAAAGTGGGAGCGGATCCGGAAGTCTCATTCCCACGCCGGCATGCCAAGCAAGTCCCGCGAGACGTCGGCCGCCACGCCGTAATCACGCATGCGCGGGAGCGGGGACGCGTCACCAAGGCTCCCGCGCATGCGCGTGACGCCCAGATGGCGGCGGTCACGCGCGAACAATTCCTGCAGCCAGCGCGCTCGCACAGAGACGACCATACAACGTGAAATTGTGAGTATAATGATGGGTCCAAGAACATATGACGTGACCGTACAAAACAATATCAAGTGTCATGCATATTCAATGTCATGTTTAGGGGTCCATTCCTGGTTTCTTGTATGGGTCCAAAGGATGTTATTTCATAGGCATCTAATGAGTATGTTAATTTCTGTGTCCTATAAACATAAGAATAGAGCATATGAATATACATAAGCCTGGATGCCATGGGGGAATACATGATATAAAAAGGTTAAAAAATGATAAAAGGACAAAGGATGCAGGTGGAGGGAAAATGGTGGGTCCAAAACATATAAATAGAAGTCAATATCAAGAGAATTACATAAATAAGCAGGTATATACAACTGCATGTAACAATTTTTGGTCACTCAAACTGGGTGTCACAAGGGGCCAATGACAACATAGTAGAGGGAGAATAGAGTCAGGTCCTAATCATATTTATAAAAAAGGAACATATCTCACCGACTCATTTAATCCTTTGGGGACTATTGTGTCCCAAGTCACTATCCATTTGGTCTCGCACTGCGCCAGGTGTTTCTTGAGGTCACCACCCCTAATCCCTCCTGTCACCACATCAATGCCCTTTATTTTTAACTTGGAGGGATCACAGGAGTGGTGAGATCTGAAGTGCCTGGGTAGTGTCTTGAGTATTGCCGGATCATCCTCTCTTTTGGCCGCAGCAATGTCCCTCATGTGCTCCCTGACCTTAATGCGGAGTTCCCGGGAGGTGAGTTCCACATAGGTCAGGGGGCACATGCATGTAGCAAAATACACCACGTGTGTTGTGCCACATGTGATGTAATGCTTGAGGTTGAAATTTTTCTGTCCATCAGAGGAATGAAAAGTATTGCTCCGAAGGACATTGCTGCAGGCCACACAGTGGCCACAGGGAAAACAACCCTGTGGAGGTCCGCGAGACCCAAATGGATTCAATCTCGGGGGGACGTAGTGACTCTGGACAAAAAGGTCCCTCAAATTCTTCGCTCTCCTGGAGGTCATCAGTGCATTCGGGGCAAGAATTTCCACTAGTGCCGAATCTGTCATTTGCACCGGCCAATGTTTATTCAAAATGTGCCGCATGGTTTCCCATTCCTGGTTGTATGTTCCAATAAATCTCACCGCAATATCATGTTGTTTGTCCTTCTTTGGGGTATCGGCAAGCAGTTGCAGCTGGGGGGTCCTTTTGGCCCCATTGTAACCAGACCGGATGCACCTGCCGCTGTAGCCCCTTTCATAAAATTGGTCCCTGAGATCGGCCGACCTAGCCTTAAAGTTGCTGTTAGATGAGCAAACCCGTTTCATTCTCAAATATTGTCCGGTCGGGATGGCGCAAATCGTAGAAGGGTTATGGGCGGATGAGGCATGCAGCAGTGCATTCACGGACGTCTCCTTATGGAAAACGTCCATTTGGATCGACCCTCTTTGATCTACAGTAATCATAATATCAAGAAAGTCGATCCTGCATCTGCTGCTTTTGTGAGTGAGTCTGATGTTAAACTTATTCACGTTTAATTGCCTCATAAACTGGTCGAGCTGCTCGGCTGACCCCTGCCACGCAAACAAAATATCGTCGATGTATCTTAGCCAGCACTCCACATGGGTGCTAAGCCCAGGACCCTCGTCAGCAAATACCAGCCTCTCCCAGAAACCCAGGAAGAGGCCGGCATACGAGGGCGCACAGGCCGCACCCATGGCAGTGCCGCGTTGCTGTAGATAGTAGACATCCTTGAAGACGAAAAAGTTGTGTGACAGGGCAAACTCAAGCAGCTCGATTATCAGCTTGCCCAAATCGCCACCCCGACCGGACGTTTCGATAAAGAAACGGACCGCTCGAATACCGTCTGCATGAGATATGCACGTATAAAGGCTCTTGAAGTCAGCCGTAACAAGAAACATGTCCTCTTCCAAAAAGAAGCCGTCAATGCACCGTAGGACGTCTGTAGTGTCACGAACATATGAGGGCAGTGTCTCAACCAAAGATTTCAGGTGGTAGTCTATGAACTTACAAATGGGATCACATAAACCCTCTATGCCGGACACAATTGGACGTCCAGGCGGGTTGACGGCATCTTTATGGATCTTGGGCAGTATGTAGAACGTTGGCACTCTGGGATGTTTCTTACAAAGCCCATCAAACACTTTTTTGTTGATGAGGCCAGCATCCAGAGCCCTTTGTAATATTGAGGTGAGTTCAGCGGAAAATACAACCAGGGAATTAGAGGGAAGTCTCTTATAAGTATTCCTGTCACGAAGTTGTCTCAGAACCTCGTGTTCATATTTATCACAGGAAATTACCATGATATTCCCCCCCTTGTCAGCTGGTTTTATGACAATATCATGAAAACCCTGCAGCTCCACCAAAGCCATCCCCTTGGGGCGGGTCAAATTGTCATACCTTTGTTTAGTCGTGATCTGTTTGAAATCCTCACTGACCATTCTGGTAAATATGTCAATTGCAGGCCTAATTGACAATGGGGGGAATTTCGTTGATTTTGGTAAGAGAGTACATGGAAACATACATGTAGCCGAGGTCTCCTGTTCTTGAAGTAATTCCTCCAGATTTTGTATGGCCTCTCTTTCGACCTGGCTGTCAGACCTGGCGTTCTGCTTGTAAAAAAGTTTTTTGAGGGTTAGTTTACGTGAAAAAAGATTAAGGTCCTTTAAAGCTGAAAAAAGGTGGAAGGAATTAGAGGGAGAGAAAGTCAGACCGCATGACAGGACTTCCATCTGAGCGACAGTGAGCACCCGTGAAGACAGATTTATTACCTGAAATCTATTCCCTTGGCATTTGTCCTTGCCATACATTACAGGTGGTCGGGCTCTGTTTTTAACATGTGCTCCGACCGTCTCACCGATGTCCACGGAGCTCACTGAAGCCCCGGAGGAGGACCCACCAGCAGAGGTATGTGACACAACTGAAGAGGATCTCGATCGTGGGTTTCTGTTGGAATTATCCCCAGTACGACCTCTCGTTGTGTCCATCCTCCATCTGTAAGCTCTCCGTGTGCTATAGTCCAAAATGTCTCTATTCAGCTTTTTCAGTTTAAAGGCCTTAATCTCCCGTTCCCACCTTTCAAGTTCCTTATCAATGTCGGAATTAAAACGGGTCACGACAGCTGGTGTAAATGTCTCGGTTAGTTTGTTTTCCAATGATTCCAACTCGGCCTCAATCGGGGTCAATGAGGACGAGTTGTAATCCCATAGTAGGGCCAGGAAACCTCGGGAACAGGTCTGCGCCAATTCCTCCCATTTAGTTTTAAAGCCTTCATCCTCCAGAGGGAAGGAGGGGAAAACCTGTATATGGAGTCCCCTGGGCACCAAATCTTTTTCTAAATACTTGCCCAGAAAGGCCTTGTTCCACCACAGTTTGGTTCTTTTTTTGAGTAAATCTTTATATTTGAGTATGATGGTCTCATCAGATTGGACTCCATCATTCCCACCACCTGTAGCACCACCGGTCTTGAGAACATCGTCAATCTGTAACTGCCAGGTATTGTCCCTGGCCCGAAAATTCATGGTAAGTAAGGAGCTATCTGTGGTAAACAGAAATAAGACAGTTAGGGGAAGAATACTCCACAACACCATACAAAATAAGGGGTGGGTCCAGGATCTGCTGGATCCCCACACCAAGCACAAACTCAATAGCATGTCATAGATATGAGAACAAGAGTTTTTAAAGTGCACAAAAATACAAATTTTATTGATCACACAATACAAAGGTGGACATCCAGATGAATTTGAGGGACTTTCTTGTCCAGAGTCACTACATCCCCACGAGATTGAATCCATTTGGGTCTCGCGGACCTCCACAGGGTTGTTTTCCCTGTGGCCACTGTGTGGCCTGCAGCAATGTCCTTCGGAGCAATACTTTTCATTCCTCTGATGGACAGAAAAATTTCAACATCAAGCATTACATTACGTGTGGCACAACACACGTGGTGTATTTTGCTACATGCATGTGCCCCCTGACCTATGTGGAACTCACCTCCCGGGAACTCCGCATTAAGGTCAGGGAGCACATGAGGGACATTGCTGCGGCCAAAAGAGAGGATGATCCGGCAATACTCAAGACACTACCCAGGCACTTCAGATCTCACCACTCTTGTGATCCCTCCAAGTTAAAAATAAAGGGCATTGATGTGGTGACAGGAGGGATTAGGGGTGGTGACCTCAAGAAATGCCTGGCGCAGTGCGAGACCAAATGGATAGTGACTTGGGACACAATAATCCCCAAAGGATTAAATGAGTCGGTGAGCTAATTTTAATATGTTTTTATGACATCTGGATGTCCACCTTTGTATTGTGTGATGAATAAAATTTGTATTTTTGTGCACTTTAAAAACTCTTGTTCTCATATTTATGAAAATATTATATGTGCACACAATGTCTTATTCATGCAGATGCTCTTTTCAAAAACCGCTTGGGAAAAGCTCAAAATCAACTCTAATAAGAATGAACATTTGCATTTATATTTAAAACCGACTTGCTGTAAATGATTTTGTTTTTTTTAACTTCATTTATCCTTTTTCATGTATTCCTTTCTGACTGAGCACTTCACCCTTCAGCCAGGCCGTTTCCATTTTTAATTTTAACTGGATCCTACCTGCCCATGACTTGTAGATTTTTTAACCCAGACAGACGCGTATTAGTATAGGTTCCCTGCACAAATGTACGCCTTGTCATTGGCTGTGTGGCTCACAGGAACTGGCCAACTTACAAGCTAAGTGTCTTATTTTTTAAACATAATTCCAATAGCAGTGTGCAGTACTAAATTCCAATATTCAATGTTTGCATATTTTAACTTTTCAGAGTGCTGCTGTATACTTTTATAATTATATTCAATTTTCAGCTTAATCCTGTTCACATTTTTTGCATATACTAATTAGTCTTTTATATTTTGTATTCTATTCCTTTCTGACTGAGCACTCTGCCCTTTAGCCAAGGCGTTTTCGTTTTCATTTGAGCTGGATCCTACCTGCCCATAACTAGGTTTTTTTTTTTAACTCGGATAAAGGCATATTATTATAGGGTCCCAGCAAAGAGAAACGCCTTATCATTGGTTGTTGGGCTCACATGACTTTGCCAAATTATAAGTTAAATAGTTTCATAGTTTTTAGGGTTGAAGGTAGACTTAAGTCCACCGAGTTCAACAATAACTTAATTTGTTGATCAAGAATAAGGCAAAAACCCATGGGGCAGACACTAAGCTCCATATTAACACTAGAAGTCGCAGAGAGCGGTCATTTAACATTTCCACCTTTGGAACCCAGAGACGGGTCGAATGACCTGAAGGATTTTAGCTAACATCCTATAATCACCGTCTTTTGTTCTGTAATTAAGGCCATTACTGTCGCACCACAGGAGGTTATTGTTTTCCTTAGAGTTTAGCCATTTAGTTTCTAGTTAGTTAGGTCAGTTTGGACTAAGAGTCATTTGACCCTCTTTTGGGACTTCAGGGGGAGCTCGAAATTTCTGGGACTTCTAGTGTTAAGGGAAAAATTCCTTCTCGACTCCACATACGACAATCAGACTAGATCCCTGGATCAATGCCCCAGTCACAGAATCTAGTGCACATAACCTGTAATATTTTAGTTTTCAAAAAAGGCATCCAGACATCTCAAATTTTAGCAGTGAATCAACTGTTACAACATTATGTGACAGAGAGTTCTGTAAGATCATCTGAGAGAGCTCTGTACTGTTCCTTCATATATTTGCATATTTCATAATATCGCCCTTAAGCTATCGTTTTTCCAAATTGAATAACCCCAGGTTTAATAACCTGTCTTGGTATTACATTCCCCCCCACTCCTTTAATAATCTTGGTTGCTCTTCTCTGCACCTGTTCTAGATCAGCTATGTCCTTCTTATATACTGAAGATCAAAATTGTACACAGTATTCTTAGGTGTACTTTGCACGTTGTGACATCGCTAGCATCGGCTAGCGATGCTGAGCGCGATAGTACCCGCCCCCGTCGCACATGCGATTTGTGGTGATTGCTGCCATTGGGAACATTATCGCTACGGCAGCTTCACACGCACATACCTGCTCGGCGACGTCGCTGTGACTGCCGAACTATCCCTCCTTCAAGGGGGGGGTGCGTTCGGCATCACAGTGAAGTTACCGTGACGTCACTAATCGGCCGGCCAATGGTAGCGGAGGGGTGGAGATGAGTGGGACATAACATCCCGCCCACCTTCTCTCTTCTACATTGCCGTCGGAACGCAGGTAAGGAGATGTTTGTCGCTCCTGCGGGTTTACACACAGCGATGTGTGCTGCCACTGGAACGACAAACGACATCGTACCTGCGGTCGACCCGACATTATGAAAATGACCGAAGCTACACAGATCACCGATTTTCGACGCTTTTGTGATCCTTTATCGGCGCATCTAGGATTTACACGTTGCAATGTCGTTACCCCCGCCGGATGTGCGTCACTAACGACGTGACCCAGACAATATTTCGTAAGCGATGTCGCAACGTGTAAAGCCCCCCTAAGTGTGGTCGCACTAGTGACTTGTATAGCGGTATAACTATATAACTATGCTATTCTGATGAGCAGTCATGCCTCTTTTAATGCATTCCATTATTTTATTAGCCTTAATAGCAGTTGCCTGACACTGGTCAGTAAACTTGAGTTTGCCGTCCACCCATACACCCAAGTCTTTTTCAGTGACAATTTTGCCCAATGTTTTACAATTAAGTACATAACTATAGATTTTATTTCCTCAGTCCAAGTGCATGACCTTACATTTATCCACATAAACTTTAATAGCCATTTCTTAGCCCAAGACTCCAGCCTACACAAATCCCTCTGCAACATTAAATTATCTTCCTTTGTATTAATTGCCTTGCGGAGTTTAATATCATCTGCAAATATTGAAATTCTACTCTGTATGCCCCCCTACAAGGTCATTTATAAATATGTTAAAAAGGAGAGGACCCAATACTGAATCACGTAGTACCCCACTGTTAACTGTGACCCAGTCTGAGTGAATTCCATTAATAACCACCCTTTGTTTCCTATCACTAAGCCAGTTCTTAACCCAGTTACACATATTTTTGTCTATTCTCATAAATCTCATTTTATGCATCAACCTTTTGTGTGGTACTGTATCAAACAACAGACAACATCCACTGCATTTCCCCGGTCCAGTCTGGGACTTCCCTCTTCATAGAATCTAATCAAATTAGTCTGACAGAACCGATCCCTCACAAGCCCATGTTGATACTGGGTCATGAGGTTATTCATCTTAGAATACTCCAAGATGGTATCTGTTAGTAAACCCTCAAGGATTTTACCAACAGTAGAGGTTAATGATTGTTGTATGTATACCCTCTTTCACTGTAAAGTGCCATGGAATAAATGGCGCTATAAAAATAAATAATAATAATAATAATAATAACAGTAGAGGTTAAACTTACCGGCCTATAATTGCCAGGTTAAGATTTTGTCCCCTTTTTGATATTGGCACCCCATTTTCTATGCAGCAGTCATGCGGTACAGGCCCTGTTATTATGGAATCTGTGAAGATTAAAAATAATGGTCTATCATACTTAATTCCTGCAGTACTTGGGGGGTGTTTGCCATCCGGGCCTGGGGATTTGTCTACTTTAGTGATTTTGAGGTGATGCTGTACTTCCTGCTGGGTTAAGCAGGTTACATATAATGAAGAATTTATGCTATTCCTGATCATGTCATCTATAACAGGATTTTCTTGTATAAATACTGTAGATAAAAAAGGCATTTGGCAGATTGGGCTTTCCTTCATACTCCTCCACCATTTCACCTAGACTATTTTTTCGGGGGCCAACACTATCATTTTTGAGTAATTACTGTTTATGTAGTTGAAGAATATTTTTGGACTATTTTTACTTTCTTTGACAATGAGTCTCTGTGTCTCAAACTTTACAGCCTTGATTTGTTTTTTTACAGATTTGATTTTATTTAGTTATTTAATGCCTCCTCACTATCCTATTGCTTTAATTCTCTACACACTTTTTTTGTCATTTATTGCACCCCTTACAGCTCTATTTAGCCATAGTGGTTTCCTCCTATTTCTACCTTGTTTATTCCCACAGGGTATAACTCGTATTGTGCACAGCTCCAATTCAGGATACTTGTAAAAGTGTCTCATTTCCTTTGTGTACTTTTATTTCTCAGCACATTGTCCCAGTTTATGGCACTAAGTTCCTTCATTGGAAATTCATCTTCCTGAAATGTGGTCCCTTTGTAGCCCCTCTACCGTACATCTTATTAAAGGATACTTGAAAAGGTATTATTTTGTGATCACTATTACCCAAGTTACCCACAGCTCGTGTATCTGATATACGGTCTGACCTATTAGTTAATATTAGGTCTCGCAGATCCCCCTTCTTGTTGGGTCATGAACCAGTTGGGATAGGTAAGTGTCCTTCATTGTTGTCAAAAACCTGTTCCCTTTGCTAAATCTGCAGGTTTCTGTTCCCCAATTGATATCAGGGTAGTTGAAATCCCCCGTAACAATGACTTCTCCCTCATTCACTGATTCATATATTTCCTTTCTGAGGATATTTTCTCCGGTTTAAATTACATTTGAAGACTTGTAACTAGAGATGAGCAAGCCTCTAGAGGCTCGAGTTTGGTTCGGTTCGTCGAACGGAGGCCGCGTTCGAGTTCGGTTCGGCGAGCTGCTCGACGAACCTCTCGAACCCCATTGAAAACAATTATAGGCAATCACAAACACATAAAAACACATTCTAAATGTACACATACAGTTAATAAACATTGCCATAACACTTACCTGTCACCGTGACGCGACCTGCACTTTGTCTCCCACCGCTATTCCATCCGATAATCGCTGCGTCCTCCCGGTAACCAGCACTGATGATTGGACCTATCGTGACGTCAAAATAGCATGTGACCAGTCACGTGTCTATTATCTCATTGGCTACAGACTGGTCACATGGCTATGACGTCATGCTGGGACCTGTCAGTGCATCTCCGGTACGCGGTGCTCGTTTGAGCATGTCCGTGTACCGGCGAAATGCTCTGGTACATGGTCGACTCCCCATTCCTGCATGTGGATGCTCTTTACAGAGTCAGCGACATGCAGGGACTAGCTGTCACAGCCGGTAAATAGCGGCATCGGGACTCACGTGATCGGAGCACCGTTGCTATTACAATAGCAACGGTGCTCCGATCACGTGATTTCCGATGTCGCTATTTACCCGTCTGTCAGCGGTGATGTTACCGCTTACAGCACGCAGTGGCAGTGGGAATCACGTGATCGGAGAACTGCTTACAGCCAGCAGTGTCTCTCTGATCACTCACGGAGATAAAAGACTGCACGGGAGGCAGCATCTTTCTCCGATGCAGTGCTGCTCATGTAGCAGAGCTGCATGGGTTGAACGAGAAAGAAGACAGAAGAGCAGGATCGTGGAGGGCTGACAGGGAGTAATAAACATGGAGTCTCTAAGTGTGTCTCTGTATTTATTTCTATTAAAGTGTTTTTTCTCTGTGTAGTGTCTTTTTTTTAACCCTTTATTGGAGATTCTTAATGGCCGGGTCAAACTTCCCTGACATTAAGAATCTCTGGCTTAATACTAGCTAGTAAAACAAAGCAAGTATTAACTCATAATTACCCAGCGAGCCACCGTCACCAGGGCAGCTGAAAGAGTTGGATAAAGCGCCAGATGATGGCGCCTCTATGAAAGCGCCATTTTCTGGGGCGGCTTCGGACTGCAATTCGCAGCAGAGGGGCCCAGAAACCTTGGGCTAACCTGTGCTGCGGATTGCAATCCCCAGCTGTCTAGTTGTACCCGGCTGGACACAAAAATGGGGTGAAGCCCACATCGGTTTTTTTTAAATTATTTCATGAAATTCATGAAATATTTGAAAAAAGGGCTTCCCTATATTTTTAATTTCCAGTGGGGTACAAATAAGCAGCTGGGGGTTGGGGGCAGCCGTAACTGCCTCCTGTACCTGGCTAGTATACAAAAATATGGCGAAGCTCACGTCATTTTTTTTTTTAGTTTTTTGGGAAAAAAAATAAAAAATGCTTCACTGGATTTGCCAGTGAAGGTAACACCAAGCAAAAAAAAAAATTGGGCTTCCCTGTATTTTGATTGCCTGACATCACAGTGCTGTAAAAATAAATCATAAAAAAAAATGACGTAGCGCTCCGCGGTATTTTTGATTCTCAGCGCAGATAACGCAGACAGCTATGGGTTGCCACCCCCATCTGCCTGGCTTTACCTTGGCTGGCAATCAAAATACAGGGAAGCCCATTAATTTCTTTTATTTAAAAAGATAGTTTAAAAAAAATGACGTGGGGTCCTCCCATTTTTGATAGCCAGCTAGGGTAAAGCAGATGGCTGAAGCCTGAAAACCACAGGTGGCAGCTTTACCATGGTTCCATTTTTGGTGATCCAATGTGGAGGTCACCCCAGGCTCTTTTTTATAATTATTTTATAAATAATAATAATTACAAAAAAAGTAGGGTTCCCCCCAAATTGGATCACCAGCCAAGGTAAAGCGGACAGCTGTGGTCTGGTATTCTCAGGGTGGGAAGGTCCATAGTTCTTGGCCCTTCACAGCCTAAAAATAACAGGCCGCAGGCGCCCCACAAATGGCGCATCCACTAGATGCACCAATCCTGGCGCTTCATCCCAGCTCATCCTGTGCCCTGGTGCAGTGACAAACGGGGTCATAAATGGGATTGATACTAGCTGTAAGGTCACCTGTAGAGTTGAGCGCGGTTCGCGGTTCTCCAGTTTGCGGTTCGAGTGATTTTGGGGGGTGTTCTAGATCGAACTAGAACTCGAGCTTTTTGCTAAAAGCTCGATAGTTCGAGTTACGTTCAAGAACGGTTCTAGCAGCAAAAGCAGGGCTTTTTACAGCTACAGTGTGCAGGGAGCCATCGCTGGCAGCCTGCGGTAAGCTGGTAACCAAGCTAAACATCGGGTATCCAAGCAAAGTGCTTTGGTTAGTAACCCGATATTTATCCTAGTTACGTGTGCAGGAAGCCCACACTTCCCCGCTCAGCTCACTTCGCCCCCTCCTGCACGCGGCATGTACACACACACACACACACACTCACACTCACCTGTCCCCAGCCATGCAGTCCACAACAC
The DNA here is from genome assembly GCF_048569485.1 of Anomaloglossus baeobatrachus. Lineage (NCBI taxonomy): Eukaryota > Metazoa > Chordata > Amphibia > Anura > Aromobatidae > Anomaloglossus > Anomaloglossus baeobatrachus. The sequence goes on from NC_134360.1 coordinate 128,158,409, forward strand.
TGATGTCCTCAGCGCCACATGGTCCCGCTAGGCTCCACCCACTTCGCACTCCGCCGCCCGCACACATAGCCCCGCTAGGCTCCGCCCACTGGCACTCTGCACACATGGCCCGCTAGGCTCCGCCCACCTGGCACTCTGCACACATTACCCCGCTAAGCTCCGTCCACTTGGCACTCTGCACACATGGTCCCACTAGGCTCCACCCACCTGGCACTCTGCACACATTACCCCACTAGGCTCTGCCCACCTGGCACTCTGCACACATTACCCCGCTAAGCTCTGCCCACCTGGCATTCTGCACACTTGGTCCCGCTAGGCTCCGCCCACCTGGCACTCTGCACACATTACCCCTCTAGGCTCCACCCACCTGGCACTCTGCACACATTACCCCGCTAGGCTCCACCCACCTCGCACTCGGCACACATGGCCCCGCTCGGCTTACCTGCGGTGATGAAGTCCCGACCTCAGCGCTGTCACTGCCCTCCATGGCCGCCGCTTGTCACATAACCTTCTCTCGCTTCCGACCCGAGACTGTCACTAGCGGTGACGTCATGGGCCTCTCGCGATACTTGGCTGTGAAGGTCATTGAACTCAGTGACAGGTGCTGTCAGCAGTGCAGGAGATCAGCGCAGGTAATGTACCTCGCTGACAGCAGCACTTGTCATGCCCTGCAGTGACCTGGGCTGACCCATTGATGTTAGCTCTGGTCACTACATTGCTCTCCCAGCCAATGGGGAACATCCTGCTCTTCATTGACTGAGACAGTGTGGATCGTCATGGGAACGTCTTGGATTATAGCAGACCTGGATTTGTTTTTCTTTCTAATAAATTGGTGAAGAGGTAAAGTGTTTTTTCAAATAAAAATGTGTTTGTCGTCTATTTTTTTTTATTACTGACTGGGTTGGTGATGTCGGGTATCTGATAGATGCGTGACATCACCAACCCCAGGGCTTGATGCCATGTGACATTACACATCTGGTATTAACCCCATATATTACCCCGTTTGCCACCGCACAAGGGCACGGGATGAGCTGGGGCGAAGCACCAGGATTGGCGCATCTAATGGATGCGCCACTTCTGGGGCGGCTGCGGCCTGCTATTTTTAGGCCGGGGAGAGTCCAATAACCATGGACCTCCGTAGTCTGAGAATATCAGACCCCAGCTGTATGCTTTACCTTGGCTGGTGGTCCAATTTTGGGGGGACCCCCATGTGTTTTTTTTTTTAAAATTATTTTATTAATTTAAAATAACAGCGTGGGGTGCCCTCAGTTTTTGATTATCAGCCAAGGTGATGCTGCCAGCTGTGGTCTGCAGGCTGCAGCCGTTTGCTTTACCCTAGCTGGCTACAAAAATAGGGGGAACCCCACGTCATTTTTTTGGCTAAATACAAGGCTAAGCACCCCTTAGTGCCACATGAAAGGCACCAAAGGGTGTAAAATTACAAAATGCAGGAGAGTGGGACATTATGTGTCTTTCTGCCATTATAATGACAGAAAAGACTGATATGAAGTGTACAAGCACAGGAAAATCACCAGAGCGCTCTACGCTGTGAAAAGCAGTAGAAAATGGCACTGGAGTTAACATGTGACCACCTCATGTAGGTTGAAGCTATGGATCTGTACCGCCCTGGGGGCTCGGCTGCTCTCCGCCGAGCCGCTCGGATCCGGGCTCGGGTTGTCGGTGGCTCGAGCGCCTCCGGACCGGGGGCCATGTCGCTCTGGAAAGGGGGGGGTTGGTTGTTTGGTTTGGAGTGGACCGGTTTCACGGCCGGAGCCGCGGTGACCGGTAACAGTTCGTGACGCCACCCACGGGTCGTGGTGAGGAGATGGGCACCACAACTGCGGTGAGGGTGTGGGGGCTCGTCCGGGATCAGTGGTGGGTTGAAGCTAGGTGTTGACCCCTCCGTTGGGTAGGGGGTTTGTTGGTCCCGGGGCCAGGTGGCAGGAGCGGGGGGTTACAGGATGCAGGGGCTCACTTGCAGCGCGGTGCCTGATGGCACTGGTGTACTCACGATTAAACCACACAGAGTCAATGGTAAACCAAGTTCGGTGTAGATCGGTGCCCGCAGCTGGCTGCGTGTGTCCCCAGTGAGGTTGGTGATGTCGCCTTTCTCCTGCCCCTTTAAATTTGCTATAGTGACGCCTATGCTTCAGCAATGGTAGTCCGCTCCCCGGCTTTTGGGTACCGGAGGAGCCCTTTTGCCCGCAGGCGCTGGCCCTTTGGATCTCTGGCCCTTGGTGTTGGCTCTTATCCGGAATCGGTGGGCTGTTGCCGTCTTTCGGGACTTTGGGAGGGAATGAACCCCTGAGGTCCAGACCGCAATCAGTAGATTTGTCTGAGTCCGGTTGCTTCTGGGCTAGAACGGGGTCTGAGTACCCTGCCTGGTGCTCCGGTTGACTTGTTAGCTCCCCGGTTCGGGTCCGAAGGGTCACCACCCTCTTCTCGATCCCTACGGTTCCGCAGTTCAGTCCCTGACCGGACTCCTGCAGACGGCCACCACCGTCTGCCTGCCTGACCGTTCCAAGGGGTCCTAGGCTCCGTCCTAGGCCCCTGACTCTCAGCTCGTCACTTTTACTCCTCTCACTACTCCTCTCCCCACTCGACTCACTTGTCCTTTCCCTGCCTCAGGCCAGCAGACTCCTCGGAGGGCGTGCCTATCCGCCTGGCTCCGCCCACCTGGTGTGTCTCGCTAGACCTGAGGGAGGCGGTCAGGACTTGTTGGCTGCTGGTGCCTCACTGGGGTGGGGGTGTGTGTGGTGTTGTGTGTTGTTACCTGTGACCCCTGGGGGTCCAGGGCATCACAGATCCTGGGTAAATTTATGTATTTTCCCTCCTTCAGTTTTTTTGCAGTATGCAAACAAACGGAAGGCACACGGATGCCATACGGACCGTATATGGAACAGAAACGGATGCCACACGGAGGCACCCATAAAAAAAACGAACCGTTTTTTGCGGACCGCAAAAACGGATCGGTCGTGTGAATGTAGCCTTATTCTGATCTGCCGTTTATAACCAGCAGGCAGAAATAAGTGAATAGCGCCCCCCAGGGTCAGAAAATCTCCAGGGTTTCAGGGGGTAGCTGAGACCCTGGAGATCATGATTTAGGTAGTTTTTTCCGGTCCCCGCTCACGTGATCACCGGTATACACCGTATACCGATGATCACGTTACAGTAAATGACAGCGTCGGTAAAAAATTATTTATCTCCCATCTGGCATGAACAAACATGATAAATCTCCTCCCCGGTGCCCTCCGGTCCCCCGGTGTTGCCAAAGTGCCCCCCCTGACCCCCTCCCGGAAATCCAAGATGGCCGCACGCACAGCAGCGCACTGGCCGCATTCACCCTACTCCTCTGATTTCTGTCGCATGTGCCATGACACATGCGACAGAAAACTCCCCCCCAGGCCCTGCCAGGTCACCCCCTATAACCCCACCGGTTTTCCCCGGTGTCCCACGGTACCTGTGCAGCGTTGATCCCCCGTGGCCCTCTCCTTCACAATAGACACTGCCGCATGCACAGATCAGCTGTCAGCTCAACTTCCTGTGTTCAGACACAGTGAGTGGTGGTTATGCATCTGTAAGCTAAATGGGCAGCACGGTGGCTCAGTGGTTAGCACTACAGTCTTGCAGCGCTGAGGTCCTGGGTTCAATTCCCACCAAGAACACCATCTGCAAGGAGTTTGTATGTTCTCCCCGTGTTTGTGTGGGTTTCCTCCGGGTACTCTGGTTTCCTCCCACATTCCAAAGACATACAGATTTAGATTGTGAGCCCCAATGGGGACAGTGTTTCCAATGTATGCAAAGCACTATGGAATTAATCGCGCTATATAATTGAATAAATTATTATTATTACTGCAATGCGCTGCTCATGAGGTAAGAAACATAGTTGATCAGGAGAGCTATATACTACATTTCCAAATGGAGGCATTTGATTTTATAGTTGCCCTGCTGAACGACTACCAAACATGAGAGTTCGTTATACGCCACAAGAAAACACATCTAAATAGCGAGCTCTGTTGTTTAGTATTCATTCAGCTGGATAACTGGACTTAAAGGGGTATTCCATCTCCAAGATCCTATCCCCAATATATAGTAGGTGGAATATCAATAATATCAGCAAATACCAATATTTGAAAATGAAGAATAGTTCTCCTGATTAGGCATGCCCTTACCTCATGAGCAGGGCATTGTAGCTTTGGTAGCAACCGTTACGACATGGACTCTGCTGCTGTGGACCCGGGGAGAGTGGGTGCAGATTCATTGCACCCACACTCCTCACATAGAGGGTCTGCACTCCTAGAAAATGTGGGATACGTTCCCTGAGTGTCTCCCCCCATATTCTAGATGGTCCAGACTCGTCTTGGGACCCCCTTATTTTTTTCTTACAATAAATTGGTGAAAGAGGGAATGTTTTGGGGAGTTTTTTTTCAAATAAATTTTTTTTGTCGATTTTTTTTGTTAGTACTGACAGTTTATGATGTCGGGTATCTGATAAACACCATGACATCACAAACTGCTGGGCTTGATGTCAGGTGACTTTACAGCTAGTATCAATCCCATTTATTACCCTGTTTGCCACTGCACCAGGGCACGGGATGAGCTGGGGTGAAGCGCCAGGATTGGCGCATCTAGTGGATGCACCACGTCTGGGGTGCCTGCGGCCTGCTAATTTTAGGCTGTGAAGGGCCAATAACTATGGACCTTCCCACCCTGAGAATACCAGACCACAGCTGTCCGCTTTACCTTGGCTGGTGATCCAATTTGGGGGGGACCCTACTTTTTTTTTGTAATTATTAATATTTATAAAATAATTATAAAAAAAGAGCCTGGGGTGACCTCCACATTGGATCCCCAACCACGGTAAAGCTGCCAGCTGTGGTTTTCAGGCTACAGCCGTCTGCTTTACCCTAGCTGGCTATCAAAAATGGGGGGACCCAATGTCATTTTTTTTTAACTATTTTTTAAATAGAAAAAATTAATGGGCTTCCCTGTATTTTGATTGCCAGCCAAGGTAACGCCAGGCAGATGGGGGGTGGCAACCCATAGCTGTCTGCTTTATCTGCACTGAGAATCAAAAATACCGCGGAGCGCTACGTCATTTTTTTTTAACGCTTTATTTTTACAGCACTGTCATGTCAGGCAATCAAAATACAGGGAAGCCCTTTTTGTTTTTAGTTATTTAAATAAATAATTAAAAAAAAATATATAGGCTGCCGCTGCATTTTTTGTATTGCTAGCTAAGGGTAATCCAAGCAGCTACTGGCTGCTAACCCCCACTGCTTGGTGTTACCTTCACTGGCAATGGAAAATCCAGGGAAGCATTTTTTATTTTTTTTTGCCAAAAAACTACAAAAAAAATGACGTGCACTTCGCCCTATTTTTGTATGCTAGCCAGGTACAGCAGGCAGGTACGGGCTGCCCCCAACCCCCAGCTGCCTATTTGTACCCGGCTGGGAACCAAAAATATAGGGAAGCCCTTTTTTTACTTAATTCATGAATTTTATGAAATAATTAAAAAAAAAAAAAAACGACGTTGGCTTCGCCCTATTTTTGTGTCCAGCCGGGTACAACTAGGCAGCTGGGGATTGGAATCCACAGCACAGGTTAGCCCGAGGTTTCTGGGCCCCTCTGCTGTGAATTGCAGTCTGCAGTCGCCCCAGAAAATGGCGCTCTCATAGAAGCTCCATCATCTGGCGCTGTATCTAACTCTTCCAACAGCCATGGAGCCGGGTGGCTTGTTGGGTAATCATGAGTTAATACTGGCTTTGTTTTACTAGCCAGTATTAAGCCAGAGATTCTTAATGTCAGGCAAGTTTGACCCGGCCATTAAGAATCTCCAATAAAGGGTTAAAAAAAAAACACCACACAGAAAAAAAATACTTTAATAGAAATAAATACACAGACACATTAGAGACTCCATCTTTATTACCCCCTGTGACTCCTCCACGATCCTGCTCTTCTGTCTTCTTTCCCCTTCAACACATGCAGCTCTGTCTGCTCCATCAGACAGCACAGCTGCATGGGGAAAGACGCTGTGCTCCGAGCAGAAATCACTCTGTGAGAGTGACCACAGGCTCCCGGCTGTAAGCGGTGGCACGGGTTGCCATAGCAACGCTGCTCCGATCACGTGATTCCGGTGCAGCTGCGTGCTTGTAGCGGGACGTCCCCGTCACCGCTACCAAGCGCGTTGCTATGGCAACAGTGATCTCCGTGATTGACCGGCTGTGTCAGCCGGTCAGGAGCCGGCTTCTGCGGACGCTGGTAACTACGGTAAACATCGGGTAACCCAGAAGCCCTTTCCTTGTTTACCCATTATTTACCTTCATTACCAGCATCCGCCTCTCACGCTATCAGTGCCGACTCCCTGCTTTCTGCACACATAGCCAGACTACACATCGGGTTAAATTAACCCGATGTGTACTCTGGCTACGTGTGCAGGGAGCCAGCGCTAAGTGGTGTGCGCTGGTAACCAAGGTAAATATCGGGTTGGTTACCCGATATTTACCTTAGTTACCAAGCGCAGCATCGCTTCCACGCGTGCTGCTGGCTGGGGGCTGGTCACTGGTGAGATCTGCCTGTGTGACAGCTCACCAGCAACCCGTGTAGCGACGCTCCAGCGATCCCTGCCAGGTCAGGTTGCTGGTGGGATCGCTGGAGCGTCGCTTAGTGTGATGGTACCTTAAGGGAACGGGGAAGCAGAGCGGGGAGTCGACCGTGTGCTAGAGCATGTCGCCGGTACATGGCGATACACAAACGTGCACCGTGTAACAGAGAGATGCAATGACAGGTCCTACATGACGCGTCATAGTCATGTGACCAGTCTGTAGCCAATGAGATAACAGACACGTGATCGGTCACATGGCTATTTTGACGTCACGATAGGTCCTGCATCACTGCTGGCAGTGCTGGTTACCGGGAGGATTCAGCGATCATCGGATGGAATAGCGGCAGGAGACAGAGTGCAGGAGGAATCGCGGGGACCGGAAAGTGTTATGGCAATGTTTATTAATTGTATGTGTACATTTATAATGTGTTTTTATGTGTTTATGATTGCCTCCCATTGTTTCCTATGGGTTCGAGTGGTTCGCCGAAACGAACTCGAACCAGACCTCGGTTCGGCAAACCGAACTCGAGCCGAACCGCGACTGGTTCGCTCATCTCTAGTCACCTGATATCAATCCCAGCAATATGTGATGTCATGGCGTCTATCATTTACCCGACATTACAAACTGTCAGTAATAACAAAAAAATAAACAAAAAAATTTTATTTGAAAAAACACTCCGCAAAACATTCCCTCTTTCACCAATTTATTGTAAGGAAAAAAAAATAAGGAGATCCCACGACGACTCTGGACCGTCTAGAATATGGGGTGACATGCTCAGGGAATGTATCCCCCATTTTCTAGGAGTGCAAACCCTCCATGTGAGGAGTGTGGGTGCAATGAATCTGCACCCACTCTCCCAGGGTCCACAGCAGCAGAGTCCATGTTGTAACTGTTGCTATCAAAGCTGCAATGCCCTGCTCATGAGGTAAGGGCATGCCTAATCAGGAGAACTATACTAAATTTGCTAATAAAGGTATGTCCTAATTAGAGATGAGCCACCCCCCTAGAGTTCGAGTTCGGTTCGCTTCGTCGAACGGTTCCCCGTTCGACGAGCCGTTCGTCGAACCGTTTGTCAAACTCTCGAACCCCATAGGAAACAATGGGAGGCAATCACAAACACATAAAAACACCTGGTAAACATCCTCAAAGTTGTCCAAAGGTGACAAACAACTCCCAAGACAACACAAACACATGGGAAAGTGACAAGGACAAATACTCATGCGAAAACTAAACAGCTGGACGAGGAAAATAGAGGAGGAGACACAGATATAGGCATGGCATGCCCTTCTAAAATCATGTAAAAGACATCAAGGGGACCCAAGCAGACTCTCCCTTTTTTGCAAAAATTGGGCCCCACAGACACCACTTCATTGGCAGCACTTGTGCCCCAGTTGCAAACTGGACAGGTTGATTTGCATCAAACATATTCAAAAATATGCAAGCCTTAACTGTCCCCAGGATTACACCGGGGTGGGTAGCAAAGTCTTTGCTAAACCATGACTTTTTCATCTTGGCTCATTTTTAAAAACACCGCAAGGGTTACTCCAAGCGAAGTCTCCCTTTTTTCCAAAAATTGGGCCACAGACACCACTTCAGTGGCAGCACTTGTGCCCCAGTTGCAAACTTGACAGGTACATTTGCATAAAGCACATTCCAAATACACAACCATTTACTCTCCCCGGGATGACACAGGGGTAGTAAAGTCCTTGCGGATCCATGACTTGTTCATTTAGTTAGTCTGTCCACATTGTCACTGGACAGACGCATGCGCTTATCTGTCAGCACACACCCAGCAGCACTGAAGACACGTTCTGAGACAACGCTGGCAGCTGGACACGACAAGATCTCCAAGGCGTAAGTGGCGAGCTCAGGCCATTTTTCAAGATTTGATGCCCAAAATGAGCAAGGCTCCAGTTGCAAAGTCATGGCATCGATGTTCATTTGGAGATACTCCTGTATCATCCCTTGCAGCCGTTGACTATGTGTCAGACTTCTTGTCTCTGGTGGCCTTGCAAAGGGTGGTCTAAAAAAATTATGAAACGATTCAATAAAATTGCTGTTACCAGCACCAGATACGGTGCTGTTGGTACGGTTAGACTGTTGAAGATGACGAGACCGTCCCATGTTTGTCAAGTTACAACTGGGAGATTCACTCCGTGCACCACTGGGGTTTGGTGGAAAAGCCGAGCTAAGATTGAGTAACAGCTTCTGCTGATACTCCTGCATACATGCGTCCCTTTCTATGGCTGGAATTATTTCACAAAAATTGGACTTGTACTGGGGATCTAATAGTGTGCAACCCAGTAGTCATCATCACTTCTAATTTTGACAATCCGAGGGTCATGTTGTAGGTAGTGCAGCAAGAAGGCGCTCATGTGTCTTGCGCATCCATGCGGACCAAGTCCTTGCTGTGTTTGTGGCATAGCGGTGCTAACCGTTCTTTCTTCCTCTGACATCTCCCCCTAATCTCTTTCAACTGAAATGTGACCAAGGTCTCCCTCATCTGCTGAGTCTTCCATGTCCATGGACCGTTCGTCCTCCATTTCTTCATGTTCTCCTGCACCTTCCTCAACATTTTGCCTGCTACCATGCGCCCTTGTTAATCCCTCTCCCCCACCGTCTTATGCCTGCCGCCTTGGTGATAATGAACGTCTGGACCTTGTGATGTTGTTGTCCCTTGTGCATATGAATCTTTATGTACTTCCTCCCCTTCCTGTTGAACCACCCCCTGACTCCGAATAGTGTTTAGTGTGTGCTCCAGCATGAAAATGACTGGAATTGTCATGCTGATAATGGCATTGTCAGCGCTAAAGATATTCGTCGCCATGTCGAAACTGTGCCGAAGGGTGCATAGGTCCTTGATCTGAGACCACTCCATCAGGGTGATCTGCCCCACCTCTGCATCTCGTTGGCCCAGGCTATTTGTCATGACGTATTGCACCAGTGCTCGGCGGTGCTGCCACAGTTGCTGTAACATGTGGAAAGTCGAATTCCAGCATGTCGGCACATCGCATTTTAGGCGATGAACCGGCAGGCCGAAAGACTTCTGGAGTGATGCAAGTCGCTCAGCTGCGGCGGTTGAACGGCGGAAGTGAGCAGAATGTTTTCGTGCCCTGTTCAGAAGGCCATCTAGGCCTGTTAAAAATTGCTGGACAACAAGGTTCAACACGTGAGCCATACAAGGCACGTGTGTCACCTTGCCCAGGCGAAGGGCCGCACCCAGGTTTGCAGCATTGTCGCACACGGCCTTACCTGGCTGCAGGTTGAGTGGAGCCAACCATTTATGAAACTCGGACAGCAGAGCTGCCCACAACTCAGCCGCTGCGTGACTCTTATTTCCAAGACATTTCAAGCTAAAGACCGCTTGATGCCGTTGCGCTCTGCTGCCAGCATAGTAAGGAGGTGTGCATGATTCCTTGTGCACAGTTACAACGCTGGTGGCCTGACCAGGCAGGCTTGGGGCGGAGGTGGGGGACCCAGACGAGGTTGAGGAGGCAGAAGCGTTGGAGGAACTTATATATACAGAGGATTGACGCACAAGTCGTGGGGATGGCAAGACTTGTTTAGCAGACCCTTCTCCATCTATCTCCATAGTTACTCAGTGCCCAGTCAGCGACATGTAACGCCCCTGTCCATGCTTACTGGTCCAAGTATCGGTGGTGAAATATACCCGTTCTCACACAGAGTTTCTCAAGGAAGCGGTGATGTTGTGTGCGACATGCTGGTGTAGCGCAGGCACACCTTTCTTGGAGAAGTAGTGGCGACTAGGCATCTGGTACTGGGGCACTGCGACGGATATAAGGTCTCGAAAATCCTCTGTGTCCACAAGGCGGAAAGGCAGCATTTCGGTAGCCAAGATCTTACAGAGGGATAAAGTCAACCTCTTAGCTTTGTCATTGGTTGGAGGAAATGGCCTTTTATTTATCCACATCTGAGGGACAGAGATCTGGCTGCTGTGTGTAGATGGTGGTGAGTAGAGTGTCCCTGGAAAAATGCAGGTTTGTGAGGAAAGTGCAGGCATAGACATGATGTTGCCTTCATCCAACGTTGGTGCTATCGATGTCTGAGAGAGCTGTACACACGCACTTGTTTCCCCTTCCAAACCAACTGACGACCTACCAAGCAAACTGCCTGTTGCGGTTACAGTGGTGGAAGATGTGCGTGGAAAACCAGGTGTGACAGCTGTCCCCTCAGTAATAGAAGATGAAGAGCGCGTGGATGCACTGGAAGGGGCAGGCGGCGGTTGGCCCGCTACGCTAGGCTGCATTGCAGCACAGTGAGCTTCCCACTGGAAATTATGCTTGGTATTCATGTAACGATTCATGGAAGAAGTTGTCAAACTGGTGAGATTTTTGCCTCTACTTATAGATTCCCGACAAATTTTACAGATCCCATGATTTGGAAGATCCTTTGCAAGGTCAAAAAAGGACCAGGCTTAGCAAAGCTTAGAGGACATGTGACCTGCAGAGCCACCCCGACTTGTGCTCAGAGGCAGAGTGGTGGCTGAGGATGCAGTTGTAGACGTGCTACTAGTACTCCGACTCTGTCCAGGAAGGCGCAAGGTAACTTCGTCGTCAGTTGCATCCTCCTCCACCGCCTCTGTTGACCTCCTCAAGTGCCTAACTGTGGGTTGACAGTAAGTGGGATCTAGAACTTCATCATCAAGCGTTGTGTTTGCACTTCCCTCGCCCTCAGACCTAGCCTCTTCCTGCCCTGACCGAATATTTAAGTTGTTATCCCAATCTGGTATCTGCATCTCATCGTCATCAGTATGTTCCTCATTGTCTCCACCAACAGGAGACAATTAGGAACATATGAGTCGACCTTTGGCGACTCCGGCATCCTATTACCCGAGAATATACATGTCATTCTTCTACTAGACGCACGCTGTCCCGACTGGATTATATTTTTGGGTCGAGCAATATTGCAACCTGGGTGGATGACGTGGTACACGGGGTCAGGGGCATATCAGATCACAGCACAGTGATTCTTACTATGAAGACTAACCAAGGTGTTGGCAAACCCTTTTGGAGGTTAAACCCCTTTTGGCTGAAACTAATAGATCAAAGTGATAGAACTCTGACCCAAATAGAGGATTTCCTAAAAGCCCACCCTAAACCCTGGAATATTAACTTTGTGTGGGACACTCTTAAAGCCTACCTTAGAGGGTGTTTGTCTTCAACCATAACGTATCTTAAAAGAGTTACTAAAACTGAGGATGATATAGTAGAGGGGAGACTTAGGGACTCAGAGGCAATATATATATCGGCCCCAACCGATGGAAATAGGGCAGCCTGGATGCAATCATATAGGTTATATATGCAGCACTCTGGGACCAAGTCCAAACGCAAATTGTTCTTTACCCGACAATCATATTTTGAGCTTGGAAATCAATCCAGTAAATTATTGGCATATATGGTTAGGCAACACAACACTTCAAATACAATATTGGGTATACGGAGGATGGATGGCTCAATAGCTACATCCCTTGAAGATACAGTATTTTAGAGTGCTTTTGTGAATACTATAAAACCATATACACTTCTAGAAATCCTCATGGAGTTCAAAGTTGCGTGACATATTTGTCGGATTTGGAGTTTCCCATTTTGAGTGGATCACAACGGGAGTCTCTGGAGGTGGACATCACACTGGATGAAGTGATTACTGCCATCTCGGATATGGCTAGGGGGAAATCTCTGGGTCCAGATGGCCTTCCCATAGAATTCTATCGTAAATATGGTGACGTATTGGCCCCGATTCTTTTAGAGGTTTTCTCACATTTTTCAGCCGGCGACTCTCTACCTGCCTCCTTATACAAAGGACATATAGTCGTGCTGAGGAAGGAGGGTAAAGACCCACTAGACTGCGGTTCATACTGTCCTATATCCCTAGTTAACGTGGATTACAAGATCTTTACCAAAATACAGGCTTAATTCAGTCATATTGATTATAGTTCACCCAGATCAAACCGGATTTATGCCTCGGAAAAACACCTCTATAAATATAAGACAGGTCCAGTCCATAGTGCAATACAGCACACTGGTCCAGGAGAACGAGTGGGCCTTGGCCTCGCTGGACGTGGCCAAGGCATTTGACTCGGTAGAATGGCCATTTTTATTTGCCTACCTCCAGAGATTCGCCTTTGGGCCTAAATTCAGTAATTGGATTCATATGTTGTATATGTCCCCGACAGCCAGGATACTAGTCAATGGTGCTATGTCTACACCCTTCTCATTGAATCGGGGCACAAGACAGGGATGCCCTCTGTCTCCAGCATTGTTTGCATTAGTTATTGAAGCTTTGGCAATTAGAATCCGCTCTCATCCACAGATCACTGGAATCACTATAGCCGACCGCACAGATCAAATAGGATTGTATGCGGATGACATGGTTGTCTTCTTAGATCGAGTGCAAGAGACCCTACCGGTGGTTATAGACACTATAGATACATTTGGGGAGTTTTCGGGACTACGCATCAACTGGGATAAGTAGGCTTTGATGCCATTAATGCATGGGTCTGGAATTTCAATGGAGGGTAGGTCACCTCTGCAAGTGGTAACTAGCTTTAAATACCTGGGAATACACATACAGAAAGACCATACACTAGACCTGCAGATGAGTATAACACCACTTCTGGAGCACGTTAAACTTAAATATAACTTGTGGAGCAAGCTACCCCTGTCAGTGGTTGGCAGAATAAATTTAATCAAAATGATATTACTTCCAAAGCTTAGTTATACACTACAACATAGTGCAGTATCAGTACCCAAATCCTTCTTCTCAATGTTGAACTCGCTTACTACCTCTTTCATATGGGGCAGATCCAGGCCCAAACTGCGGTTATCCATTTTACAGAGAGCCAAAAGATGGCTTTACCGGAGTTCTTCCTCTACTACTGTCGTGGGCGGAGGAGGGGACGCTGCGCTCTCCCACTGTTCGGGTCCGGCTGCTGCTGCTGCTGCTCGGTGGTGGCTCGAGCGGTGGGCCGGATCCCGGGGACTCGAGCGGCGCTCCTCGCCCGTGAGTGAAAAGGGGGGGATTGATTGTGGGGATTTTAGATATTGTCCATGACGCCACCCACGGTTGTGGTGATATTGATGACATCACCGCTGCTCTGGATGGGGATCCCGGGAGCAGTGACAGGGAGCAGCTTTGATGTTAGTTCTCCCCTCCGTGGGTAGGGGGTTGGTTGTCCCGGGGCCCGTTGATGGGGTAGGTAGGGATGGATGGCAGTAGGGATGGATGGCAGGCGGGTTGAAGGGCCTGGTGAGGTGCAGGGTCGCAGGGGCAGCGCTGTGCTGCACGGCACGGTGGTACTCACTCAGCCAAGGATGAGGACACAGTTCTCGGTAAAACACACGGCTGGATGGACAGGTCCCACAGACAGCTGCGGTGTTGTTTCTCCCTGCAGGTTAGTGGTGACTGCCTTTCCCAGCACCTATGCACTTTAGATGGTTCCAATGGGTTCCCACCGGTAACCCGCTCCCCGGCTTGGATATGGGCCGGAGGAGCCACCGCCAGTCCACGGTCCTTACGGTAAACTCCAATAGGTCTCTCCTGCAGACGGCAATAGGTCTCTCCTGCAGACGGTCACCACCGTCTGCCAACCTTGCTGCTCCGTCCGGGCCACACACCCGGACTCACTTCAGACTGCTACTTCACTTCTGTTCGCTTTCACCTCCAACTCTAATCTGACTGTTTTCCCTCCTCCAGGACTGTGAACTCCTTGGTGGGTGGAGACCAACCGCCTGGCTCCACCCCCTGGTGTGGACATCAGCCCCTGGAGGAAGGCAACAAGGGTTTTGTGTCTGACCTTGATGTGCCTGCTGGGAGTGTGGGGTGTGTTGGTGTTGTTCTCTGTGGCCCCTGGCTTGTCCAGGGCGCCACACTACCTCGCGGGACAGCTTAGGGCACTAGAGACTTGGATGCCTGGATGTCAGCTGCCAAACTCTGAGAGTCACTTGGCACATGCGGCTGGGACTGATTGTTTAGTGGGTTTTCTGGAATCAGATGGACTGAGAACACCACAGCAATTACCCCTCCTCAGGTTGGCAAGATTAGTCTGGCGACAAGCCAAGAGGGTGGTACACTTCGAAGGGGTGGTGGCGGAACTTCCATTGTGGGGGAATAGCCACTTCCATACTCTGAGAGATCACCCCTCGGCGCAATTCTGGGCCACTCACAGCGTCAGTGCGTTAGGTGATCTTTTTGTCCCGGGAACCACAACCTTCAAGTCCTTTGAACAAGTCCAGATTGAATATAATGTTCCAAGATCACAGTTTTTTAGATACCTGCAGATTCGCACAGCGATTCAATCCCACATACAGAAAATTGGAGTGAGGAAATTGATATCATCATTCCTATGATAGGTATTCTAAAATGACAAGGACCTCGAGGCCTAATCTCAGCTATATACACACTTACCTGTTGTCGGTGGGGGTGGAGTCGGACCCCTTGCCAGCCCAGGATAGATGGAAATCTCTAATTCCCTCTCTACAGGGAGAGGAATGGGAATAGATATTGGTATCCCCGTCGGTTAATAACAAGTTGATTCAATGCTACATTGTCCACCAGGCATTCCTTACTCCAACTCGATTATTTAGTATGGGCCGTTCTCGTACATCGGAGTGCCCGAGGTGTCATCTCTCAGGGGCAAATTTCATACATATGATTTGGAGCTGTCCCAATATATCTTCGTACTGGCGGGGAGTGACATCTCTGCTGACATCGATTGTGTCGATTCCTGTTTTGTGTGACCCTTTGATATGCCTGTTTGGGGTGGTGGAGGAAGAGTCCTGGGATCATTACATGACAATATTCCTCAGAGAGGCATTGTTTCTGGCTAGGAAATTAATAGCTCTAAGGGGGATGGGAGATTTGAATCTAACTGTGCGGTCCTGGGTTAAACTAGTCAATGCAACCATAGTCTATGAGCGGGTGGTATATTATAATAGGGGGTGCCCGGGAAAATTTAACAAAATCTGGGGTTTGTGGAATTCTTCTCCAGACACACTTACGGAGGTTTGAGGGAGATTATGTGGATAATGGTGGTTCCCGTTAGATGTTGGGATATGAAACACTGTCCAATGGTATATTGAGATATAATAATGCAATGTGGCTGTTGTTGTTGTTCTTTCTTTCTTCTTTCCTTTTTCTCTTCCTTTTTCTATCTTGTTTTCAAAATATGGTCATGCTGATGGATAGAGCTGTTCTTATGCTCAATATAAAATTAGATATATATGCAAATGATAAGAAGTATGGATAATAATATTGTTCTATCTTAAGTGCTAAAGATATTATGGACTTTATATGACTGTTCATTGTTATATTCAAATATTACTATCTATATACTGAGCTATTTTTACATGGAAAATGTCAGTTGTACCATCTTTGAAATTGTTAATAAAACAAAGTTAAAAAAAAAAAAGTGTGCATCAGGGTTTAATGCAGAGCTGCTGGAAAATGCTTGGCACCAGTGGGAAACAAAATTAGTGTAGCAGCCACTTTTTGGATGCCACTTATGTTCAGCACTGTTTCCAATAAAAATAGAGTAGCAAAATGTGCATGAGGGTTTAATGCAGAGGTGCTGGAAAATGGTTGGCACCGGTGGGACACAAAATTAGTATAGCAGCCACTGTTTGGATACCACTTATATTCAGCACTGTTTGCTATAAAAATAGCGTAGCAAAATGTGCTTGAGGGTTTAATGCAGAGGTGCTGGAAAATGCTTGGCACCAGTGGGACACAAAATTAGTATAGCAGCCACTGTTTGGATGCCACTAACTTTCAGCACTGCTTGCTATAAAAATAGCGTGGCAAAAGTGGGCAGGTGGGTACAGTGGCCGGGTTCTCTGGGTCAGTGGACATGAAAGGAAGCCTCACTTTCTAGCCCTCCTAATAGTGAAATGCAGCAAGGAATTCCCTGAGCTTAGGTACACAGACGTTGTTATCTGAAGCTGTATACAGCGTTTCCACGGACCTGACTATCACCTATGGCTCTGAGCCCGAGAAAATGAGCCCTGAAAAGGACTGAAATAAACTTCTGTCCCTAATCTGTAGAGCGCTGTGTGTATAGCGTACACAGCCGGAGCGGCGTCAGGAGCTGCGTGAGCGGCGACTGTGTCACCTACACGCAGAAAGCAGATAATGGCGCTGTGAGAGAAAATGGCCGTATTTGTAATGCAAGGACATGTGACATGGACAGCCTATGACACATGCCCTTGCTTGTCTGGCAAAAAAAGACCACTTAGCTGTGTGTGTGTCTGGGATTGGCTGACATGCTGGCCCGCCCCACTGCACGCGCGCTTAGGAAAAAAAAATGGCGATTGCCATTATCCCAGCAGCACTGATCTAAACGCGCCGCCCCCGCACACTATACGCTGAAATTAGATAATATTGTGAATCACAGAGTGACTCACACTATTACAGTGAAAAGCCAGCTAGTAAATAGCTAGGCTTTTTGCTGATCGAACCGTTCTCGAACGTAACTCGAGCTATCGAGCTTTTAGCATAAAGCTCGCTCGCGTTCGATCTCGAGCACCCCCAAAATCACTCGAACATGAAATTGCGAACCTCGAACATTGCTCAACTTTACTTAGGAATCCTCCTGCATTGAAGTCTACTCAGAGGTTTACTGCAGGTTAAATGGGTTGTCCAGTGCCTTCATTTTTTTCACAGGTTGAAGGGAGTAAATATCAAATTTAGTATCAATCACCTTACCAATCCCCGCTGTTACCATGCAGCCGATTTCCAGGGCTTCCTGCGAGTTTTCTTACACTGGTCTTCAGTGATAAAGTGTCTATATGGACTCATACTACCAATTACCTTCATTCACCTTCAGATTGTGAATATGCTTTCATCTTAAGATAGGAAACTTTTTAAAACTACCAAGACTTTGCCACAAATATGACAAAAGTGTCACAAACATGGTAAAAGCGCACAAAAGAATTGTCTACTAACTACACCTTAAATATAACCTGGCAGCATAGAAATGCAGCCCAATCTGTAGGCACCGTGGTATACAGAAGGGGAATTTGAATAGATTGATATATCATGTTATGAGAATAGCGTGCCGCTCCCACGTCAGCAGCCGGGCTGCTTGGATCCGGATCCGCGGTGGCTCAAGGGGTGTCCGGACCCGGGGGTCAGGCGGCCACTCAAATAAAGGGGTTATTTACAGTGGATTATGAATTTAGAGTTCGTAACGCCACCCGTGGTGTGTGGTAAGGTGGAGTACCACTGCTGCCATTGGGGAATACCCAGGGTGATGACGGGGGAAGCCAGGTGTTGTGACCCTCCACGGGTAGGGGAGATGCCCCGGGACTCGGTGATGGTGTTGGGGAAGTGCCGTTGGGAGTAAAAGGGTCAATTGCGTACTCACTCAGTCCATAAAGCTGACACCGACAACTTGGTAAACCAAATTTATGGACACCACTGCCGCTGAGGGGAGCTAGTTTGGGTCCCATCCCCGATGGTGTTGCCTGATGATCTGTGACCTCTTCCCTGGCACTTTGTCTACTCCTTAGTTGGCCCTGGTAGCGTAAAACTAATCGGGTCCCACTCCCCAGTGTGGCTAACTGTGGGAACTTGCTCTCAGGGTTCACACTTGGGATTTCCTGGACCGTTTTGTGGAAATTCCTATCCCCCTCGTTGCGCTAATATCCTGATTTTGGAGCGGGTGGAGAGCGGATCTTGAAGGCTCCGTTCTCGTCGGGTGAATTGTCAGGTTGCCTGAAGCTACTCCCTGACCTAGGGTCCACATAGCCTGTCGTGCCCTGGTCCCAGCCCGGTGATGGTACAAGGCCGCCGGCTGCCCTCCTCGACAGTTCCGTGCCCCTTGTCACGATCCCCTACGACCAGGTGTACAGCTCCTACGAGGCCCAGACTACCGTCTGCCACCTAGTTACTTCCAAGGAGCCCAGCTCCTGACCTCCTCTCTACTTCACCTCCAACACTACGCTGGCCCACTCCTGACACTCCTGACCTCCCCTTACCAACCGCCCCAGTGGGCGACCCTATTACACTCAGGCCGTCCACTAGTGTGTCTGGTGGGTGTGGTGCAGAGTGTTCCTAGGATTTTGATTAGCTGGTTTTGGCAACACCACAAGTTGGGGACCCGTAACCATGGAGGAGGTGAATATTGCACAGAAGGGCAGATTGCACAATACCCTGTAACGACCTGATAGGCCAGGGCATCACAATAGAATCAGTATAACCTGTGATTTAATAATGTAATCCTCTGCTCTTTCTGGGATTTTGGGTCCACTTAGTGGTCCTATCAGTGACTGACAGCTTCTTATATATAAGGATGCAAATAGAGGCAGCTGTTAATCACTTATAGGACCCCCACTGGACCGGAAATCCCAGAAACAGCAGAGAATGAAATTATTAAATCACAGGTTAAACTGAATCTTTTTCTCATAAAATTGTAAATCAATCTACTCATCTTACTCAGCTCCCCCTGCTCTATGAAAAGGTGCCTGCAGACTGGACAGTGTTTTTGCATCGTGACAGCTTCCCTTTACATGTTAAGTGATGTGAGGCTTTCGAGAAGTTGTTAAAAAGTAATTCAAGGAAACCTTTCTGCCAGTTTTTGCTATGTAATCTGAAAGCAACATGGGGTAGGCATAGATCCTAAGGGGCACTTTGCACACTACGACATCGCAGGTGCGATGTCGGTGGGGTCAAATTGAAAGTGACGCACATCCGGAATCGCAGGCGATATCGTAGTGTGTAAATCCTAGATGATACGATTAACGAGCGCAAAAGCGTCGTAATCGTATCATCGGTGTAGCGTCGGCGTAATCCATAATTACGCTGACGCGACGGTCCGATGTTATTCCTCGCTCCTGCGGCAGCACACATCGCTGCCTGCACACATCTCCTACCTGCTTCACCGCGGCTCCTGTAAGATATGCGGAAGGAAGCAGGTGGGCGGGATGTTTACATCCCACTCATCTCCGCCCCTCCACTCCTATTGGCCGCCTGCCGTGTGATGTCGCAGTGATGCCACATGACCCGCCCCCTTAATAAGGAGGCGGGTCGCCGGCCAGAGCAACGTCGGACGGCAGGTGAGTGCATGTGAAGCTGCCGTAGCGATAACATTCGCTACGGCAGCCATCACAATGATATCGCAACTGCGACGGGGGCGGGGACTATCGCGCTCGGCATCGCAGCATCAGCTTGCAATGTCGCAGTGTGCAAAGTACCCCTAAGTCCAGTGATATATCACTTAATTTACTAGGTGCAGCAGGTATGATAGAGTCACAGTTTTCTGTGGCAGATCTAGCAAAGCTCGGAATGCTGAGCTGTGTATAACCCCTGCTCACACCACAGCTTTCTATGTACAATGTATAGTTAAAGAGAGCTGCTAATAACTGCATAGGATGTAGCTAGACTACCCTGCATGTGCCTAGTTGTCCTGCAATGATAATATCCTGCTGATAAAATGTTGACTCTATTGAAGCATCAAAACACATCCCAGTAAGTAACACATTGCTGTAATCAGTGACTCTGCCCTTACATTATGGTACTCTTAAAATTACTTATGAAAAACCTGGTGACAGCTTTCCTTTAACCATTACATTTATTTTCATAGTACAAGTGAAGAGAAGTAATATATCATATCTAAGACAATGCCTAATTCTCATTAAGGGATCAAATAACATCTGCCACCTATAGAAGTCTGTGGAGAGGAAGAATTAAAATCAGGAGGGAGAACGAGGCAGAGCACACACTATTAAGCTGCTATATGCTTTATTTAGGAAAGTACCAGTAGGCAGTCTGTACGGCCTAAAACACACTTCCGCAAAAGTAACGTCCGTATGACACGGTCCGTTTTTCGGGTCCATGTTCCGTATTTGTGGGGCGTTTCTCCGGTACGTATGGCATCCGTGTGATGGCGTATGCGAGCCGTGTGCACGTGTGGAATGTCCGTATTGTCATGAAATACGTACGTGTGCAGTCCGTGTGCCGTCTGTTTTTTTAGATACGTATTTTTACACAAATAACCTTGTTAGCCTCGCAGTGTGCAAAGTACCCCTAAGTCCAGTGATATATCACTTAATTTACTAGGTGCAGCAGGTATGATAGAGTCACAGTTTTCTGTGGCAGATCTAGCAAAGCTCGGAATGCTGAGCTGTGTATAACCCCTGCTCACACCACAGCTTTCTATGTACAATGTATAGTTAAAGAGAGCTGCTAATAACTGCATAGGATGTAGCTAGACTACCCTGCATGTGCCTAGTTGTCCTGCAATGATAATATCCTGCTGATAAAATGTTGACTCTATTGAAGCATCAAAACACATCCCAGTAAGTGACACATTGCTGTAATCAGTGACATAAATTACATGAATAGTCAAAGTCATGTCATGTTTGTATTCTTTTTCAGCTACCTAGCAACTGGCCAATCCATCAGCATTCTGCATTTCGAATTCTTATTGGGAAGGTCCACAATTGGCAAGCTTATCCTGCATACCTGCACTGTGCTATGGGAGATCCTTAGGCATCATGTCATGCAGCTGCCTTCAACACAGGGATAGATGCACATTGCAGATGAATTTTTGGAGAAAACAGCTTTTCCTAATTGTATTGGTGCCATTGACGGAAAGCACATTAGAGTTAAGAAACCACCGAACTCTGCATCAAGATATTTTAATTATCATAAGTTTTTTTCTGTAGTTATTTTGGCCATGGTAGATACAAACTACTGCTTTTTATTTGCGGATATTGGGGCCTATGGCAGTGCCTCAGATGCACGCATTTTCAGAAGCTCACGTTTAGCAAGACGATTAATGTCTGATAGTTTAAGTTTGCCTGCACCAAGACCATTGTCTGGTAATAATGGCCCTATTGTTCCTTTTGTCATGGTTGCAGATCAGGGGTTTGCATTGTCAAGGCATTTGATGCGTCCATATCCCAGAAGGGGGCCGGACAGATCAAAAGCCCTATTTAATAGCAAATTGGCAAGAGCACGTTGCTATGTAGAACGTTCCTTTGGCATTTTGCCCTCAAGATGGCGCATTTATCAAACCACCATCCAACTCCAACCAACCACCGTCAAGGCTGTCATGAAATCGACAGTAGTGTTACATAATTACTGTAGATTACATGAAAGCAATGACAAAGATATTGAGGAGTTGCCAGCTTTAAATGCACCATTTGTAGAGAATGGTAGTGTCAGAACCACTGTGTCCACTTCTGGTCTACAAGTGAGGAATCAGTTTAAAGATTTTTTTAGTTTAAATCGCCATAGTCATGTATAATTTTGACATTCATACAGTTTGTTAACACTTGGTTACATAAGCACAAACACATATGTAATACAAAAGAGAAAATGACCATACATAGGTATAATTTGTGTTTTTTTGGTTGGTTGGTTGTGTTTGTGGTCCCCATAAGCTATTGTGATATAACTATATTGTTATGACATCAGGATTTTTTGTTATTCTAAAAACAGTACTACTGAATGTACATGACTAATAAAATTATGGCAAATTTGTTATGAAAAAGTTAGTCCAGAATTATTATTTTACCTATGTATGTATGTTCTCTTTTGCAAAACACCCTGTATTTTTTTTTATATACAATTTTCTCAGGGACATTAGCCCATACAAAACACCATACTTTATTATGCAATAATGTCACGCAAACATAATTTGTTTGACACTATTGGAATACAAGTATGGGACCAGGCAATATGCAGATACTGCATAGTGTCGGGATTTTTAATAATAAAGGTGTCTGCATGTTAGTGTAGTAGTTTATGTGCGTGCATCTTATCCCTAAACCCAGTTTATTCTAATGGATGGTCCAAACAACATGTCCAGAGCAAGGTATCATTCTAACAGGCAGGTATTGTTTTTGAAGTGATAGAGTAATTGCTACTGTTTTTTTGTAAATGAAAACAAAAATATGACCACATGCATATAGAGTAAGTAATGTGTTACATTTTGAAATGTTTTCCAACCAGCAATACCCTAGAAAACATACCAAAATGTAAAATAATACATACAATATCACATTATGATTCAACTAAATCCTCTAGGCTACTGATGCTTTCCTGTGTAGTCTCCATTGCATTGACATCTCCAGAATATGTTTGCTGCACAACAGTAGATGTTGTAGTGAGTGTCTGATCAGTGTTTCCACTAGTAACAGTTGTTGTACTTGGAACAAATAATGAGGCAGTTGTTTGAGCAGATGGGAGACCAAGTGTAGGTGGTACATATTGATGTGTTGAAAGAGGCTGAGTATGTGTGTATGTGAAGTTAGTTGGGTAAGTCTGATGTTGAAAGTACTGTTGTTGTGGATTATTAGGAACATGGTAGGCTGTTGGTTGTTGAAACATTTGAGGTAGTCTATGAACATTACTAACAATACTAGGATAGCTAAAAGAGGTTTGCATTGGTGTTTGTTGGGCTACTTGTGGGACAAATGTTGGCTGTTGAGATGACCTTTGTGTCATTAATGTACTTGTTTGTTGTGGTACAAATGTTGGCCTAATTTGTACATCAGTTCCCATAGAAGAAGATGGACACTGTATAAGTGTTTGTTGCACTACAGGATTAAGTTGAAAATTAGAGAAATGTTCTTCAGTTTGGGTTTCCACAGTTTGTTGAGTTGTGTTTGTGTGTGGGCCACGTGAATTGGCTCTCCATTGTTCTATCACTTCAAAACAATAAATGGGTTCTGGCTCACGTTGGGTAGCAGATATTAGTGTTATTAAGGACGCCCTCAATCTGTCCTGCCTATCAGGTGCAACTGTTATGGACAAGATTATCATTATTATGAGTATATAGGAGTTACATGGAGATATCCATAAAGAACAAGATTTAAGATGTTGTTTGAACTGTACCCCACATATCTCTTGGCATAAGACTCAGACAGACAGTCTGGGCTATTCTTGTGACCAGTGAATCATGCTGACATTGCTTAATATAAATGAGGAACCAAGCACATTACAGTAAATTGTATATCACAGAATAAGCTGTTCTACTTTATCCAATAGGAGACGTGTTACGTATTCTTGGCACCTAGCCAATAAGGTTATATATATTTGTACAACTTCCGGAAATAAATCAGTCTTACTTTCTATTCATATCTGAGCACGTCTCTGGTGTGTGTGTGAAAGATTGTGGTTATGCATGCTACCACGAGTGACTCATAATTTGGACTGCAGACAGTTTAAGAGGGATGCATGATTAGATTGCATCAACCTAAATTACGGCCTTATCATTTGGCGCCCAACGAACCTTAGGACGGAGCTCTGGATGGCGGACAGCCGTGCTGACACCTTCAGTCGATAGGCAACTACACGGGAGGTGGAGGTGCACACTCCAAACGCAGGTGAGAAAATTTGTATGATCTCACCTTGCAAACCTCATGCGTGTACTTGCATTTCGAAGGGGGGGTTGGGCTGTCCCAGTCTAGACACCTAATGACCGCCATCTCGCATGAGATAAGCCGTCCTAAGAGATCTCACACCAAGGTGGTGAGGTTCACCTTAAGCTGTCTGTAATTTATGTAATGTAATTGTAAATCACATGAAATGTAATGTGGTTTTTGTCTGCTCTAGGAGAAAAGCAGAAGTTCTGTGTTTTATTTTTCTCTGACTTAACGGCAAGGGAAAATGAGGAAGTTGTTATATACGCTGCATATATGAATATATATGGTTATATCTGCAGGTGAGATCAGCCACCTGGATGGTGTATATAGTGTCCTTATTGTTATGTCATTGTGTTGACCTGTGTCTACCTGTTGAAATGTCTGTCTATTTGCAGCAGGTGGAGTACTTGCTGGTTTACGGGAAAAAGAGGAAGTGTCACGTAATGTAGTGAGAGCTGTCTTTGAGTGAAGAAAAAAAAAAAAAAAAAAACTCTGAAGATGTACTTTGAAGTATGCTGTCTGAGTATATAGTGTATACACGGTTGATAGTCAGTAATTGATAAGACTGAAGGGCAGGTACAGGTGTCATGGTAAGAGTCCTGACTGTATCCTGGTGGTCTTCCACAGAGAGGAGACGATAGGGGGATTGGTTTTGGCCAGTACAGCGTCATGGTGAGATCCTGACTGTATCCGGTGGAATTTGATGTTCTCTACGATCCTAGGTAGGAGGAACATTGGCAGAATCCCGTGACTTTGGTTTTAAACAGTATTATTGATGTTCTGGACGGATCGTTAGAATAAGGTGTATATAGTGTGAACAGAGGTTACTAGTACATGAAGTAAGAGATAGTGAGGGTGAATTTAGTATCTATCACCCACGTGACACTTCCTGGTAGGACAGCCCGTTTGTGTTTGTGGTTTGTGGACTGAGGTAGAAATTCTGTGTATTCTGTGGATGTGTATAGTCTATGGTCCAGAAGAGGAAGTGGATTACGGCATAGCAGACATCCAGATTGACGTGTTAGTTTTGGGTCGTATACCCTTGAAGCATGGGGTCTAATCAGTCCACACCTGTCAAGTTAACGGCAGAAGAATTAGTAAGCGAACGAGAAGGAAGGAAGTATGTTAAAAATATGAAGTCGCTCTTGAAGGTGGCAGGAATCACTGCAAAGAAAGGGAGATTATAGGAGCAGGAATGGAAAGATGTTTTGTTAAATAAGCGAGGGATCTTGAAAGTTAAAGATCTCCTTATGGATGCTGAGGCATGGTATAGAACGTCAGAAGATGTCAGAAAATTGGCATGGAAAGAGGAATAGGATGGAGATAGTAGATATTTCTATATTGCATCAGATCAGAAAATGGCACCTCAGGAAGTGGCCAAGCCCATTAGAAAGCAATGCCCACCACCCTATATGTCATCCTCAGAGGGTTGGACTTGTGTAGTTTGTCCCCCTGCCCACCAAACGCCCTCCCTAGCCTGCCCAGACGTCATTTCAGGTTGGACCGCACCCAGTTCCCTTTTCCAGCCATCTTCAGTCCTAAGGCCACTGGCCTATTTGTTGCTGGAGCAGCAGAAGACACAGAGGGGGGGGGCAGGAAGATGACAATGATTTAACAATGATCCACCCCACCACCAACACTGTCCCTAGTAGAGGTAAACCACAGGTGCTGTCCTTATTTGAGGACGTCAGGCCACACATGGCATCGCACCATTATTCCGATAGTCCCAGACAAGAACGCCCTAAATATGTGACATGGAAGCCCCAAGGGGCTGCAGTCCTTGTGAAGGAACACTGAGATATATACACCTATGAGTGACGTGTCATCAATAATTGATGTTTGATACCTTGGACCTGATGTACAGGTGCAGTGTTAAGGAAAAAGTGGGTGAAAGAGCCCTGACTGTTAGACTGTTACCTGGTATGGTTTTCCTGCTAAGCAGTGAGTTGAACGTTGTATGCGTACTCACTAGTCTTGTTTTGGTGGATGTCAATGTATTCTTACCTAGAATTGAATACATTGGGGAAGACCCCTAAACTTTGGTCTTAATCGGAATTATTGAGTAGTCGATAGACCGTTCTCATGGAGGTGTATGTATATCGTGAATTCTCTCTCTGACATAATATCTCATATATAGTTTTCCCTGAAAGATGTTTTCACCCAGATTAAAGCTGGGGATTCTTTCTGGCCAGTAATGAAGCCAGGTTTGCAGGTTTACAGTGAGGGTGCGTGTACCTTATCACCCAAGTGACACTGGAAGATGTTTTATGTATAATGTACGCAGTTTTTGGTGTGAAACACCGTAGGAGAGTTGAAAGGAAAAAAAAAAAAACAGGGAAGTGTTAGTTAGTTTCCATTTCAGTCCTGTGAATGAAATTCTGTGAAGTTTAGTTGTAAATGACACACGTATGTTGAAATGGAGAATTCTAGATGAGAATTGATGAGTAATTCTGAATCTAGCAACTGCACTATGTGTATTTTACCTGTCTGTGGAGCACTGTGTCCACGTAAGCCCACCCCATTATTTTCTGTTCTGAATGTAGATTTCTTTCTGTCACTCAGTGTTTTACTCAGCCCTGGGTGGGGTATGGTATGGGGATATTATTGCAGGGTCTGACAGGAGATGAGGATACGCTGGAGGCTCGGCCCTGACCACCATCAGGTCTACCGTCGAGATGAGGGCGAGTACAGGGTCCCTAGTTACAGGGTCAGCCCAGGGGTCCCTATATAATCCGTATTCCCAGTGACAGATTGAATACCTCCTGAATGTAGATGTCACAATACATGTCACTCCCTCCCAGGACTCTTCAGACGCCATTTTTGGCCAACACCTACTTCCTCTTTTAGCGGCTGTTTCTTATCGGTAATTATCTTTAGTGGACGTTTTAACTCAGACACTACATAGTTCATTTTTAGGCATCATGTTTTGCATCATTTTTGTTTTAGCAGCCACAGCCACTGCTCTGTTTATTGCTGACATAGCAGGGACTGCAGAGGGGGGAGACAGGGACCTGAAACACACACTCCGTTTTTGGTCATATATGCAGTTGTTCCCCATTGTGTTCCCACTAATGAACCTTAGCAGAGGTTATTGCTGATAGTCCTGTGGAGACTTTTCCCTTCACTTTTGCATGTTTGTTTTTGCTGTATCTATACAGTGTTTAATAGACCATATAGACTGCTCACTATTAGTCCTGGTGGACAGTGAATATTTTTCTGCCTATGGCAGTTGCTGCTTAGCCTGGTTTGAGATATTCTCACTTGTATGTTATCCTGCCTGATATCTTGCACAATCTCAGTTCCCTGATAGAGAGGGTGGAGGTTCATGTGGTCCCAAGGGGACATTGATCATCAGGAGTTGACATATATTAGAGTTTTTCGTTGGCAGCACCCAGTAATCCTTTGTGTCTTAGTTTACAGGGTCTGACAGGAGAGAGGGATACGCTGGAGGCTCGACCCTGACCACCATCAGGTCTACCGTCGGGATGAGGGAGAGTGCAGGGCCCCGAGTTACAGGGTCAGCACAGGAGAGGTAGAGTAGATACGCTCCACTGCTTTTTCCTAGTTGTGTATATGTAGTCAGGGGGTGCTGCTTGGTAGTTTCCAAACCCTCTTGTGCTCTTTTCTCTTTCCCCGGGGTTTTAGGGGATCTTAGTTTTTAGAATTTCAGTGTTCTCCTGACCCCAAGTTACACTCATTGCTCTTTCTTACAAACCTGGGTATAGTCCTTTGTATCAGGTCTCCGAGAGCCCATATGCAAACAACTCCTGAGTTACAGTCGTAGTCACCTGAAGAGTATCATCACGTCATCTCCAGCCCAGAAGTCATTCTACATGTTTGCCATGGAAGAAGATAGCAGTCCTTTGAACACTACTCAACCAGATTGAACACCTAACTGAAGCACCAGTTGAAGATCAGTGCCCGTATGACATCACTGCTCCCTGACAAAGTCACCAACTCCCGGTGTGGGGTCCTTAATCCTGCTGAGCTTCTCCCTCTTCCAAGGGGGGAGTGTCCCACCTCTGACACCTTGGTGGAAGAGGTAGTCGACTCTGGCATAGCTGAAACTCTGGATTCGATACCCTGACTTAACACCTTTGGACCCTGACTTAACATCTTTGCGGATGGATCAAGATGTGCATCAAGAAGACGGTTCAACATGGGTATGGTGCTGGTAGCAGAAGACGCTGTGCTGAAAGAGCAGTCGCTACCCGCATGCCTGTCTGTAAAGAAGCAGATGTATGTGCTCTCGCTGAAGCCTGCAAGATGGCAGCCAGCATCTACTCTGTGGAGGACAAGAGAATTGATCACTGCCAATGGAACTGTACGCCGCCATGAGGCCATAGAAGAACGGATGGAAGCTTTGCTATTGCCAGACAGAGTCGCGGTGAGCAGGGTTGAGGCCTACATTGGAGGAGTCAAGGGAAGCAGTAAGAAGTGCCCTCACTGACAGAACATCCAAAGAAGCCCCAAGACCACTTACGAGAGAAACAGTCAGTCAATCTGTGCTTTTCGAATGACCCAGAGGTGAAGAAGAAAGGAAGGATGGAAAGTCTTGAGAAAACGTTGTCCTGACCCTACAAGAGCAAGTCCCAGAAGAAGAAGAGGACTGAGATAGGGTGCAGCTGCGGGCTCCCGGAGACCATAGGAAGTGGCTAGTGACCTGCTTTCACTGCCAGCCAAAGAGATATGGCAGGCCTTAGACACAGAACTGACTCTACACACCCCATACCAGCCACAGAATAGAGGGAAGGTTGGGAAGATGGGGCAGTGTAGAAGGCGAGGGCATGAGAGTCTTCCCCTTGAATTGTTCAGTGTCAGACACACCCCAGCAGGGACCACTAGGTTGAGACCCTATGAAATCCTGTTTAGACGTACCCCCAGATACTTCAACTAAGCTTGTTGTTTGTTTAAACATTTGCCTAATACACGTTTTTGAGTTTTCTCCTCCAGATCCAACCAGATCTAGATTTTCCTCTCTTTTCTTTCTCTCTCTCTCCTCTTTTCCTCTCTCTTTTCTCAATCTTTCTCTCTCTTTCTCTCTTTTCTCAATCTTTCTCTCTCTCTCTCTTCCTCTCTCTTCTCTCACTCTTTTTCTTTCGGACGAAGATCCATGCATTCCACTACAAAGAGATGTCAGACCTGCCTGAGACCAGGAGATGGCTGTCTTCCCTCTTCTACCCGATACTTTGTGACAGGATGATGATATCTAAGCATGTGGACTGGAAGACGACTCTACATCCCACCTTTGATGTCCCACCATTACCGCCTGAGGACTGAGGAGCATGAGACTCTGAGTGAACCCAACCCTGATAAATATTAGTCAATTAAAGGACTACTGCCACGTTCCCCCTTCCTGAATAACGTGGGCCAGCGGAACATAGCCATGAGGACAGTCTAGAGAATACGAGTAGGATCTGGCTTCCTATGCATAGTCTGTTGGGTGGGAAGATTCATCCACAAGGGATGGGGTATCTCGTATGTGAGTGAGGTAACCATCGGCAGTAGGACAGATCAATAGACTCGGGAAAAGTAAGGAAAGACTTTTTGGCTATCTCCAAAGGGGGGACTGTTATGGACAAGATTATCATTATTATGAGTATATAGGAGTTACATGGAGATATCCATAAAGAACAAGATTTAAGATGTTGTTTGAACTGTACCCCACATATCTCTTGGCATAAGACTCAGACAGACAGTCTGGGCTATTCTTGTGACCAGTGAATCATGCTGACATTGCTTAATATAAATGAGGAACCAAGCACATTACAGTAAATTGTATATCACAGAATAAGCTGTTCTACTTTATCCAATAGGAGACGTGTTACGTATTCTTGGCACCTAGCCAATAAGGTTATATATATTTGTACAACTTCCGGAAATAAATCAGTCTTACTTTCTATTCATATCTGAGCACGTCTCTGGTGTGTGTGAAAGATTGTGGTTATGCATGCTACCACGAGTGACTCATAATTTGGACTGCAGACAGTTTAAGAGGGATGCATGATTAGATTGCATCAACCTAAATTACGGCCTTATCACAACCAATGCAAGAGAGGGAGAAAGGGAGCGGCAAAATCTCTCTCCATCACTCTCTGGTATCAGTGAATTCATCATGTGTATAATTCTGGTATCAATGATATCTGGCAGGGAACGTAAATCTTCATAATGCCTATGTCGGCGACCACGGATAGATTGTGCTACTGTGCGCATGGTATAAGCTGATATTGTTGGCTGTGTGTGGCTGCATGTTGCTGTGGACTACTCTCTGCAAGAACTGGTGAAGGGCCACTTTGTTGCCCTGTAGACTGGCCTGCAATCACATTAGTGGATTGACTTGTGCCCAAACCCAAATCGGAGGACATTTCTTCTGCGTCTGGCTGGCTGGTGTTAAGGATTGGTGGAGGTTGATATGAGGTAGGCTCCATCTCAGAAGCAGAGGTCGCTGTTAATACTGCTGACTGGGCTTCCTCACTATCTTCCAGGCTATCCTTTGTACTTTGATGAAAAGAAAAAAAAAAAAAATTACTGTGTGCCTTTTAAATTAAACCACCATGTGATGTAATGCTTGAAACTTACCTTGGTACTTCCATAATGGGCATAAGGAAGCTCAGTTTTTCATAATGGACATATATTTTCTTCTTTGCAGTGGCAGCTGTGGTGGCCACAGGGTTGTACTCTCTGCGGAACTGGTCACGGGCTGAGCACCATCGCCGTTTGACAAGATCCACTGTTAAAAAACATTAAAAAATGTAAAATAAGGTCACTAATTCAAACAATTGTAGATGTTAAAAAATTAGACATTAGTCTTGGATTGCATCAAATGTATGAAATAGGAACACACATCCATGTGTATGACAACAACAACCCATTACACTCATATAGTGACATAATAACACAATAAGCATGGGAGAAAAAACAAGTTCAGCAGTAAACATCTGCAACCACTTATTAATCATTCATCTCCTTATAATTGTTAATAAAAAAAAAACCTACAGAAAGCCATGAAAAAAAATATCTACAAACCCATGAAGTGCCATATGTTCCACATATATTTTCCATTACACACTACAAATTACTGTTACCATTCCAGACATGGTGACACCAAGGAACTTGCATAATAAACCAAACATAGAAATACAGATCCAAAAATATAGACAAATCACAGCACATTTGCAATAGAAAATGCACAGAAATGGTAACCAAAAAAACCGCCAAACATGTTTAATAGTGGTGTTACGGGGGCTGTCTGATTATAAAAACCAAAGAGATATCAGACAGTCAGGGTCCACCGTGCAGAGACTCTGCTGCAGACTATGGCAGAGTGCAATACCTCTGTTAACTCACAGAAGGATATAATAAGTAAGTAAAGCAATTCCTCCCTTACTTGGAGGGTGTGTGGAATGATCTCTGTTAATAATCACAGAGACAAAGGCAATATGTACGAAATGGCACCTACCTAGGTCCGCTCTTCTAGTGGTGCAAAAGAGACGAACAGCAGCATAAGCCGCACAAAGCTCCTACCTGCGTTCGCTCCACTAGTGTGCGAGGAAACGAACCACTAGATATGGCACCTGCCTAGGTCCGCTCTTCTAGTGGTGCAAAAGAGACGAACAGCAGCGTAAGCCGCACAAAGCTCCTACCTCTGTTCGCTCCCCTAGTGTGCGAGGATACGAACAACTGCCAGACGCAGTATAAGGAACGTTACCCTAGCGGCAACGTCCTCCTACGAGTCGAATCACAAGGCCCAGCCAGACCATGTGCCTCAGGCACCTGCCTATGTCCGCTCCCCTAAGAGGTAAGGATACGGACAGCAGCCGAAGCTGTAAGGTATAAGAACGCTACCCTGCCGGTAGCGCTCACCTAGCATAGACAGAGAGATGCCTAGAGGAACGTGCACAGAGCGTCTACTCTCATGCATGAACCAAGAGGACTGAGCACCATGCGGCGTGTGTCAGGGTCTTATATAGACTCTGTGCCTCATCCAAGATGGAGAACACCAGAGCCAATCCGCTGCCAGAACGACAGGAGTGACGTCATGCTGGCCTATCACCGAGCAAGGCGTCACAAGCACATGACCAGCGACCAATCGGCATAGAAGGTGTCAGAGACATGTGACCTCGTGTCAGCGATGATGTCACCCGCACATGTGCAATGGCTCCAAGATAGGACTTAGTCTCCGGCGCTCGCACATGTGCAGTAGCAAGAAATCTGGACTTAGTCTCCAGCGCTCGCACATGTGCAGTAGCAAGAAATCTGGACTTAGTCTCCAGCGCTCGCACATGTGCAGTAGCAAGAAATCTGGACTTAGTCTCCAGCGCTCGCACATGTGCAGTAGCAAGAAATCTGGACATAGTCTCCAGTGCTCGCAGCAACCGTAACAGTACCTCCCCCTCAAGGGCCCCCCTCCCGGCGACGCAGGTAATCGGCAACTAAGTCGGGAGCATGGACAGCCTCCTCAGGCTCCCAAGAGCGATGTTCCGGGCCATAGCCCTCCCAATCTATCAAGAAGAACCTGCGCCCTCTAACCATCTTAGAACCAACTATGGCTCGTACCTCATAGCTAGAGCGAGAGGAATCAGAGGCAGGAGAGTGCACTTCACGAGCGTGAGGTAAAATAGCCGGCTTTAGCAGTGAGACATGGAATTTGTCATGAATCCTAAGATGGACAGGTAACTTCAATTGGTAGACTACAGGATTTACCTGTCGAAGAACCTCATAAGGACCCAGGAAGCGAGGAGCAAATTTGACAGAGCTCACTCTAAGTCTCACGTGTTTTGCAGAGAGCCACACAAAGTCCCCTGGAGAAAAGACAGGAGCCGGGCGACGAAACCGATCAGACACCGTCTTCATACGGTCCTTAGCTGCTTGGATCGACTCTTGAGTCCGATCCCAAACCTCTCTGGCATTAGTTGCCCAGTCGGCCACAAGAGGAGGAGGTGCAGCAGCGGGAAACGGTACCGGTACCCTAGGGTGTTGCCCATTATTGAGTACGAACGGTGTCTGCCCAGTGGCCTCAGCCAGCGAATTGTTAAGGGCAAATTCTGCCCAGGGTAGAAGGGAGGACCAGTTATCGTGATTCTCAGCAACAAAGTGTCGAAGGTATATAATCATAGATTGATTGGTACGTTCAACCAAACCATTGGTCTCCGGATGGTATGCCGAAGAGAGATTCAACTCAATTTGCAGAAGGCTACAAAGATCTCGCCAGAAACGGGAAGTAAATTGCGGGCCTCTATCACAAATGATACGATCTGGCATCCCGTGAAGTCTAAAGACATGCTTGAGGAATAGTTTGGCTAGTACCCTGGAAGATGGGATTCTCGATAACGGTACGAGATGAACCATCCGGGAGAAATGGTCCGTAATGACCCACACAAATCTATGTCCCTGTGAACATGGAAGATCACCCACAAAGTCCATGCCTACCACCTCCCATGGTCTATCTGGCACTGGTAAAGGATGCAAGAGCCCAGCCGGTCTCTGCCGTAATGGACGGTTGCGAGCACACGAGTAGCAGGAACCGACATATCTCTTGACGTGGCTGGCTAAGTGTGGCCACCAATACCACCTCTCCAGTAACTCTCGTGTCCGCCTAATACCAAAATGCCCACCCACCTTTGAGGTGTGGGCCCATGACAGTATATCATTCTGTCGATCAGGCGGAACAAAGGTCTTGCCCGGTGGGATTTGGTCTAATGTCACAGGGGAGAGCGTATGAAAAACCCTGGAGGGAAGGATAAGACGAGGTTCGTCAATCTCTTCCTGGGTAGAAAGCATAGAGCGAGACAGGGCGTCTGCCTTGTTATTCTTACTCCCAGACAGATAGTTGATGGAGAAGTGAAAGCGGGAGAAAAACAAGGACCAGCGGGCTTGGCGAGGATTCAGACGCTGAGCGGTTTGTAAGTACGTCAGATTCTTATGGTCTGTATAGACCTGGAAAGGATGTTTCGCTCCTTCCAGCAAGTGACGCCACTCCTCCAAGGCTAATCTCAAGGCGAGCAGTTCCCTATCCCCAATGGTATAGTTTCTCTCTGCCGGTGAAAAGGTTTTAGCAAAGAAGAAACACGGCCTTTTTCTACCTGCACCGTTCTTTTGATACAAGACCGCACCAGCACCCACTGAAGAGGCATCAACCTCTAAGAGGAAGGGCTTACTCTCATCGGGTCTTTGAAGAACGGGAGCAGTTGAAAAGTGTCTTTTTACTGCCTCAAAAGCCTGAGATGTCTCAGTAGACCAGGCTTTGGGATTAGCACCTTTCTTAGTCAAGGCCACCAAAGGGGCCACCAAAGTAGAAAAATGGGGTATGAACTGCCTGTAATAATTTATGAATCCTAAGAAGCGTTGCACCGCCTTCAAGGAATGAGGTTCGGACCATTGCAGGACAGCAGAGAGCTTCGCAGGATCCATAGCCAGGCCCTCTTGTGAGATAATGTAACCCAAAAAAGGCAATGAGGACTGCTCGAATACACATTTCTCGAGTTTAGCAAACAATGAGTGCTCCCTTAAACGGGAAAGGACACGAACGACATCCTGACGATGAGTCTCCAGATCAGGAGAAAAAATCAGGATGTCGTCCAGATACACCACTACTGAGGATAACAGTAAATCCCTGAACACATCATTTACGAAGTCCTGAAATACTGCGGGTGCATTACATAACCCAAAAGGCATGACGAGGTATTCATAGTGACCGTCTCGGGTGTTAAAAGCGGTCTTCCATTCGTCACCCTTTCGAATTCGTACCAAGTTATACGCACCCCGCAGATCCAACTTCGTAAAAACTTGAGCTCCTCTCAGTCTGTCAAAGAGCTCCGAAATTAAAGGTAATGGGTATTTGTTCTTTATTGTGATTGCGTTGAGACCCCTGTAATCTATGCAGGGACGCAAATCACCCTCTTTCTTCCGAACAAAGAAAAACCCAGCTCCCGCGGGAGAGACAGACTTACGAATGAACCCCTTCTCTAAACTCTCTCTTATATAGGTCGACATGGCCTCCGACTCAGGTATCGACAGGGGGTAAACCCTGCCTTTAGGTGGAACCGAACCTGGGATAAGGTCTATGGCACAGTCATACGGCCTATGGGGTGGAAGAACCTCAGCACCCTGTTTGGAGAACACGTCAGCGAAATCCAAATAGGGTGTAGGTATGGGAGAGAGATCAGTTGATGCAACCGCAACGACCTTAGGTGGTAAGGGAAGACATCGGGACTGACATTTCGAACCCCAACTAATAATGCTGTCAGACTCCCAGTCAATGTGAGGAGCATGAGTCCGAAGCCATGGAAGACCCAGAAGGATGTCGTCTATACCCTCAGGCAAAACAAGAAAAGAAATCTCCTCTATGTGACCCTGAGACAGGGAAAGGCGCAAGGGAACTGTCCTCAATGTAATGGAGTCAGACAACATAGTTCCATTAACAACACGGACAGGAATAGGCGCCTCTAACATGATAGAGGGAATATTGTGTCCCTTTACAAATCCTGAGGACACAAAAGTCCCGTCAGCTCCGGAATCCACAAAAGCCATAATAGGCCATGTATTCTCAGATAACGAGAGCTGACCTGGGATACAACACTTAGAGGGTGCAGAAGACGTCTCTAGTAACCCCCCTCTAATGGTTACTAGGCCAGGGAGTTTCCCTGACGACTAGGACACTTGTTGGCATAGTGCCCAGCCTGACGACATACGTAACATATAGGAGGACCAGACTTGCGTAGTCTGGAGAATGTATGACCTAACTCCATAGGAGTGGGAGATGTTTCAGATGCTGAGGAAGATGGTAGTGGACCCTCAACAACTGGAATAGCCCGATGCTTAGGGCGTGAGGAAGAGACCTCGAGTCTACGTTCCTTATGGCGTACATCGATCCTCGTTGCTACTGTGATCAAGTCCTCCAGAGAAGCAGGGACCTCACGAGTAGCAAGAGCATCCTTGACATAGCCTGCCAACCCTCTCCAGAAGATAGGAATCAACACCTTCTCTGGCCAATCTAGTTCTGCCACCAGAGTTCTAAAAGCAATGGCATAAGAACTAGTGGATAACGAACCCTGAGATAGATCTAACAGTCTCAGGGCCGCATCATGGGTAACCTGCGGACCCATGAATACCGCCTTAAGAGCATCAAGAAAGTCTTGATGTCTCAGAGTAACCACATCAGAGCGCTCCCATAAGGGAGTCGCCCATTCTAAGGCTTTGTCCTGAAGTAAGGAGATGATAAAGCCTACTCTGGACCTCTCCGTAGAGAAGCGAGAAGAGTTGACCTCTAGGTGTATCTGACACTGACTAATGAAACCACGACATGATCTGGCATCGCCAGAATATCTGTTTGGCAGAGCAAGTCGAGGATCATGTGCAGATGTCACCATGGTCTGAGGTTTATCCTCTATACTCTTGAGCCGTGACTCAAGTACTTGTATGTAACGATGTAACTGCTGATATTCTGCCATAACTGCCAGACCCTTGGCTCAGTCCTAATGTTACGGGGGCTGTCTGATTATAAAAACCAAAGAGATATCAGACAGTCAGGGTCCACCGTGCAGAGACTCTGCTGCAGACTATGGCAGAGTGCAATACCTCTGTTAACTCACAGAAGGATATAATAAGTAAGTAAAGCAATTCCTCCCTTACTTGGAGGGTGTGTGGAATGATCTCTGTTAATAATCACAGAGACAAAGGCAATATGTACGAAATGGCACCTACCTAGGTCCGCTCTTCTAGTGGTGCAAAAGAGACGAACAGCAGCATAAGCCGCACAAAGCTCCTACCTGCGTTCGCTCCACTAGTGTGCGAGGAAACGAACCACTAGATATGGCACCTGCCTAGGTCCGCTCTTCTAGTGGTGCAAAAGAGACGAACAGCAGCGTAAGCCGCACAAAGCTCCTACCTCTGTTCGCTCCCCTAGTGTGCGAGGATACGAACAACTGCCAGACGCAGTATAAGGAACGTTACCCTAGCGGCAACGTCCTCCTACGAGTCGAATCACAAGGCCCAGCCAGACCATGTGCCTCAGGCACCTGCCTATGTCCGCTCCCCTAAGAGGTAAGGATACGGACAGCAGCCGAAGCTGTAAGGTATAAGAACGCTACCCTGCCGGTAGCGCTCACCTAGCATAGACAGAGAGATGCCTAGAGGAACGTGCACAGAGCGTCTACTCTCATGCATGAACCAAGAGGACTGAGCACCATGCGGCGTGTGTCAGGGTCTTATATAGACTCTGTGCCTCATCCAAGATGGAGAACACCAGAGCCAATCCGCTGCCAGAACGACAGGAGTGACGTCATGCTGGCCTATCACCGAGCAAGGCGTCACAAGCACATGACCAGCGACCAATCGGCATAGAAGGTGTCAGAGACATGTGACCTCGTGTCAGCGATGATGTCACCCGCACATGTGCAATGGCTCCAAGATAGGACTTAGTCTCCGGCGCTCGCACATGTGCAGTAGCAAGAAATCTGGACTTAGTCTCCAGCGCTCGCACATGTGCAGTAGCAAGAAATCTGGACTTAGTCTCCAGCGCTCGCACATGTGCAGTAGCAAGAAATCTGGACTTAGTCTCCAGCGCTCGCACATGTGCAGTAGCAAGAAATCTGGACATAGTCTCCAGTGCTCGCAGCAACCGTAACAAGTGGCTTCCCCATCCTGAAATGCCATTTGTACATGCATAAAATGCTTTGCAGCTCATATATACACATGCTGACATTACTAGTAAACTGCAATGAATAGTCTTGTGATTTAATTAGTAGGATTAGTCACACCTGTTTCTAGAAGCTTCTAGCAGCTTCTGATAGTCATTGTACATCTATATAAACCACCCAGCACAAGCGAGGTGCTGAGCGAGCGAGGTGCTGAACTGAAGTAAAGTGCTGAATTTAA
This sequence comes from Anomaloglossus baeobatrachus, assembly GCF_048569485.1. Taxonomy (NCBI): domain Eukaryota; kingdom Metazoa; phylum Chordata; class Amphibia; order Anura; family Aromobatidae; genus Anomaloglossus; species Anomaloglossus baeobatrachus. The sequence continues at coordinate 128,196,276 of NC_134360.1, forward strand.
GATAAGTGCATAGTTTCAACACAATTACATAGTTTGACACAAGAACATAGTTTGAATTTATCCTTATATGTTTCCCATTGGGTTTTTTCGTTTTATTTCTCTTTGTTTTTCTACTTTACTGTTTATCCCCATTTGATAGGTGCTCCATAGACAATGCTACCAGGTGTGTATCTTGTCAGATGTATGCATGCCTTGAGCAGCCGTTCGAGGGTGACTATGTCTGCACTCGATGCAAGCATGTTGCGTATTTGGAAGCCAAGGTAACTGATCTAAATAAGCAGCTTGCAACACTAAGGGGCATTGCAAACCTGGAGAGGAGTTTAGAGCTCACTGAGCTTTCTCTGGTTGGGGCCAGTGATATGGAGGAGGGTGGAAGTGGGGAAGATCAGGACCCAGAGGTAGGTAGCTGGGTAACAGTTAGAAGAAGAGGTAGGGGGAAAAGTGTCAGGGAGCCTAGTCCTGACCTGGCACAACCTAGTAAATATGCTTGTTTGGCTGATATTAGGAATGAAGGGCCTGGACTAGGGTCACTACAGCAGGATGTTGCTCCTAGCAACCAGGAAAACAACTGCTGTAGGAAGGAGGGAAATAGGAGTGCAGCAAAGCCCAGACAGATGTTGGTGGTAGGGGACTCTATAATTAGGCGGACAGACAGGGTCATCTGTCGCCGAGACCGTGAATGCCGAACAGTGTGTTGTCTGCCGGGTGCTCGGGTTCGGCATATTGTGGATCGGATAGACAGATTGCTGGGTGGGGCTGGGGAAAACCCAGTGGTCATGGTGCACATTGGAACTAATGACAAAGTTAGAGGCAGGTGGAAGGTCCTTAAAAATGATTACAGGGAACTAGGAGAGAAGCTGAAGTCCAGGACCTCCAAGGTGGTGTTTTCAGAAATACTACCGGTGCCACGAGCGTCACTAGAAAGACAGCGGGAGCTTAGGGAGATAAATATGTGGCTTAGAAATTGGTGCATGAAGGAAGGGTTCGGGTTCATGGAGAACTGGGCCGACTTCTCAGTCGGCTACAGGCTCTACGGTAGGGACGGGCTGCACCTCAATGGGGAAGGTGCAGCTGTGCTGGGGGAGAAAATGGTCAGACGGATGGAGGAGCTTTTAAACTAGGATCGAGGGGGAGGGAGGGTAGTGGAGCAAATAAGGGGATAGATAGAGCAGATAGAGACAGGGAGACGATAGGGGTCAATGAAGGATTAGGGGGGGATGGGACATACAAGGAACATAGGGAGGCTAGGAGTAATAAAGGTGTTAATAGGATTAAATGTCTACTGGCAAATGCAAGAAGTCTTGCAAACAAAATGAGTGAATTGGAGACTCTTATGTCAACCATGGATTATGATGTGGTGGGTAGTGATGAGCGAGTATGCTTGTTACTACTCGGTACTCGCACGAGTATCACTGTACTCGGGCTACTCGGCGGGTACCGAGTAATTTTGCAATACTCGTGCTGTACTCGTGGTCTTCATCCCTGCATGTTGGCGCTCTTTTGAGAGCCAGCGCTCATGCAGGGATTGGCTGGCAGACCACTGCAATGCCACAGCCCTGTTAGTTGTGGAATTGCAGTGATTGGCCGGCCCGCACAGCGTGACCGAGCCTTTATACCGGCGGGCACGCTGTGCTCTGTACACAGCCATCTCATATTCCCTGCTTTCCACGCCCACAGGCGCCTATGATTGGTTGCAGTGAGACACGCCCCCACGCTGAGTGACAGGTGTCTCACTGCACCCAATCACAGCAGCCGGTGGGCGTGTCTATACTGTGCAGTAAAATAAATAAATAAATAATTAAAAAAAACGGCGTGCGGTCCCCCCAATTTTAATACCAGCCAGATAAAGCCATGCAGCTGAAGGCTGGTATTCTCAGGATGGGGAGCCCCACGTTATGGGGAGCCCCCCACCCTAACAATATCAGTCAGCAGCTGCCCAGAATTGCCGCATACATTATATGTGACAGTTCTGGGACTGTACTCGGCTCTTCCCGATTTACCCTAGTGCGTTGGCAAATCGGGGTAATAAGGAGTTAATGGCAGCCCATAGCTGCCACTAAATCCTAGATTAATCATGTCAGGTGTCTCTGTAAATTACAGTTAAAAACACACACACCCGAAAAAATCATTTATTAGAAATAAAAAACACTAACAAAGTCCGTCATTACCAATTTATTAACCCCGACAAACCCTCCATGTCCGGCGTACTCCACAGTCCTCCAGCGTCGCGTCCAGCTCTGCTGCATGGAAGTGACAGGAGCTGCAGAAGACACCGCCGCTCCGGTCACCTCCACGCAGCTAATGAAGGGAATAGCGCGATCAGCTGCTGTCAGTCAGGTAACTCCCGGCCACCGCTGGATCCAGCGGTGGCCGCGATTAACCTCAGTGACAGCAGCTGATCGCTATACTCACCTCAGTTGGTGCATGGAGCTGACCGGAGCGGCGGTGAGTAGCGCGATCAGCTGAGCTGTCACTGAGGTTACCCGCGGCCACCGCTGCATCCACCGTTGGATCCAGGTAACCTCAGTGACAGCTCAGCTGATCGCTATACTCATCTCATTAGCTGCGTGGAGGTGACCGGAGCGGCGGTGTATTCTGCAGCTCCTGTCACCTTCATGCAGCAGAGCTGGACGCGACGCTGGAGGTTCGTGGATTACGCCGGACATGGAGGGTTTGTCGGGGTTAATAAATTGGTAATGAGGGACTTTGTTAGTGTTTTTTATTTCTAATAAAGGATTTTTCGGGTGTGTGTGTTTTTTAACTGTAATTTACAGATTAATCATGGAAGGAATCTCGGGGAGACGCCTGACATGATTAATCTAGGATTTAGTGGAAGCTATGGGCTGCCATTAACTCCTTATTACCCCGATTTGCCAACGCACTAGGGTAAATCGGGAAGAGCCGGGTACAGTCCCAGAACTGTCGCATATAATGTATGCGGCAATTCTGGGCGGCTGCTGACTGATATTGTTAGGGTGGGGGGCTCCCCATAACGTGGAGCTCCCCATCCTGAGAATACCAGCCTTCAGCCATCTGGCTTTATCTGGCTGGTATTAAAATTGGGGGGACCGCACGCCGTTTTTTTTAATTATTTAATTATTTATTTCACTGCACAGAATACACACGCCCACCGGCTGCTGTGATTGGGTGCAGTGAGACAGCTGTCACTCAGTGTGGGGGCGTGTCTCACTGCAACCAATCATAGGCGCCGAAAAGCAGGAAAGCAGAGAATACGAGATTGATTAATGAGCGGCCGGCTTTTTCAAAAGAGGAAAAGCCGCCGGAGTTTAGTGAACAGCAGTGCAGCGCCGCGCCGGTGATCGGGGAACGGTAAGTAAGAGAGAGGGAGGGGAACTGATCGACAGACTGTGAGAGGGGGACAGACAAGACAGAGAGAGACAGACAGAGCGAGACCGACCGACGGGAGATAGAATGAAAAAAAAAATGACCGACATCGTTAGTAAAAAGCACAAAACGTGAGTTTTGGACATCGGAGTGCCACACAATGTTTTACGTAAAATCTTTCATGTATTAATCTCAAAAAGTAACATACACCAGCTCTATCTCACTATTGGGTATGTGCCCTTAACATTTCCGCCATGAAAATTCATTTTGGTGTCATTTTGGAAGGTTTTCTGGTGAGTCCGTAAAAATGGCGTAAAACTCGGACAAAATTGTTCACAGCTGTGACTTTTGAGTGATAAATGCTTCAAGGGGTCTTCCCCATGCTGTTGCCATGTCATTTGAGCACTCTTCTGAGACTTTTGTGACATTTTTAGGGTTTCTCCATGCTGCCGGGGGGTCATTTCACAAAAATACTCGGGTCTCCCATAGGATAACATTGGGCTCGGTGCTCGGGCCGAGTACACGAGTATCTTGGGATGCTCGGCCCGAGCCTCGAGCACCCGAGCTTTTTAGTACTCGCTCATCACTAGTGGTGGGCATTACGGAAACCTGGCTGGATGAAAGCCATGACTGGGTGACAAACATACAGGGTTATAGTACATTTAGGAAGGACAGGAAAGGCCAAAAAGGTGGTGGGGTGTGTATATTTATTAAATCTAACCTAAAACCTGTGTTGTATGATGACATTGAGAGGAACAGCCACAATGTAGAGTCAGTATGGGTAAATGTACATGGGGAGGGGAATAATGGAAAAATGCTAATTGGAGTTTGCTATAAGCCTCCTAACATACCTGAACAATTAGAGGGTGAAATGCTGGAACAAATTGAAAAGGCAGCTAATAATAATAATCGGGTTCTTATTATGGGGGATTTCAACTATCCAGACATACAGTGGGACATAGAATCTTCTGGTTGTGCTAAAAGCTGTAAATTCTTATCTACTATTCAAGACCATTTCCTCTCTCAGATGGTAGGTGAACTGACCAGGGGAGATAATTTGCTAGATCTGGTCCTGTCAAATAGACCGGATACAATTTCAGATCTACAGGTCCGGGAGCACTTGGGCACCAGCGATCATAATATGGTAAGCTTCAACATAATATTCAATAGAACATTTCAAAGGGGGAATGCTAAAACCTGGAATTTTAGGAAAGCTGATTTCAACAAATTAAGGGAAGAGCTTAAATGTGTAGATTGGGACAAAGTCATGGTAACTGGGGATACCGAACATAAATGGGGTAAGTTTAAGGATATACTACTAGAGTCCTGTAAAAAACGCATACCCTCTGGTAATAAAATGTCCAGGAATAAAAAGAAACCACTATGGATAAATAAGACTGTACAAAGTATAATAAAACAAAAACAAAGGGCATTTAAAATCTTAAAGGCTGAGAATACAGAAATAGCATTGCAGGAGTATAAAGATATCAATAGGAAATGTAAAAAAGAAATCAAACAAGCAAAATTAGCTACTGAAACAAAAATCGCCAATGACATTAAAATAAATCCCAAAATCTTTTATAAATACATTAATGCCAAAAGGAAAACAAAGGATAGTATCGGCCCCTTAAAATATAATAACAAGTTAGTTATAGAGGACAAACAAAAGACTGAGATATTAAATAGGCATTTATCATCTGTATTCACCAAGGAACTGACTGCACCAGGGATCATTCAACAAGTGAAAAATCAAAGTCCACCACCCGATATAATTAATTTAACACAAGATGAAGTACGCCTACGTCTGAGTAAATTAAACATTGACAAATCCCCAGGGCCAGATGGCATTCATCCACGAATATTGAGGGAATTGAGCTCCGTAATCGACAGACCGCTGTATCTCATCTTTTTAGACTCACTTGTAACAGGGTTGGTGCCTCAGGATTGGAGGATTGCTGATGTGGTACCGATATTTAAGAAAGGTAAGAGGGTAGATCCAGGCAACTACCGTCCAGTAAGCCTGACATCAGTAGTATGCAAAGTTTTTGAGGGCATTTTAAGGGATGACATGCAAAAATATATTGCAGAAAATAATATGATAACTGACAAACAGCATGGATTCATGAAAGATAAGTCGTGTCTAACCAACCTGTTGGGGTTCTATGAGGGGGTAAGTTCAAACCTGGATATTGGTAATGCAGCTGATGTGATTTATTTGGACTTTGCAAAGGCATTTGATACTGTACCACATAATAGCCTTATATTAAAGCTCAAGAAGCAAGGACTAGGGGACACAATATGCAACTGGGTAAGGAATTGGCTAAAAGATAGGAAACAAAGAGTAGTCATAAATGGTACATTTTCTAAATGGGCTATAGTCAGCAGTGGGGTGCCGCAGGGATCTGTGCTTGGACCGATTCTTTTTACTCTCTTTATTAATGACCTTGTGAATGGGATTGATAGTACAGTGTCAGTCTTTGCCGATGACACAAAACTATGTAGGATATTAAAAACTGACCTGGATAGTACAATATTACAAAAAGATCTGGATAAGATGTCAGAATGGGCAGATACTTGGCAAATGAGATTTAATGTTGATAAATGTAAAGTAATGCACCTAGGACGGAGTAATCCTATAGCTGCATATACATTAAATGGAAGTAAACTCGGGACTACAGAACAGGAGAAGGACTTGGGTATTCTCATTACAAATAAGCTGAGCAGCAGCACTCAATGTCAAGCAGCAGCTGCTAAAGCAAACAAGATTTTAGGGTGTATAAAAAGAGAGATTAGATCCCGTGATCCCAACGTATTGTTACCCCTCTATAAATCACTTGTAAGGCCACATCTGGAATACGGGATCCAGTTTTGGGCTCCACATTTTAAAAAGGACATTCAGAAGTTAGAGTCAGTTCAAAGGCGGGCAACTAGACTATTACAAGGAATGGAAGGCCTCCCATATGATGACAGGTTGAAAAAGTTAGATATGTTTAGCTTAGAAAAAAGACGTCTCAGAGGAGATCTCATTTATATGTATAAACACATGTGTGGTCAATATAAAGGACTGGCACATGACTTATTTCTTCCAAAGACAGTACTAAGGACCAGGGGGCACTCACTGCGAGTGGAAGAAAAGCGATTCCGACACCTAAATAGGAAAGGGTTCTTTACAGTTAGAGCGGTCAGACTGTGGAATACACTACCACAAGAGGTAGTAATGGCAGATACTATAACAGCTTTTAAAAAAGGGCTGGATGATTTCCTCAGTACACAAAACATTGTTGGTTATAAATGACTTAGTGACTAAATGTAGAACTGGTGGAGGAAGGTTGAACTAAATGGACCTAGGTCTTTTTTCAACCTAAGTAACTATGTAACTATGTAACTTCAAAAGGCCAAATAAATACACTCTCCTGTTTGTGAGTCTCCAGTGTATTTCAAAATGAGTCAGGCCCATTAATACATGCCAAACAAACAATACAAATATGTTTATACTCTGCCAACAGAATGTGCACATGTAGGTAAAGACAGAAGCAATGCAAATATCTGTACTCACCATATCTATTTTTCTTTCCAGGGGTACATTGAGACCATCCATTCCTAGGGTAGACTATCTCTGCCACAGCCATCCATGCTCGTTCCACCCTTAACCTGTCATGATAGCCATCAACACGTGTGTCCCACAGCTCTGGATGCCTCTCCACTTCTCCAATCAGCCTCTCAGTATCGATTCAGGGCGCCATGCTCAGTACCTGTGTTGTTCTCTGTGCTCAAAGTTCCCCTGCAGTGAGAGGACAGGTGCCCAGCTGCTGTCTGGCGTGCAAATGAGACAGGAAATGTATGTTTGGCGCCAGAATTAATGGCCTACAATTGACCTGATAGATTGGTAACAAGTGTTTCAAATTTTGTGATGAAATACGGAGACGGACGATACGTGCTGAACACGGACATACTCCATGTGCGGTCCGTGCAGGCACGGACCCATAGACTAAAGCGGGTCCGTGCCTGCGTGTTGCCGGCAAAAAACGGACATGTCGTCCGTGTTGAAAAGCGCACACACATACTTACGACACGGACACACGTTCCGTGTGATTTTACGTACGTGTGCCATCTTCCATTGAATAACATGTCCGTGCAGGCACGGACCCATAGACTAAAGCGGGTCCGTGCCTGCGTGTTGCCGGCAAAAAACGGACATGTCGTCCGTGTTGAAAAGCGCACACACATACTTACGACACGGACACACGTTCCGTGTGATTTTATGTACGTGTGCCATCTTCCATTGAATAACATGTGTCTCCGTGTGTATGTGTCTCCGGTACGTGCAAATACGTACCGCACACGTACAAATTACACGGATGTGTGTTGCTGGTCTACATGACTGAGGGCCGCTTTGCACGCTGCAACGTTGAGCGCAATAGCACCCGCCCCCGTCTTACAGCCGATATGTGGTGATCACTGCCGTAGCGAACATTATCGCTATGGCAGCATCACACGCACAAACCTGGTCAGCGACGTCGCTGTGACTGCCGAACATTCCCTCCCTCAAGGGGGAGGTGCGTTTGGCGTCACCGCGATGTCACAGCGATGTAACTAAGCGGACGGCCAATAGAAGTGGAGGGGCGGAGATGAGAGGGACGTAACATCCCGTCCACCTCCTTCCTTCCTCATTGCCGGCGGACGCAGGTAAGGTAAGGTTCCTTGTTCCTGCGGTGTCACACATAGCGATGTGTGCTGCCGCAGGAACGACGAACAACATCGTACCTGCAGCTGCAATGATAATTGGGAATGGACCCCCATTTCACTGATTAGCAATTTTGAACGTTTTTGCAACGATTCAAAATCACTCATAGGTGTCACAAGCAACGACATCGCTAACGGATGTGCGTCACAAATTCTGTGACCACAACGACATCACTTTAGCGATGTCATAGCGTGTAAAGCGGCCCTGATTCAATGAAAGAAACATTATTTGTGTGCCTACAGCTATTAATGAAGCATGATGCATGACATAGTAGACTGCATCTGGATCTTCGCCTTCAAAAAGCGTATGCGGCCAAAAATGGGGCAAGACAAACCACAAAGTGACTCAGTCTGCACCATTATAGTCAATGGCCACATCAGCACATGCATCCGAAACATGTTTTGCCGGGGGGTTCGGACGGAAGCTCCAACGGGACCAGTGAACGTAGGTAATAATGCAGTCTGAATTATGTATGTCAAACATGTCAGTACAATAAGAAAAATATTTTAAAAAAAAGCTAATGAAGCCATCCTATTGGTATAACAGCTAACCATATGTAATGTCTTAAAAATACAGTACTAAAAATTAATTATAAATATGGTTAACAAAAACAAAAATACATTAGCCATAATCCTTCCAGTGTCATTACTAGAGATGAGTGAACCGGTCGCGGTTCGGCTCGAGTTCGGTTCGCCGAATGGGCGTCTCGTTCGAGTTTGGTTCGGCGAACGTTCGACGAACCGAACTCGAACTGCATAGGAAACAAAGGCAGGCAATCACAAACACATAAAAACACCTAGAAAACACCCTCAAAGGTGTCCAAAAGGTGACAAACAACTCACAACACAACACAAACACATGGGAAAGTGACAAGGACATATACTCATGCGAAAACAAAAGAGCAGGACAAGGAAAAAGAGGAGGAGACACAGATATAGGCATGGCACGCCCTTCTAAAATCATGTAAAACACCGCAAGGTGACTCCAAGCGGAGTCTCCCTTTTTTCCAAAAATTGGGCCACACACACACCAACCCCTTCAGTGGCAGCACTTGTGCCCCAGTTGTACACTTCACAGGTAGATTTGCATCAAGCACATTCAAAAATACGCAGTACTTAACCGTCCCCAGGATGACACCGGGGTAGGTAGCAAAGTCTTTCCTGATCCCAGCTCTGTGCATCTTGGATCATTTTTAAAAACAATGTAAGCAAGGGTTACTCCAAGCAGAGTCTCCCTTTTTTCCAAAAATTGGGCCACACACACACCCACCCCTTCGGTGGCAGCACTTGTGCCCCAGTTGTACACTTCACAGCTAGATTTGCATCAAGCACATTCAAAAATACGCCATACTTAACTAGAGTTGAGCGCGGTTCGCGGTTCGAGGTTCTCCAGTTCGCGGCTCGAGTGATTTTGGGGGCTGTTCTAGATCGAACTAGAATTCGAGCTTTTTGCTAAAGTTCGATAGTTCTAGATACGTTCGAGATACGTTCGAGAATGGTTCTAGCAGCAAAAAGACAAGCTAATTACTAGCTGGCTTTCCGCTGTAATAGTGTAAGTCACTCTGTGACTCACACTATTATGAAATTTCAGCGTATAGTGTGCGGGAACAGCGCATTCAGATCACTGCTGTTTGGATAATGGCGATCGCCATTTTCTTTTTTTTCCTTGTCTTCCTTCCCTAAGCGCGCGCGTGTAGTGGGGCGGGCCAGCATGTCAGCCAATCCCAGACACACACACAGCTAAGTGGACTTTTAGCCAGAGAAGCAACGGCATGTGTGATAGGATGTCCATGTCACATGTCCCTGCATTATAAAAACAGACATTTTCCTCCAGCACGCCATTATCTGACTTCTGCGTCTTGGTGTCAGTCACCGCTGGCGTAGCTCCTGTCTCCGATACTGCTGTGTATGCTCTATACACAGCGCTATACAGAATAGGGATAAAAGTTTCTATTAGTCCTTTTAAGGGCTAATACCGGCAGGGTCAGAGCCATAGGTGACAGACAGGTCCGTGAAAACAGATTTTAACAGCTACCCAAGATGACAGCGTCTGTGTAGCTAAGGTCAGGGATTTCCTCGCTGCATTTCCCCATTAGGAGGGATAGAGAGGCAGGCTTCCTTTCCTCTACCCAGACCCACAACCCTGCTACTGTACCCTCCTGCCCTTTGCACACTCAAGCTCATTGTTACTAAGCCATTAAACTAGCAAACACTGAGTAGACTTAGTGGCATCCTAAAAGTGGCTGTTGGACTTAAATTAGTGTCCCACTGGGGCAAATCTATGTGCAGCACCTCTGCATTGCACACTCAAACTCATTGTTACTAAGCCATTATACTAGCAAACACTGAGTAAACTTAGTGGCATCCTAAAAGTGGCTGCTGGACTTCCATTAGTGTCCCACTGGTGCAAATCTATGTGCATCACCTCTGCATTGCACACTCAAACTCATTGTTACTAAGCCATTATACTAGCAAACACTGAGTAAACTTAGTGGCATCCTAAAAGTGGCTGTTGGACTTCCATTAGTGTCCCACTGGTGCAAATCTATGTGCATCACCTCTGCATTGCACACTCAAACTCATTGTTACTAAGCCATTATACTAGAAAACACTGAGTAAACTTAGTGGCATCCTAAAAGTGGCTGTTGGACTTCCATTAGTGTCCCACTGGTGCAAATCTATGTGCATCACCTCTGCATTGCACACTCAAACTCATTGTTACTAAGCCATTATAGTAGCAAACTATGCTGCCAGTTTAAGGGCCGTAGTTGCATTGTCAGGGATAGTTATTGTTGTTTATTCTGCTGTTAATAAAGATAGACCACCGCTGCAATCTACACCACCTCTCAATTTTTACTACCACATTTTAAGTGCACAATCTTGTCGCAATCAAAATGAGTGGAAAAATGACAGATGCTGGTGGAAAGGGGAAGAGGCATGTTGGAAAAGGAAAAAAAGGGTTTGTCCGTGGGGAAGGTGGCAAAGCTCCATTAACATCTGCTGAAGATAGACCATCTACCAGCAAAAGTAAGATGTCTACTAATTACCGTGGACAATCCGATGTGCTCCCTTTTTTACGGACACGAACAACTGGAACAAAGGTAGATGATGGCCAAAAAAGGAACATGCTTGAATGGATCTCAAGTGGTCCAACAAGTGCCCTCTCCACCACCTCAACTACCGCATCCAAAAAACACCAGTCCTCTGAGTTGTCATCCCAATCAAACTTGCTTTCTCCTAGCTCTGAAGTCTCCATCCGCCCTGCACAGTATGGTGGAACTGAGATGGCTGAGTCTGCTGAGATGTTCAGTCACACTATAGCCTGGGAATCAGAGGTCTGCTCCCAAGCTACAGTGAGTACAGACCAGGAAATGGTCTGCAGTGATGCCCAGAACCTTTGTGACTCTGATTCAGGCCGTGAGGACCAAGTTTCTGAGCTTAATGTTGACCCTTTTTCACAAACTGTAACACCTGTTGTTATAGACAATGAGGAACATACTGATGACGATGAGACGCAGATACCAGATTGGGATGACAACTTAAATATTCGGTCAGGGCAAGAAGAGGCTCGGTCTGAGGGTGAGGGAAGTGCAAACACAACAATTGATGAGGAAGTTCTAGATCCCACCTACTGTCAACCCACAGTCAGGCCCTCGAGGAGGTCAACAGAGACGGTGGAAGAGGATGCAACTGACGACGAAGTTACCTTGCGCCTTCCTGGACAGAGTCGGAGTACTGGTAGCACGTCTACAACTGCATCCTCAGCCACCACTGTGCCTCTGAGCACTAGTCGGGGTGGATCAGCAGGTCGCATGCCCTCTAAGCCTTGCCTAGCCTGGTCCTTTTTTGACATAGCAAAAGATCGCCCAAATTATGTGATCTGTAAAATTTGTCGTGATTCTGTTAGTAGAGGGCAAAACCTCAGCAGTTTGACAACTTCTTCCATGAATCGTCACATGAATAAATATCATATGTCCCAGTGGGAAGCTCACCGTGCTGCAATGCGGCCTAGCGGAGCGAACCATCCACCGCCTGCCCCTTCCAGTGCATCCGCGCGCTCTTTATCTTCTAGGACTGTGGGGACAGCTGTCACACCTGGTTTTCCACCACAACTTCCACCACTGTAACCGCAACAGGAAGTTTGCTTGGTAGGTCGTCAGTTGGTTTGGAAGGGGAAACAAGTGCGTGTGTACAGCTCTCTCAGACATCGATAGCACCAACGTTGGATGAAGGCAACATCATGTCTATGCCTGCACTTTCTTCACAAACCTGCATTTTTCCAGGGACACCCTACTCAACACCGTCTACACACAGCAGCCAGATCTCTGTCCCTCAGATGTGGACAAATAAAAGGCCATTTCCTGCAACCCATAACAAAGCTAAGAGGTTGACGTTATCCCTCTGTAAGCTCTTGGCTACCGAAATGCTGCCTTTCCGCCTGGTGGACACACAGGATTTTAGAGACCTTATGTCTGTCGCTGTGCCCCAGTACCAGATGCCCAGTCGCCACTACTTCTCTAAGAAAGGTGTGCCTGCGCTACACCAGCATGTCGCACACAACATCACCGCTTCCTTGAGAAACTCTGTGTGTGAACGGATGCATTTCACCACCGATACTTGGACCAGTAAGCATGGACAGGGACGTTACATGTCGCTGACTGGGCACTGGGTAACTATGGTGATAGATGGTGAAGGGTCTGCTGCACAAGTCTTGCCGTCCCCACGACTTGTGTGTCAATCCTCTGTCTGTCCAAGTTCCGCCACTGCTTCTGCCTCCTCCACCTCATCTGGGTCCTCCACCTCCGCCCCAAGCCTGCCTGGTCAGGCCACCAGCGTTCTCACTGCGCAGAAGGAATCACGCACCCCTCATTACTATGCTGGCAGCAGAGCGCAACGGCATCAGGCGGTCTTTAGCTTGACATGTCTTGGAAATAGGAGTCACACGGCGGATGAGTTGTGGGCAGCTCTGGAGACTGAGTTTAATAAATGGTTGTCTCCACTCAACCTGCAGCCTGGTAAGGCCGTGTGCGACAATGCTGCAAACCTGGGTGCTGACCTTCGCCTGGGCAAGGTGACACACGTGCCTTGTATGGCTTACGTGTTGAACCTTGTTGTCCAGCAATTTTTAACACACAATCCCGGCCTAGATGGCCTTCTGACCAGGGCACGAAAACTGTCTGCTCACTTCCGCCGTTCAACCGCCACAGCTGAGCGACTTGCATCGCTCCAGAAGTCTTTCGGCCTGCCGGTTCATCGCCTGAAATGCGATGTGGCGACACGCTGGAATTCGACTCTCCACATGTTACAGCGACTGTGGCAGCACAACCGGGCACTGGTGCAATACGTCATGACGTATAGCCTGGGCCAACAACATGCAGAGGTGGGGCAGATCACCCTGATGGAGTGGTCTCAGATCAAGGACCTATGCACCCTTCTGCACAGTTTCGACATGGCGACGAATATGTTTAGCGCTGACAATGCCATTATCAGCATGACAATTCCAGTCATTTACATGCTGGAGCACACGCTAAACACTATTCGGAGTCAGGGGGTGGGACAACAGGAAGGGGAGGAACTACAGGAGGATTCATATGCTCAAGACACAACAACATCACCAAGGTCCAGACGTTCATCATCACCAACGTGGCAGACATGGGACCATGGGGAACAGGGATCAACAAGGGCGCATGGTAGCAGGCGAAATGTTGAGGAAGGTGCAGGAGAACATGAAGAAATGGAGGAAGAACTGTCCATGGACATGGAAGACTCAGCGGATGAGGGAGACCTTGGTCAAATTTCAGTTGAAAGAGGTTGGGGGGAGATGTCAGAGGAAGAAAGAACGGTTAGCACCTCTATGCCACAAACACAGCGTGGACTTGGTCCGCATGGCTGCGCAAGACATATGAGTGCCTTCTTGCTGCACTCTCCGCAGGATGACACAGGGGTAGGAAATTCCTTGTGGATCCATGACTTTGATGAACGTTAGTCTGTCCACATTGTAACTGGACAGACGCGTGCGCTTATCTTTTAGCACACACACAGCAGCACTGAAGAAACGTTCAGAGACAACGCTGGCAGCTGGACACGACAAAATCTCCAAGGCGTAAGTGGAGAGCTCTGGCCATTTTTCAAGATTTGAAGCCCAAAATGAGCAAGGCTCCATTTGCAAAGTAATGGCATCGACGTTCATTTGGAGATACTCCTGTATCATCCTCTCCAGCCGTTGACTATGTGTCAGACTTGTTGTTTCTGGTGGCCTTGCAAAGGAGGGTCTAAAAAAATTATGAAAAGATTCAATAAAATTGCTGTTACCAGCACCAGATACAGTGCTACAGGTACGGGTAGACTGTTGAAGATGACGAGACCGTCCCATGTTTGTCAAGTTACAACTGGGAGATTCACTCCCTGCACCTGCACGGTTGTTTGGTGGAAAAGCCGAGCTAAGATCGAGTAACAGCTTCTGCTGATACTCCTGCATACGTGCGTCCCTTTCTATGGCTGGAATTATGTCACAAAATTTGGACTTGTACCGGGGATCTAATAGTGTGGCAAACCAGTAGTCATCATCACTTCTAATTTTGACAATACGAGGGTCATGTTGGAGGTAGTGCAGCAAGAAGGCACTCATATGCCTTGCGCAGCCATGCGGATCAAGTCCACGCTGTGTTTGTGGCATAGAGGTGCTAACCGTTCTTTCTTCCTCTGACATCTCCCCCCAACCTCTTTCAACTGAAATTTGACCAAGGTCTCCCTCATCCGCTGAGTCTTCCATGTCCATGGACAGTTCGTGCTCCATTTCTTCATGTTCTCCTGCACCTTCCTCAACATTTCGCCTGCTACCATGCGCCCTTGTTGATCCCTGTCCCCCATGGTCCCATGCCTGCCGCGTTGGTAATGATGAACGTCTGGACCTTGGTGATGTTGTTGTGTCTTGCGCATATGAATCCTCCTGTAGTTCCTCCCCTTTCTGTTGTCCCACCCCCTGACTCCGAATAGTGTTTAGCGTGTGCTCCAGCATGTAAATGACTGGAATTGTCATGCTGATAATGGCATTGTCAGCGCTAAACATATTCGTCGCCATGTCGAAACTGTGCAGAAGGGTGCATAGGTCCTTGATCTGAGATCACTCCATCAGGGTGATATGCCCCACCTTTGCATCTCGTTGGCCCAGGCTATACGTCATGACGTATTGCACCAGGGCTCGGCGGTGCTGCCACAGTCGCTGTAACATGTGGAGAGTCGAATTCCAGCGTGTCGCCACATCGCATTTCAGGCGATGAACCGGCAGGCTGAAAGACTTCTGGAGCGATGCAAGTCGCTCAGCAGCGGTGGTTGAACGGCGGAAGTGAGCAGACAGTTTTCGTACCCTGTTCAGAAGGCCATCTAGGCGGGGATAGTGGGTTAAAAATTGCTGGACAAGGTTCAACACATGAGTCATACAAGGCACGTGTGTCACCTTGCACAGGTGAAGGGCCGCACCCAGGTTTGCAGCATTGTCGCACACGGCCTTACCAGGCTGCAGGTTGAGTGGAGACAACCATTTATTAAACTCAGTCTCCAGATATGCCCACAATTCATCTGCTGTGTGACTCCTATTTCCAAGACATGTCAAGCTAAAGACCGCCTGATGCCGTTGCGCTCTGCTACCAGCACAGTAATGAGGGGTGCGTGATTCCTTCTGCGCAGTGAGAACGCTGGTGGCCTGACCAGGCAGGCTTGGGGCGGAGGTGGAGGACCCAGATGAGGTGGAGGAGGCAGAAGCAGTGGCGGAACTTGGACAGACAGAGGATTGACACACAAGTCGTGGGGACGGCAAGACTTGTGCAGCAGACCCTTCACCATCTATCACTATAGTTACCCAGTGCCCAGTCAGCGACATGTAACGTCCCTGTCCATGCTTACTGGTCCAAGTATCAGTGGTGAAATGCACCCGTTCACACACAGAGTTTCTCAAGGAAGCGGTGATGTTGTGTGCGACATGCTGGTGTAGCGCGGGCACACCTTTCTTAGACAAGTAGTGGCGACAGGGCATCTGGTACTGGGGCACAGCGACAGACATAAGGTCTCTAAAATCCTGTGTGTCCACCAGGCGGAAAGGCAGCATTTCAGTAGCCAAGAGCTTACAGAGGGATAGAGTCAACCTCTTAGCTTTGTCATGGGCCGCAGGAAATGGCCTTTTATTTGTCCACATCTGAGGGACAGAGATCTGGCTGCTGTGTGTAGACGGTGTTGAGTAGGGTGTCCCTGGAAAAATGCAGGTTTGTGAGGAAAGTGCAGGCGTAGACATGATGTTGCCTTCATCCAACGTTGGTGCTATCGATGTCTGAGAGAGCTGTACACACGCACTTGTTTCCCCTTCCAAACCAACTGACGACCTACCAAGCAAACTGCCTGTTGCGGTTACAGTGGTGGTAGTTGTGCGTGGAAAACCATGTGTGACAGCTGTCCCCACAGTCCTAGAAGAAGAAGAGCGCGCGGATGCACTGGAAGGGGCAGGCGGTGGATGGTTCGCTCCGCTAGGCCTCATTGCAGCACGGTGAGCTTCCCACTGGGACATATGATATTTATTCATGTGACGATTCATGGAAGAAGTTGTCAAACTGCTGAGGTTTTGCCCTCTACTAACAGAATCATGACAAATTTTACAGATCACATAATTTGGGCGATCTTTTGCTATGTCAAAAAAGGACCAGGCTAGGCAAGGCTTAGAGGGCATGCGACCTGCTGATCCACCCCGACTAGTGCTCAGAGGCATAGTGGTGGCTGAGGATGCAGTTGTAGATGTGCTACCAGTACTCCGACACTGTCCAGGAAGGCGCAAGGTAACTTCATCGTCAGTTGCATCCTCCTCCACCGTCTCTGTTGACCTCCTCGAGGGCCTGACTGTGAGTTGACAGTAGGTGGGATCTAGAACTTCCTCATCAATTGTTGTGTTTGCACTCCCCTCACCCTCAGACCGAGCCTCTTCTTGCCCTGACCGAATATTTAAGTTGTCAACCCAATCTGGTATCTGCGTCTCATCGTCATCAGTATGTTCCTCATTGTCTATAACAACAGGTGTTACAGTTTGTGAATAAGGGTCAACATTATGCTCAGAAACTTGGTCATCACGGCCTGAATCTGAGTCACAAAGGTTCTGGGCATCACTGCAGACCATTTCCTGGTCTGTACTCACTGTAGCTTGGGAGCAGAGCTTTGATTCCCAGGCTATAGTGTGACTGAACAGCTCTGCAGACTCAGCCATCTCAGTTCCACCATACTGTGCAGGGCGGATGGAGACTTCAGAGCTGGGAGAAAGCAAGTGTGATTGGGATGACAACTCAGAGGACTGGTGTTTTTTGGATGCGGTAGTTGAGGTGGAGGAGAAAGCACTTGTTGGACCACTTGAGATCCATTCAAGCATTTTCTTTTTTTGGCCATCATCTACCTTTGTTCCAGTTGTTCGTGTCCGTAAAAAAGGGAGCACATCGGATTGTCCACGGTAAATAGTAGATATCTTACTTTTGCTGGAAGATGGTCTATCTTCAGCAGATGTTAATGGAGCTTTGCCACCTTCCCCACGGACAAACCCTTTGTTTCCTTTTCCAACACGCCTCTTCCCCTTTCCACCAGCATCTGACATTTTGCCACTCATTTTGATTGCGACAAGATTGTGCACTGAAAATGTGGTAGTAAAAATTGAGAGGTGGTGTAGATTGCAGCGGTGGTCTATCTTTATTAACAGCAGAATAAACAACAATAACTATCCCTGACAATGCAACAACGGCCCTTAAACTGGCAGCATAGTTTGCTAGTATAATGGCTTAGTAACAATGAGTTTGAGTGTGCAATGCAGAGGTGCTGCACATAGATCTGCACCAGTGGGACACTAATGGAAGTCCAACAGCCACTTTTAGGATGCCACTAAGTTTACTCAGTGTTTGCTAGTATAATGGCTTAGTAACAATGAGTTTGAGCGTGCAATGCAGAGGTGCTGCACATAGATCTGCACCAGTGGGACACTAATGGAAGTCCAACAGCCACTTTTAGGATGCCACTAAGTTTACTCAGTGTTTGCTAGTATAATGGGTTAGTAACAATGAGCTTGAGTGTTCAATGCAGAGGAGCTGCAAAAATCTTTGCACTAGTGGGACACTAATGGAAGTCCAACAGCCACTTTTAAGGTACCACTAAGTTTACTCAGTGTTTGCTAGTATAATGGCTTAGTAACAATGAGTTTGAGTGTGCAATGCAGAGGTGCTGCACATAGATTTGCACCAGTGGGACGCTAATGGAAGTCCAACAGCCACTTTTAGGATGCCACTAAGTTTACTCAGTGTTTGCTAGTATAATGGCTTTGTAACAATGAGCTTGAGTGTTCAATGCAGAGGTGCTGCAAATATCTTTGCACTAGTGGGACACTAATGGAAGTCCAACAGCCACTTTTAGGATGCCACAAAGTTTACTCAGTGTTTGCTAGTATAATGGCTTTGTAACAATGAGTTTGAGTGTGCAATGCAGAGGTGCTGCACATAAATCTGCACCAGTGGGACACTAATGGAAGTCCAACAGCCACTTTTAGGATGCCACTAAGTTTACTCAGTGTTTGCTAGTATAATGGTTTAGTAACAATGAGTTTGAGTGTGCAATGCAGAGGTGCTGCACATAGATCTGCACCAGTGGGACACTAATGGAAGTCCAACAGCTACTTTTAGGATGCCACTAAGTTTACTCAGTGTTTGCTAGTATAATGGCTTTGTAACAATGAGCTTGAGTGTTCAATGCAGAGGAGCTGCAAATATCTTTGCACTAGTGGGACACTAATGGAAGTCCAACAGCCACGTTTAGGATACCACTAAGTTTACTCAGTGTTTGCTAGTATAATGGCTTAGTAACAATGAGTTTGAGTGTGCAATGCAGAGGTGCTGCACATAGATATGCACCAGTGGGACACTAATGGAAGTCCAACAGCCACTTTTAGGATGCCACTAAGTTTACTCAGTGTTTGCTAGTATAATGGCTTTGTAACAATGAGCTTGAGTGTTCAATGCAGAGGTGCTGCAAATATCTTTGCACTAGTGGGACACTAATGGAAGTCCAACAGCCACTTTTAGGATGCCACTAAGTTTACTCAGTGTTTGCTAGTATAATGGCTTAGTAACAATGAGTTTGAGTGTGCAATGCAGAGGTGCTGTACATAGATCTGCACCAGTGGGACACTAATGGAAGTCCATCAGCCACTTTTAGGATGCCACTAAGTTTACTCAGTGTTTGCTAGTATAATGGCTTAGTAACAATGAGTTTGAGTGTGCAATGCAGAGGTGCTGCACATAGATGTGCCCCAGTGGGACACTAATGGGAGTCCAACAGCCACTTTTAGGATGCCACTAAGTTTACTCAGTGTTTGCTAGTATAATGGCTTAGTAACAATGAGTTTGAGTGTGCAATGCAGAGGTGCTGCACATAGATGTGCCCCAGTGGGACACTAATGGGAGTCCAACAGCCACTTTTAGGATGCCACTAAGTTTACTCAGTGTTTGCTAGTATAATGGCTTACTAACAATGAGTTTGAGTGTGCAATGCAGTGGTGCTGCAAATAGCTTTGCACCAGTGGAACACTAATGGAAGTTCAACAGCCACTTTTAGGATGCCACTAAGTTTACTCAGTGTTTGCTAGTATAATAACTTAGTAACAATGAGTTTGAGTGTGCAATGCAGAGGTGCTGCAAATATTTTTGCACTAGTGGGATAATAATGAAGTCCAACAGCCACTTTTAGGATGCCACTAAGTTTACTCAGTGTTTTCTAGTATAATGGCTTGCTTAGTAACAATGAGTTTGAGTGTGTAATGCAGAGGTGATGCACATAGATTTGCACAAGTGGGACACTAATGGAAGTCCAACAGCCACTTTTAGGATACCACTAAGTTTACTCAGTGTTTGCTAGTATAATGGCTTAGTAACAATGAGTTTGAGTGTGCAATGCAGAGGTGCTGCACAAAGATTTGCACCAGTGGGACACTAATGGAAGTCCAACAGCCACTTTTAGGATGCCACTAAGTTTACTCAGTGTTTGCTAGTATAATGGCTTAGTAACAATGAGTTTGAGTGTGCAATGCAGAGGTGATGCACATAGATTTGCACCAGTGGGACACTAATGGAAGTCCAACAGCCACTTTTAGGATGCCACTAAGTTTACTCAGTGTTTGCTAGCATAATGGCTTAGTAACAATGAGTTTAAGTGTGCAATGCAGAGGTGCTGCACATAGATTTGCCCAAGTGGGACAGTAATGGAAGTCCAACAGCCACTTTTAGGATGCCACTAAGTTTACTCAGTGTTTGCTAGTATAATAGCTTAGTAACAATGAGTTTGAGTGTGCAATGCAGAGGTGCTGCAAATATCTTTGCACTAGTGGGATAATAATGAAGTCCAACAGCCACTTTTAGGATGCCACTAAGTTTACTCAGTGTTTTCTAGTATAATGGCTTGCTTAGTAACAATGAGTTTGAGTGTGCAATGCAGTGGTGCTGCAAATAGCTTTGCACCAGTGGGACACTAATGGAAGTCCAACAGCCACTTTTAGGATGCCACTAAGTTTAATCAGTGTTTGCTAGTATAATGGCTTAGTAACAATGAGTTTGAGTGTGCAATGCAGAGGTGATGCACATAGATTTGCACAAGTGGGACACTAATGGAAGTCCAACAGCCACTTTTAGGATGCCACTAAGTTTACTCAGTGTTTGGTATTATAATGGCTTTGTAACAATGAGCTTGAGTGTGCAATGCAGAGGTGCTGCACATAGATTTGCCCAAGTGGGACAGTAATGGAAGTCCAACAGCCACTTTTAGGATGCCACTAAGTTTACTCAGTGTTTGCTAGTATAATAGCTTAGTAACAATGAGCTTGAGTGTTCAATGCAGAGGTGCTGCAAATATCTTTGCACTAGTGGGACACTAATGGAAGTCCAACAGCCAATTTTAGGATGCCACTAAGTTTACTCAGTGTTTGCTAGTATAATGGCTTAGTAACAATGAGTTTGAGTGTGCAATGCAGTGGTGCTGCAAATAGCTTTGCACCAGTGGAACACTAATGGAAGTCCAACAGCCACTTTTAGGATGCCACTAAGTTTACTCAGTGTTTGCTAGTATAATAGCTTAGTAACAATGAGTTTGAGTGTGCAATGCAGAGGTGCTGCAAATATCTTTGCACTAGTGGGATAATAATGAAGTCCAACAGCCACTTTTAGGATGCCACTAAGTTTACTCAGTGTTTTCTAGTATAATGGCTTGCTTAGTAACAATGAGTTTGAGTGTGCAAGGCAGTGGTGCTGCAAATAGCTTTGCACCAGTGGGACACTAATGGAAGTCCAACAGCCACTTTTAGGATGCCACTAAGTTTACTCAGTGTTTGGTATTATAATGGCTTTGTAACAATGAGCTTGAGTGTGCAATGCAGAGGTGCTGCAAATATTTTTGCACTAGTGGGACACTAATGGAAGTCCAACAGCCACTTTTAGGATGCCACTAAGTTTACTCAGTGTTTGCTAGTATAATGGCTTAGTAACAGGAGTGTGCAATGCAGAGGTGATGCACATAGATTTGCACCAGTGGGACACTAATGGAAGTCCAACAGCCACTTTTAGGATGCCACTAAGTTTACTCAGTGTTTGCTAGTATAATGGCTTAGTAACAATGAGTTTGAGTGTGCAATGCAGAGGTGCTGCACATAGATTTGCACAAGTGGGACACTAATGGAAGTCCAACAGCCACTTTTAGGATGCCACTAAGTTTACTCAGTGTTTGCTAGTATAATGGCTTAGTAACAATGAGTTTGAGTGTGCAATGCAGAGGTGATGTACATAGATTTGCACCAGTGGGACACTAATGGAAGTCCAACAGCCACTTTTAGGATACCACTAAGTTTACTCAGTGTTTGCTAGTATAATGGCTTAGTAACAATGAGTTTGAGTGTGCAATGCAGAGGTGCTGCACAAAGATTTGCACCAGTGGGACACTAATGGAAGTCCAACAGCCACTTTTAGGATGCCACTAAGTTTACTCAGTGTTTGCTAGTATAATGGCTTAGTAACAATGAGTTTGAGTGTGCAATGCAGAGGTGCTGCACATAGATTTGCACAAGTGGGACACTAATGGAAGTCCAACACCCACTTTTAGAATGCCACTAAGTTTACTCAGTGTTTGCTAGTATAATGGCTTAGTAACAATGAGTTTGAGTGTGCAATGCAGAGGTGATGCACATAGATTTGCACCAGTGGGACACTAATGGAAGTCCAACAGCCACTTTTAGGATGCCACTAAGTTTACTCAGTGTTTGCTAGCATAATGGCTTAGTAACAATGAGTTTAAGTGTGCAATGCAGAGGTGCTGCACATAGATTTGCCCAAGTGGGACAGTAATGGAAGTCCAACAGCCACTTTTAGGATGCCACTAAGTTTACTCAGTGTTTGCTAGTATAATAGCTTAGTAACAATGAGTTTGAGTGTGCAATGCAGAGGTGCTGCAAATATCTTTGCACTAGTGGGATAATAATGAAGTCCAACAGCCACTTTTAGGATGCCACTAAGTTTACTCAGTGTTTTCTAGTATAATGGCTTGCTTAGTAACAATGAGTTTGAGTGTGCAATGCAGTGGTGCTGCAAATAGCTTTGCACCAGTGGGACACTAATGGAAGTCCAACAGCCACTTTTAGGATGCCACTAAGTTTACTCAGTGTTTGCTAGTATAATAGCTTAGTAACAATGAGTTTGAGTGTGCAATGCAGAGGTGCTGCAAATATCTTTGCACTAGTGGGATAATAATGAAGTCCAACAGCCACTTTTAGGATGCCACTAAGTTTACTCAGTGTTTTCTAGTATAATGGCTTGCTTAGTAACAATGAGTTTGAGTGTGCAATGCAGTGGTGCTGCAAATAGCTTTGCACCAGTGGGACACTAATGGAAGTCCAACAGCCACTTTTAGGATGCCACTAAGTTTAATCAGTGTTTGCTAGTATAATGGCTTAGTAACAATGAGTTTGAGTGTGCAATGCAGAGGTGATGCACATATATTTGCACAAGTGGGACACTAATGGAAGTCCAACAGCCACTTTTAGGATGCCACTAAGTTTACTCAGTGTTTGGTATTATAATGGCTTTGTAACAATGAGCTTGAGTGTGCAATGCAGAGGTGCTGCACATAGATTTGCCCAAGTGGGACAGTAATGGAAGTCCAACAGCCACTTTTAGGATGCCACTAAGTTTACTCAGTGTTTGCTAGTATAATAGCTTAGTAACAATGAGTTTGAGTGTTCAATGCAGAGGTGCTGCAAATATCTTTGCACCAGTGGGACACTAATGGAAGTCCAACAGCCACTTTTAGGATGCCACTAAGTTTACTCAGTGTTTGCTAGTATAATAGCTTAGTAACAATGAGTTTGAGTGTGCAATGCAGAGGTGCTGCAAATATCTTTGCACTAGTGGGATAATAATGAAGTCCAACAGCCACTTTTAGGATGCCACTAAGTTTACTCAGTGTTTTCTAGTATAATGGCTTGCTTAGTAACAATGAGTTTGAGTGTGCAATGCAGTGGTGCTGCAAATAGCTTTGCACCAGTGGGACACTAATGGAAGTCCAACAGCCACTTTTAGGATGCCACTAAGTTTAATCAGTGTTTGCTAGTATAATGGCTTAGTAACAATGAGTTTGAGTGTGCAATGCAGAGGTGATGCACATAGATTTGCACAAGTGGGACACTAATGGAAGTCCAACAGCCACTTTTAGGATGCCACTAAGTTTACTCAGTGTTTGCTAGTATAATAGCTTAGTAACAATGAGTTTGAGTGTTCAATGCAGAGGTGCTGCAAATATCTTTGCACTAGTGGGACACTAATGGAAGTCCAACAGCCAATTTAGGATGCCACTAAGTTTACTCAGTGTTTGCTAGTATAATGGCTTAGTAACAATGAGTTTGAGTGTGCAATGCAGTGGTGCTGCAAATAGCTTTGCACCAGTGGAACACTAATGGAAGTCCAACAGCCACTTTTAGGATGCCACTAAGTTTACTCAGTGTTTGCTAGTATAATAGCTTAGTAACAATGAGTTTGAGTGTGCAATGCAGAGGTGCTGCAAATATCTTTGCACTAGTGGGATAATAATGAAGTCCAACAGCCACTTTTAGGATGCCACTAAGTTTACTCAGTGTTTTCTAGTATAATGGCTTGCTTAGTAACAATGAGTTTGAGTGTGCAATGCAGTGGTGCTGCAAATAGCTTTGCACCAGTGGGACACTAATGGAAGTCCAACAGCCACTTTTAGGATGCCACTAAGTTTACTCAGTGTTTGGTATTATAATGGCTTTGTAACAATGAGCTTGAGTGTGCAATGCAGAGGTGCTGCAAATATTTTTGCACTAGTGGGACACTAATGGAAGTCCAACAGCCACTTTTAGGATGCCACTAAGTTTACTCAGTGTTTGCTAGTATAATGGCTTAGTAACAGGAGTGTGCAATGCAGAGGTGATGCACATAGATTTGCACCAGTGGGACACTAATGGAAGTCCAACAGCCACTTTTAGGATGCCACTAAGTTTACTCAGTGTTTGCTAGTATAATGGCTTAGTAACAATGAGTTTCAGTGTGCAATGCAGAGGTGCTGCACATAGATTTGCACAAGTGGGACACTAATGGAAGTCCAAAAGCCACTTTTAGGATGCCACTAAGTTTACTCAGTGTTTGCTAGTATAATAGCTTAGTAACAATGAGTTTGAGTGTTCAATGCAGAGGTGCTGCAAATATCTTTGCACTAGTGGGACACTAATGGAAGTCCAACAGCCAATTTTAGGATGCCACTAAGTTTACTCAGTGTTTGCTAGTATAATGGCTTAGTAACAATGAGTTTGAGTGTGCAATGCAGTGGTGCTGCAAATAGCTTTGCACCAGTGGAACACTAATGGAAGTCCAACAGCCACTTTTAGGATGCCACTAAGTTTACTCAGTGTTTGCTAGTATAATAGCTTAGTAACAATGAGTTTGAGTGTGCAATGCAGAGGTGCTGCAAATATCTATGCACTAGTGGGATAATAATGAAGTCCAACAGCCACTTTTAGGATGCCACTAAGTTTACTCAGTGTTTTCTAGTATAATGGCATGCTTAGTAACAATGAGTTTGAGTGTGCAATGCAGTGGTGCTGCAAATAGCTTTGCACCAGTGGGACACTAATGGAAGTCCAACAGCCACTTTTAGGATGCCACTAAGTTTACTCAGTGTTTGGTATTATAATGGCTTTGTAACAATGAGCTTGAGTGTGCAATGCAGAGGTGCTGCAAATATTTTTGCACTAGTGGGACACTAATGGAAGTCCAACAGCCACTTTTAGGATGCCACTAAGTTTACTCAGTGTTTGCTAGTATAATGGCTTAGTAACAGGAGTGTGCAATGCAGAGGTGATGCACATAGATTTGCACCAGTGGGACACTAATGGAAGTCCAACAGCCACTTTTAGGATGCCACTAAGTTTACTCAGTGTTTGCTAGTATAATGGCTTAGTAACAATGAGTTTGAGTGTGCAATGCAGAGGTGCTGCACATAGATTTGCACAAGTGGGACACTAATGGAAGTCCAACAGCCACTTTTAGGATGCCACTAAGTTTACTCAGTGTTTGCTAGTATAATGGCTTAGTAACAATGAGTTTGAGTGTGCAATGCAGAGGTGATGTACATAGATTTGCACCAGTGGGACACTAATGGAAGTCCAACAGCCACTTTTAGGATACCACTAAGTTTACTCAGTGTTTGCTAGTATAATGGCTTAGTAACAATGAGTTTGAGTGTGCAATGCAGAGGTGCTGCACAAAGATTTGCACCAGTGGGACACTAATGGAAGTCCAACAGCCACTTTTAGGATGCCACTAAGTTTACTCAGTGTTTGCTAGTATAATGGCTTAGTAACAATGAGTTTGAGTGTGCAATGCAGAGGTGCTGCACATAGATTTGCACAAGTGGGACACTAATGGAAGTCCAACAGCCACTTTTAGAATGCCACTAAGTTTACTCAGTGTTTGCTAGTATAATGGCTTAGTAACAATGAGTTTGAGTGTGCAATGCAGAGGTGATGCACATAGATTTGCACCAGTGGGACACTAATGGAAGTCCAACAGCCACTTTTAGGATGCCACTAAGTTTACTCAGTGTTTGCTAGCATAATGGCTTAGTAACAATGAGTTTAAGTGTGCAATGCAGAGGTGCTGCACATAGATTTGCCCAAGTGGGACAGTAATGGAAGTCCAACAGCCACTTTTAGGATGCCACTAAGTTTACTCAGTGTTTGCTAGTATAATAGCTTAGTAACAATGAGTTTGAGTGTGCAATGCAGAGGTGCTGCAAATATCTTTGCACTAGTGGGATAATAATGAAGTCCAACAGCCACTTTTAGGATGCCACTAAGTTTACTCAGTGTTTTCTAGTATAATGGCTTGCTTAGTAACAATGAGTTTGAGTGTGCAATGCAGTGGTGCTGCAAATAGCTTTGCACCAGTGGGACACTAATGGAAGTCCAACAGCCACTTTTAGGATGCCACTAAGTTTACTCAGTGTTTGCTAGTATAATGGCTTTGTAACAATGAGCTTGAGTGTTCAATGCAGAGGAGCTGCAAATATCTTTGCACTAGTGGGACACTAATGGAAGTCCAACAGCCACTTTTAGGATGCCACTAAGTTTACTCAGTGTTTGCTAGTATAATGGCTTAGTAACAATGAGTTTGAGTGTGCAATGCAGAGGTGCTGCACATAGATGTGCCCCAGTGGGACACTAATGGGAGTCCAACAGCCACTTTTAGGATGCCACTAAGTTTACTCAGTGTTTTCTAGTATAATGGCTTGCTTAGTAACAATGAGTTTGAGTGTGCAATGCAGTGGTGCTGCAAATAGCTTTGCACCAGTGGGACACTAATGGAAGTCCAACAGCCACTTTTAGGATGCCACTAAGTTTAATCAGTGTTTGCTAGTATAATGGCTTAGTAACAATGAGTTTGAGTGTGCAATGCAGAGGTGATGCACATAGATTTGCACAAGTGGGACACTAATGGAAGTCCAACAGCCACTTTTAGGATGCCACTAAGTTTACTCAGTGTTTGGTATTATAATGGCTTTGTAACAATGAGCTTGAGTGTGCAATGCAGAGGTGCTGCACATAGATTTGCCCAAGTGGGACAGTAATGGAAGTCCAACAGCCACTTTTAGGATGCCACTAAGTTTACTCAGTGTTTGCTAGTATAATAGCTTAGTAACAATGAGTTTGAGTGTTCAATGCAGAGGTGCTGCAAATATCTTTGCACTAGTGGGACACTAATGGAAGTCCAACAGCCAATTTTAGGATGCCACTAAGTTTACTCAGTGTTTGCTAGTATAATGGCTTAGTAACAATGAGTTTGAGTGTGCAATGCAGTGGTGCTGCAAATAGCTTTGCACCAGTGGAACACTAATGGAAGTCCAACAGCCACTTTTAGGATGCCACTAAGTTTACTCAGTGTTTGCTAGTATAATAGCTTAGTAACAATGAGTTTGAGTGTGCAATGCAGAGGTGCTGCAAATATCTTTGCACTAGTGGGATAATAATGAAGTCCAACAGCCACTTTTAGGATGCCACTAAGTTTACTCAGTGTTTTCTAGTATAATGGCTTGCTTAGTAACAATGAGTTTGAGTGTGCAATGCAGTGGTGCTGCAAATAGCTTTGCACCAGTGGGACACTAATGGAAGTCCAACAGCCACTTTTAGGATGCCACTAAGTTTAATCAGTGTTTGCTAGTATAATGGCTTAGTAACAATGAGTTTGAGTGTGCAATGCAGAGGTGATGCACATAGATTTGCACAAGTGGGACACTAATGGAAGTCCAACAGCCACTTTTAGGATGCCACTAAGTTTACTCAGTGTTTGGTATTATAATGGCTTTGTAACAATGAGCTTGAGTGTGCAATGCAGAGGTGCTGCAAATATTTTTGCACTAGTGGGACACTAATGGAAGTCCAACAGCCACTTTTAGGATGCCACTAAGTTTACTCAGTGTTTGCTGGTATAATGGCTTAGTAACAGGAGTGTGCAATGCCGAGGTGATGCACATAGATTTGCACAAGTGGGACACTAATGGAAGTCCAACAGCCACTTTTAGGATGCCACTAAGTTTACTCAGTGTTTGCTAGTATAATGGCTTAGTAACAATGAGTTTGAGTGTGCAATGCAGAGGTGCTGCACATAGATTTGCACAAGTGGGACACTAATGGAAGTCCAACAGCCACTTTTAGGATGCCACTAAGTTTACTCAGTGTTTGCTAGTATAATGGCTTAGTAACAATGAGTTTGAGTGTGCAATGCAGAGGTGATGCACATAGATTTGCACCAGTGGGACACTAATGGAAGTCCAACAGCCACTTTTAGGATACCACTAAGTTTCCTCAGTGTTTGCTAGTATAATGGCTTAGTAACAATGAGTTTGAGTGTGCAATGCAGAGGTGCTGCACAAAGATTTGCACCAGTGGGACACTAATGGAAGTCCAACAGCCACTTTTAGGATGCCACTAAGTTTACTCAGTGTTTGCTAGTATAATGGCTTAGTAACAATGAGTTTGAGTGTGCAATGCAGAGATGCTGCACATAGATTTGCACAAGTGGGACACTAATGGAAGTCCAACAGCCACTTTTAGAATGCCACTAAGTTTACTCAGTGTTTGCTAGTATAATGGCTTAGTAACAATGAGTTTGAGTGTGCAATGCAGAGGTGATGCACATAGATTTGCACCAGTGGGACACTAATGGAAGTCCAACAGCCACTTTTAGGATGCCACTAAGTTTACTCAGTGTTTGCTAGCATAATGGCTTAGTAACAATGAGTTTAAGTGTGCAATGCAGAGGTGCTGCACATAGATTTGCCCAAGTGGGACAGTAATGGAAGTCCAACAGCCACTTTTAGGATGCCACTAAGTTTACTCAGTGTTTGCTAGTATAATAGCTTAGTAACAATGAGTTTGAGTGTGCAATGCAGAGGTGCTGCAAATATCTTTGCACTAGTGGGATAATAATGAAGTCCAACAGCCACTTTTAGGATGCCACTAAGTTTACTCAGTGTTTTCTAGTATAATGGCTTGCTTAGTAACAATGAGTTTGAGTGTGCAATGCAGTGGTGCTG
The DNA here is from genome assembly GCF_048569485.1 of Anomaloglossus baeobatrachus. NCBI lineage: Eukaryota > Metazoa > Chordata > Amphibia > Anura > Aromobatidae > Anomaloglossus > Anomaloglossus baeobatrachus. The sequence continues at coordinate 128,225,520 of NC_134360.1, forward strand.
CAAATAGCTTTGCACCAGTGGGACACTAATGGAAGTCCAACAGCCACTTTTAGGATGCCACTAAGTTTACTCAGTGTTTGCTAGTATAATGGCTTTGTAACAATGAGCTTGAGTGTTCAATGCAGAGGAGCTGCAAATATCTTTGCACTAGTGGGACAATAATGGAAGTCCAACAGCCACTTTTAGGATGCCACTAAGTTTACTCAGTGTTTGCTAGTATAATGGCTTAGTAACAATGAGTTTGAGTGTGCAATGCAGAGGTGCTGCACATAGATGTGCCCCAGTGGGACACTAATGGGAGTCCAACAGCCACTTTTAGGATGCCACTAAGTTTACTCAGTGTTTGCTAGTATAATGGCTTTGTAACAATGAGCTTGAGTGTTCAATGCAGAGGAGATGCAAATATCTTTGCACTAGTGGGACACTAATGGAAGTCCAACAGCCACTTTTAGGATACCACTAAGTTTACTCAGTGTTTGCTAGTATAATGGCTTAGTAACAATGAGTTTGAGTGTGCAATGCAGAGGTGCTGCACAAAGATTTGCACCAGTGGGACACTAATGGAAGTCCAACAGCCACTTTTAGGATGCCACTAAGTTTACTCAGTGTTTGCTAGTATAATGGCTTTGTAACAATGAGCTTGAGTGTTCAATGCAGAGGTGCTGCAAATATCTTTGCACTAGTGGGACACTAATGGAAGTCCAACAGCCACTTTTAGGATGCCACTAAGTTTACTCAGTGATGGGTAGTATAATGGCTTAGTAACAATGAGTTTGAGTGTGCAATGCAGTGGTGCTGCAAATAGCTTTGCACCAGTGGAACACTAATGGAAGTCCAACAGCCACTTTTAGGATGCCACTAAGTTTACTCAGTGTTTGCTAGTATAATAACTTAGTAACAATGAGTTTGAGTGTGCAATGCAGAGGTGCTGCAAATATCTTTGCACTAGTGGGATAATAATGAAGTCCAACAGCCACTTTTAGGATGCCACTAAGTTTACTCAGTGTTTTTTAGTATAATGGCTTGCTTAGTAACAATGAGTTTGAGTGTGCAATGCAGTGGTGCTGCAAATAGCTTTGCACCAGTGGGACACTAATGGAAGTCCAACAGCCACTTTTAGGATGCCACTAAGTTTAATCAGTGTTTGCTAGTATAATGGCTTAGTAACAATGAGTTTGAGTGTGCAATGCAGAGGTGATGCACATAGATTTGCACAAGTGGGACACTAATGGAAGTCCAATAGCCACTTTTAGGATGCCACTAAGTTTACTCAGTGTTTGGTATTATAATGGCTTTGTAACAATGAGCTTGAGTGTGCAATGCAGAGGTGCTGCAAATATTTTTGAACTAGTGGGACACTAATGGAAGTCCAACAGCCACTTTTAGGATGCCACTAAGTTTACACAGTGTTTGCTAGTATAATAGCTTAGTAACAAGTAGTTTAGTGTGCAATCCAGAGGTGCTGCACATAGATTTGCACCAGTGGGACAGTAATGGAAGTCCAACAGCCACTTTTAGGATGCCACTAAGTTTACTCAGTGTTTGCTAGTATAATGGCTTAGTAACAATGAGTTTGAGTGTGCAATGCAGAGGTGCTGCAAATATCTTTGCACTAGTGGGATACTAATGAAGTCCAACAGCCACTTTTAGGATGCCACTAAGTTTACTTAGTGTATGCTAGTATAATAGCTTAGTAACAATGAGTTTGAGTGTGCAATGCAGAGGTGCTGCAAATATGTTTGCACTAGTGGGATACTAATGAAGTCCAACAGCCACTTTTAGGATGCCACTAAGTTTACTCAGTGTTTGCTAGTATAATGGCTTAGTAACAATGAGTTTGAGTGTGCAATGCAGAGGTGATGCACATAGATTTGCACCAGTGGGACACTAATGGAAGTCCAACAGCCACTTTTAGGATGCCACTAAGTTTACTCAGTGTTTGCTAGTATAATGGCTTAGTAACAATGAGTTTGAGTGTGCAATGCAGAGGTGCTGCACATAGATTTGCACAAGTGGGACACTAATGGAAGTCCAACAGCCACTTTTAGCATGCCACTAAGTTTACTCAGTGTTTTCTAGTATAATGACTTAGTAACAATGAGTTTGAGTGTGCAATGCAGAGGTGCTGCACAAAGATTTGCACAAGTGGGACACTAATGGAAGTCCAACAGCCACTTTTAGGATACCACTAAGTTTACTCAGTGTTTGCTAGTATAATGGCTTAGTAACAATGAGTTTGAGTGTGCAATGCAGAGATGCTGCACATAGATTTGCACAAGTGGGACACTAATGGAAGTCCAACAGCCACTTTTAGAATGCCACTAAGTTTACTCAGTGTTTGCTAGTATAATGGCTTAGTAACAATGAGTTTGAGTGTGCAATGCAGAGGTGATGCACATAGATTTGCACCAGTGGGACACTAATGGAAGTCCAACAGCCACTTTTAGGATGCCACTAAGTTTACTCAGTGTTTGCTAGCATAATGGCTTAGTAACAATGAGTTTAAGTGTGCAATGCAGAGGTGCTGCACATAGATTTGCCCAAGTGGGACAGTAATGGAAGTCCAACAGCCACTTTTAGGATGCCACTAAGTTTACTCAGTGTTTGCTAGTATAATAGCTTAGTAACAATGAGTTTGAGTGTGCAATGCAGAGGTGCTGCAAATATCTTTGCACTAGTGGGATAATAATGAAGTCCAACAGCCACTTTTAGGATGCCACTAAGTTTACTCAGTGTTTTCTAGTATAATGGCTTGCTTAGTAACAATGAGTTTGAGTGTGCAATGCAGTGGTGCTGCAAATAGCTTTGCACCAGTGGGACACTAATGGAAGTCCAACAGCCACTTTTAGGATGCCACTAAGTTTACTCAGTGTTTGCTAGTATAATGGCTTTGTAACAATGAGCTTGAGTGTTCAATGCAGAGGAGCTGCAAATATCTTTGCACTAGTGGGACACTAATGGAAGTCCAACAGCCACTTTTAGGATGCCACTAAGTTTACTCAGTGTTTGCTAGTATAATGGCTTAGTAACAATGAGTTTGAGTGTGCAATGCAGAGGTGCTGCACATAGATGTGCCCCAGTGGGACACTAATGGGAGTCCAACAGCCACTTTTAGGATGCCACTAAGTTTACTCAGTGTTTGCTAGTATAATGGCTTTGTAACAATGAGCTTGAGTGTTCAATGCAGAGGAGATGCAAATATCTTTGCACTAGTGGGACACTAATGGAAGTCCAACAGCCACTTTTAGGATACCACTAAGTTTACTCAGTGTTTGCTAGTATAATGGCTTAGTAACAATGAGTTTGAGTGTGCAATGCAGAGGTGCTGCACAAAGATTTGCACCAGTGGGACACTAATGGAAGTCCAACAGCCACTTTTAGGATGCCACTAAGTTTACTCAGTGTTTGCTAGTATAATGGCTTTGTAACAATGAGCTTGAGTGTTCAATGCAGAGGTGCTGCAAATATCTTTGCACTAGTGGGACACTAATGGAAGTCCAACAGCCACTTTTAGGATGCCACTAAGTTTACTCAGTGATGGGTAGTATAATGGCTTAGTAACAATGAGTTTGAGTGTGCAATGCAGTGGTGCTGCAAATAGCTTTGCACCAGTGGAACACTAATGGAAGTCCAACAGCCACTTTTAGGATGCCACTAAGTTTACTCAGTGTTTGCTAGTATAATAACTTAGTAACAATGAGTTTGAGTGTGCAATGCAGAGGTGCTGCAAATATCTTTGCACTAGTGGGATAATAATGAAGTCCAACAGCCACTTTTAGGATGCCACTAAGTTTACTCAGTGTTTTTTAGTATAATGGCTTGCTTAGTAACAATGAGTTTGAGTGTGCAATGCAGTGGTGCTGCAAATAGCTTTGCACCAGTGGGACACTAATGGAAGTCCAACAGCCACTTTTAGGATGCCACTAAGTTTAATCAGTGTTTGCTAGTATAATGGCTTAGTAACAATGAGTTTGAGTGTGCAATGCAGAGGTGATGCACATAGATTTGCACAAGTGGGACACTAATGGAAGTCCAATAGCCACTTTTAGGATGCCACTAAGTTTACTCAGTGTTTGGTATTATAATGGCTTTGTAACAATGAGCTTGAGTGTGCAATGCAGAGGTGCTGCAAATATTTTTGAACTAGTGGGACACTAATGGAAGTCCAACAGCCACTTTTAGGATGCCACTAAGTTTACACAGTGTTTGCTAGTATAATAGCTTAGTAACAAGTAGTTTAGTGTGCAATCCAGAGGTGCTGCACATAGATTTGCACCAGTGGGACAGTAATGGAAGTCCAACAGCCACTTTTAGGATGCCACTAAGTTTACTCAGTGTTTGCTAGTATAATGGCTTAGTAACAATGAGTTTGAGTGTGCAATGCAGAGGTGCTGCAAATATCTTTGCACTAGTGGGATACTAATGAAGTCCAACAGCCACTTTTAGGATGCCACTAAGTTTACTTAGTGTATGCTAGTATAATAGCTTAGTAACAATGAGTTTGAGTGTGCAATGCAGAGGTGCTGCAAATATGTTTGCACTAGTGGGATACTAATGAAGTCCAACAGCCACTTTTAGGATGCCACTAAGTTTACTCAGTGTTTGCTAGTATAATGGCTTAGTAACAATGAGTTTGAGTGTGCAATGCAGAGGTGATGCACATAGATTTGCACCAGTGGGACACTAATGGAAGTCCAACAGCCACTTTTAGGATGCCACTAAGTTTACTCAGTGTTTGCTAGTATAATGGCTTAGTAACAATGAGTTTGAGTGTGCAATGCAGAGGTGCTGCACATAGATTTGCACAAGTGGGACACTAATGGAAGTCCAACAGCCACTTTTAGCATGCCACTAAGTTTACTCAGTGTTTTCTAGTATAATGACTTAGTAACAATGAGTTTGAGTGTGCAATGCAGAGGTGCTGCACAAAGATTTGCACAAGTGGGACACTAATGGAAGTCCAACAGCCACTTTTAGGATACCACTAAGTTTACTCAGTGTTTGCTAGTATAATGGCTTAGTAACAATGAGTTTGAGTGTGCAATGCAGAGGTGCTGCACAAAGATTTGCACCAGTGGGACACTAATGGAAGTCCAACAGCCACTTTTAGGATGCCACTAAGTTTACACAGTGTTTGCTAGTATAATAGCTTAGTAGCAATGAGTTTGAGTGTGCAATGCAGAGGTGCTGCACATAGATTTGCACCAGTGGGACAGTAATGGAAGTCCAACAGCCACTTTTAGGATGCCACTAAGTTTACTCAGTGTTTGCTAGAATAATGGCTTAGTAACAATGAGTTTGAGTGTGCAATGCAGAGGTGCTGCAAATATCTTTGCACTAGTGGGATACTAATGAAGTCCAACAGCCACTTTTAGGATGCCACTAAGTTTACTTAGTGTTTGCTAGTATAATAGCTTAGTAACAATGAGTTTGAGTGTGCAATGCAGAGGTGCTGCAAATATGTTTGCACTAGTGGGATACTAATGAAGTCCAACAGCCACTTTTAGGATGCCACTAAGTTTACTCAGTGTTTACTAGTATAATGGCTTAGTAACAATGAGTTTGAGTGTGCAATGCAGAGGTGATGCACATAGATTTGCACCAGTGGGACACTAATGGAAGTCCAACAGCCACTTTTAGGATGCCACTAAGTTTACTCAGTGTTTGCTAGTATAATGGCTTAGTAACAATGAGTTTGAGTGTGCAATGCAGAGGTGATGCACATAGATTTGCACCAGTGGGACACTAATGGAAGTCCAACAGCCACTTTTAGGATACCACTAAGTTTACTCAGTGTTTGCTAGTATAATGGCTTAGCAACAATGAGTTTGAGTGTGCAATGCAGAGGTGCTGCGCAAAGATTTGCACCAGTGGGACACTAATGGAAGTCCAACAGCCACTTTTAGGATTCCACTAAGTTTACTCAGTGTTTGCTAGTATAATGGCTTTGTAACAATGAGCTTGAGTGTTCAATGCAGAGGTGCTGCAAATATCTTTGCACTAGTGGGACACTAATGGAAGTCCAACAGCCACTTTTAGGATGCCACTAAGTTTACTCAGTGTTTGCTAGCATAATGGCTTAGTAACAATGAGTTTAAGTGTGCAATGCAGAGGTGCTGCAAATATCTTTGCACTAGTGGGATAATAATGAAGTCCAACAGCCACTTTTAGGATGCCACTAAGTTTACTCAGTGTTTTCTAGTATAATGTGTTACATCTCGTGGCTCTCCTCTTGCAAGGAATGAGGTGGTCCCCCATTCCTTGTCTGCCGCAAGCCCTCCTACTCAGCAGCGCCAAAGGCCTGGGAGACTGCAGGAGTTTCCTCCTCCTAGATGCAGCAGAAGGGTGACACCTAGTGGTTTACTCCTTGAAAGGAATAGAGTGGTCTCCCATCCCTTGCCTGCCACGTGTCCTCCTGCTCAGCATCGCAGAGGGTCGGAGTGGTTGCACAGTGTGCAAAGGATAGATGCTCAGGGAAGCAGCAAGACTTCCCTTAGCTCTGTAAATTGTGAAACCGAAGATCCCGCCTTTATGACCCAGAGGCAGGAGGTTGAGCATGTGCCCCACGTGACGTCTTCTGATTCGCTCACTGGTATCACACGGCCAGATAACGAGGCTGGTGATGTGCTGAATCTTGACTGGCCGGGCCAGGACGTCACAGATCATGATTGGGTCACATCCGTCTCGCGCCCGCCCTTGGCTGGAGCTACATCTCCTTAAAAACCCCTCCTGCCATCATGGCGGCGCGCGACCGTCCTTCTATGTTTGGATGTCTGGCAGCGTGCTGCCACGCCACTGTACAGACATTGTATTTTGCAGGTCTCGCCCCTGCCTTGCTGCTCCGGCAGTATTCCGTTTAACAGGCTGTGTTCCTGTCCCAGGTGAGCTCCTTGAATCTCTGTCGGACTCACCTGGTTTCTGAAGCACACGTGCGTGGGCACCTCTGTGCTACCCTTGTGCCATATTCCTGTGACTCCCGCTGGCACACGTGCGTAGGCACCTCTGTGCGTCCCCGTGCAACAGGTACACCAAGCCGTGAGATCTGTGCCATACAACCCTCACGGGTTAGGGTAGATCGGTGTACATAGATCGTCTGTGACATTCCAGACGATCGCTAGCAGCAACCCGCTCACTCTTCACCCACCATAGCGGCGGTCCCTTACACCGCACAGTGGACCTTGACCGGCGGAAGCAGTCCATTTCCCATCTTGGCACGCTTCCCCGGGTCCCCCTCGTAACATTACGGTCGCGCCAAAGGTCTGGCTATGGCAGAAGAGCAGCAGCAGTTGCTGCGTTATGTGCAGTAGTTGGAGTCACGATTGGCAGCTGTGGAGCGGTCTTCCCCCAATAAGGCTGCTCTAGCGACAATTGCCACCCAAGCGGCTACTCAGGCTGTGGAATTGAGAGGAAAGTCGCCTCGCCTTGCGCTCCCAGAGCGCTTCAACGGGGACAGCTCCGAGTGCCGTGGTTTCATAAACCAGGTTACCACCTACTTGGAGATGTCCGCCACTCTTTATGCTACTGAGAAGGCGAAAGTAGCATTCGTCCAGTCCCTGCTCACAGGGAGAGCGCTAAAATGGTCCATGCCGTTGTGGGAGCGCGGAGATCGGGTGGTGAATCACCTTCCAGTTTATCTTGAAAGCATGAGAAAGGTGTTCCTCGGGCCTCAAGTCATCCACGACTCCGCGCTGCGACTCCTACGCCTTCGGCAAAAGTCCACTTCAGTCGGGGACTTTGCGGTGCAGTTCAGGACACTCGCCGCAGAGCTGGACTGGCCAGATAAAGTCCTTGTGCCTGTGTTCTGGGAGGGTCTGGCAGGGTTCGTCAAAGACGCGCTGGCCACGCGTGATGTGCCGACCACCTTAGAGGCCTTGATACGGCTTGCTTCTCGCATAGACATCCGCCACACGGAGCGGAGGCTCGAGGTCTCTTCGGCACCCACGTCTACCTGGCCTACAGAGCCTCTGACTCTCCTTCCCCACCAGACCAGTCTCCCAGCCAGTTCTGTTGATGACTCTGTGGAGCCCATGGAAGTCTCCAAGGTGGTCTCCTCTACCACAGGCTCTCGGCCGCCGGTCGTTTGCTTTGCCTGTGGGCAGAGGGGACATGTAGCTACCCGATGTTCAAAACCATCGGAAAAGAGACAAAGTCTGGTTTCCATCAGAGGAGGAACCCTAGACGCTGCCTCTCCTTCTAAATTAACCCTCAGCGCCCAGTTGCAGTTCGGCACCACTGTCTTCCCTGCCTTGGCTTGCTTAGACACTGGCGCTGACGGCAATTTCATTTCAGCCTCCCTGGCAACTAGGTACTCTGTTCCCCTGGTCCTGTTGCCTAAACCAATCAGTGTCCAGGTAGCCAACGGGTCCCTACTTGTCAAACCCATTACCCAGATCACCGTCCCTCTCAGGATGGATGTACCACCAGGCCATCATGAGCAGGTGTCCTTTCTGGTGCTTCCAGAAGGGACGGATGAGATCCTACTAGGACTCCCCTGGTTGAAACGGCATGCTCCGATACTCAACTGGACAACAGGGGAGATTTCGTCCTGGGCAGGGTCATGTAAAGAACACCTCGGGACCACCGGGTCACCCACTCCCCTAGACCTGGTGCCACCTGGCCAGACCCTCGTTCCCCCTAGGTTACGGAACGATGTACTTTCCTGGGACCATACCTCCAAGGTCGTGGGCCTCTTCAGGTCCAAAAGGACCAGAGTTCTAGAGGCCAGGCAGGATTGGTGGCCGACGGCCGACTCCCCGTCCGACAACCCTGAAGTAGCGAGGTTGGTTAAAACAAAAATCGTTCAGGGCAAGAGGTACTTCCTTGTGGAGTGGGTCGGTCGTGGACCGAAGCATAGGACCTGGGAATTGGAGGATCATGTACACGCTCCGGGTTTGGTAGCAGCCTTTGAGCACAGGCGGCGGGAGTGCCCTAGACGGGGGGGGGTAATGTTACATCTCATGGCTCTCCTCTTGCAAGGAATGAGGTGGTCCCCCATTCCTTGTCTGCCGCAAGCCCTCCTACTCAGCAGCGCCAAAGGCCTGGGAGACTGCAGGAGTTTCCTCCTCCTAGATGCAGCAGAAGGGTGACACCTAGTGGTTTACTCCTTGAAAGGAATGGAGTGGTCTCCCATCCCTTGCCTGCCACGTGTCCTCCTGCTCAGCATCGCAGAGGGTCGGAGTGGTTGCACAGTGTGCAAAGGATAGATGCTCAGGGAAGCAGCAAGACTTCCCTTAGCTCTGCAAATTGTGAAACCGAAGATCCCGCCTTTATGACCCAGAGGCAGGAGGTTGAGCATGTGCCCCACGTGACGTCTTCTGATTCGCTCACTGGTATCACACGGCCAGATAACGAGGCTGGTGATGTGCTGAATCTTGACTGGCCGGGCCAGGACGTCACAGATCATGATTGGGTCACATCCGTCTCGCGCCCGCCCTTGGCTGGAGCTACATCTCCTTAAAAACCCCTCCTGCCATCATGGCGGCGCGCGACCGTCCTTCTATGTTTGGATGTCTGGCAGCGTGCTGCCACGCCACTGTACAGACATTGTATTTTGCAGGTCTCGCCCCTGCCTTGCTGCTCCGGCAGTATTCCGTTTAACAGGCTGTGTTCCTGTCCCAGGTGAGCTCCTTGAATCTCTGTCGGACTCACCTGGTTTCTGAAGCACACGTGCGTGGGCACCTCTGTGCTACCCTCGTGCCATATTCCTGTGACTCCCGCTGGCACACGTGCGTAGGCACCTCTGTGCGTCCCCGTGCAACAGGTACACCAAGCCGTGAGATCTGTGCCATACAACCCTCACGGGTTAGGGCAGATCGGTGTACATAGATCGTCTGTGACATTCCAGACGATCGCTAGCAGCAACCCGCTCACTCTTCACCCACCATAGCGGCGGTCCCTTACACCGCACAGTGGACCTTGACCAGCGGAAGCAGTCCATTTCCCATCTTGGCACGCTTCCCCGGATCCCCCTCGTAACAATAATGGCTTAGTAACACTGAGTTTGAGTGTGCAATGCAGTGGTGCTGCAAATAGCTTTGCACCAGTGGGACACTAATGGAAGTCCAACAGCCACTTTTAGGATGCCACTAAGTTTACTCAGTGTTTGCTAGCATAATGGCTTAGTAACAATGAGTTTGAGTGTGCAATGCAGAGGTGCTGCACATAGATTTGCCCCAGTGGGACACTAATGGAAGTCCAACAGCCACTTTTAGGATGCCAATAAGTTTACTCAGTGTTTGCTAGTATAATAGCTTAGTAACAATGAGTTTGAGTGTGCAATGCAGAGGTGCTGCAAATATCTTTGCACTAGTGGGATAATAATGAAGTCCAACATCCACTTTTAGGATGCCACTAAGTTTACTCAGTGTTTTCTAGTATAATGGCTTAGTAACAATGAGTTTGAGTGTGCAATGCAGAGGTGATGCACATAGATTTGCACAAGTAGGACACTAATGGAAGTCCAACAGCCACTTTTAGGATGCCACTAAGTTTACTCAGTGTTTGGTATTATAATGGCTTTGTAACAATGAGCTTGAGTGTGCAATGCAGAGGTGCTGCAAATATCTTTGCACTAGTGGGACACTAATGGAAGTCCAACAGCCACTTTTAGGATGCCACTAAGTTTACTCAGTGTTTGCTAGTATAATGGCTTAGTAACAATGAGTTTGAGTGTGCAATGCAGAGGTGCTGTACATAGATTTGCACCAGTGGGACAGTAATGGAAGTCCAACAGCCACTTTTAGGATGCCACTAAGTTTACTCAGTGTTTGCTAGTATAATGGCTTAGTAACAATGAGTTTGAGTGTGCAATGCAGAGGTGCTGCAAATATCTTTGCACTAGTGGGATAATAATGAAGTCCAACAGCCACTTTTAGGATGCCACTAAGTTTACTCAGTGTTTGGTATTATAATGGCTTTGTAACAATGAGCTTGAGTGTGCAATGCAGAGGTGCTGCAAATATCTTTGCACTAGTGGGACACTAATGGAAGTCCAACAGCCACTTTTAGGATGCCACTAAGTTTACTCAGTGTTTGCTAGTATAATGGCTTAGTAACAATGAGTTTGAGTGTGCAATGCAGAGGTGCTGCACATAGATTTGCACAAGTGGGACACTAATGGAAGTCCAACAGCCACTTTTAGGATGCCACTAAGTTTACTCAGTGTTTGCTAGTATAATGGCTTAGTAACAATGAGTTTGAGTGTGCAATGCAGAGGTGCTGCACATAGATTTGCACCAGTGGGACACTAATGGAAGTCCAACAGCCACTTTTAGCATGCCACTAAGTTTACTCAGTGTTTGCTAGTATAATGGCTTAGTAACAATGAGTTTGAGTGTGCAATGCAGAGGTGCTGCAAATATTTTTGCACTAGTGGGACAGTAATGGAAGTCCAACAGCCACTTTTAGGATGCCACTAAGTTTACTCAGTGTTTGCTAGAATAATGGCTTAGTAACAATGAGTTTGAGTGTGCAATGCAGAGGTGCTGCAAATATCTTTGCACTAGTGGGATACTAATGAAGTCCAACAGCCACTTTTAGGATGCCACTAAGTTTACTTAGTGTATGCTAGTATAATAGCTTAGTAACAATGAGTTTTAGTGTGCAATGCAGAGGTGCTGCAAATATGTTTGCACTAGTGGGATACTAATGAAGTCCAACAGCCACTTTTAGGATGCCACTAAGTTTACTCAGTGTTTGCTAGTATAATGGCTTAGTAACAATGAGTTTGAGTGTGCAATGCAGAGGTGCTGCACATAGATTTGCACAAGTGGGACACTAATGGAAGTCCAACAGCCACTTTTAGGATGCCACTAAGTTTACTCAGTGTTTGCTAGTATAATGGCTTAGTAACAATGAGTTTGAGTGTGCAATGCAGAGGTGATGCACATAGATTTGCACCAGTGGGACACTAATGGAAGTCCAACAGCCACTTTTAGGATACCACTAAGTTTACTCAGTGTTTGCTAGTATAATGGCTTAGGAACAATGAGTTTGAGTGTGCAATGCAGAGGTGCTGCACAAAGATTTGCACCAGTGGGACACTAATGGAAGTCCAACAGCCACTTTTAGGATGCCACTAAGTTTACTCAGTGTTTGCTAGTATAATGGCTTTGTAACAATGAGCTTGAGTGTTCAATGCAGAGGTGCTGCAAATATCTTTGCACTAGTGGGACACTAATGGAAGTCCAACAGCCACTTTTAGGATGCCACTAAGTTTACTCAGTGTTTGATAGCATAATGGCTTAGTAACAATGAGTTTGAGTGTGCAATGCAGAGGTGCTGCAAATATCTTTGCACTAGTGGGATACTAATGAAGTCCAACAGCCACTTTTAGGATGCCACTAAGTTTACACAGTGTTTGCTAGTATAAAGGCTTAGTAACAATGAGTTTGAGTGTGCAATGCAGAGGTGCTGCACATAGATTTGCACCAGTGGGACACTAATGGAAGTCCAACAGACACTTTTAGGATGCCACTAAGTTTACTCAGTGTTTGGTATTATAATGGCTTTGTAACAATGAGCTTCAGTGTGCAATGCAGAGGTGCTGCACATAGATGTGCTCCAGTGGGACACTAATGGAAGTCCAACAGCCACTTTTAGGATGCCACTAAGTTTACACAGTGTTTGCTAGTATAATAGCTTAGTAACAATGAGTTTGAGTGTGCAATGCAGAGGTGCTGCACATAGATTTGCACCAGTGGGACAGTAATGGAAGTCCAACAGCCACTTTTAGGATGCCACTAAGTTTACTCAGTGTTTGCTAGTATAATGGCTTAGTAACAATGAGTTTGAGTGTGCAATGCAGAGGTGATGCACATAGATTTGCACCAGTGGGACACTAATGGAAGTCCAACAGCCACTTTTAGGATGCCACTAAGTTTACTCAGTGTTTGCTAGTATAATGGCTTAGTAACAATGAGTTTGAGTGTGCAATGCAGAGGTGCTGCACATAGATTTGCACAAGTGGGACACTAATGGAAGTCCAACAGCCACTTTTAGGATGCCACTAAGTTTACTCAGTGTTTTCTAGTATAATAGTTTAGTAACAATGAGTTTGAGTGTGCAATGCAGAGGTGCTGCAAATATCTTTGCACTAGTGGGATAATAATGAAGTCCAACAGCCACTTTTAGGATGCCACTAAGTTTACTCAGTGTTTTCTAGTATAATGGCTTAGTAACAATGAGTTTGAGTGTGCAATGCAGAGGTGATGCACATAGATTTGCACCAGTGGGACACTAATGGAAGTCCAACAGACACTTTTAGGATGCCACTAAGTTTACTCAGTGTTTGGTATTATAATGGCTTTGTAACAATGAGCTTCAGTGTTAAATGCAGAGGTGCTGCAAATATCTTTGCACTAGTGGGACACTAATGGAAGTCCAACAGCCAATTTTAGGATGCCACTAAGTTTACTCAGTGTTTGCTAGTATAATGGCTTGCTTACTAACAATGAGTTTGAGTGTGCAATGCAGTGGTGCTGCAAATAGCTTTGCACCAGTGGGACACTAATGGAAGTCCAACAGCCACTTTTAGGATGCCACTAAGTTTAATCAGTGTTTGCTAGTATAATGGCTTAGTAACAATGAGTTTGAGTGTGCAATGCAGAGGTGATGCACATAGATTTGCACAAGTGGGACACTAATGGAAGTCCAACAGCCACTTTTAGGATGCCACTAAGTTTACTCAGTGTTTGGTATTATAATGGCTTTGTAACAATGAGCTTGAGTGTGCAATGCAGAGGTGCTGCAAATATTTTTGCACTAGTGGGACACTAATGGAAGTCCAACAGCCACTTTTAGGATGCCACTAAGTTTACTCAGTGTTTGCTAGTATAATACCTTAGTAACAATGAGTTTTAGTGTGCAATGCAGTGGTGCTGCAAATAGCTTTGCACCAGTGGGACACTAATGGAAGTCCAACAGCCACTTTTAGGATGCCACTAAGTTTAATCAGTGTTTGCTAGTATAATGGCTTAGTAACAATGAGTTTGAGTGTTCAATGCAGAGGTGCTGCAAATATCTTTGCACTAGTGGGACACTAATGGAAGTCCAACAGCCACTTTTAGGCTGCCACTAAGTTTACTCAGTGTTTGCTAGTATAATGGCTTTGTAACAATGAGTTTGAGTGTGCAATGCAGAGGTGCTGCACATAGATTTGCACAAGTGGGACACTAATGGAAGTCCAACAGCCACTTTTAGGATGCCACTAAGTTTACTCAGTGTTTGCTAGTATAATGGCTTAGTAACAATGAGTTTGAGTGTGCAATGCAGAGGTGCTGCACATAGATTTGCCCCAGTGGGACAGTAATGGAAGTTCAACAGCCACTTTTAGGATGCTACTAAGTTTACTCAGTGTTTGCTAGTATAATAGCTTAGTAACAATGAGTTTGAGTGTGCAATGCAGAGGTGCTGCAAATATCTTTGCACTAGTGGGATAATAATGAAGTCCAACAGCCACTTTTAGGATGCCACTAAGTTTACTCAGTGTTTTCTAGTATAATGGCTTAGTAACAATGAGTTTTAGTGTGCAATGCAGTGGTGCTGCAAATAGCTTTGCACCAGTGGGACACTAATGGAAGTCCAACAGCCACTTTTAGGATGCCACTAAGTTTAATCAGTGTTTGCTAGTATAATGGCTTTGTAACAATGAGCTTGAGTGTTCAATGCAGAGGTGCTGCAAATATCTTTGCACTAGTGGGACACTAATGGAAGTCCAACAGCCAATTTTAGGATGCCACTAAGTTTACTCAGTGTTTTCTAGTATAATGGCTTGCTTAGTAACAATGAGTTTGAGTGTGCAATGCAGTGGTGCTGCAAATAGCTTTGCACCAGTGGGACACTAATGGAATCCAACAGCCACTTTTAGGATGCCACTAAGTTTACACAGTGTTTGCTAGTATAATAGCTTAGTAACAATGAGTTTAAGTGTGCAATGCAGAGGTGCTGCACATAGATTTGCACCAGTGGGACACTAATGGAATCCAACAGCCACTTTTAGGATGCCACTAAGTTTACTCAGTGTTTTACTAGTATAATGGCTTAGTAACAATGAGTTTGAGTGTGCAATGCAGAGGTGCTGCAAATATCTTTGCTCTAGTGGGATACTAATGAAGTCCAACAGCCACTTTTAGGATACCACTAAGTTTACTTAGTGTTTGCCAGTATAATAGCTTAGTAACAATGAAATTGAGTGTGCAATGCAGAGGTGCTGCAAATATCTTTGCACTAGTTGGATACTAATGAAGTCCAACAGCCACTTTTAGGATGCCACTAAGTTTACTCAGTGTTTGCTAGTATAATGGCTTAGTAACAATGAGTTTGAGTGTGCAATGCAGAGGTGATGCACATAGATTTGCACCAGTGGGACAGTAATGGAAGTCCAACAGCCACTTTTAGGATGCCACTAAGTTTACTCAGTGTTTGCTAGTATAATGGCTTAGTAACAATGAGTTTGAGTGTGCAATGCAGAGGTGCTGCAAATATCTTTGCACTAGTGGGATACTAATGAAGTCCAACAGCCACTTTTAGGATGCCACTAAGTTTACACAGTGTTTGCTAGTATAAAGTCTTAGTAACAATGAGTTTGAGTGTGCAATGCAGAGGTGCTGCAAATATCATTGCACTAGTGGGATACTAATGAAGTCCAACAGCCACTTTTAGGATGCCACTAAGTTTACTCAGTGTTTGCTAGTATAATGGCTTAGTAACAATGAGTTTGAGTGTGCAATGCAGAGGTGCTGCACATAGATTTGCACAAGTGGGACACTAATGGAAGTCCAACAGCCACTTTTAGGATGCCACTAAGTTTACTCAGTGTTTGCTAGTATAATGGCTTTGTAACAATGAGCTTGAGTGTTCAATGCAGAGGTGCTGAAAATATCTTTGCACTAGTGGGACACTAATGGAAGTCCAAGAGCCAATTTTAGGATGCCACTAAGTTTACTCAGTGTTTGCTAGTATAATGGCTTAGTAACAATGAGTTTGAGTGTGCAATGCAGTGGTGCTGCAAATAGCTTTGCACCAGTGGAACACTAATGGAAGTCCAACAGCCACTTTTAGGATGCCACTAAGTTTACTCAGTGTTTTCTAGTATAATGGCTTGCTTAGTAACAATGAGTTTGAGTGTGCAATGCAGTGGTGCTGCAAATAGCTTTGCACCAGTGGGACACTAATGGAAGTCCAACAGCCACTTTTAGGATGCCACTAAGTTTACTCAGTGTTTCCTAGTATAATGGCTTAGTAACAATGAGTTTGAGTGTTCAATGCAGAGGAGCTGCAAATATCTTTGCACTAGTGGGACACTAATGGAAGTCCAACAGCCACTTTTAGGATACCACTAAGTTTACTCAGTGTTTGGTAGTATAATAGCTTAGTAACAATGAGTTTGAGTGTGCAATGCAGTGGTGCTGCAAATAGCTTTGCACCAGTGGGACACTAATGGAAGTCCAACAGCCACTTTTAGGATGCCACTAAGTTTACTCAGTGTTTGCTAGTATAATGGCTTTGTAACAATGAGCTTGAGTGTTCAATGCAGAGGTGCTGCAAATATCTTTGCACTAGTGGGACACTAATGGAAGTCCAACAGCCAATTTTAGGATGCCACTAAGTTTACTCAGTGTTTGCTAGTATAATGGCTTAGTAACAATGAGTTTGAGTGTGCAATGCAGTGGTGCTGCAAATAGCTTTGCACCAGTGGAACACTAATGGAAGTCCAACAGCCACTTTTAGGATGCCACTAAGTTTACTCAGTGTTTGCTAGTATAATAGCTTAGTAACAATGAGTTTGAGTGTGCAATGCAGAGGTGCTGCAAATATCTTTGCACTAGTGGGATAATAATGAAGTCCAACAACCACTTTTAGGATGCCACTAAGTTTACTCAGTGTTTTCTAGTATAATGGCTTGCTTAGTAACAATGAGTTTGAGTGTGCAATGCAGAGGTGCTGCACATAGATTTGCACCAGTGGGACAGTAATGGAAGTCCAACAGCCACTTTTAGGATGCCACTAAGTTTACTCAGTGTTTGCTAGTATAATAGCTTAGTAACAATGAAATTGAGTGTGCAATGCAGAGGTGCTGCAAATATCTTTGCTCTAGTGGGATACTAATGAAGTCCAACAGCCACTTTTAGGATACCACTAAGTTTACTTAGTGTTTGCTAGTATAATAGCTTAGTAACAATGAAATTGAGTGTGCAATGCAGAGGTGCTGCAAATATCTTTGCACTAGTGGGATACTAATGAAGTCCAACAGCCACTTTTAGGATGCCACTAAGTTTACTCAGTGTTTGCTAGTATAATGGCTTAGTAACAATGAGCTTGAGTGTGCAATGCAGAGGTGATGCACATAGATTTGCACCAGTGGGACACTAATGGAAGTCCAACAGCCACTTTTAGGATGCCACTAAGTTTACTCAGTGTTTTCTAGTATAATGGCTTGCTTAGTAACAATGAGTTTGAGTGTGCAATGCAGTGGTGCTGCAAATAGCTTTGCACCAGTGGGACACTAATGGAAGTCCAACAGCCACTTTTAGGATGCCACTAAGTTTACTCAGTGTTTGCTAGTATAATGGCTTAGTAACAATGAGTTTGAGTGTGCAATGCAGAGGTGCTGCACATAGATTTGCACCAGTGGGACACTAATGGAAGTCCAACAGACACTTTAAGGATGCCACTAAGTTTACTCAGTGTTTGCTAGTATAATGGCTTTGTAACAGTGAGCTTGAGTGTTCAATGCAGAGGAGCTGCAAATATCTTTGCACTAGTGGGACACTAATGGAAGTCCAACAGCCACTTTTAGGATACCACTAAGTTTACTCAGTGTTTGGTAGTATAATAACTTAGTAACAATGAGTTTGAGTGTGCAATGCAGTGGTGCTGCAAATAGCTTTGCACCAGTGGGACACTAATGGAAGTCCAACAGCCACTTTTAGGATGCCACTAAGTTTACTCAGTGTTTGCTAGTATAATGGCTTTGTAACAATGAGCTTGAGTGTTCAATGCAGAGGTGCTGCAAATATCTTTGCACTAGTGGGACACTAATGGAAGTCCAACAGCCAATTTTAGGATGCCACTAAGTTTACTCAGTGTTTGCTAGTATAATGGCTTAGTAACAATGAGTTTGAGTGTGCAATGCAGTGGTGCTGCAAATAGCTTTGCACCAGTGGAACACTAATGGAAGTCCAACAGCCACTTTTAGGATGCCACTAAGTTTACTCAGTGTTTGCTAGTATAATGGCTTAGTAACAATGAGTTTGAGTGTGCAATGCAGTGGTGCTGCAAATAGCTTTGCACCAGTGGAACACTAATGGAAGTCCAACAGCCACTTTTAGGATGCCACTAAGTTTACTCAGTGTTTTCTAGTATAATGGCTTGCTTAGTAACAATGAGTTTGAGTGTGCAATGCAGAGGTGCTGCACATAGATTTGCACCAGTGGGACAGTAATGGAAGTCCAACAGCCACTTTTAGGATGCCACTAAGTTTACTCAGTGTTTGCTAGTATAATAGCTTAGTAACAATGAAATTGAGTGTGCAATGCAGAGGTGCTGCAAATATCTTTGCTCTAGTGGGATACTAATGAAGTCCAACAGCCACTTTTAGGATACCACTAAGTTTACTTAGTGTTTGCTAGTATAATAGCTTAGTAACAATGAAATTGAGTGTGCAATGCAGAGGTGCTGCAAATATCTTTGCACTAGTGGGATACTAATGAAGTCCAACAGCCACTTTTAGGATGCCACTAAGTTTACTCAGTGTTTGCTAGTATAATGGCTTAGTAACAATGAGCTTGAGTGTGCAATGCAGAGGTGATGCACATAGATTTGCCCCAGTGGGACACTAATGGAAGTCCAACAGCCACTTTTAGGATGCCACTAAGTTTACTCAGTGTTTGCTAGTATAATGGCTTAGTAACAATGAGTTTGAGTGTGCAATGCAGAGGTGATGCACATAGATTTGCCCCAGTGGGACAGTAATGGAAGTCCAACAGCCACTTTTAGGATGCCACTAAGTTTACTCAGTGTTTTCTAGTATAATGGCTTGCTTAGTAACAATGAGTTTGAGTGTGCAATGCAGAGGTGCTGCACATAGATTTGCACCAGTGGGACAGTAATGGAAGTCCAACAGCCACTTTTAGGATGCCACTAAGTTTACTCAGTGTTTGCTAGTATAATGGCTTAGTAACAATGAAATTGAGTGTGCAATGCAGAGGTGCTGCAAATATCTTTGCTCTAGTGGGATACTAATGAAGTCCAACAGCCACTTTTAGGATACCACTAAGTTTACTTAGTGTTTGCTAGTATAATAGCTTAGTAACAATGAAATTGAGTGTGCAATGCAGAGGTGCTGCAAATATCTTTGCACTAGTGGGATACTAATGAAGTCCAACAGCCACTTTTAGGATGCCACTAAGTTTACTCAGTGTTTGCTAGTATAATGGCTTAGTAACAATGAGCTTGAGTGTGCAATGCAGAGGTGATGCACATAGATTTGCACCAGTGGGACACTAATGGAAGTCCAACAGCCACTTTTAGGATGCCACTAAGTTTACTCAGTGTTTGGTATTATAATGGCTTAGTAACAATGAGTTTGAGTGTGCAATGCAGAGGTGCTGCAAATATCTTTGCACTAGTGGGACACTAATGGAAGTCCAACAGCCACTTTTAGGATGCCACTAAGTTTACTCAGTGTTTACTAGTATAATGGCTTAGTAACAATGAGTTTGAGTGTGCAATGCAGAGGTGCTGCACATAGATTTGCACCAGTGGGACAGTAATGGAAGTCCAACAGCCACTTTTAGGATGCCACTAAGTTTACTCAGTGTTTGCTAGTATAATGGCTTAGTAACAATGAGTTTGAGTGTGCAATGCAGAGGTGCTGCAAATATCTTTGCACTAGTGGGATACTAATGAAGTCCAACAGCCACTTTTAGGATGCCACTAAGTTTACACAGTGTTTGCTAGTATAAAGGCTTATTAACAATGAGTTTGAGTGTGCAATGCAGAGGTGCTGCAAATATCTTTGCACTAGTGGGACACTAATGGAAGTCCAAGAGCCACTTTTAGGATGCCACTAAGTTTACTCAGTGTTTGCTAGCATAATGGCTTAGTAACAATGAGTTTGAGTGTGCAATGCAGAGGTGATGCACATAGATTTGCCCCAGTGGAACAGTAATCGAAGTCCAACAGCCACTTTTAGGATGCCACTAAGTTTACTCAGTGTTTGGTATTATAATGGCTTTGTAACAATGAGCTTGAGTGTGCAATGCAGAGGTGCTGCAAATATCTTTGCACTAGTGGGACACTAATGGAAGTCCAACAGCCACTTTTAGGATGCCACTAAGTTTACTCAGTGTTTGCTAGCATAATGGCTTAGTAACAATGAGTTTGAGTGTGCAATGCAGTGGTGCTGCAAATAGCTTTACACCAGTGGGACACTAATGGAAGTCCAACAGCCACTTTTAGGATGCCACTAAGTTTACTCATTGTTTGCTAGTATAATGGCTTAGTAACAATGAGTTTGAGTGTTTAATGCAGAGCTGATGCACATAGATTTGCACAAGTGGGACACTAATGGAAGTCCAACAGCCACTTTTAGGATGCCACTAAGTTTTTTTCAGTGTTTGCTAGTATAATGGCTTAGTAACAATGAGTTTGAGTGTGTAATGCAGAGGTGCTGCACATAGATTTGCACCAGTGGGACACTAATGGTAGTCCAACAGCCACTTTGAGGATGCCACTAAGTTTACTCAGTGTTTGGTATTATAATGGCTTTGTAACAATGACCTTGAGTGTGCAATGCAGAGGTGCTGCAAATATCTTTGCACTAGTGGGACACTAATGGAAGTCCAACAGCCACTTTTAGGATGCCACTAAGTTTACTCAGTGTTTGCTAGTATAATGGCTTAGTAACAATGAGTTTTAGTGTGCAATGCAGTGGTGCTGCAAATAGCTTTGCACCAGTGGGACACTAATGGAAGTCCAACAGCCACTTTTAGGATCCCACTAAGTTTACTCAGTGTTTGCTAGTATAATGGCTTAGTAACAATGAGTTTGAGTGTGCAATGCAGAGGTGCTGCAAATAGCTTTGCACCAGTGGGACACTAATGGAAATCCAACAGCCACTTTTAGGATGCCACTAAGTTTACTCAGTGTGTGCTAGTATAATGGCTTAGTAACAATGAGTTTGAGTGTGCAATGCAGAGGTGATGCACATAGATTTGCACAAGTGGGACACTAATGGAAGTCCAACAGCCACCTTTAGGATGCCACTAAGTTTACTCAGTGTTTGGTATTATAATGGCTTTGTAACAATGAGCTTGAGTGTGCAATGCAGAGGTGCTGCAAATATCTTTGCACTAGTGGGACACTAATGGAAGTCCAACAGCCACTTTTAGGATGCCACTAAGTTTACTCAGTGTTTGCTAGCATAATGGCTTAGTAACAATGAGTTTGAGTGTGCAATGCAGTGGTGCTGCAAATAGCTTTGCACCAGTGGGACACTAATGGAAGTCCAACAGCCACTTTTAGGATGCCACTAAGTTTACTCAGTGTTTGCTAGTATAATGGCTTAGTAACAATGAGTTTGAGTGTGTAATGCAGAGGTGCTGCACATAGATTTGCACCAGTGGGACACTAATGGAAGTCCAACAGCCACTTTTAGGATGCCACTAAGTTTACTCATTGTTTGCTAGTATAATGGCTTAGTAACAATGAGCTTGAGTGTGCAAAGGGCAGGACGGTACAGTGGCAGGGTTGTGGGTCTGGGTAGAGGAAAGGAAGCCTCCCTTTCTATCCCTCCTAATGGGGAAATGCAGCTTGGAAATCCCTGACCTTAGCTACACAGACGCTGTCATCTTGTGTAGCTGTTAAAATCTGTTTTCACGGACCTGACTGTCACCTATGGCTCTGACCCTGCCGGTATTAGCCCTTATAGGACTAATAGAAACTTCTATCCCTATTCTGTATAGCGCTGTGTATAGAGCGTACACAGCAGTATCGGAGACAGGAGCTATGCCAGCAGTGACTGACACCAAGACGCAGAAGGCAGATAATGGCATGCTGGAGAAAAATGTCCGTTTTTATAATGCATGGACATGTGACATGGACATCCTATCACACATGCCGTTGCTTCTTTGGCTAAAAGTTCACTTAGCTGTGTGTGTGTCTGGGATTGGCTGACATGCTGGCCCGCCCCACTTCACGCGCGCGCTTAGGGAAGGAAGACAAGGAAAAAAAAAAATGGCAATCGCCGTTATCCAAACAGCAGTGACCTGAATGCGCTGTTCCTGCACACTATACGCTGAAATTTCATAATAGCGTGAGTCACAGAGTGACTTACACTATTACAGCGGAAAGCCAGCTAGTAATTAGCTGGTCTTTTTGCTGCTAGAACCGTTCTCGAACGTATCTAGAACTATCGAGCTTTAGCAAAAAGCTCGAGTTCTAGTTCGATCTAGAACAGCCCCCAAAATCACTTGAGCCGCGAACTGGAGAACCTCGAACCACGAACAGTGCTCAACTCTAGTCATTACCAGATTACTATTTTCAGATCCGAAGCCACAGGCTTTTTTTTTTTTTTTACTCACGTTGCTTCTTCAGGAAATGAAAGACATCCATCAACTGCCAACCAACAAAGATTAGCCCTCCTGAGATATCTCAGCATCCTATGGCTTCCAACAAAACATGTTTACAGAATTCCCGTATCCATCTCTAGAGATGGATTTCCTTTTCTTACAAGCTTTCTATTGTTACTTGCTTCATATCCGCTTTTATTTGGGTAAGTAAGGGACTTGCCAGTGACCATCAAAAGATTCTGATTTAGAAAAATAAAATAATTAGACATTCAATGTTTTCCTATGGGAGACCTCAGAGGTGAAAATTCACACTCCTAGACTGTTAGTTGTGAGTTGTGAGGCCGTATGGCACATTTTATAAAAATATGTTAGTGTAGGACTGCCTCAAATGAGATTTGCCGTGACGTGGCGAGGCAGCTCAAGAAATAGCAATTTTTTGCCAAAAGTTTAAAAAAAAATTCATAATAAGTACAGTTTGGAATTTTTAGTGCTGAAGTGCACATTTAGTGCTGGCTTTTTGTTTTTTCTTCATTGAATTGGTCGGTGGCTGACCCCCACCTTGCTATGCACCCCAATTTGGGATGTATTCCATCTGTCTAGATTTTGGCGGTTGGTGACTGTTCACATTAAGTCATCAGGCCTTGTCCACAGGCTATTTACTTCATGCAGCATTTGCTTGGACCTGTCCCGCCCACAGCCATGACTCAGTCATGGGTACGGGATTGAAATAGACCAGGTGAGTGCTGCTAAGAGCAGTTCTACTATTCATATGTGAGGCCGTATGGCACATTTTATAAAAATATGTTAGTGTAGGACTGCCTCAAATGAGATTTGCCGTGACGTGGCGAGGCAGCTCAAGAAATTGCAATTTTTTGCCAAAAATCTCAAAATTTTTTTATAATAAGTACACTTTGGAATTTTTAGTGCTGAAGTGCACATTTAGTGCTGGCTTTTTGTTTTTTCTTCATTGTTAGTTGTTTAGTGTAGAAACACTAACCCGATAACCAGATAACCAGCATAACCATCTGCGACCTTGGGATTTAGGGAAAAAATGTAATTCGCTGTGCAACAGCTTCCATAACTCCCATTTATATCTATGGAAATTAAAGAAATAGTTCACAGATGATCTTATAACTCCTCCTCTAGTTGTCTATGCCTGGACAGAGTTATTCCTGTCTCATTGGTGAAAGGATAACACGTAGAAGTAACCAGACTCTTCTCATGTTCTTGCTCTACTGCCTCCACCACTGATTCAACACTACAGCATTATTATGAGTCGCCCGGGGATCAGGGGTACTCAGATCCGGGCCACGGGGTCACTTCTGTGGGTATCACGGTGGCGTGACCCGGTCTGTGATCCCAGGCTCCACAGTAAAAAGGGGATTAGGTAAGGGAGATTGTCCGTGACGCCACCCATGGTTGTGGTGATTTTGGTAACACCACCGCTGCTCTGGACGGGGATCCCGGGAGCGGTGACCGGGAGCAGCTTGGTTGTTAGTTCTCCCCTCCGTGGGTAGGGGGTTGGTTGTCCCGGGGCCCGGCGATGGGGTAGGGATGGATGGCAGGCAGGTTACGGGGCCTGGCAGGGTGCAGGGTCGCAGGGGCAGCGCTGTGCCGCACGGCACGTGGTACTCACTCAGCCCAATGATGCACACAGAGTCTCTACTGAAACAAATAGCTGGATGGACGGGTCCCACAGGCGGCTGTGGTGTTTTTCCCCTGACATCAGGTTGGTAATGTAAGTCCTTTCCTGCACCTTCCGTACGCTCCTCCTGCGCTCCGGTTTCCAGCTGGCTCCCCGATTCAGTACCGGTGGGCCACTGCCCAGCCCCGGCTACCTACGGTTCCACCAACTGTCTGCCCGGCTCCCTGCAGACGGCCACTACTGTCTGCATCACTCTCTGCACGAGGGCCCTAGGCTCCAACCTAGGCCCCAGTCTGCGTCTGCCTCTCTGCAGACCTCCTCTCTCTTCCTCTCCTAGACTTGTCTGGGCTTGTTTCTTGCCTCAGGCCAGCTAAACTCCTGAAAGGCGTCTCCATCTCATGACTCCGCCCACCTGGTGTGTCTGGCTGAGCCCGAGGAAGGTCTCACTGGAGATGTCTGCTGTGAACTGCTGGGGGTGGGGGTGCGTGTGTGTTGTTACCTGTGGCCCCTGGCTTATCCAGGGCGCCACAATTAGGCAAATGAGTATTTTGATCACATGATACTTTTTATACATGTTGTCGTACTCCAAGCTGTATAGCCTTAAGAGCCAACTACCAATTAAGCAAATCAGGTGATGTGCATCTCTGTAATGAGGAGGGGTGTGGTTTAATGACATCAACGCCCTATATAAGGTGTACTTAATTATTAGGCAACTTCCTTTCCTTTGGCAAAATGGGCCAGAAGAGAGATTTGAGGGCTCTGAAAAGTGCAAAATTGTGAGATGTCTTGCAGAGGGATGCAGCAGTCCTGAAATTGCCAAACTTTTGATGCGTGATCACCGAACAATCAAGCGTTTCATGGCAAATATCCAACAGGGTCGCAAGAAGCGTGTTGGGCAAAAAAAGCGCAAAATAACGGCCCATGAATTGAGGAAAATCAAGCGTGAAGTTGCCAAGATGCCATTTGCCACCAATTTGGCCATATTTCAGAGCAGCAGCATTACTGAAGCATCAAAAAAACAAGATGTGCCATACTCAGGGACATGGCCAAGGTAAGGAAGGCTAAAAAATGACCACCTTTGAACAAGAAACATAAGATAAAAATTGTCAAGACTGGGCCAAGAAATATCTTAAGACCGATTTTCAATGGTTTTATGTACTGATGAAATGAGAGTGACTCTTGATGGGTCAGATGGATGGGCCAGAGGCTGGATCAGTAAAGGGCAGAGAGATCCACTCCGACTCAGACGCCAGCAAGGTGGAGGTGGGGTACTGGTATGAGCTGGTATCATCAAAGATGAACTTGTGGGAACTTTTCAGGTTGAGGATGGAGTGAAGCTCAAATCCCAGACCTACTGCCAGTTTCTGGAAGACAACTTCTTCAAGCAGTGGTACAGGAAGAAGTCGGTAACGTTCAAGAAAAACATGATTTTCATGCACGACAATGCTACATCACATGTCTCCAACTACTCCACAGCGTGGCTGGCCAGTAAAAGTCTAAAAGAAGATGATAAAATGACATGGCCCCCTTGTTCACCTGATCTGAACCCCATAGAGAACCTGTGGTCCCTCATAAAATGTGAGATCTACAGGGAGGAAAAATAGTACACCTCTCGGAACAGTGTCTGGGAGGCTGTGGTGACTGCTGCACGCAATGTTGATCGTAAACAGATCAAGCAACTGACAGAATCTATGGATGGTAGGCTGTTGAGTGTCATCATAAAGAAAGCTGGCTATATTGGTCACTAATTTTTTTGGGTCTTGTTTTTGCATGTCAGAAATGGTTCTTTCTAAATTTTGTGCAGTTAGATTGGTTTACCTGGTGAAAATAAACAAGCGAAATGGAAATATATTTGGTTTTTATTAAGTTGCCTAATAATTCTGCACTGTAATAGTTACTGGCACAAACAGATATCCTCATAAGATAGCCAAATCTAAAAAAAAAACACTCCAACTTTCAAAAATTTTAAGCTTTGATATTTATGAGTCTTTTGCATTGATTGAGAACATAGTTGTTGATCAATAATAAAAAAAATTCTCTAAAATACAACTTGCCTAATAATTCTGCACAGAGTGTATTGGATTGTTAAACTGCATACAAAATATCCAAAAGGAATGAACTATGAGTGGTTGTCTCTATATATAAGGTTTAGTTCTGGTATAATCTTGCTGTAATATGATGTATAAAGTAACGATTAATTGTACAGTTGTATATGTAGACCATGATTTGCTGATATTTGTTTTTAAACAAAAGTCCCATGATGCAATTTTCAAACTCTGTGAGTAAGGGCATATAATGCCAGAAATGCGTTGAGTGACTTATCTCTGCCATCATGGAGTCTTTATGTGATGCTTTGAGTTAAAAAAAAAGCTGGAAGATGTTAATTTATCCATGGGATAATAATATAATAATAATGGGATTTGCTTTATCTTTCTTGTAACCCTGTAGCCGGTGGTCACAGCTTAAGGCCCCCTTCACACGTCCGTGAAAAACACGCACGTGTGTTACGGGCCGTTTTTCGGGTCCGTGTCCAGTTTTTGTGTCCGTTTTTATGGTCCGTGTGGCACCTGTGTGAATTGCGTATGCTAGCCGTGTTTGTGTGCAGAACGTCCGTGTGTGCGTGTGGAATTAACGTGTATGTGTACGTGTAATGTCCGTGTGTGTGATGCACAATGTCGTTTATAAATGTCGGCTGACAGCAGACAGAGTTGCGCGATGAGAATGAACTCGGGTGAACTTCACCCGACTTCATCCTCATACCGCGGCTCTGTCTGTGTCGAGTACTGATTAGCGGTCACCTGTGAAGGATTCACCGGTGACCGCTAATCCCCCGAGTGACTGAAGTGTCCCCCCCTCTCTCATACTCACCGATCCCCGATCACCAGCCCTGCACGGCATTCACACTGCTGCGGCGGCTTTTACTATTTTGAAATAATTATTAGAAATAAAAACACATTGGATCCAGTGACAGCGGGTAACCTCTGTGACAGCTCAGCTGATCGCCGGCTGTCTTCATTAGCTGCGTGGAGGTGACCGGAGCGGCGGTGTATTCTGCAGCTCCTGTCACCTCCATGCAGCAGCGCAGGATGCGACGCTGGAGCATCCTGGATGACGCCGGACATGGAGGGCTTTTTCGGGGATGATTAAAGTGGTGAACCAGGGAATGTGTGTGTGTGTTTTTATTTCTAATAAAGGATTTTTTCTGGTGTGTGTGTGTTTATTTACTGTAACTTACAGATTAATCATGGAAGGTGTCTCATAGACGCCTGACATGATTAATCTAGGACTTATTGGCAGCTATGGGCTGCCAATAACTCCTTATTACCCCGATTTGCCAAAGCACCAGGGCAAATCGGGAAGAGCCGGGTACAGCCCCAGAACTGTCGCATATAATGTATGCGGCAATTCTGGGCGGCTGCTGACTGATATTGTTAGGGTGGGGGGCTCCCCATAACGTGGAGCTCCCCATCCTGAGAATACCAGCCTTCAGCCGTATGGCTTTATCTGGCTGGCATTAAAATTGGGGGGAACCACACGCCGTTTTTTTTTAATTATTTATTTATTTATTTTACTGCACAGTATAGACACGCCCACCGGCTGCTGTGATTGGGTGCAGTGTGACACCTGTCACTCAGCGTGGGGGCGTGTCTCACTGTAACCAATCATAGGCGCCGGTGGGCGGGGAAAGCAGGGAATAGGAGATTGTTTAATGGGCGGCCGGCTTTTTCAAAATGGTAAAAGCCGCCGCAGCAGTGTGAATGCCGTGCAGGGCTGCGCCGGAGATCGGGGAACGGTAAGTATGAGAGAGGGGGGGAAACTGACCGACAGACTGTGAGAGAGGGACAGACAGACAGAGAGACCGACAGAGAGACTGACCGACGGACTCAGGGAGATTGACGGACATACACAGAAATAGAAAGAATAGCCGACATCACTAGAAATAAAAACACCAAACGGACACGGACTATAGGTAGATGCATACGTGTTTACTAACGTGTGTGCACATACCCATAGACTTTCATTGTGTCCACGTGTGCGTGCTCCGTGCAGATAACGGACATGCATCCGTGCCAAACGCAAACACATACGGATCACGGACACGCACACACGGACATAATGAAATAACGGACGTGTGACCACAATCATAGATTAACATTGGTGCACGTTTGGCCGTGTCTCCGGTATATACGGAAACGGACCAAACACGCACGTGTATCACGGACGTGTGAAGGGGGCCTTAGGCTGAATCCCTTATATAAGAACTCGGTCTGAAAATTAATGCTTACACAGTGAGGCTTTTGCTTTTTATTTGGCACTTGCATGATTGTAAAAAATAATACATTTACATTGAAAAAAGTTTTAAGATATCTGCAACATTAAATATATTTTAAATGGTAGCAGAACTCCTTTAACTACCAAGATATTTCCCTCAAAATCAGGAAAGTGAGCAATCCTATATGAGGGTAGGTTCACACTGGCGTATGATTCATTTTTGGCCCTTGAGGAAGTGACATCTTCTCCAGTGGCGATACACGTGGGGCAACAACCCATACTTGCGCCGATCCTGAGGCCTCACACCACCTTAAATTTGAACTTCTAGCAAGGGGTAATACATCTTGGTGATGACTTTCTGGATTATTCTGGATAGTCTGTGACTTACCTGGTTTAATTATTGAATTGGGTGTATTGATTTCCTCATTATAAGGTTATCTTCATCCCCTTCTTTTGCTAGTATTTTGTACTTTTATATTGTATTTATTGACGGTGGTGCCAGATGGGGTACAATTCTCTAGAGTACTATATGGCATAGGGTTTGCAGTGACAATTTGCACACAGGTCCTCCATTTATGCCTGTGAATATTATCGATTTGTACGTATAGTGGAGTTTCATTCAGGATCTTGGTGCAGGTTCCTAACAAGGAACTATGTATTGGGGTGTTTGTTGACTGTTTTTAGATGTTTTTATTTTTCACTGCTCTGTGTGGATATTTTTGTATGTATAAAATTTGTCCCAATAAAGTATATTTTTGATGATCTGAACAAAATCTTATTGGTTGATCCCTATATACAGCAATTCTTTTTCTTTCTTTCTTAATATGGTCTATTGTTGCTGGTGGTGATCCCAATAGGGGAGAGGTGCCCCCTTATTTCCTATGACACTGGCGAATGACTCGCTCAAGTGCAATGGGAGAAAATCTCGCATTGCACTCAGCCCGATGTAAGACAATGCTGCAGCTCATATCTGTAAGATTTTCCTCAGCCGTAATCGGACTGAGGTAAAAACCCACAGCATGCTGTGATTGTCTGAGAGTCTCGGATCATTCGCACGCATACAAGTCTATGAGTGCGAAGGAAACAGCAGACATCCGAGTGCAGTGCGATATACGCATCAGCTGACAATGTAGGAGATTGAAACATCTTTCTCTCCCTCTCCTCCACAGCTGTGATTCAATCGCAAGATTGCAGGAGACCATGAGCAGAGGGACATTAGCAGATCGCATCCAATATTCTCGCATAGGATGCCATATGCTGATGTGACCCCAGCGTAATGGAGAGTCTGGCAAGATAGCTGCCGGCCGAATGATCAGACAGCTGTCTATATGTATGGAGGCATTAGTTAAACATTTGTAAAGCTGAAAAATGTGGCCTAACTCAGCTGGCTGTATTATCAGCCACTAAATTGATAATTCACCACAACCACCATCAGTACACAAGTACAATACCAAGCCCATCAACTGTACTTAATTACATCACAAGAACAACTATCAGTACACGAATACATCATCAGAACCACAGTCAGTACATGCCTACATCACCAGAACAATCATCAGTACAAAAATACATCCCCAGAACCACTGTCAGTACATGATTGCATCACCAGAACAATTGTCAGTACAGAAATACAACCTAGGAACAACCGTCAATACATGACCCATCACCAACGTTATACAGCGATCACTTGCAATGTCAGGTTAGCCCGTATCATATAAACTTGTATATCTTAACAATGGTAAGGAGATGATTGAAATGGTTGTTACCAGCTATCATCAAACTATGGACCATACAGGTACCAGAGTACTTATTAGTTGCTGGTAGCAGCACTAGTAAACATTTAAAGAGTAACTTTAAAGGTTTGTTCTGAATTCAAAGTAATTTTCATTCTAAATCCCTATCTATTTAGTGCTAAAATGTATTTTTTTTAATATACTTGCATTAATAATTTCCTATCCTTCCCTAACTACAACATCTAACTGTAAAGCTTGCTTTACACGTTTCAATATGTCGTGCGATCGCATTTGAGATCGCACCTGCCTCCATCGTTTGTGTGGCACGGGCAATTTGTTGCCCGTGTTGCACAATGCTGTAACCCCCCGTCACACGTACTTACCTTCCAAACGACCTCGCTGTGGGCGGCGAACATCCACTTTCTGAAGGGGGAGGGACGTTCGGCGTCACAGCAACGTCACACAGTGGCCGGCCAATAGAAGTGGAGGGGTGGAGATGAGCGGGACGTAAATATCCCTCCCACCTCCTTCCTTCAGCATTGCCGGCGGGATGCAGGTAAGCTGCAGTTCATTGTTCCCGAGGTGTCACATGGAGCAATGTGTGCTGCCTCGGGAACATTGAACAACCGGACGTTCGATTTTTAGAAAATGAGCGACGTGTGTTATCATCCGGAACAATGGAAAACCACCATAAATCATTGGTAAAAGGTGACAAGAGCATAGGCAACTAATCTGGCCGCCATCCCCTTACTAACCATCACAACTAAAAGTAGCCGAGGGGTGAACTAACATCCTGTGCACCGCAAACCCAGCCGGAGAACTAGCTATCCTAAAGGAAGGAAAGATGAATAACTCTCTGCCTCAGAAAATAGATAAAGAATAGCAAGCCCCCACATTCAAAGACTGCGGTGATATAGGAAAACACAATACACAGATAGATGATAGGATTAGCAAAAGGTGAAGCCCCACTAACTAAATAGGACAGGACAGGAAAAGGACTGATGGTGGCCAGAGAAAAACCCTTCAAAAATCCAAAAACCTGATAGTACAAAAAAGCCTTCAGATCGCTAGATCTGAACTCTGTCCTATACCAGGCGCTCTTATCATACCAATGAACAGAAAACAGGAACCATAACAAATTCAAGAAGCAACAAACACAAGGACTATAGGAGCAATACTCCAAACTTAGATGCAGGGAGCTTCCCAGCTAAGCAACTAAGAGGGAAGATCCCTGCCTGCAAATAAACAGAAAACAACCACAATAAATGACAAACTCAGATAAGAGCAAAAAGAACCAAACAACAAAAAAAGAGCCAAGCACTTATCTGAAGTAGATGTGGTCTGGAGCAGGATGAAGCAGGCTGGTGAACAAAGAACAACTGACATCCGGCATAGCCTGCAATCAGACCAGGATTTAAATAGGCAGAGAGTTAGCAATGGAAACGCCCATTACTCAACACACCTGGTCTCTGACCAAACAATTCCTGGCCACCAGAGGGAGCCTCACAGCAGCAAAAGCATAACTGACCTTCACAACAGTACCCCCCCTTTTGGAGGGGTCACCAAACCCACACCATCGCCACCGGATCGCTCAGGATGAGCACGATGGAAGGCGTGAACCAACCTATCCACATGAATGTCAGAAGCCACAACCCAAGAGTTGTCCTCCTGCCCATAACCCTTCCATTTCACAAGGTACTGAAGCTGTCGCCTACTGCGACGGGAATCCAGAATTTTTTCAACCTCATACTCCAGATCCCCTTGTACCAAAACAGGGTCAGGAGGCGCTGCTGCAGGAACTGTTGGCTCCACATGTCTCTTCAACAAGGACTTATGGAAGACATTGTGAATCTTAAATGACACAGGCAGAGTCAAACGGAAAGATACAGGGTTAATAATCTCCGAAATCTTTTAAGGTCCAATAAATCTGGGCTTAAATTTAGGAGATGGAACTCTCATAGGAATATTTTTAGAGGACAACCACACCATGTCCCCTACTTTAAACCGGGGACCAACAGTCCGACGCCGGTTGGCAAACTTTTGGGCAGTTTCTTGGGACTGAAACAATTTATCCACTACCTGCCCCCAAATCTGCTGCATTCTGTTGACCATCGAATCCACCCCTGGACAATCAGACGCCTCAAGCTGCCCTGAGAGGAACCTAGGGTGATACCCAAAATTGCAGAAAAAGGGGGACACCAATGTGGTAGAGCTAGCTCTATTGTTAAGGGCAAATTCAGACAAAGGCAAAACGAAACCTAGTCATCCTGATCCGCAGAAACAAAGCACCGTAAATAGGTCTCCAGGGTCTGCTTAGCCCTTTCAGTCTGACCGTTGGTCTGAGGATGAAACACTGAGGAGAAAGACAGCTGAACACCCAATTTGGAACAAAAAATCCTCCAAAACCTGGACACAAACTGCACCCCTCTGTCAGAAACAATGTTTTCGGGGATACCATGCAAACGAACAACATGTTGGAAAAACAAAGGCACCAACTCTGATGAAGACGGCAACTTAGATAGGGAAACCAAGTGGACCATCTTGGAAAATCTATCACAGATCACCCAAATCAGTCATTTTCTGAGAGATGGGAAGCTCTGAAATAACATCCATAGAGATGTGCGTCCAAGGTTTCTTAGGTACCGGCAAAGGCAATAATAGCCCACTAGAACGTGAACAACAGGGCTTGGACCTAGAACAAACTCCACACGACTGCACAAAACGACGGACATCCCAGGACAGGGAAGGCCACCAAAAAGAGCATCTCACAAGATCCCGAGTACCAAAAATGACAGGATGACCCGCCAAAACAGAGCAATGAACCTCAGAGACAACTCGGTCTCTCCATTGGTCTGGGACAAACAGTTTCCCCGTAGGACATCTCTCAGGTTTATCCCCATGAAATTCCGCCAGTGCCAACCGCAGATCAGGTGAAATGGATGAGAAAACTACACCATCATTCAGGATAGTAGACGGCTCGACAACCTCCAAAGAATCAGCATAGAAACTCCTGGAAAGGGCATCGGCCTAAACATTCTTGGTGCCTGGCAAAAATGAGACCACAAAATTAAACCGGGTAAAAAACAATGCCCACCTGGCCTGCCGAGGATTCAACTTCTTGGCAGATTCCAGATAGGTAAGATTCTTGTGGTTCGTAAGCACCACAACTTGATGTCTAGCCCCCTCCAACCAATGTCTCCACTCTTCAAATGCCCACTTCATAGCCAATAATTCCCGGTTCCACACATCATAATTCTGATCAGAAGGAGCAAACTTCCGAGAAAAAAAGGCACAGGGCTTAAGTTTACCTGAAGTAGCATCTCGTTGAGACAGAACAGCTCCTGCTCCGATCTCTGAGGCATCGATCTCAACCTGAAATGGGCGAGACACATCAGATTGCTGCAGCACTGGGGCAGAAGTGAATCACCTTTTAAGCTCCTGGAAGGCCACAATCACTTCTGGGGTCCAATGCTCAGCATCAGCTCCCTTCTTTGTCAAATCTGTAAGAGGTTTAACAATGGCAGAAAAATTGGCTATAAATTTATGGTACAAAATAGCAAACCCCAAAAACTGCTGCAGGGATTTTAGAGAAGTAGGTTGCACCCAGTCGTAAATAGCCTGAACCTTAACCGGGTCCATTTTGATAGCAGAGGGAGACAAGATGAAGCCCAAAAAGGAAATCCTTTGCACCCCAAAGAGGCACTTTGACCCCTTAACGTACAGTGCATGATCCTTAAGTATCTGAAAAACAGCCCGTACTTGCCCAACATGAGAGTCCCAATCATCAGAAAAAATCAAGATTTCATCCAAATAGACAATCAACAATTTACCAATAAGGTCCCGTAAAATATCATTCATGAATGCCTGGAAGACGGAGGGTGCATTAGTGAGCCCATCAATTCAGTAGCTAAATTTCTCTTGATTCATATGTTCATGGCAGTAATGCAGATTCCATTTTTCACATTTTCACTCTTACATATAGCTATTGGATTTTTCAAGTCAGTATTCACACAGCAGTTTCTGCTATTCCATGTATTCCCCTTACATAGTCACTGGTGTGCATACCTTATCTCCCCATAGTGATGTTTTTTTAGGTTTTTGCACCCAGTTCAGACTTAGAATGGTGTTCCAAACGTTATTCCTTATTTGTTAGTTGTTTTTCGTTTGTGAACCCTCCCCAACCACACCTATTGCCAATGCATATCATACGCATACATAGCCTGGGTCTCAGCTTCCCATACACGGTAAGTTTTTTAACTGCATGAGAGGACACACACAAGCTAGGGACCCCAACGTAGAGAAATACTTTGGCGTAGTGTTGGGGCTCTATTGCATTGATCAATTCAGTAGCTAAATTTCTCTTGATTCATATGTTCATGGCAGTAATGCAGATTCCATTTTTCACATTTTCACTCTTACATATAGCTATTGGATTTTTCAAGTCAGTATTCACACAGCAGTTTCTGCTATTCCATGTATTCCCCTTACATAGTCACTGGTGTGCATACCTTATCTCCCCATAGTGATGTTTTTTTAGGTTTTTGCACCCAGTTCAGACTTAGAATGGTGTTCCAAACGTTATTCCTTATTTGTTAGTTGTTTTTCGTTTGTGAACCCTCCCCAACCACACCTATTGCCAATCCATATCATACGCATAAATAGCCTGGGTCTCAGCTTCCCATACACGGTAAGTTTTTTAACTGCATGAGAGGAGACACACACAAGCTAGGGACCCCAACGTAGAGAAATACTTTGGCGTAGTGTTGGGGCTCTATTGCATTGATCAATTCAGTAGCTAAATTTCTCTTGATTCATATGTTCATGGCAGTAATGCAGATTCCATTTTTCACATTTTCACTCTTACATATAGCTATTGGATTTTTCAAGTCAGTATTCACACAGCAGTTTCTGCTATTCCATGTATTCCCCTTACATAGTCACTGGTGTGCATACCTTATCTCCCCATAGTGATGTTTTTTTTAGGTTTTTGCACCCAGTTCAGACTTAGAATGGTGTTCCAAACGTTATTCCTTATTTGTTAGTTGTTTTTCGTTTGTGAACCCTCCCCAACCACACCTATTGCCAATCCATATCATACGCATAAATAGCCTGGGTCTCAGCTTCCCATACACGGTAAGTTTTTTAACTGCATGAGAGGAGACACACACAAGCTAGGGACCCCAACGTAGAGAAATACTTTGCCGTAGTGTTGAGGCTCTATTGCATTGATCAATTCAGTAGTGTCACGCTCTCCGGGTCCCCTGCTCTGCTCCCCGGCTCACCTGCCACGCTCCCCGGCTTCCCTGCTTCGCTCCCCGGCTCCTCTGTCAGGCGTCCCCCGCTCCACGGTCTCCAGCCTCCATCACCTGCGGTCCCCAGGCGGCCCGGTCCCCGCTCCCGGCGCCCGTCGGCAGCCCTGCTCCAGGCCGGCTCCCCTGCTTCCTATACACCGCTCCCTGCCCTGGCTTCTGGCACCCGGGCCTCGCGCATGCGCATTAGGGCGCGCGCGCGGTCATTGACCCTCTCTTAAAGGGCCAGCGTCCACTGACAGGAAATTGAACACACAGGTACAGGGTATAAAGGGGTTTAATGTCCAAGTGGGCGGGGCCTGTTCTTCGTGTTTCCTAAGCTAGGAGTCAGGTCTCCATGTGTCTCTGTGATATACTTACCTATCTCTCTTCTAGAGCCGCTCCTGCCTCGCCATCCGGTCCTGCCGATTCCCGAACCCCGAACGCCGACTATCTGCCATCCCGTCAGTCCGTACCATCTCTGATCCCTGTGGTGACCCGTCCTCTCGCTCCATCGGTTCCGGACTCTGCCTGACAACATCTCGGCCTCCGAACCTGAGCTCCGTCACCCGGACTACCATCAGTGACTCCGTGGTCCCAGGGACTTCTCCATTCCACTCTTTTGCACAGACTGTCCTGCTACCCGTAGTGCTCCGGCTAACGGACCCCTTGCCTTCATTAAGGTGTTCGGCCCAGTGGATCCACCTCCTGGGTCTGCCCGTCCACCTGGCCCTAACAGTAAGAACAGGCCATGGATCCCGCCCAAGCACTAGCGGCCTTGCAGGAGGAACTCACACGCCAGCGTGAGACCCAGACCCGCATGCTGAACTTCATGTCTTCTGTGGACGCCCGCCTCAACACGCTGCAAGCGTCGGTCACATCTTCGGCATCTCGAGCTTCCACTGTACAATCCACGGCCACAGCTCCCGTGGCAGCCTCCTCGGATGCTTCCAGACTTCGTTTGGCCTCACCACCCCGGTACGCTGGAGATCCCAAGACCTGCAGGGGTTTCATCAATCAATGCTCTCTCCATTTCAAGCAGCTGCCACACTTGTTTGCCTCCGACCAAGCCAAGGTCGCGTTCATGATGTCCCATCTAGAGGGTGAGGCGCTGGCCTGGATGAACCCCTTGTGGGAGAAGGAGGATCCGGTGACCACCAACATCCAGGAGTTCCTGCAGGCATTTCGTGGCACCTTTGACGAGTCCGGACGCGCCTCCGCGTCGGCCTCATCTCTCCTCCGGCTACGTCAGGGGACTCTGACGGTGGGTCAATATGCCATCCGTTTTCGCACCTTGGCTTCGGAACTCAGGTGGAACAATGAGGCTCTAACCGCCGCCTTCTGGGAAGGCCTCTCGGGTCGTATCAAAGATGAGCTGGCTGGTCATGACGTGCCGTCCACCCTGGATGCCCTGATTGCCCTAGCGACTCGAGTGGATCTTCGTTTTCAGGAACGATCCAAAGAGGTGTCCCGTGAGAGACGTCCGATACGGCATTCCTCTCCTCCGCAGAAGCCCGCCGTACTTCAGTCAACGTCATCTGGTGTCTCCGTCCACGAGCCCATGCAGATCGACCATTTGCGGCAGTCTGAACAACGCCGAGCAGAACGGCTCGCCAAGGGTCTCTGCTTCTACTGCGGAGAGGGCACACACCTTCTACGCTCCTGTCCAGAGAGGCCGGGAAACTCCAAAGCCTAGGGTTGGTAGGAGAGGCCACCCTAGGTGCTGGGATTCTCTCAGACCCGGTTACGTGGACTGTTCAAGTGACAACGGGAGAGACGCGGTTCACGGCCGAGGCGTACCTCGATTCCGGGGCAGCAGGCAATTTCATCCAGCAGGCCACGGTGGACAAGTACCAGGTGCCTGTTACTCCACTCGACAAACCCCTAGTGATTGCCTCTGTGGATGGGAGACCCCTCTCTGACACCATATCGTGGATCACCAAGCCGGTGGAACTGCGTATCGGTGCCCTGCACACCGAGAACATCGCTCTCTATGTCCTCCCACACATGTCCCATCAAATCCTGCTGGGACTCCCCTGGTTACGGACACACGAACCCTCAGTCAGCTGGGGTACTGGTGAAATCACCCGATGGGGCTCCTCTTGCCACGAGAACTGTCTGAAGACTATTCAACCCATCCGACGACCTCCGGTTCCAGAGTCCCTACCGGGACTGCCCTCGGCCTATTGGTCCTTCGCGGACGTCTTTGATAAAAAGGAGTCAGAGGTACTGCCGCCACATCGTCCTTACGATTGTGCCATCGACCTGCTCCCGGGAACTACACCACCTCGAGGACGGATATATCCACTGTCTCCTGCCGAAACAAGGGCCATGTCTACCTACATCACAGAGAACCTGGCAAGGGGATTCATTCGGAGATCCTCCTCTCCTGCTGGAGCAGGCTTCTTCTTCGTTAAGAAGAAAGAGGGCGACCTACGCCCATGCATTGACTACCGGGGATTGAACCAAATCACCGTGAAAAATAAATACCTCCTGCCGCTCATCCCCGAATTGTTTGATCGGCTTAGAGGAGCTCGTGTGTTTACCAAGTTGGATCTTCGGGGTGCCTACAACCTGGTCCGCATCCGCTCTGGGGACGAATGGAAGACCGCGTTCAATACTCGCGATGGGCACTATGAATACTGTGTGATGCCCTTCGGCCTGTGTAACGCACAAGCAGTCTTTCAGGAATTGGTGAACGACGTGTTCCGGGACCTTCTCTACATCTGTGTGGTGGTGTATCTTGATGACATCCTGGTCTTTTCTCCGGACCTCCAGACCCACAGAGAGAACGTGCAGCTGGTACTACAAAGACTGAGGGAAAATCGTCTGTACGCCAAGTACGAGAAGTGTGTCTTCGAGCAGTCTTCTCTTCCCTTCCTGGGTTACGTAATCTCCGATACCGGACTGCAGATGGATCCGGAGAAGGTCTCTTCCATTCTCAACTGGCCCCCTCCTTCTGGACTGAAGGCAATCCAACGCTTTCTGGGATTCGCAAACTATTACTGTCAGTTCATCCCTCACTTCTCGGCTCTGACTGCACCTCTCTTCGCCTTGACCAAGAAGGGGGCTAATCCAAAGGACTGGTCACCTGCGGCCGACGCCGCGTTTGGCTCTCTGAAGCGGGCATTTGCTTCCTCCCCTGTGCTCCACCGT
Source organism: Anomaloglossus baeobatrachus (assembly GCF_048569485.1). Lineage (NCBI taxonomy): Eukaryota > Metazoa > Chordata > Amphibia > Anura > Aromobatidae > Anomaloglossus > Anomaloglossus baeobatrachus. The sequence continues at coordinate 128,264,185 of NC_134360.1, forward strand.
CCGGAGTTAAACCGACAGTTTACCTTGGAGGTGGATGCCTCCTCCTCGGGAGCCGGAGCAGTGCTCATGCAGAAGTCCTCCTCCGGGAAGATGGTGACTTGCGTTTTTTTCTCCAAGAGCTTCTCAGCGCCTTAACGCAACTACACCATCGGTGACCGAGAGCTATTGGCAGTCAAACTGGCTCTGGAGGAATGGCGCTACCTTCTGGAGGGAGCAGTGTACCCTGTGATCATTTACACGGACCACAAGAACCTGGAATACCTGCGGTCCGCTCAGCGACTGAACCCACGGCAAGCCAGGTGGTCCTTGTTCTTTGCCAGGTTCGATTTCCAGCTCCATTTCCGACCTGCGGACAAGAATGTACGCGCAGATGCCTTGTCCAGGTCATTCATGCCCATGGAGCAGGAGGAGGAGACATCCTAGCCCATCATCTGCCCTAGTAAAATCATTCCGGTGGCCCCTGTCACCCTGGCCCAGATACCGCCCGGGAAGACCTATGTCTCTGAGACTGACAGGCAAAAAGTGTTGCACTGGGGCCATGCCTCGAAAACAGCCGGCCATGCTGGTCAGAAAAGAACATGGAGTACGATTGTACGTCATTACTGGTGGCCATCCCTTCGTACGGACGTCGCTTCTTTTGTCTCAGCCTGCTCCTCTTGTGCCAGGAACAAGATGCCCAAACATCTGCCATATGGCCGTCTTCTGCCTCTGCCTATACCCACAGTTCCGTGGCAACACATTGCAATGGACTTCATTACGGACTTGCCCCTGTCCTCCGGACACACAGTCATATGGGTCGTGGTGGATCGGTTCTCCAAAATGGCTCATTTCGTCCCTATGGCTGGACTGCCCTCAGCCCAGGAACTCGCTGACGCCTACATACAGCACATCTTCCGGTTGCATGGCTTTCCATCACACATTGTGTCCGACAGAGGAACTCAGTTCACCTCCCGCTTCTGGAGGGCTCTCTGCAAACATCTGGGAGTGACTCTGGCCTTTTCTTCAGCCTACCATCCTCAGTCGAATGGCCAAGTGGAACGAGTCAATCAGATCTTGACCTCCTTCTTACGTCACTACGTCAACGCCCATCATGACGACTGGTCCACGCTTCTTCCTTGGGCTGAATTCTCCCATAACCACCACGTCAGTGAGTCCTCCTCCAGCTCTCCCTTCCATGTCGTTTACGGACTTCAGCCTTCCGTCCCATTACCTGTATCCGCTTCCTCGGATGTCCCTGCTGCTGATGCTGTAGCCCGTGACTTTGCAACAATTTGGGACTCTGTCAAGGCGTCCCTTGGACGTGCTTCCCTGCGGATGAAGAGACACGCAGACAAGAGGCGTTTGGATCCTCCGTGTTTCTCTCCAGGAGATCTCGTCTGGCTTGCTTCCAAGTACGTCCGATTGAAGCTACCATCATACAAGCTGGGTCCTCGCTACATCGGGCCGTTTAAAGTCCTCTGCAGAATAAATGAGGTCTCCTACAAGCTGCAGCTCCCGGCCACGATGAGGATACCCAACTCCTTCCACGTCTCCCTGCTCAAGCCGGTTGTCCTTGGTCCCTTCTCCGCTGCTGCCAGTTCGGCTCCTCCTCCTATCGCTGATGATGACATCTATGCGGTAAGGGATATTGTGGCCATGAAAACTGTACGGGGCCGACAGTTCTTCCTGGTGGACTGGGCAGGGTATGGTCCTGAGGATAGGTCCTGGGAACCCCGGGAGAATGTGGGTACTCCCCTGATACGTGCCTTCCTGTCCCGGTTGCGGGGAGGGGGGCGTGGGGGGGGGGTACTGTCACGCTCTCCGGGTCCCCTGCTCTGCTCCCCGGCTCACCTGCCACGCTCCCCGGCTTCCCTGCTTCGCTCCCCGGCTCCTCTGTCAGGCGTCCCCCGCTCCACGGTCTCCAGCCTCCATCACCTGCGGTCCCCAGGCGGCCCGGTCCCCGCTCCCGGCGCCCGTCGGCAGCCCTGCTCCAGGCCGGCTCCCCTGCTTCCTATACACCGCTCCCTGCCCTGGCTTTTGGCACCCGGGCCTCGCGCATGCGCATTAGGGCGCGCGCGCGGTCATTGACCCTCTCTTAAAGGGCCAGCAACCACTGACAGGAAATTGAACACACAGGTACAGGGTATAAAGGGGTTTAATGTCCAAGTGGGCGGGGCCTGTTCTTCGTGTTTCCTAAGCTAGGAGTCAGGTCTCCTTGTTTCTCTGTGATATACTTACCTATCTCTCTTCTAGAGCCGCTCCTGCCTCGCCATCCGGTCCTGCCGATTCCCGAACCCCGAACGCTGACTATCTGCCATCCCGTCAGTCCGTACCATCTCTGATCCCTGTGGTGACCCGTCCTCTCGCTCCATCGGTTCCGGACTATGCCTGACAACATCTCGGCCTCCGAACCTGAGCTCCGTCACCCGGACTACCATCAGTGACTCCGTGGTCCCAGGGACTTCTCCATTCCACTCTTTTGCACGGACTGTCCTGCTACCCGTAGTGCTCCGGCTACCGGACCCCTTGCCTTCATTAAGGTGTTCGGCCCAGTGGATCCACCTCCTGGGTCTGCCCGTCCACCTGGCCCTAACAAGTAGCTAAATTTCTCTTGATTTATATGTTCATGGCAGTAATGCAGATTCCATTTTTCACATTTTCACTCTTACATATAGCTATTGGATTTTTCAAGTCAGTATTCACACAGCAGTTTCTGCTATTCCATGTATTCCCCTTACATAGTCACTGGTGTGCATACCTTATCTCCCCATACCAATAGCACTGAGGTAGCAGACACTCCAAGTAGTCAGGAACAAACACCAATGCTACGTAGGTCCCAACGCAGCACTCGTTGACAGCCCCCTCCAAGGTATAGAACATAGAAAATAGAATACCTATAGTAATAGAGTATATAATTATTTAAAATGTCTTGTATAAAATGCTTTTTATTTTAGGTGATTAAGTAAATGGACAATTGGGCCACTGGACTATGGGTGGCCAACACTTTAATTGTACATAGTTAGCACCAGTGTGCTCAGCACCCCTGAAGAAAAACTCGTCCGGCGTGCATAGAGTGGGGTCATCAATGTTCTGACGCACGCCCAGAACCTATGTTGGGGGTTTTATCGCGGCAGGTCCCCCATGGAGCTGTGTAATGGACACCTGGCAGGGAGCCACACTAGACTCTTATAGTTGTTATTTAAGTTGTAACGTTTAAGAAAATGTGCCTCCCACCATGGGTTGAAATGTTCAAATATTCTTGTTTTTGTTTCTTTAGTCAGGGAGTACTGAGTTTAACTAGGGGAGTGTGGCGCCCCAGCACCTGGTCGCCACAACAGTGTTGCCCTTCAAAAGGGTTAATACTGAGTCTGGAGGTAATTGGGGAAATCATTGGCCAGTAGGTACCAACATCCAACGCAGTTTCTCATTCAGGCCAGCAGAGGGAGCGCTGAACCTGGAGTTCCAGGGAGCATTCCTCAAGTCTGACCTGAGGGAGGAGTTAGTGTTCAGTCTGAGAGGAAAGTTTGGAGAGTGAAGACGCAGAGTAGTGCTGTTCTGTGGAACTGGGGCCTGGAGCTGGAATAGCTTGGCCCAGTGAAGCAGGATTGGCAGAGAGGCACAGGAGAGAATCAGACATCGGAGTCTGTGGTTGCTAGGGTGTAAAACCCTTCCCTGGCAGCCAAATCCGAAGGGCAGGAGAGCTGCAAGCACCTGGCCCATAAGCAACCTGAAGGTACAGCCGCATCACCAGGGCCCGGTGTGGACTCCAGCAGAGAAGCACTAGAGAGGGCCTGCGCAGCCTACCACACAGGGAGAGGGACGTACTACCGGTCCCAACAGCAAGAGGGCCATTGCTACTTCAGAGTGCAGGGTCCTATGAGAGCAAAGGAAGAACAGGGAGTAGGCCTCATACTCAGCTGGCCAAAAAGAGCACCCCAGTTACTTCCAGGCCGGCCGGAGCCTTCTACCACCTGTAAAGGTCTCCCAGGACTAACCGTTTACCAAGTAAAAGAGGAGGAGGTAAAGAGACTGTTGTTTGTGTCCGGACCTTTCACCGCCCTGTCGGCCCTGCACTACACCGCAACTACATCGACACTTACAAGCACCAACTGTTACCCCGGGGCACCGCTCCACCTGTGGGGAGCAGTAACACCATTGCTGCCGTTCCATCACCCCGGAGGTCTCATACAGCAGCGGCGGCTTAATAGCCGTTAACCACAGGTGGCGTCATGAAAACTATAAACTTTAATCACCCCCAACACTGCAGACCCTGACTCCCGCCAGGGTCACGGAGTCGGGCCCCGCCACCACTGACGACTCCCGGACTAGTCCGGCCCGGCACCAGGTGTCCCATAGCCCTGGGGTGGGCGAGTCACTCACGTAACCGCCTATCAATATGAATAGCTAAGGTCATAGAGGCATCAAGACCAGAAGGGACGGGGAATCCCACCATTACATCCTTCACAGTATCAGCAATACCCTCCCGAAAAAGAGCCGCAAGCGCGTCATCATTCCATTTGGTAAGGACCGCCCACTTTCGAAATTTTTGACAAAAAGTTTCTGCAGAATCCAAACCCTGAGTTAAGGACAACAAGGCCTTTTCTGCTTGGTCCACAATATTGGGTTCGTCATATAATAAACCCAAGGCCTGAAAAACGGAGTCCACGTCACTGAGAATCGGATCATCAGACGCCAAAGAGAAGGCCCAGTCCTGAGGGTCACCATGCAGCAGGGAGATGACAATCTTGACCTGCTGTATGGGATTCCCTGAAGATGTATGGCGCAGGTCAAATAATAATTTACAATTATTTTTGAAGCTCCAAAATCTCGACCAATCTCCCGAAAAAAATTCAGGAACGGGAAACTTAGGCTCTGCAAGGGGAGTCTGTGCAAGGTAAGACTCTATACGACGAACCTTAGCATCAAGATGAGCAACACGCTCACCCAATTCATCCATGCTAAAAAAAATCCTCCACGGAACCCAGAGAGACAGAGGAATAAATACTCAAAAAAAAAATATTTTCAGCAGACTTTTTTTTTTTTTTTTTTTCTCCTTCTTAAGAGTACCTGTTACGGTTGCTGCGAGCACTGGAGACTATGTCCAGATTTCTTGCTACTGCACATGTGCGAGCGCTGGAGACTAAGTCCAGATTTCTTGCTACTGCACATGTGCGAGCGCCGGAGACTAAGTCCTATCTTGGAGCCATTGCACATGTGCGGGTGACATCATCGCTGACACGAGGTCACATGTCTCTGACACCTTCTATGCCGATTGGTCGCTGGTCATGTGCTTGTGATGCCTTGCTCGGTGATAGGCCAGCATGACGTCACTCCTGTCGTTCTGGCAGCGGATTGGCTCTGGTGTCCTCCATCTTGGATGAGGCACAGAGTCTATATAAGACCCTGACACACGCCGCATGGCGCTCAGTCCTCTTGGTTCATGCATAAGAGTAGACGCTCTGTGCGCGTTCCTCTAGGCATTCCTCTGTCTATGCTAGGTGAGCGCTACCGGCAGGGTAGCGTTCTTATACCTTACAGCTTCGGCTGCTGTCCGTATCCTTACCTCTTAGGGGAGCGGACATAGGCAGGTGCCTGAGGCACATGGTCTGGCTGGGCCTTGTGGTTCGACTCGTAGGTTGACGTTGCCGCTAGGGTAACGTTCCTTATACTGCGTCTGGCAGTTGTTCGTATCCTCGCACACTAGGGGAGCGAACAGAGGTAGGAGCTTTGTGCGGCTTACGCTGCTGTTCGTCTCTTTTGCACCACTAGAAGAGCGGACCTAGGCAGGTGCCATATCTAGTGGTTCGTGTCCTCGCACAGTAGTGGAGCGAACGCAGGTAGGAGCTTTGTGCGGCTTACGCTGCTGTTCGTCTCTTTTGCACCACTAGAAGAGCGGACCTAGGTAGGTGCAATTTCGCACACATTGCCTTTGTCTCTGTGATTATTAACAGAGATCATTCCACACACCCTCCAAGTAAGGGAGGAATTGCTTTACTTACTTATTATATCCTTCTGTGAGTTAACAGAGGTATTGCACTCTGCCATAGTCTGCAGCAGAGTCTTTGCACGGTGGACCCTGACTGTCTGATACTCCTTTAGGTTAATATCAGACAGCCCCCCGTAACAGTACCCTTTAAATTTGTTGGCCGGATGTACTGTTATCATCCGGAACCATGGAAGACCACTATAAATCATTGGTAAAAGGTGACAAGAGCATTGGCAACTAATCTGGCTGCCATCCCATTACTAACCATCAACACTAGAAGTAGCCAAGGGGTGAACTAACATCCTGTGCACCGCGAACCCAGCCGGAGAACTAGCTATTATAAAAGAAGGAAAGATGAATAACTCTCTGCCTCAGAAAATAGATAAAGAATAGCAAGCCCTCCACATTCAAAGACTGCGGTGATATAGGAAAACACAATACACAGATAGATGATAGGATTAGCAAAGGTGAGTCCCCCACTAACTAAATAGGACAGGATAGGAAAGGGACTGATGGTGGCCAGAGAAAAACCCTACAAAAATCCAAGAACCCGATAGTACAAAAAGCCCTCAGATCGCTGGATCTGAACTCCGTCCTATACCAGGCGCTCTTGTCATACCAATGAACAGAAAGCAGGAAGAATTACAAATTCAAGAAGCAACAAACACATGGACTAATAGGAGCAATACTCCAAACATAGCTGCAGGCAGTTTCCCAGCTAAGCAACAGAGAGGGAAGATCCCTGCCTGCAAATAAATTGAAAACAACCACAGTAAATGACAAACCCAGATAAAAGTAAAAGAACCAAACAACAAATAAAGAGCCAAGCACTTATCTGGGGTAGATGTGGTCTGGAGCAGGAAGAAGCAGGCAGGTGAACAAAGAACAACTGACATCCAGTATAGCCTGCTATCAGACCAGGGTTTAAATAGGCAGAGAGTTAGCAATGGAAACGCCCATTGCTCAACACAGCTGGTCTCTGTCCAAACCATTCCTGGCCACAAGAGGGAGCCTAACAGCGGCAAAAGCACAACTGACATTCACAACACCCGACACTGTGGAGAGAGGGGGTGGTTCGCTCTCAACGTGAAAATGTGGGGGAAGATGGATGAGAAGGTGTGCCTCCACCCCCCTCCGCCATTTTCAATCCAAAAAAGTCAAAAGGTAGCAGTTCCCGGCTACGCCAGTTACAGTTAACCTCGTTACAAGTTTTTATAGTTCATGGACCATGGCTTTAGACTGGAAAGCCAACCCAAAAACTATTGGGCCTTGTAAATAAGCCATGGCTACCTTTCTTGCTCACGGCAGCCACTGGAGAGGCAGATTTGAGGAAGGGCCTGCGGTGGAGTTGGCCGAGGCCCAGTCACTACCAAAGCTGGTGACTAACCTCCAGGCCAGGGGTCCACGGACTTGGGAACCCGTGGTAAGGAGCTTTTTTCCCCGGCCCGTGTGGGAGTCACCCGGACCTGTTCCTGGACTTGGGAAAAGGGATGCCAACCTGTTCTTAGAGGTGGCACTAGGGTCAGGTTTGTTTGGGTGGGACATCAACAATGAAAATTGTCCCAAAATTCAAGACAATAACAAGCGATTCATGCTAAAAAGTATATACTTTATTATTACATTTAAAAGAAATTTTTCATGAATTAAAAATATATAAAAAAACAGAAAAATGCTCCTGAGAGAGACCTGAAAAATACCCAGAGTATAGAAAATATGCAAAAAACTACAGGAAAGGTAACATAATCAACAATGGATAATGTGTAATGAAGATCCTATGACATATAGTATATGATAAAATATCAATACATATACAAATTACATAGAAATTATATTATGATCATTGCACAAACCCAATTAATCTGCCATCCATCTATTGCTGAGAATTGCATATGCCCTGGTAATTGTAAACATTGTATGTATGTGCATATGTGGATGTGTGTAGGTATGTGTGTGCATGGATGTGTATATGTACATGTGCATGTATGTATGTGTGGATATATGTGTACATATGTGTATGTGTGCATGTTTGTGTATATATTATTATTAAAGGCTTGTATATGTATTTTTTAATATTTATTATTAAATTAGTACCTTATTTATAGTTAATATTTATCACTCAGCACATTTTTTACTTCATTTATTATCTAATATTGTCACCATGGTTCATGCTATATATGATCCATGTTGTATTATGTTCATATGTACACTGTATACATTTATGTCATTTGTAGTTATGTGTGTACAATAATTGTCTTATCATGTAATGTATTTATCTATTTGTAGGAACTCTGAAATATGTGTGTTATCTGTAATATGTAAATTGATTTGTGGGCTATGTATTTCATAGCGGTATTAAGTCAGATTTATCCCATATATTGACAGCTCAGTGCCCGACCAGGCTAGAGGAGTTTCCTCGGCCATTTAAGCTGTAATGTCCTTGCGTACAAGTAGTGCGCAGGCGCTGATCGCGGACCTCCGAACTTCTGACCGCGCGTACCTCGTGACCTGGTTTGCGTTCCAAGCCTGCGTCTCACCGCGTGGCTCAGATAGTTCCTGTGGGAGGGACCAGAGATTTGTGCTTGCTGCCGTCATACTCTCCGCACTGATCATTCAGCTCAGGTGAATCCACTAAGCAGCGTAGGCTATATGTATATAAAGACAGCCTTTCCCCCACCCTGACACGCCCCCGGAAGAAGCAAGGGCGAAACGGCGTTGGGGTGGAGGGACCTGTTCACCCAGACGCAGGCTTTCTATGGTCACCTATTTAGGTAAATATATAACCTTGGGTTGTTTGTCCTACAGGAGAGCTTTATTTTTATGTATATTGGCAGTTCCTTGCACTTTACATCTTCTCTGGCAGCTAATTTGTTGCATTTTTTTCTCTGTGGCTGTATAGTTCATGGTTCAATAGCAGCACGAGTATAATGTTTACAATTACCAGGGCATGTGCAATTCTCAGCAATAGATGGATGGCAGATTAATTGGGTTTGTGCAATGATCATAATATAATTTCTATGTAATTTTTATATGTATTGATATTTTATCATATACTATATGTCATAGGATCTTCATTGCACATTATCCATTGTTGATTATGTTACCTTTCCTGTAGTTTTTTGCATATTTTCTATACTCTGGGTATTTTTCAGGTCTCTCTCAGGAGCATTTCTCTGTTTTTTTATATATTTTTAATTCATGAAAAATTTCTTTTAAATTTAATAATAAAGTATATACTTTTTAGCATGAATCGCTTGTTATTGTCTTGAATTTTGGGACAATTTTCATTGTTGATGTAGTAAGTTTCTGAGTGTCATGCACACATTTGAGGTTTTCTTTGGTTGATTAATTGTGTTTTCTGCTATTTTTTGGCAGTAGTTACCTATCCACATGGATTTCAAGACTAAAGAGAAGTCTTGGCATAGCAAGGCTATTGATCTTTTTAAACAGAGTGCTTCTGGTGTTTCGTCCGAGATCTCTGCTGACAAAAAAGAGTTGATGCGTCATTATAAAAATGCTTTACATAAAAATACAAAGTTGTGGTGGAATCGTATTGTGGAGACACGGGGCTCAGTGGGCGCTCTCGTCCACTAAAACCCGCCGCCTTTAGAAAGACAGCGTGGCTCAGGGCTCATCCCAACTGAACGCCGGCCTCCTTAACCGTGGGTGTAACACTACTCAGACAACACAGGGTTAGGGAACCACAATAATTAGACTTTATTGGATCCCCAAACAATTAACGGCACATAACGCATAACCAGCAAAACACACAAATGTAACAGGCAACAGAGTCTCACCCTTCCGCTGGCTCACCAGGGATTAGAATGTCCATGCCTCACAGGTTCCAAGCTGTCTGAGGTCTGCAAAGTCTGTAACAGGTGACTAAACTGTCCCAACCTGCGTGTCCTCCTTAGATAGTCCTGGTTTGATGATAAAATCCTGGCAGCCGGAGTCGAAATCCCTAGGCTGTGGATATGGTCTCCAACCGGGTCCGGAGTCCCTAGGTTGAAGCCATAAGATATCCTGATCCTCTAGTCAGCTCCAAAGAGCTTAGACTGGATCCATCAGCATCCATCAACAACCCCTGGTGGCTTAAAGAAGTCCTTTTTATAGCCACAACCTTCCACTTGGATACACTGCGTCCTCATCGATTGGTTGGACAAGATTGCTTCTCCCATTGGAGGAATTTCAAGCTGCATGGACAATGTTCATTTAAATGATGTGCATAGAAAGACTGAGGGTGTACATGTAAACTGGGAGTCACCAACTAGACAATGGCTACTAAGGTAATTACATTATCAATACACAACTACAATACAATGGTTACTGGAAATGTCTGGAGAAACAATACATTTGGCTTTCAGTGGCCAACACAATTACATTGAGTCAACAAGAGTCTTGCAAAAACAATGAGGGACTTCTCCCCAGTCTATAGACAATCTATCATGCTGTCTGGCTGGATTTTAAGAAACTTTAACCCATGAGAGTCCATGTCGTCACACGTATGTCTCTTGAAAATTATCACAAGCAAAATATTGTACCCAGAGGACTTCGGGTGCATCTTTTTCCATCCTTTGATCTAGATAATGATGACCTTATTGGCAAATGGAGTAAGGCGGCAAGTACTTGTTCATTAGAGTTTATTCAGATTATTATCGAAAATAACTCATTGGCTTTATCTAAGATTGACCTTGAGATTGAAAGATTATATGAATTGATCAAGAAAGATTATGATCCCAAGAAACTTGAGAAATTTATGGAGGATATGGATAAAGATCTCGATAAATGGGAAAGTGACACTAGCCAAAGTAAAGTTAAAAAATTCCAAAGAGATGTTGGTGATTATGAGGCGGGGAAGATATTTAGATGGCAACAGAAAAATAAAAATTCAAGCAATGTTCCATCTTATAATCCCAGAAGTCCATCCATCAGGAGTAATACCTCCCAGTCCGAACAATATACATCTTCCAGTGATTTGGAAGAAACTGGTGAGATTTTTCGGAGAACTAGAGCCCAAAATAAGGATAAGAAATTTCCTGAGATTTTTTCAAAAAATAGGAATCACAAAAGGACGGATCAGTTCAAGGTGATTAATTTATCCAGTTTTAAGTTTTCTGATAATGAACTAAATGTCTTGGAAAAAGGGTTGACTTTTTCTCCATCCCATCATCTAGATGTATTCACGGCGGTGAAAGATACACACCTTTTCGCCAGAAAAATGTTACTCCAACGGCTACATTACAAGACCAATTGTCATGAGGTGCGTCATACCAAGGAAGAGAAATTGGCTCTTGAGATTTTGGAAGAGTTGTCTGATGCCAATATGACTGAACAAGCAAGTAAGTTTCCTACGCAATTTTTTTACAAATCTAAGACCTTTCCTTCTCTTAATTTATGTCCAGCAGTTGACATTTTTACCAAACTAGTTACGGCGGATTTGGAATCTTTACCTCATCATGTAGAAAGGGCACCGAATTTAAATTGGCAGGAAAGAAAAATACTGAATAAATTACAGTCAATGGATGAGTTTTTATTCAAGCCAGCAGACAAAGGCGGTAATTTAGTAGTTTGACCCTCCATGATGTATGAGAAGCAGGCCTTTAAATTGCTCAATGACCCTAAGTGTTATCGGAAACTTGCTAATAATCCCATTCCCTTGCTCAAAGACAAATTGGTTAATATTCTGGAAAAGGCATTTGAAGAGGGTACTGTACCTAAAAAATGTTTGGAATTTATTAAGAATTTACATCCACGTACCCCTACGTTTTATCTTATTCCAAAGATACATAAGGATCCAGTAGACCCCCCGGGTAGACCAATTATATCCGGGAATGGGGGTCTATGTGAACAAATTGGAGTCATGATTGACTACTATTTGAAGCCTCTGGTTGCTACTCTGCCATCATATCTGAGGGACACCACATCTGCCCTACAAAGACTTAACCATGTCAATCTTAATGATGGCATGGTTATGGTCACGGTGGATGTGGAGTCCCTCTACACATCCATTAGGCATGAGGATGGCCTTAGGTCAACGGCCCTTTTTTTGAAAATGAGCAGTCTTGAAGGACCCTTGATTCAACTGTTGCTTACTCTTTTGGAAATTTTGCTTACACACAATGTTTTTATTTTTAAAAGCAATTATTTTTTGCAAATCCACGGAACGGCAATGGGGGCATCATGTGCCCCTTCATATGTGAACTTGTTTTTGGGTGCGTGGCAGCGTGACATTTTTCTTAATGAATCAATACCCGATGTGTCACATGTTAAAGAATGGATGAGATACATCAATGACATATGGTTTGTCTGGGAGGGTTCAGTCAAGGACTTGGATAAGTTTATCATGAAATTAAATCATAATGATCTAAATATCAAGCTCACACACAAATATGGTCGTAGCTTGGAGTTCCTTGATATTAAGATTGATGTCTCCGATTGTGGGGAGATAATTACGGATATGTATAGAAAACCTACATCAACAAATTTGTTTCTTCACGCTTCTTCATCCCATCCAATTTCAACCACGAGGGGCATACCGGTGGGTCAATTTTTAAGAGCTAAAAGGATATGTTCAGATAGCCAATTATTTTTGCGTCAATCAAAAGATCTTGCCGAGAGGTTTGAAGAAAGGGGCTATAGTCGTAGGACTATTAGAAGAGGTTTTAGAAAGGCAGTATCAGTGGATAGAAACCACTTATTATTTGGTAAAAAATCGGCACCTAAGACTGAGAACCAAACAAGATTTATTACAACTTTCAACTCTCAATGGGAAGATGTCAGATCCATCTTACTAAAACATTGGAATGTTTTGATGATGGATCCTATCCTCAAAAAGATTGTACCTTCAAAACCCTTGATGTTGGCTCGTAGATCAAAGAACTTACGCGACGTTTTGGTTAAGAGTCATTATGAACCTCCTTTACCCGTCAAAAATCGTATTACACCCCTGATTCAAGGTTTTTTTCCTTGTGGATTGTGTAAAGCCTGCAGAAATTTGACAAAAGCCAGAAAGTTTACCAATCATGATGGATCAAGAGAATATGAGATTCGAAAACAACTAAATTGTGCATCTAAGGGAGTAATTTATCACGCCCAGTGTACCTGTAAAAAGATCTACATCGGTATGACGACACGTGAATTAAAGATAAGAGTACATGAACACATCAGGGATATTGAAAACGCTAAAGATGTACAGGATATTTCGTTACTCAAGACCTTGCCTAAGCATTTTAAATTGTATCATGCGTGCAAGTCCAGTGAGTTGGTCTTCAAAGGTATAGATCAGGTTACATTGGGTCCAAGGGGTGGGGATCTTGGTAAAATCCTTGCCCAGACTGAGAGCCGCTGGATCTTTAGATTAGGGACACTTACACCTCAAGGCCTTAATGAGAATTTTGGCTTTGGAGCTTTTTTGTAAAGGTAGTACATGCCCCCTTTTTTGTCTTATATTGAGATCTCTGGTTGTTTTTAGGGGTGGGGGTCTGTTTGTTTGTAATTTTAATATCTTATTTTAACCCCTGTTTTTAATATTCTTAGTATCCTATTGCTGAATTGTGAAGTGGTCTGTGGTCAAGCACAAGTTCGGGAGATTCTTTGTCCTCTACTTACATCTGGAGGAGAAAATTGTGAACACACATTTGGATGAATTCATTTTTTATTTTTATCTATGTATATTTGTCATATATTCTTTAAGTAATTTTGTTGGATTATATATGTATTATTTTCTGGGCATGCATGGGTATGTATGTGCATATGTGGATGTGTGTAGGTATGTGTGTGCATGGATGTGTATATATTATTATTAAAGGCTTTGTGCACTTATATACACTTCACTCTGTATGCACAGTTCATTTAATTTTTTGTCAACTTATGATCTATTTATATATGTATATGTATATAGTGTACATATGTATATGTATTTTTTAATATTTATTATTAAATTATTACCTTATTTATAGTTAATATTTATCACTCAGCACATTTTTTACTTCATTTATTATCTAATATTGTCACCATGGTTCATGCTATATATGATCCATGTTGTATTATGTTCATATGTACACTGTATACATTTATGTCATTTGTAGTTATGTGTGTACAATAATTGTCTTATCATGTAATGTATTTATCTATTTGTAGGAACTCTGAAATATGTGTGTTATCTGTAATATGTAAATTGATTTGATATAATGTTTACAATTACCAGGGCATGTGCAATTCTCAGCAATAGATGGATGGCAGATTAATTGGGTTTGTGCAATGATCATACTATAATTTCTATGTAATTTTTATATGTATTGATATTTTATCATATACTATATGTCATAGGATCTTCATTGCACATTATCCATTGTTGATTATGTTACCTTTCCTGTAGTTTTTTGCATATTTTCTATACTCTGGGTATTTTTCAGGTCTCTCTCAGGAGCATTTCTCTGTTTTTTTATATATTTTTAATTCATGAAAAATTTCTTTTAAATTTAATAATAAAGTATATACTTTTTAGCATGAATCGCTTGTTATTGTCTTGAATTTTGGGACAATTTTCATTGTTGATGTAGTAAGTTTCTGAGTGTCATGCACACATTTGAGGTTTTCTTTGGTTGATTAATTGTTTGGGTGGGAGCAACAAGAAGGTGGCCCGGTCCGTCCCGTTCCGTTTAAATGTGCAACGTTTAAGAAATGTGCCTTCCGTAAAGGAAGAAATTGTAAATATGTTATTATAATTGTAAATTTGTTTTTCTACTTTTACAGTTCCCATTAAAAATAAATGGTGGTTGTCGGACAGCCCGCGGACGGTCTGTAGTCAACCAATGGGGAATGTACCGCCCTGGACAACCAGGTAGTTGTACATGTAGGCCCCCGCATAACACCTATCCCACGAAGGGTTAAATCAGCCGACCTGAAACCCTAGTCACCCCCCTCATGGAAGGACAGACACACCAGTGGGCGAGACCAGGTGGATAGGGAATGCCCACCTAGGGGTCTAGAGAGCCCGGGGTGGGAAAACAGTCAGTTGAGATAGAATTGAGTTAAGTTGAAGTTTGGAGTGGAGGTGCCAGCTGACAGGTGCCAGGGTCGGAGCCCTGACACCTCGGCTGGGTGGCAGACAGAAGCCAGAGTCTGTAGGAGACGGGAAGATGGCTGCCGGAGATCCGAGGTGGACCGGGAAAGGGTTGGAGCCCGCCGATACTGACACCGGAGAACTGACCCGGAAACCGTGTGCACAGAGGGGGTACTTGGACCCTGAAGCCAGGACCGGCACCGACGGCCTAGCTAATTAACCAATTGAGGGCAGGATTTTAGGTCCTGTCCCAACCTGAGTCCAGAAAAGTAACAACCACCCACAGAGAGGGATAGGGCAACCGCCAGGGCCTGTAGATCCCAAGGGTCAGCGTCAGATGGGCACGGCTCCCAACCAAAAGACCGTGAGCGTACTCCCATGTTTCACACTGGGAAGTCCTACCTACAACACACTGAGTGCAGAGGAGAGAGACTTTGACTACCAACCCGGGTGTGGGATCAGATACACCCGTCTGCGGCAGATGGCCACCATCACCTTGGTTTACCACAGGACTTGGGTGCTTTATTCAACCATGAGTAACATCCTTGGCCTGGCCGGGTGCGCCGCCCCTTGCACTTGTGAAGCCCCACAGGTGTTGTGTCGGTACATTACCTTCAGGGATTCCACGTGGAGGAACAGTCTGGTCACAGGTAGGTTGCTTCTTTAGGAGTTTCATGACGCCACTCTCGGTATTGCGGTCAGGGTGACCGCCACTGCAGATTAGGGGACGCCTGGGGCTGATGTTGGATGCAACTAGATGTAGTGGCCTCCCGAGAGTGAGGCAGGCCCCAGGGCCCTGTGTAGGTGTGTGGAACCACAGGTCACAGAATGACTCAGGCACAGTCCAGACAGTCTTTCAGGGTTTTTACTCACAGTAGATGGCAGGGGGAGTACCCAGGCGTAGCTGGGATTAACCAGAGGAAACCAGGCACTCCGTCAGGCTGACCTTTGAGGGTGACTACCGACTCGCCTTCTCTAGCCCTGGTGTTTTTGGGGTTACCCCGACTTGAAGTCCCTATGGGAGTCACCCAGGGAAGTTGCTGCTGCCTGTTCTCCCCTCTTTCGGCCCGTTTGCTTGTAGCCTAGACCAGATCACTCCAGCTGCTAGCCTCTTGTGAGCTATGGGCCCTCTCGTTGCTACGTGGCTGCGGACTCTGTGGTGTTGTGGTGGGGGTCTGAAGTGCCCCCTCCGGCAGGTTTGGCAGGAGAAAACTGAATGAATCTCTGCACTTGGACCTGTTACCCTTATGGGCATGGTACCTCCCTGGCAGTCCCGTTACTCAGCCACTGCTTGCCTCCAGCCTCGGGTGATTTTCGGGTGGCACTCCCAGGTGACCGTTCTCCCCCATCGGTAGCCACTGCACGTGCGCTGTCAGATTGTGCCAGACTCCAGGGTCTGCTGCATGTGTCTGCCCTCCCTGAGCTGCACTCATTAACTGGCTCACTACTCCCCTCCCCTCTGTGGCTACCTACGCAACTTAGCAACCAGGCTCTCTACCACACCCCTTGAGTGGAGATGGAGGCCACGCCCCCTCCTGGATTCCCCAGGGGTCCCTCAAAGGTAGATGTGGGAGACCTGATTACTATGCGCCTGTGTAATCACACCTCGGTCAGCTCTCTGGATTACCTGTATTGTACTTCCCCGAGCATGGGTGCAGTACTCAGTGGTGCCTGACCAGGTCAGGGGTGCCACACACTCACTATCCTCAGCATAGAGACACTGGGCCCCGGGACATCCATCCCTACCCACGGAGTGGTTAACATCCAGCTGCCAGCCCAACGTCCCCGGGAGCCCCGCAACGGCAGCGGTGGTGCTGCATCTCACCACACACCGTGGGTGGTGTCAGAGACATTTTACAACCAATGCCGTATAAATACATCCCCCTTTTATTCGGAGTGTCCGCGCGACCCCGGGTCCGGAGAACCCCTCGAGCTGTACCGTAGATCCGGATCCGAGCAGCGCTGGCTGCTGGCACGGGGGTGGCACACATGCACCTTTCACTGCCTCTCACTCCTACAGCATCCTATCCCTACAATTTATTTGTTTTTTTTCCCCTAGCTGCAACTATCACTGTTCCTTACACTAACAGCGTGTCTCTCCCTATTCTAGTCAAGGCAAAATGGCAGTCATGGGGCTCGCCAGCCAATCACAGGTATGCCAATACTTGTCATGGCTTCGATGTCTCTGGAAGTACCACAGCCTAAGGGCCATTTCACACATCCAGCATTTTGCCGGATTACCGGATCCGGCACACTCCAGTACAGTGTAATACAGTACAATGGCATTGCGGCAAGTGCCGGTCACATGCTGTCATGTGACCGGAGCATGTGACCGGAGTTTGCCGCAATGCCATTGTACTGTATTAACACTATACTGGAGTGTGCAGTCTCCGGTAATCCGGCGAAATGCTGGATTTGTGAAACGGCCCTTAAAGTTTACTTTTTGGGTGCTTTGCAACCTTTCAACAAGCTTTATTCGAGTAACAAACCCATACAGGAACCGGACATACAGTCAACGTTTGTGCTCAGGGTTCAGCACCGGACACAGGGCCGTATTTGCCATTAGGCACTTGAGAGCACGTGCGTGGGGCTGCGCCTTCCAGGGGGGCGGTGCCCAGACCAAAACTTGAAATTTTGTTTTTTTTTAAATCTTCCTCCCTCCTCCAAACTCTTTATTAAATCCGGCGCCTTTTTGGAGAAGGGAGGGGGCGCCGCAGTCATTTATAGTCGCGTCTATAACACACGACTATAAATGAAACTGTGAGCGTGCCGGCACTTCCGGGGTCAGAGGAGCTGGAATCAGCTCCTCGCCCCAACGTGCTGCCGTGCGCTCACTGTGCAGAGGTCACAGCAGCGTGAGGCAGCGTCGCGCAAAGGAGGACGGGAGATGGAACCGCCGCCGAGCAAGATGTCAGATCCTGCAGCCGCCGCCGCCACCGTGGAGAACGGGAGATGCAGCCTGGAACAGGTAAGCGCTTTACAGCCGAAGACAGCGCCAAACAAGCAACCCGGGGGGGGGCACGCAACATGGAGGATGAGGGGATGGAACATGATGTGGGGGTGCAACATGGAGGATGGGGGGGATGGAACATGATATGTGGGCGCAACATGGAGGATGGGGGGGATGAAGCATGATGTGGGGGCACAACATGGAGGATGGGGGGGATGAAGCATGATGTGGGGGCACAAAATGGAGGATGGGGGGATGAAGCATGATGTGGGGGTACAACATGGAGGATGGGGGGATGAAGCATGATGTGGGGGCACAACATGGAGGATGGGGGGGATGAAGCATGATGTGGGGGCACAACATGGAGGATGGGGGGGATGAAGCATGATGTGGGGGCACAACATGGAGGATGGGGGGGATGAAGCATGATGTGGGGGCACAACATGGAGGATGGGGGGGATGAAGCATGATGTGGGGGCACAACATGGAGGATGGGGGGGATGAAGCATGATGTGGGGGCACAACATGGAGGATGGAGCATGATGTGGGTGTGCAACATGGAGGATGGGGGGATGAAGCATGATGTGGGGGTGCAACATGGAGGATGGAGCATGATGGGGGTGTGCAGCATGGGGGATGGAGCAGAATAGGAAATTGGGGGTGAGGGAAAATGAGGGTGGTGGACAGTATAGCGAATGGGAGTTGCAGTATTGAGAATGAGAGGCATGGTATGAAGAATGGAGAAGCATGGGGGGTGCTCGGTATGGAAGGGGAACCATGGTGGGCTTGGTATGGAGGGGGCTTGATATGGAGAAGGGGCAGCATGGGGAGCGCTCAGTTAGGACCCTAGGAGGGCTCAGTAAACAGAATGTGAAGCAGAAGGTTCATTATAGAGTGGGGACATCATGAGGGGGGCAGTGAAGTGGGGGCTGCATGGAGAGGTGGGGACAGTGGGGGTCATAGTTCATAAATGAGGAAGGTCTGGAGGGTATAATTCAGTGGGGAGGACAGTGGGGGTTTTCATTTGAGGGGGCAGTGTAGTGGAAATGTTATAGGAGAGAATGTGGAGGCTGTATACTATAAGTGAGACGGTGTGGGGTCATTTTTTGTGAAGTGAGCTCAGTGATGGGCAATTATTTATTCTTGGGCTTAGTTAGGGTGGTTACTCTTTAGTGAGGAGAATTATGAGTCTGTCACCAGGTTTTTGCCACCTAATTTGAGAGCAGCATAATGTAGGGGCAGAGATCCTGATTCCAGTGTTGTCACTTACTGGGCTGCTTAGTGTAGTTTTGATAAAATCACTGTTTAATCAGCAGTAGTTATCATTTCAGGACTACTTGGTGTGCTGCAGAAATAAGAAGAAACAGAAGTGTTTAAATTTGCCTAAGTATCTGTGTATCCCATGGTCAATAATTAGCGATAATAAACGCTATAGTGCACATAACAAGTTTTATTAGACACAAGGTACATGGGGTACAGAATATAATAAAACACAGGACAGGATGTGACAATGACAGGCCACATGCAGGGTAATTCATATACTGTCTCCCTGATATACAAAGTGCTGAGTGATAGAACCAAGCTTATACATGAAACACCGACCAGCCCTTACAGCAGTGTACTGACCAGAGTCAGATAATCACAGGCTAGAAAAAACAGTGAGCCATGGAGACCCACAACAGCACTGGCTAGTAGTACAGGGGGCTTACCAACAGGGGGAGATCGCAGTACAGGGAGCTTACCAACAGGGGGAGATCGCAGTACAGGGAGCTTACCAACAGGGGGAGATCGCAGTACAGGGAGCGTACCAACAGGGGGAGATCGCAGTACAGGGAGCTTACCAACAGGGGGAGATCGCAGTACAGGGAGCGTACCAACAGGGGGAGATCGCAGTACAGGGAGCGTACCAACAGGGGGAGATCGCAGTACAGGGAGCTTACCAACAGGGGGAGATCGCAGTACAGGGAGCTTACCAACAGGGGGAGATCGCAGTACAGGGAGCGTACCAACAGGGGGAGATCGCAATACAGGGAGCTTACCAACAGGGGGAGATCGCAGTACAGGGAGCGTACCAACAGGGGGAGATCGCAGTACAGGGAGCGTACCAACAGGGGGAGATCGCAGTACAGGGAGCGTACCAACAGGGGGAGATCGCAGTACAGGGAGCGTACCAACAGGGGGAGATCGCAGTACAGGGAGCTTACCAACAGGGGGAGATCGCAGTACAGGGAGCGTACCAACAGGGGGAGATCGCAGTACAGGGAGCGTACCAACAGGGGGAGATCGCAGTACAGGGAGCGTACCAACAGGGGGAGATCGCAGTACAGGGAGCTTACCAACAGGGGGAGATCGCAGTACAGGGAGCTTACCAACAGGGGGAGATCGCAGTACAGGGAGCGTACCAACAGGGGGAGATCGCAGTACAGGGAGCGTACCAACAGGGGGAGATCGCAGTACAGGGAGCGTACCAACAGGGGGAGATCGCAGTACAGGGAGCGTACCAACAGGGGGAGATCGCAGTACAGGGAGCTTACCAACAGGGGGAGATCGCAGTACAGGGAGCTTACCAACAGGGGGAGATCACAGTACAGGGAGCGTACCAACAGGGGGAGATCGCAGTACAGGGAGCTTACCAACAGGGGGAGATCACAGTACAGGGAGCTTACCAACAGGGGGAGATCGCATGTGGCGCAGTACAGGGAGCTTACCAACAGGGGGAGATCGCATGTGGCCCCACATGGGGATTATTCGCCTGTCATTGTCACATCCTGTCCTGTGTTTTATTATATTCTATACCCCATGTACCTTGTGTCTAATAAACGCTATAGTGCACATAAAAAGTTTTATTATCGCTAATTATTGACCATGGGATATACAGATACTTAGGCAAATTTAAAGACTTCTGTTTCCTCTTATTTGTACATTCCTATTGAAGTTGTTGCCTTTCACTCCTAATGAAGCCCATATACACTGCTCTGTTTTCCTTAATCTTGGGGTGCTGCAGGTAGTCCAGCATATTCATGAGCTCTGTATAAGGCCCGTTTCACACGTCAGTGAAAAACACAGACGTTTTTCACTGGCGTGTAAAACACGCACATGTCCCTCCATGTGCCGTGAATCACGGCACACGTGGGTTGTTTAAGTGCAATCTGGGCTCCGTTCTCCGTGGCCCGTGATTGCACTTCGTAATCAACTCACCTGCGCCGGCTCCCGCTCTCCATGGTGTTGATCGCTCCAGCGATGCAGCATCCGGCCGGCGCTGACCCCCGCAGCAGCTGCTTCCGGGTCGGCTCTGTCGCGCATCATGAATATGCGCGACAATAATGAGCCGGCACAGAAGCAGCAAGCTGCATGGGCTGCAGAGGACATCGCTGGATGCCGAGTGAGTAAAAATGATTTTTATTTTAAAAGCATGTTTTTTTCTGGCACGTGTTTCACGGACCACACCACTGCGTGGTCCGTGGAACATCAGTGATGCCAGAAAAAAATGGACATGTCTCCGTGCGGCAATCACGCACACGCGGGTACGCCGCACGGAGACACGTGCAGTGAAAAATCACTGACGTGTGAGCAAACCCATTCATTATAATGGATCTGCGTATGTCAGTGATTCTGGTACATTTAAAAAAAAGCACAAACGTACCAGAATCACTGACGTGTGAAAGAGGCCTAACTGCAAGATCTGCAGCAGAGAAAATGGCAGCAAACAGCTCAGTAAGTGACACATTGCTGGAATCAGTCAATGCTTTAAAGGGGTTTTCTCACATTGGAAACTTACCCCCTATCCTTGGGATGGGGAATAACTTTCCAATCGCTGGGGGTCCGACTACCATGGCCCCGAGTTTTTCCGAGAACCAGAACATGCAGACAGAATGGATTCCGGGAGTAAAATTTCATAGTCCTGTCTCCTGAGCTGTGCACTTAAGAGGTCTTTTGAGCAATTGGTGGGGGTCTCAAGTCCCACCCCATGATGCCCCTTCTCCCTACTGAGCCCACCTCTGCCCTACTAATCTCAGAATTAATGGACCTAAACATATAAGATCTCCTCCAAAAGTTAAGTCTACTGCCTGGGACTAATCAGTATTGTGGTTCTTATATGGTCCACAGTCTAATGATGGCTGGTAACAACTACCAGCATCTCGTTACCATTGTTAAGGACATACTGGGAGTTGTACGTTAATGGAATACATACATGTATATGGGTCTAACCTGACACTGCACTTGATTGCTGTACGAAGTTGGCAATGTATTCATGTAATGATGGTGGTTTTGGTGATGCCTTATTGTCTTTAGGGTGGGTTTGGCAATGTATTATTGTCTTTAGGGTGGGTTTGGTGATGTATTATTGTATTTAGGGTGGTTTGGTGATATTACTGTATTGACAGTAGTTTTGTTGTTGTCTTACTGTACTAACTGTGGTTTTGGTTACGTATTCTTGTATTTAGTGTGGTTTTAGTTATGTATTACTGTACTGATGATGGTTCTGGTGATAGTCATGTAGCTGTTGTAATCTTTACCTTATCAGTCTTGATCCTAAAACATAGCGTCAGTGTGCTGGACTAAAAATATAGCTATCTGCATGTCTGTCAGCCAAATAAATAAGAGACTAAAGCCCCCATACAGTTTAGTCTGATCTTTCAGCCGACCGCTATCTTGCTCAGCTCTCCCATATACAGGAGCACTCATTCTGCCAAGTGTTTCCGTGTTCTTTATTAGAGCCGCTGCTGGATATCTCTGGCAGCAGCTTATCATTTAGAGGATAATAGGATCTACACTCCGTAATCGGACATTCTGGATCCTTATTCCCCTGACAATCAGAATTGAGAGCCCCCATACACATTGGGCTGTCAGCAGAACCCGTCGATATTGGCAGGTTTAGACCACTTTAGGTTAATGTGTATGCAGGTGTTAACTACTATCTGAAGGCTCTGGGCTCTATCAGGGAATGTGCACACCTCTTGTAGATGTCTGTGAACCCCCGGAATTATTCAGACAGAATACGCTTCAGGACAGTCATAATTTTATCCTGTAGCAAATATATATATATATATTTTTTTTTTTTGCTGTTGCTTCTTGGTTGTTTTTTCCAACATCTTTTAGCTACTGGATTTTACTTATATTTTTTAAATGAAGTAGTAAGCGGCATCCAAGCAGCAGGCGCCATATAATGGACCGGTCACTGTCAGCCGCTTCATGTCTGAGGAAACCTGACGTGCTTAAAAAACTCCAAAGGACTGAGCATATGGACAGCAAGTCTTGTTTTACACTGCAGTGTATGAGTTTATTTCTTTAATATTTAGAGTTTGGGTTTTTTGGGCGGGTTACAGGGCGGATCTGTCTGAAAACAAAATGTTGTGTGCACATACCCTTAATCTGACTGATCAGAAGGGGGTGGCACCACTGACAGTGCCTAGGGCAGCAAAAAACCCAAATACGGCCCTGACCGGACACAGGACACAAGGTGTCCAGTATGGCCCCTGAACTTTACAGTTCTGGTTAACTCATCCATTAGTTGACTTCTGGAAGCAACTGTTCACTTAGGATTTTATTTAGGTGTATGAGCCTAAAGGGAGCTGAATACAAATGCATGTCACAATTTTCAGATTTATATATTTAAATTATTTAGAAAAACATGTCAAATAGAAATATATACACAGATGTTAGTGCCATTCCATTTCTACATTTTTTCCTTGACAAACGTGGTAAAAAAATTGATGTGTTTTAATAACAAACTTGAAGTACATTAAAAATGTAAAAAAAAATAAAAAAAACCTCTATATTCAAGTACTTGTAAATGGAAAGGAAATGTTTTAAGGCTTGGCGCTAACATTGATGGAATACAGTATTTCTGTTTGATTGTGTTTGAATCCCTTTCTGGAGGAATCCTTTTTAGCACACCGAGCCAGCTGTCGCCTACTAGGAATAACAGCATTTTAAACGCTCTACTAGAAATAGGCCCGATGCTATTGCATCGGGAGTGCGGTAAAATGAACATCTGTCTATGCCGACATGAGCAGTGGTGAGTGGGGCTGGGGCCATACAGGTTTGTTGGGGGGCTTTAAGCATACAGATCTGGTGTGGGGGGAGGGGCTGGAGGCATACAGATCTGGTGAAGGGGGCTGGGGGCATACAGTTCTGTCAGTAGCGTAGCTAGCGGGGGGGCAGAGGGTGAGGCCGCCCCAGGCCCCATGCTCAGAGGGGGCCCACCTGGAGCTGCGATACCATTAACTATATCAGCGTGTACAGCGCGCGCCGATATAGTTAACCTCTGCGGCAGGGCCGCCATCAGAGCATTACTAGTGGAACTCCTGTAGCACTAGAGGGCCCGGTGAGCAGCAGGCAGGAGGGGGGGCCCGGACACGCTGACAGCCCGGGCCCCTCCCCTTACTCTGCTCCCCGGGCACCATGGGCAGGGGGTGGGGACGTTGCACTGACAGCTCCTGCAGTCGCACAGGGGCCCCTAGAGCCTGAAAACGTACTGGGTACGTCATAGCTCCCTGGTACTTAAGGACCCATGACATACCCAGTACGTCATGACGAGATCGTGGGCCCGGTGGCTGCGATCGCTGCAGATACCTTAGATTCGGGGAGGAGGGGCCCTCTCCTGACCTCAGGAGGGGTGGTGTCTCCTCCCCGGACCTAAGGAGGCTGTGATTGGCTGAGCGGCGTTCGTCAGCCAATCACAGCCACTGTAATGTTCCAACCATTGAAAATGGCTGAAACATTAAAATTCAGCCCTGATCAGTGCAGCTGTAGCACCGATCATTGGCTGGAGCTGGGTGACCTCAGTTTCACCCGCCCCCAGCTCTGATTGGAGAAATCAGCCTTGTGACCAATCTGTCCAATCAGTGTGGATCTGGGGCCGGTGACCCCTCCCTTCAGCTTCACTCCAGCGTCCGTGGAAGGTGAGGGGAGCGATCGGTAAGTTTAAAGACACTGTCTCCTTTCAGCCGCCGCCATTTCCCCAGCCCCCACCCATCAGCTGCCAGCTGCAACAGTCACTGCCCCTGATCCAGCAGCACTGAACCCATCTGCTGCGTCCCCTCCATCTGCCACCCCTCCCCCATCAGCCGCTGCCCCCTCCCTCATCTGTTGCCCCTCTCCCACCTCTCACCTTCCTCCATCTGCTGTGATCTCCCCACTCCCACCTGCTGTGACCCCACCTCCACCTGCTGTGATCTCCCCACCTTCTGTGACCCTACCCCCACCTGCTGTGACCCCACCCCCATCTGCTGTGATCTCCCCACCTGTTGTGACCCCACCCCCACCTGCTGTGACCCCCACCTGCTGTGACCCCCACCCCCACCTGTTGTGACCCCACCCCCACCTGTTGTGACCCCACCCCCACCTGCTGTGATCCCCCCGTGCTGTGATCCCCCACACCTGCTGTGATCCCCCACACCTGCTGTGAGACCCCCCCACCTGCTGTGAGACCCCCCACCTGCTGTGAGACCCCCCCACCTGCTGTGAGACCCCCCCACCATCCATCCGTCCATGCTGTTCCTCCGTCCCGCTGTCCCTCCCTCCGTCCCTCTGTCCCTCCGTCCATCCGTCACATCCATTGTGACCGTCACGGGAACACTGGGGGCTCTATTACTTTCTAGGAGCAATATGTGGGCACTTTTCTAGGGCACTTATGTGACGCCCTGGGCAAGCCAGGGGTCACAGGTCATCACACCACCACACCCTACATCCCAGTTAGGAACACCAAAGCTACTCAAATCCTTGTTGCCTTCCTCCAGGGGCTGATGTTCACACCAGGGGGTGGGCCAGGCGGTTGGCTCCGCCCACCGAGGAGTACACAGCCCTGGAGGCGGGAAGAACCAGTCAGTCAGCTCAGGGAAGAGCTAGAGTGAGGAAGGAGTAAACAGCTAAGTGAAAGTGAAGTGGTAGTGGAGCAAAGAAGAAAAGGAGTAAAAGTGAACGTGGAAAGACCTGAAGTGAGTCCAGCTAAGTGCAGGACAGTGTCAGCAAGGTCAGCAACAGCGGTGATCGTCTGGATGGGGACTGCTCGGAGGTTGCTGGAAGGACCGCGGACGGGTAGTGGCCCGGCGGTCTGGAGCAGTATACGAAGGACAGTCAGCACCAGGGCAGGGGCCTCTCGGACCCTGGCAAGGCTAGGAGTCGCCATAATTTGCCGAATCCGTCAGTGAAGGGGACGTCGATCCCCCAACAACCAAGTCCCGACTGAAGGCAAAAGTCCAACCATTAAGGAGGAACACCGCCACCGCCAGGGCACCAGTTCCTCAGGGCCAGCGTCTGCGGGCAAAGCAGGGCTCCTCCAGCCTATATCCAAGCCGGGGAGCGGGTTACCGGTGGGAACCCATCGCTACCAACACAGAAACACTAGGTGCAGGTCAAAGGGACATCACCGTTACCTACTGGGAGAGCAAGTGCAGCTGTCCGTGGGAACCGTCTTTCCAGCCGTGTGGTTTACCGTAAAACTGTGTCAACGTCTCAGGCTGAGTGAGTGCCACAGTGCCGCAAGGCACAGCGCTGCCCCCGCGTCCCTGCGCCCACCAGGCCCTGCACCTTCCACTCCATCACTGGGCCCCGGGATCACCAACCCCTACCCACGGAGGGGCAACACAACCCCGGGCTGCTCCGCATCACCACTCCCGGGATCCCCATATTGAGCAGCGGTGGTGCTACAAATCACCACAACCGTGGGTGGCGTCATGGACAATAAACCATCCCCATACCCAACAACCCCCTTTCACTCACGGGCGAGGAGCGCCGCTAGAGTCCCCGGGATCCGGCCCACCGCTCGAGCCACCGAGCAGCAGCAGGCCGCAGCAGCCGCGGCAGCCGGACCCGAGCAGCGGTGGGAGAGCGCGGCGTCCCCTCCTCCGCCCACGACACTTACACAGGGCATTAATATTTTCTAGGGGACAATTTTACCATCTAGAGAACAGAAATGAGGCATTTTACTGTGTAAAGGTCACAATGGTGGCATATGTGGGGGGCACAGTGGTGGCATTATTATGTGGGGGCACAGTGGTGGCATTATGTGGGGGCACAGTGGTGGTATTATGTGGAGGCACAGTGATGGCATTATTATGTGGGGGCACAGTGGTGGCATTATTATGTGGGGGCACAGTGGTGGCATTACTATGTGGGGGCACAGTGGTGGCATTACTATGTGGGGGCACAGTGGTGGTATTATGTGGGGGCACAGTGGTGGTATTATGTGGAGGCACAGTGGTGGCATTATTATGTGGGGGCACAGTGGTGGCATTATTATGTGGGGGCACAGTGGTGGCATTACTATGTGGGGGCACAGTGGTGGTATTATGTGGGGGCACAGTGGTGGTATTATGTGGAGGCACAGTGGGGCATTATTATGTGGGAGGCACAGGGGTGGCATTATTATGTGGGGGCACAGTGGTGGCATTACTATGTGTGGCAGTAAGAGGAGTCGTTTTTTTGTGCACACAGCAGGTGCAGTAATAGATGCACATACGGCAGCAGTGGCTCAGTATTGGGGTGACGGCAGGATGAGGAGTTTGTGCAGGTTGGGATTAGATGGGGTTCGGTGCCGGAAGCTGAGTGAGGAGTGAAATGTGTCTTTGTTGTAATTTCTGTAGATGAGTTGTGGCTGGAAGAAGTTGTCATGTCGGTCTGGACCAGATGAAAAACACAGAAAAGGTGAACAACTCCATCCAAAAGAACGTCGGCTGTAAGTCACCATCTATAACTGCACTGTGACCTCTTGTATGTGCTGCAGCACCGATATCTACCACTATATAGTCACCATATAGCGGTAATATCAGTGTCATATGCTGAGGTTCCACTATACCCACGATTAGTCTGCACCACCGTAGTTATCATGCTTACCTGGTAAGGGGCCCACTCAGATGTTTTGCCCCCCCTGAGCTGAAACTCTAGCTACGCCACTGAGTTCTGGTGAGGGGGTGCTGGAGGCATACAGTTTTGGTGAGGGGGGCTGGGGGCATACAGTTAGGTCCAGAAATATTTGGACAGTGACACAATTTTCGTGAGTTGGGCTCTGCATGCCACCACAATGGATTTGAAATGAAATCTCTACAACAGAATTCAAGTGCAGATTGTAACGTTTAATTTGAAGGTTTGAACAAAAATATCTGATAGAAATTGTAGGAATTGTACACATTTCTTTACAAACACTCCACATTTTAGGAGGTCAAAAGTAATTGGACAAATAAACCAAACCCAAACAAAATATTTTTATTTTCAATATTTTGTTGCGAATCCTTTGGAGGCAATCACTGCCTTAAGTCTGGAACCCATGGACATCACCAAACGCTGGGTTTCCTCCTTCTTAATGCTTTGCCAGGCCTTTACAGCCGCAGCCTTCAGGTCTTGCTTGTTTGTGGGTCTTTCCGTCTTAAGTCTGGATTTGAGCAAGTGAAATGCATGCTCAATTGGGTTAAGATCTGGTGATTGACTTGGCCATTGCAGAAGGTTCCACTTTTTTGCACTCATGAACTCCTGGGTAGCTTTGGCTGTATGCTTGGGGTCATTGTCCATCTGTACTATGAAGCGATGTCCGATCAACTTTGCGGCATTTGGCTGAATCTGGGCTGAAAGTATATCCCGGTACACTTCAGAATTCATCCGGCTACTCTTGTCTGCTGTTATGTCATCAATAAACACAAGTGACCCAGTGCCATTGAAAGCCATGCATGCCCATGCCATCACGTTGCCTCCACCATGTTTTACAGAGGATGTGGTGTGCCTTGGATCATGTGCCGTTCCCTTTCTTCTCCAAACTTTTTTCTTCCCATCATTCTGGTACAGGTTGATCTTTGTCTCATCTGTCCATAGAATACTTTTCCAGAACTGAGCTGGCTTCATGAGGTGTTTTTCAGCAAATTTAACTCTGGCCTGTCTATTTTTGGAATTGATGAATGGTTTGCATCTAGATGTGAACCCTTTGTATTTACTTTCATGGAGTCTTCTCTTTACTGTTGACTTAGAGACAGATACACCTACTTCACTGAGAGTGTTCTGGACTTCAGTTGATGTTGTGAACGGGTTCTTCTTCACCAAAGAAAGTATGCGGCGATCAACCACCACTGTTGTCATCCGTGGACGCCCAGACCTTTTTGAGTTCCCAAGCTCACCAGTCAATTCCTTTTTTCTCAGAATGTACCCGACTGTTGAGTTTGCTACTCCAAGCATGTCTGCTATCTCTCTGATGGATTTTTTCTTTTTTTTCAGCCTCAGGATGTTCTGCTTCACCTCAATTGAGAGTACCTTAGACCGCATGTTGTCTGGTCACAGCAACAGCTTCCAAATGCAAAACCACACACCTGTAATCAACCCCAGACCTTTTAACTACTTCATTGATTACAGGTTAACGAGGGAGACGCCTTCAGAGTTAATTTCAGCCCTTAGAGTCCCTTGTCCAATTACTTTTGGTCCCTTGAAAAAGAGGAGGCTATGCATTACAGAGCTATGATTCCTAAACCCTTTCTCCGATTTGGATGTGAAAACTCTCATATTGCAGCTGGGAGTGTGCACTTTCAGCCCATATTATATATATAATTGTATTTCTGAACATGTTTTTGTAAACAGCTAAAATAACAAAACTTGTGTCACTGTCCAAATATTTCTGGACCTAACTGTATGTGACGCCCTGGCAAAACCAGGTAGTCACAGATGACTGTACCCCCACCAAAGGTACAGAAATCGCCTCCTCCTTGGGAATTTACACCACACACCTCACACACAGGAACACCACCGACAAATCCTAGTGTGGCGCCCCTGAGGCTTCCGTCGCCACAGGTCATTGCACCCCATCCAGCGGTGTGATGCCCCATTCTGAGAGAGGAAGAGAGTGAACTCCGGTCCCCTGGTAAATCCACACTAGACCCATTGCTAGGAACACACTGGGACCAGGGAAAGTGGCAGGCAACCCTCCCATGCTGCATGCTGGGAGGGGTCGTAAGACCCATCCCTGCTCCTATAGGGTAGAACAGGGCAACTGGGGAGGTGGGAGGAGCCACAAGAGAGCAGACACAGAGAGGAAGGTCAAGTTTAGTCAGTCTACCTCAGGGAGTGAGAGAGTGAGGAGCCAGCATGTAGTTGGAGAAGAAGAACGAGAGAAAGGAGGGAGGAGGGGGCCTGCTGGAGGCAGGCAAGGAGGAGAAAAGAAAGACAAGAAAGAAAGAAAGAAAGAAAGAAAGCAGGAAAGAAAGCTCCAAGTCAGACAGGAGCAGAGAAACAGAAGGAGACGCTTTCTGGTGAAGATCCTGGGACCCAGAGGTCCAGGTGACACCACGTAGAAGATAGAAGGAGTCGCAGGGCCACGGGTAGTCTGTATAGCTGTCGGGGCAGTTTAGAGCTACGGTGGCCCGTTCCACAAGAACATCGGTGGAGGGATCAAGCTGCGACAGGGGACGGTCCCTAGAGACTGGAGGAGTGCAAAGATCATCTCCAAACAGTAAAAACCGAGGCCCAGGGAATGTTGTAGACTCACCGGGCCAGAACCCATAGCAGAAGTTCCAGAAAAAGGGTAATCAGCCGACAGGTGACCCCCCAGCCTGGAGGCTGTAGTGGAGGCCAAGCCAGGTTTATCCTATCAAAGGCAAGGCTAAGGAAGACAGCAGAAGAAAGAGACACTAAGAGAAGGGTAGCGGCTTTCACTCTCAGAATCACCCAGATACGGCGGAGGTCCCTGACAGTGGTCCCAGCAGTCCAAGGGTCCCTACAGCGCTGTGACAAGAAGTGTGAGTAAAGAACTTGAACTGCACCCTTGAAGTGGTCTCTGTTATTTCAGCTGCATAGACATTCACAAGCACCAACTGTGCCCCGGGCATTGCTCCACCTGTGGGGAGCAGTACCACCATTGCTGCCATAACATCATCCCGGAGGCCTCACACAGCAGCGGCGGCTTAATAGCCGCATACCACAGGTGGCGTCACGAACACAACTTTATTCACCAAGCCACATATTCTACTGACACCCACCAGGGCCACGGAGCCGGGCCCAGCCACCACTGACTACCACCGGACTAGTCCGGCCCGGCACCGGGTGTCCCATAGCCCTGGGGAGGGCGAGTCACTAGTCGCCCCCCCATGATACACAGGACACACCAGTGGGCGGGAACAGGCAGATGTGAATGCCCACCTATGGGTCTTTCGGTGACAGGGGGTGAGAACCAGTTAGTTGAGTAGCAGAGAGACAGAGTTGGTAGTTAAGTAGAGTGGAGTGGAGTTGGAGCTGAGGAGAGTCGGAGTGCAGAGTGGTCAGGGTTGGAGCCCTTGGACCACGGGAGGACCGACTAAGTGGCAGACGGGTCTGTAGGGCCATAGAAGACGGCGACTCGGTCGCGGGAGACCTGAAGTGGACCAAGGCCAGGTCGCCGGTACCGACGGAGGGAATCCGGTCCAGAGGCCGTAAACGGGCGGGATACCTGGACCGTAGGACGAGGCAAGCTTCAAGCCCCTTGTTAATTAACCAGCAGGACAAGGTACCAGGCCTTGTTCCCGAAGAGAGAAGCCCAGATAGAGCAGACTGGCAGCCCAACACGGGGTACAGGGTGTCCGCCAAGAACCCATTGCAGTCCCACGGGTCAGCCTCTGCGGGCAACGGTTTCCTCTGCATCCAAAACAGCAGGGGAGCTGATTTCACCCGTTCCACGTGGGGTTAATCCATAGACCACAAAAACATGAGTGCAGGAGGAAGGGTCCCTACACTGTCAACCCGGGTGCGGGATCAGCACACGCCTCCAGAGGCAACTGGCATCCGGCCTTGGTTTACAATACGGACTTGGTGTGATTTCTTCCTAATTGTGAGTACACCGGTGTCATCTGGTCCAACCTGCCGACAGCGCCCCAGCCCTGCTCCTCACCCACACCTGGGCCCTGGGACAACACCTCTCCTCTACCCGTGGAGGGGATACCACCTTGCTGCCCCAACGTCATCGGTCCTGGACGCGGGCCCCGAGAGGCAGCGGCGGTGCCACCATCCCATCACCGCAACCCACGGGTGGCGTCAAAGACAATCTCCCTTGTAAATACCCCCCTCTTTCACTGTGTGCGTGGATGGGTGGTTGCGCGAGCCCCCGGGTCTTGTCACCACTCGAACTCCAGACACGATCCCGGACCGGAGCGTCACTCGAGCAGCCCCGGTTGCCGCAGTGGAGGTGGCACCCGTCCATGACATCACAAAAATTGGCGTCACGAACAGGCTTCTTACCCCATCAGTAGATGTCGTGCGCCTTGCCTTGAAATCTGTGAAGCGCTCCAAAATCTTGAACGGCCGCCATCTTGCCCGCCATCTTTGGCGCTAAAACTACAACAACGTCACTGTCTTCCCCGAAAAAGGCGCGAAGCCCCGCCCCCTAAGAACACGGGCCGAACCCAGTGACTCCCAAAGCCGGAAGTCACAAAGGACAGTGGGTCTCGTGAGACTGCTGTTGAAAACCGAGGAGGAAAGGACAGAAGGATGTCGGCGCCTGATAGTGATGGTGGAGCCGTGGCTCCCGCAGCCGAGCAGGATGACGTAGAAGCAGTGGGCCCCACTTCGGACGCAAGAGCGGCGCATCCCACGACCCCGGCGGTCACTCAAGTCATGCCGATTACTTTGCCTTATGTGCCCGGTGCCGCCTGGCTGCCCCAGTATCACGGCCGACCTGATGCCCTGCAGGTATTCAAGAAAAAGATATGTACTGTCCTCGACATGTATGCAATTACCGGCAGGCAGCGTGCGTCCGTGGTGCTCGGACAGCTGACAGGCGCAGCCGAGCAGGAGGTTAAGACATGGACTGATGAGGATCGGGCCTCCGTACCCACCATATTTCATAAGCTGCAAGTTGCCTTCGAAACCCGTACGGAGGTGGAGCTACGAATGAACTTTTATAACTGCAAGCAGCATCCCCAGGACAGCATCCGGGACTACGCCCTGAGACTACAAACCGCTCTGCGTACCCTAAGGCTTGTAGATCCGATCAATGAGCCGGACAGCAACAAAATGCTAGTGGAACAGTTCCTGCTGGGGCTGGGGTCGGCAGAGGACTGCAAACAGCTTTGGCTGTGGGCCCTGGAGCATCCAGACATAGACTTTGCAGTTTTAAAGGACCAAGCCAGTGGACCTACATCATCATCCTGGCGGCCGGCACCTCCCACTTGCTGGTGAAGTCCCCTCTACTGGCTTTACCCGCACCTGTAGTGCCAACAGAGTCCCCAGAAGTTCCTGGTGATCTGAATTCACAAGTTCAGCAACTGAGCAAAGACGTCGCCAGGATCCTCAAAGCCATGCAGCTACAATCAAAGCCCAAGCTGCCGGAGAAGATCGCCGACAGCCCTGAAGACGTCCCCTGGATGCAGAGAAGGAGCAACAACCAGTATGGAATACCCGTTTGTTACAGGTGCAACAAGACCGGCCATTACTCCCGTCAGTGTCCTTTAAACGGGCCACCCCTGAGGTCAAGGGCCAACAAGGCCCAGCTGATTGGCGTGAGTGGTATGTCGGAGGCTGCCCCATCATCTCCCTTACCGTGGATGGGATCCCGACATTCACGCTCCTGGACACCGGCTCACAGGTAATGACTATCCCTCATGTACTGTATAAGCGTTACTGGTCTGATGACGACCTTACCCCGCCAGACTCTGGCCTGACTATTATTGCAGCTAATGGACTCCCCATGACTCCCCATGACCCAAGTGGGGTTCAAGGAAGGGACTCTTAAGGTAGGAAGGGTGGAGTTAGAACATCAAGGACTCACAGTGGTACAAAATGACCCCAGTGACCGTTACCCCAAAAATGGTCCTAGGAACCAATGTAATTGAAAATTGCATGGGGGAAGTGTTGTATTTGCTTCAGCAGCTGTCTGCAACTACAGGAGTGGGCCGGCAGAGGGCTCTGCAACGTGAAATCTGTGCCCTCCTGCAGCGGCAACAGGTGAACCTACCTGGTGGAGAGATTGGCTGTGTGTCAGTGATGGATGTAGCACCTCTTGTAGTGCCTCCGCGGAGTGAAATGATGATTTGGTGTAGGGCAGCTGTAGGTACCCGAGGACAAGATTATCAGGCAGTGGTAGAGCCCCTGCCTTCAGAGCACTGGCCCACAGTTTTGACAGCCAGAGGAGTGATCGATGTCCGGAAGGGAAGAGTGCCCGTGATAGTGATGAATTGTGGGGAAGAGGAGGTTAGGCTACTCAGATATGCCACTATTGCCAAACTGTACATAGTAGACACACATGCCATCCAAGCAGCAGCATCCACTAAACCTACACCCCTACCGGTCAGTGAGGACTCACAAAGCAAGGCAGAAGAATGGTGTTAGGAACTACATGTAGGCACTGACTCCACGCCTTCACACTACAAGCAGGGGGTCTACAGGGTAGTGCAAGAGTACAAGCAGGTTTTCAGCATACACCCGTAAGATTTTGGGAGGATCAAAGGGGTCCAACACCACATGCCCACAGGTGCACATCCACCCATCAAGGAGAGGTATAGGCCAATACCACCTGCTCATTACCAGTGCGCCAAAGACATGTTGAGGAGCATGAAGGAGGCGGGGGTTATCCGTGATAGGTGTAGCCCCTGGGCAGCGCCGCTGGTTCTGGTGAAGAAGAAGGATGGTACCATGAGAATGTGTGTGGACTATCGGAAGATCAATCAGATTACCCATAAGGACGCGTATTGAAGAATCATTAGCTGCATTGAGAAAGGCATATTACTTCTCTACCCTTGACCTCACTAGTGGCTACTGGCAAGTGTCTGTTGCTGAGGAGGACCGTGAGAAAACCGCCTTCGCCACCCCAATGGGACTCTGCGAGTTCAACAGCATGCCCTTTGGGTTGTGCAATGCACCCGGGACCTTCCAGAGGCTGATGGAGTGCTGCTTGGGACACCGCAACTTCGAGACGGTACTGTTATACTTGGATGACGTCATCGTCTATTCAAAGACGTACGAAGATCACCTGGAACATCTAGCAGAAGGCTTCGAAGCCCTCTCCAGGTATGGAATGAATTTGAAGTGACACTTGCTGAAGCCTAAGGTCCAATACCTCGGGCATGTGGTGAGCACAGAGGGTGTGGCCCCGGATCCGGACAAGATAACTGCCATCCAGAACTGGCCGAGACCTACCACCATCAAAGAGGTGCGACAGTTCTTGGGTCTGATGGGCTACTACCGCCGCTTTGTCAAGGGATACACCAAGATGACAGCTCCTATTCAGGACCTCCTAGTCGGGCAAACTCAGCATGGCAAGGCCTCTGGGTCCCCATTCACATAGGGTGAGGTGCAGGAAAAGTCCTTTCAACAGATGAAGTGAGCCCTGACTGGTGAGGAGATCCTGGCATACCCCGACTACGGTCTCCCGTTTATATTGTATACGGATGCCAGCAACGTGGGATTGGGGACGTCCTGTCCCAAATGCAGAATGGAAAGGAGAAGGTGATAGCTTATGCAAGCAGGAATCTCCGCCCGACAGAGAGGAACCCGGAGAATAACAGTTCTTTTAAGCTGGAGTTCCAGGCACTCGTCTGGGCTGTGACAGAGAGGTTTAAGCATTACCTGGCTTTTGCAAAATTCACTGCATATACGGACAACAATCCCTTAACTCACTTGGACATCGTGAAACTTGGTGCTCTAGAGCAACGCTGGGTAGCCCGGCTAACGAGCTATGAGTTCACCATAAAATACAGAGCCGGTTGGAAGAACACCAATGCTGATGCGTTGTCTAGGATGCCACACCTGCCTGATGGTGGAGTCGATGAAGATGAGCTGGAAGAGATTGAGTTGCCTGCATTCCATCAACCTGATTGGTCAGAAAATATCAAGCGATACAGCAATCAAAAGGAGGCAACATTCAACCCGTTGCCCCATCACGGCTGTCGAGAAGCACAAGAAAAAGATCCTGCCGTCAGTCTGGTCAAGACGTTGATTTCGCAGGCTGGTTCCAGATTAGAACCCACTGCCCCGACGGAAGCCTGTAGGTTGTGGAAAGAGAGGGACTGGTTGTACCTACAGCAAGGCAGGTTGTGCAGAGGGCTGATCAATCCCAAGACGCATGAAAGAATCTGTCAGATAATCATACCTCAAGCATACGTGCTAGTGGTCTTGGAAGCCTATCATGATGGAGCTGGACACTTTGGTTGGAAGAAGTTGGAAATGCTGTTGAGGGAGCGCTTCTACTGGGCTGGAATGAGGGAATCCATTGAAGCATGGTGTCGGTATTGTGGTCCCTGTGTGCTAAGAAGAAAGGATGGTACCAGTCAGAATGCCCCATTGCAGCCGACCATTACCAATCAGCCATTGTAACTCGTCGCTCTAGATCATGTCATGTTGACGCCAAGCCGGAGTGGGTACACATATGCCTTCACCATAGTGAACTACTTCTCAAGATTCATGGTCGTGGTGCCCGTTAAGGATCTAACCACCCGTACAGCAGCCAGAGTTTTCCAGGCTCACTTCTGCAGACCGCATGGGTATCCTGAGAAGGTCCTTACGGATCAAGGCCCTGCCTTTGAAGCGGAGATCTTCAAGGAATTTTGTAGTCTGTATGGATGAAGGAAGATATGTACTACGCCTTACCATGCCTAAAACAATGGGATGTGTGAGAAAATGAATCATCTAGCTCTCAACCTGCTCAAGACTCTACCCATCGAAGAGCGGAATCAGTGGCCTGAGAAGTTGCCGATCTGGTAGACATGTACAACCACATTTCCCGTTAGTTCTACTAAGTGCACGCCTGCTTACCTAATGAGGGCCAGGCCCAGGAGGTTACTAGTGGATCTGGACATGGATGTCGAAGTGCCCAAAACCATCTCCCTGACTACGGACTGGAATTCCAAATATCAGATGCACTACAAGCAGATTCAAGAATATGTGGAGCAGAATTTGAGCCAAAGACGGAGAAGGCAAGAGCAGCACTTCAACAAACAGGCAAAAGCTGCCCCCCTTTGTACCAGGAGATGTGGTAGTCAAGAGGAAGAGAAGACTGCATAAATTGGACGATCAGTGGGAGAAAGTCCCCTATGTCATACAACCTTCTGATCCCGGGAATCAAAAGACGTACCTCGTCAGTCGAGACCAAGTGAAAACTACAGCTACCATCTCGAGGCACCACCTGAAAAGGTGCCCAGAGCCCCTGAAGGTCGTGGAAGAAGTGCCTACCAGTCCCGAGTGCAGAAGGAAGAAAAGAGGTGATCCACACCATCCTAGGTGACTTCCCAGCAGATTGGCCTATGCAAAATGGGGCTGTGATCATTCCCGTTCTAACATTCCCACAACCCGTGGAAGAGCCAGAACATGAGAGACCTGTTGACCCTACACCTACACCTGGGGTTGCACATATACCTATGCCACACACCCGGCGGTCTTTGCCCACCTTACATAACACAAGGAGTGGGGAACTTGTAAGTAATCTAACTCCACCAAGCTTAGGAGAGGACTTAGGGTTAAGGAGGTCTACACGCCCTGACTTAGGTCAGACACCACTCAGATACAGGGAATGAGTGACGCCTGTATGCCTATATAAATAGTAATGTGTAAGCAAATATTAATGCTAATTAACTGCGTACTTTACCTGTTTTACAATTGTTATGAAAATTGTTTTACCCCCGGTTTAATAGTTAAAACATAGACCATGGTGCCAGGACTGGTGACACCGCCCCCAAAACTTTCTTAGGTCATGTAAATAACCCCCCATCTACCTTCTTGTTACTCACCACCAGAAGGCGGCACCCGCTGGAGAGGAAGATTGGAGGAAGGGCCTGCGGTGGAGTCGGCCAAGGCTCAGTCGCCACGGAAACCAGTGACTACCCTCCAGGCCAAAGGGTTCCAGTCCAAGGGACCCTTTGGGGTGACAATGGGTGCAGAACTTTGACCTGGACACCAACAAAGACACCCACCAAAACCCAGGATGGTGTGACACCTGACTAGCGGTGTCACCAAGGGAGGGTACAGGTGTTTTGGGTGGGGAAAAAGGGGTAGATGGCAACAGTTACGTAACGTTTAAGATTTGTGCCTCCCATAAAAGGAAGAAATGTTTGTATATGTTTTAAATATTGTTTTTTACCCTTTTTTCCAGTTCCTGAAAAAAAAAAATACCGGGGCCGTACAGCTTGCGGACGGGCTGTGTTTTACCAAGGGGGAGTGTGACGCCCTGGCAAAACCAGGTAGTCACAGATAACTGTACCCCCACCAAGGGTACAGAAATCGCCTCCTCCTTGGGAATTTACACCACACACCCCACACACGGGAACACCAGCCACAAATCATAGTCGCCCCCTCATGACACACAGGAAACACCAGTGGGCGGGACCATGCGGATGGGAACGCCCACCTAGGAATCTAGAGGTGACAGGGGGTGGGAACCAGTCAGTTGAGTAGCAGAGAGACAGAGTTGGCAGTTGAGTAGAGTGGAGTGGAGCTGGAGCTGAGGAGGGTCAGAGTGCAGAGTGGTCAGGATTGGAGCCCTTGGACCACGGGAGGACCTACTAGGTGGCAGACGGCTCTGGAGGGCCACTGGAGACGGTGACTCAGTCGCGGGAGAGCCGAAGCGGACCGGGGCAGGGTCGTAGCCCGCCGGTACCGACGGAAGGAATCCGGTCCAGAGGCCGTGCACGGGCGGGCACAGGCGCCCCCGGGTCCGGTCACCACTCGAGCCCCCAGACACGATCCCGGACCCGAGCGCCACTCGAGCAGCCCCGGTTGCCGCAGCGGAGGCGGCACCGGTCCGAGACACATACAGTTCTGGTGAGGGGGGCTGGGGGCATACAGTTCTGGTGAGGGGGGGCTGGAGGCATACAGATCTGGTGAGAGGGGCTGGAGGCATACATTTATGGTGGGGGGCTGGAGGTGTGACGCCCTGGCCTATCAGGTCGTCACAAGGGTGCCGTGCAATCTGCCCTTCTGCAGAGTACCCGCTCCTCCTTGGTTACGGGTCCTGTCAATTTGGTGTTGCTACCAACAGGTGTACACAAATCCTGAGGAACACTCTGCACCACACCCACCAAACACCCATTGGGCAGCCTGAGGGGAATAGGGCCGCCCAGAGGGAGGGATGGAAGAGGGAGGGCAGAAATGTCAGTTAGAGAGTAGAAGCTGAGCAGTGAGCAGCGGTGACAGGACAGGTCATGCTGTGGAGCTGGGCTCCTGTACCCGTCCCAGGTGCCAGACGTTGGCCTGGCCAGAAGGAGCTGGAACCCCGGTCGCAGGGGATAGTGGCAGGGAGCACGGTGCTGCTACAGAGAGCAGGCCGACTGCCTTGTGCTACAACCGGGCAGGGACCAGGGCATGACAGGGTACGCGGACCTTAGGCTGGGAAGTAGCTTCACGCAGCCCAGTAATTCACCCGACGGGAAAGGAATCTTCAGGAACCATTCCCCACCCACTCCAGAATCGGGGGTACTAGCGCAACGAGGGGGATAGGACTTCCCACAACCGTCCAGAAAATCCCAAGCGTGAACCCTGAGAGCAATCTCACCCTGCTAGCCACCCAGGTGAGCGGGACCCGAAACGCTTCAAGTGTAACGGATCCACACGTAGGAAACACAGTGCCAAGGGACAAGGCTTCAGGTCAACTTGCAACACCAAAAGGGAACGGACCCAGCGTGCTCGCCCAAGAAAAACAGGATACTCAAGAGTTTGGTTTACCTGGTGTCAGCGTCAGTGACTTTGGACTGTGTGAGTACACGTTATCCCATTGCACCTGACGGGTTCCCACTCCATCCATCACCGGACCCCAGGACACCACTCACCCTGCCCACGGAGGAGTTCACAACTCGAGCTGCCACACACCAGCGTCCCTGGGCTCCCCCCAAAACCGGCAGCGGTGGTCCCTCACGTTACCACACACCATGGGTGGCGTCACGAACATTATCCCAAAACCACAAAGCCCCCCTTTTATTTTCAAGGTAGCCGTGCAACACCGCCTCGGATCTGGAGACCCCTCGAGCCACTGTGGATCTGGGTCCGAGCAGCCTGTCGGCTGTCACGGGGGTGGCACAGAGGCATACAGTTCTGATGAGGGTGCTGGGGGAATACAGTTCTGGTAAGGGGGGCTGGGGGAATACAGTTTTGGTGAAGGGGGCCAGAGGCTTACAGATCCGGTGAGGGGGGCTGGAGGCATACAGTTATGGTGAGGGGGCTGGATGCATATGGTTCTGGTGAGGGGGCTGGATGCATACGGTTCTGGTGAGGGGGGCTGGGGGGATACAGTTCTAGTGAGTGGGGTGGGGACATACAGTTCTGGTGAGGGGGGCTGGGGGCATACAGTTCTGGTGAAGGGGGCTGGAGGCATACAAATCTGGTGATGGGGGCTGGGGGCATACAGTTCTGGTGAGGAGGGTTGGAGGCATACAGTTCTGGTGGGGGGGAATACAGTTCTAGTGGGGGGGCTTGGGGAATAAAGTTCTGGTGAGAGGGGCTGGGGGCATAAAGATCTGGTGAGAGGGGATGGGGGCATATAGTTGTAGTGAGGTGGGCTGGGGGCATACAGATCTGGTGAGGGGGGCTGGGGCATACAGATCTGGTGAGGGGGGCTGGGGCATACAGATCTGGTGAGGGGGCTGGGGGCATACAGATCTGGTGGGGGGGCTGGAGGCATACAGTTTTGGTGAGGGGGCATACAGTTCTGGTGGGGGTGCTTGGGGAATAAAGTTCTGGTGAGGGAGGCTGGGTGCATAAAGATCTGGTGAGGGGGGCTGGGGGCATACAGATCTGGTGAGGGGGCTGAGGGCATACAGATCTGGTGAGGGGGGCTGGGGGCATACAGATCTGGTGAGGGGGGCTGGGGGCATACAGATCTGGTGAGGGGGGCTGCGGGCATACAGTTTTGGTGAGGAGGGATGGGGGCATACAGATCTGGTGGGGGGGGAGTTGGGACATACAGATCTGGTGGGGGTTGACTGGTGGGGCATACAGATCTGGCAGCAGGGGGGACTGGAAGCATACAGATCTTGTGCAGGGGCATAGAGATCTAGTAAGGGGGTGCTGGGGGCATACAGATCTGGTGGGGGGGGCTGGGGCATACAGTTCTGGTGAGGGGGGCTGGGGGCATACAGTTCTGGTGACGGGGGCTGGGGCATACAGTTCTGGTGGGGGGCTGGGGGCATACAGTTCTGGTGAGTGGCTGGGGGCAAACAGTTCTGGTGAGGGGGGCTGGGGACATACAGTTCGGGTGAGGGGGGCTGTGGGCATGCAGTTCTGGTGAGGGGGCTGGAGCCATACAGATCTGGTGAGGGGGGCTGGGGGCATACAGTTATGGTGACGGGGCCTGGAGGCATACAGCTCTAATGAGGGGGGCTGGGTGCATACAGTTCTGGTGAAGGGGGCTGGAGGCATACAGATCTGGTGTGGGGGGCTGAGGGCATACAGATCTAGTGGCAGGGGGGACTGGGGGCATATAGATCTGGTGGGGTGGTATACAGATCTGGTGAGAGGGGCTGGGGGTATACAGTTCTGGTGAGGAAGGGTCTGGAGGCATACAGTTCTGGTGAGGGGGGCTGGGGGTCATACAGTTCTGGTGGGGGGGCTGGTGGCATAAAGGTCTTGTGAGGGAAGCTGGGGGCATAAAGATCTGGTGGGGGGGCCCGGGGCATACAGTTCTGGTGAGGGGGGCTGGGGTCATACAGATCTGGTGAGGGGGCTGGGGGCATACAGCTACAGTGAGGGGGGGCTGGAGGCATACAGTTCTAGTGAGGGGGGCTGGGGGCATACAGATCTGGTGAGGAGGGCTGGAGGCATACAGTTCTGGTGAGGTGGGTTGGGGGCATACAGATCTGGTGGGGGGGCTGGAGGCATACAGTTTTGGTGAGGAGGGCTGGGGGCATACAGATCTGGTGGTGGTGGGGAGTTGGGGCATACAGATCTGGGGGGGGTTGACTGGGGCATACAGATCTGGTGGCAGGGGGGACTGGAGGCATACAGATCTTGTTGAGGGGGCATACAGATCTAATGGGGGGGTGCTGGGGACATACAGATCTGGTGAAGCAGGGCTGTAAGCATACAGATCTGGTGAAGGGGGCTGAGGCATAGAGATCTGCTGAGGGGGGGACTGGG
The DNA here is from genome assembly GCF_048569485.1 of Anomaloglossus baeobatrachus. NCBI lineage: Eukaryota > Metazoa > Chordata > Amphibia > Anura > Aromobatidae > Anomaloglossus > Anomaloglossus baeobatrachus. Next base: position 128,306,161 of record NC_134360.1, read on the forward strand.
GGCATACAGTTCTAGTGAGGGGGACTGGGGGCATTCAGATTTGGTGAGGAGGGCTGGGGCATACAGATCTGGTGAGGGGGGCTGGGGCATACAGATCTGGTGAGGGGGCTGGGGGCATACAGATCTGGTGGGGGGGCTGGAGGCATACAGATCTGGTGTGGGGGGCTGAGGGCATACAGATCTAGTGGCAGGGGGGACTGGGGGCATATAGATCTGGTGGGGTGGTATACAGATCTGGTGAGAGGGGCTGGGGGTATACAGTTCTGGTGAGGAAGGGTCTGGAGGCATACAGTTCTGGTGAGGGGGGCTGGGGGTCATACAGTTCTGGTGGGGGGGCTGGTGGCATAAAGGTCTTGTGAGGGAAGCTGGGGGCATAAAGATCTGGTGGGGGGGCCCGGGGCATACAGTTCTGGTGAGGGGGGCTGGGGTCATACAGATCTGGTGAGGGGGCTGGGGGCATACAGCTACAGTGAGGGGGGGGCTGGAGGCATACAGTTCTAGTGAGGGGGGCTGGGGGCCTACAGATCTGGTGAGGAGGGCTGGAGGCATACAGTTCTGGTGAGGTGGGTTGGGGGCATACAGATCTGGTGGGGGGGCTGGAGGCATACAGTTTTGGTGAGGAGGGCTGGGGCATACAGATCTGGTGAGGGGGGCTGGGGCATACAGATCTGGTGAGGGGGCTGGGGGCATACAGATCTGGTGGCAGGGGGGACTGGAGGCATACAGATCTTGTTGAGGGGGCATACAGATCTAATGGGGGGGTGCTGGGGACATACAGATCTGGTGAAGCAGGGCTGTAAGCATACAGATCTGGTGAAGGGGGCTGAGGCATAGAGATCTGCTGAGGGGGGGACTGGGGGCATACAGTTCTAGTGAGGGGGACTGGGGGCATTCAGATTTGGTGAGGAGGGCTGGGGGCATACAGTACTGGTGAGGGGGGATTGATGGCATACAGATCTGGTGGGGGGACTGGAGGCATACCGTTTTGGTGAGGGGGCTGGGGGCATGCAGATTGGTAGGGGGCCTGGGGGCATGCAGATCTGGTGGGGTGGACTGGTGGCATACAGATCTGGTGGTGGGGGGGACTAGGGGCATACAGATCTAGTGGTGGGGGGGACTGCGGGCATACAAATCTGGTGAGAGGGGCTGGGGGCATACACATCTAATGGTGGGGGAGCTGGGGGCATACAGATCTGGTGGGGGGCTGAAGGTATAGAGATCGGGAAGGGGGGACCCACGTACAGCGTTGGACCCGGTGACGTTTCTTGGTGTTAAGGCTCCTCTCCCTCCAGTCTCTTCATCTGTGGGACAAGAGCTCAGCATGTCACATGGTAGCTCCGCCCACAGATGAACTTCTGTACAGAAGCAGCCCAGCGGTCAGCAGTGCACGCTGGGCTGCAGGTGCCGGGTTCAAAGCGCCGGCAGCCAGGGAAGTGCGGCTGCCGCCGTCCTTTTCGTTAGCAGCAGCACAGAGTCAGAGCTGTTTGAAGTAGCGTGCTTGGCTCTACTCATGTGGATTGGAGGGAGAGGGAGAGAAAGTGAGACGGGAAGCATGACTCACGGCCATGACAACGGGATACCGACCCCAGCTTCCGCGACTTGCGCACGCGCAGTTCGTGCCCGGAAGCTGCGGTAATGTGTATGTTCGAACTGCGCCTGCGCAACTATGCCGCAGTGCATTACGGCATAGGGTTACAGAAACTGTCACTTATGTATGTAGATATCAAATGCCGAGAGGTGAGTACCTTATTAATACTATGTAGGTTGTGCCGCACATTTCTCTCCCTCTGTTTTCAGGTGGAGGTTCCAGCATTGTGTTAGAAAAATATGTATCATTCCCTTTACACTTCCCAAATACTTGCTACATAGTGTTGCTATATCACATAAAATCCTAATAAAATACATATAAATTTGTGGGTCTAATATGAAAAAATGTGGAAAAGTTCATATGGTATGATTACTTTTTTAAGGACCTGAATGCTATCAGTGCAGCATAATGCCATGGAATGAAATGGTTGTTAATGTTAGCTGTTTAAATGTATATTGCTACCAGCAGAATTTTAATGTATCAATTATTACAATAATTATTTTCCAATTATTTATTTAATCTTAAAGAGATTTTCTCAAGACCAATTGTCAGGAGTGCACTCCTCTCCAGTGTCCCAGATAACTTTTTTTTTACAGGGTATAGTCCTTTAGTGAAGATTCACAGTCTGGACTGGTGGCATGGTTGCTACATTAGCCCAAATTGTTCACTCTCTGATGCTACTGACGCGCCCATGGGGTCCAAAGGGTTACTCGTTACCGGGCCAGTGTAGAGATGTGGATGTCACAGCGGCTAGGCCCGTTTCCTTAACTCTGGCAGTGTCAATTAATGATGGAGATGGTAGTTTTTTGTGACGCCACCTGTGGTGTGCAGCTATAATGTGGGAGCCGCCGCTGCAGGAGCTTTCCTCTGAGTGCAGATGGTAGAGCAGCTAGGTTGGTACAGCTCTCCACAGGCAGAGCTCAGGCCCACAAGGAAGTTGGGAGTAGTAGTCCACTCTAATAAAGGAGTGCGGGGCGTGGGAAGGATCAGACGACACAGTGGTTGCAGTTTAAGTTCTTTACTCATTGAGATATCACCGCCTTTGGACTTCTGGACTCCACTATGAATGGCTGCAGCCGATCCCAGATAAGTCAGAGGGCAGAACCGATGTTTCTGTCTGTAAGTTCTTCCTCCCTGCGCTGTGTGGTGTGAGTCCCTGCGGCCTGAAGCCACGTGGGGATCCGAGTCCTTGAAAAGACCCCGTTCCTGTCCCGTATAGCAGGCAGCATGCGTCCATAGTTGGTGTTGTCCCTTTTGGTCACGACTCCTGGCTCTATATGCTGCTGTGCCCCGGGCACTTTGGGTAGGCCAGAAGACTTGAAATCCTCTGCCTGGCGGATTCTGCTGGCGGAACTTGAAGTGCCCACCAGCCTAGGGCTCCGCACCCTGAACAATTATGATCTGGTCACCGTGGATGATCACAAAAATCCCATCAGCAGAAAAACACAAGAGTAGTTAGACCCTGAGCTGAACGCAATCCCCTATCTGTCAGACCACACTAGAAGTAGCTGTGGAGTGTTCCTAAACACACCTAGATGCGTCGTCACAGCTGGAGAAACTTACTACACCTCACAGATAGAAATGAGGAAACGTATCTTGCCTCAGAGTAGTCCCCAAATGAACACCAAGCCCACAACATATAAAGCCAATGGTGATGTAAGAAAACACAATACACAGATAGGAAATATAGATTAGCAAAAGCGAGGTCCGACTTCCTAGATAGAACAGGACAGGACAGATAACTGATTGCAGCCAGCAAAAAAACCCTGCAATAAATACCAATCTCCTGATAATAAAAAATACTGAGACCACATGGACTCTCCCCCACTATATAAGGTACTCTTGTAAATAATGGGATAAACAAAATACCAAAAAAAGCACAAGAAATACAAAACTGAAAATAATCAAATAGAACAGGGAGAATCTCCCTTTTCTTGCAGTGGGGCCTGCAGAGGGGGAACCCCTATACTCATCAAAACAGAAAGACAAACCCTCTCCTGCAAGAAAACAGACTTTAAGCAAAATGAAAAGAAAAACAAATGCCCTTAGGTGTGGATCAGGCAATAGAAAGAACTTGCAACTTATCTGGAATGATACAGGCACAGGATAAATGGAAGGACAAACTCCAAGCCAATTCAGAGACTGAGGAACAATATCTATCACCAGCCCCAGCCAGCAGACACTGCTCTTCTATATAACCCAGGCTGATCTGCAATTGGGCTTCCCAAACTCCCAATTAACTCCCACACCTGTTGAGTCACAATCAGCTTCACCCCCAGTCCTGACCACCAGAGGGAGCTCCAAACCATCACTCCCTCGGATGACATTCACAACACTGAAATGTGCGCTCGGTCCTGAGTGAGCTATGGTGCAGCTCTCCCCTCAGCGACCGTGTTCTCCTACGTCTCACTTGTTCCATGTTTTTGCTAGAATCTAACTGTCTGAATATCTGCGTGTGTCACCTTGCTCCCCTGTGTTAAGCTCCTCCCCCCGGGTTCCTGAACTAGTGAGCAAAGGGTCCACTACATTAGTGATGGCGACCCTTCAATGTCTCAACCCTAACCCAGTCCCAGTGAGAGGGCATCTAACTGTGTGTTGTGGTGGATTCTGGTGGTTTACTGGCAATGACTTCCTCCATACCCGGTATGAATACTGCACCTCTGGTGAGGTGCAGTACCCTGTGGCGACTAAAGCCTCAGGGGCGCCACACTACAAGTAGATGGAGCTTTGCTTCTGTAGCATCAGAGGAGAGCAGTATCCCTAAAGGTGGGTGACTAGTAGAGATGAGCCACCACCCTAGTGTTCGAGTTCGGTTCGGTTCGTCGAACTTGGGGTGTGTTCGTCGAACGTTCGTCGAACACTTTCGAACACTTTCAAACACCTTTGAACACCATTGAAAACAATGGCAAGGCAAACACGAGCACTGACGTCAAAGGCAGGAGCCGCTTGCCTCTTATTGGCCAGTGTGCTGCCTTTGAGTAGCGTGTAGACAAAAAGACTGATGGCACTCACCAAACTGAGGTGTGAACAGGTGCATAACTGAACATATAAAATACATAACAAAATACAAAAAAATACAGTTTGCACTCTGATAATGCTAAAGTATGGAAACCATGAATGTGTGAACATGGACCTGCATTACTGCTAAGGAAAATCTAAGAAAAATGAGATATCTAGCATATATAAATGGCTATTTGTATATCTGCCCAGTTGCCCCTTCACGGCATATCTCGGAACTGGGTACCTACACTATGTTGAAGCCTCTCTCTGGGTTAAAAACCTCCTGTGTATGGGCAAGTAGGAACCTGCTATATAGGATAAGATTACCTGTGGCAAGTGGGGGAGGGGTGCATGGTAAGAAGGTATGACCCTCTTACTATAGACAAAAAAAACTGACGGAGCTCACCAAACTCATGTGTGAACAGGTGCATACCTGAACATAACATAAAATACAAAAAAAGACAGTTTGCACTCTGATAATGCTAAAGTATGGAAACCCTGAATGTGTGAACATGGACCTGCATTACTGCTAAGGAAAATCTAAGAAAAAATAGATATTTAGCATATATAAATGGCCATTTATATATCTGCCCAGTTTCCCCTTCCAGCATATCTCGTAACTGGGTACCTACACTATGCTGAAGCCTTTCTCTGGGTTAAAAACCTCCTGTGTATGGGAAAGTAGGAACCTGCTATATAGTCTTTTTTTTGTATTTTATGTTATGTTCAGTTATGCACCTGTTCACACCTCAGTTTGGTGAGTGCCGTCAGTCTTTTTGTCTATATTAAGGGTAGTTTCACATCAGCGGTATTCTGCCGCACTGCAGGATCTGGCATAAGGGCAATACAGTACAATACAGTTCACAGACAATGCGGCAGTTACGAGATATGCCGTGAAGGGGTAACTGGGCAGATATATAAATGGCCATTTATATATGTTAAATATCTCATTTTTCTTAGATTTTCCTTAGCAGTAATGCAGGTCCATGTTCACACATTCATGGTTTCCATACTTTAGCATTATCAGGGTGCAAACTGTCTTTTTTTGTATTTTGAGTAGTGTGTGACAGAGGAAGTTCCTCCCTTGTCGCGATGGTTACCTGATACACATCCTGTAGTGGCGAAGTACGTGTATCGGGTAACCATCGCATTGATTGAGGAACTTCCTCTATCAGACGCTACTCAAAGGCAGCGAGCTGGCTGATCAGAGGCAAGCGGCTCCTGCCTTTGACGTCAGCGCTCTGGCAGCAGAAGTTCCGGCATCAGTCACGATGGTTACCTGATACACATCTTGTAGCGGTGAACTGCAAGTCCCAGGAGGCTGGAATGGAAGGTAAGGTGAGCATAATATGTGTGTGTGCGTGTATGTTTGTGTATGTTTGTGTGTGTTTGTGTGTGTTTGTACGTGTTTGTGTGTGTTTGTGTGTGTTTGTGCATGTGTGGAATGGCACAATAGGGGACCGGGATGGGACATTTTACAAGTTGTGGAAGGAATTGTCTGCATTGTAATGATTTCCTGTGGGAAATCTTGCTTTGCTGAATGAGTAACTTGGTTAACAAGCACACTCCCAGAACGGATTGTTCTCGTTAACCAGTGGCGCAACTAGAGTTTGATGGGCCCTGGTGCAAAATTTGGACCGGGGCCCCTTCTTCCACGTACACCGACACTTAGGGTATGGGATAATGACACTGACACTCGGGCTACAGGATAATGACGCTGACACTTGGCTCTTACCCTCAGCACCCAGATTTCCCATGATCTGAAATCCCTCTATCAGAACACAGCTTTCCCATGCTCTGCTATACATCATTCCCTCAGCAGCCAGCTTCCTCATATCAGAGCATGGGAAATATGGGTGCTGAGAGATGTACAGCAGAGCATGGGAAAGCTGGGTGCTGAAGGAAAGAGCCTTTTTCCCTCAACACAAAACATTCCCATCCCATTCTTGTATCCCTGTCCCCCTCGTATATAAAGTGCTGGCCAAAAGTATTCGCACTCCTGCAATTCTGTCAGAGAATACTCAGTTTCTTCCTGAAAATGATTGCAATCACAAATTCTTTGGTATTATTATCTTCATTTATTTTGCTTGCAATGAAAAAACACAAAAAGAGAATGGAAAAAAAATCAAATCATTGTTCATTTCACACAAAACTCCAAAAATGGGCCAGACAAAAGTATTGGCACCCTTAGCCTATTACTTGGTTGCACAACCTTTAGCCAAAATAACTGCGAACAACCGCTTCCGGTAACCATCAATGAGTTTCTTACAATGCTCTGCTGGAATTTTAGACCATTCTTCTTTGGCAAACTGCTCCAGGTCCCTGAGATTTGAAGGGTGCCTTCTCCAAACTGCCATTTTGAGATCTTTCCACTGGTGTTCTATGGGATTCAGGTCTGGACTCATTGCTGGCCACTTTAGTAGTCTCCAGTGCTTTCTATTAAACCATTTTCTAGCGCTTTTTGAAGTGTGTTTTGTGTCATTGTCCTGCTGGAAGACCCATGACCTCTGAGGGAGACCCAGCTTTCTCACACTGGGCCCTACATTATGCTGCAAAATTTGTTGGTAGTCTTCAGACTTCATAATGCCATGCACACGGTCAAGCAGTCCAGTGCCAAAAGCTGCAAAGCAACCCCAAAACATCGGGGAACCTCCGCCATGGTTGACTGTAGGGACCGTGTTCTTTTCTTTGAATGCCTCTTTTTTTTCCTGTAAACTCTATGTTGATGGATTTTCCCAAAAAGCTCTACTTTTGTCTCACCTGACCAAAGAACATTCTTCCAAAACATTTTAGGCTTTCTCAGGTAAGTTTTGGCAAACTCCAGCCTGGCTTTTTTATGTCTCAGGGTAAAAAGTGGGGTCTTCCTGAGTATCCTACCATACAGTCCCTTTTCATTCAGATGCTGACGGATAGTACGGATTGACACTGTTGTACCCTTGAACTGGATGTTAGTCGAGGTTCTTTATCCACCATCCGCACAATCTTGCGTTGAAATCTCTCGTCAAATTTTCTTTTCCTTCCACATCTAGGGAGATTAGCCACAGTGCCATGGGCTTTAAACTTCTTGATGACACTGCGCACTGTAGACACAGGAACTTTCAGGTGTTTGGAGATGGACTTGTAGCCTTGAGATTGCTCATGCTTCCTCACAATTTGGATTCTCAAGTCCTCAGACAGTTTTTTGGTCTTCTTTCTTTTCTCCATGCTCAATGTGGTACACACAAGGACACAGAACAGAGGTTGAGTCAACTTTAATCCATGTCAACTGGCTGCAAGTGTGATTTAGTTTTTGCCAACACCTGTTAGGTGCCACAGGTAAGTTACAGGTGCTGTTAATTACACAAATTAGAGAAGCATCACATGATTTTTCAAACATTGCCAATACTTTTGCCCACCCCCTTTTTTATGTTTGGTGTGGAATTATATCCAATTTGGCTTTATGACAATTTTTTTTTTCATTGAAGACAAATTAAATGAAGATAATAATACAAAAGAATTTGTGATTGCAATCATTTTCAAGAAGAAACTGAGTATTCTCTGACAGAATTGCAGGGGTGCCAATACTTTTGGCCAGCACTGTAGTTCTCCAAATACTATAATGGCCCCCACATAGCCTTCCATATAGTATAAAGGGTCCCACATAACCCTTCATATATTAGAATGCACCTCCATAGTCCTCCGTGTATTATAATGCATTTCCCATAGTTCTCCATGTATTATAATTCACCCCATAGTTCTCCATATATTATACTGCACCACAGTCCTCCATGTTTTATAACGCACCCCCATAGTCCTCCATGTATAAAGTAGCCTCCATAGTCCTCCATATATTATAATGTAGCCCCCGTAGTCCTATATGTATTACAATGCAGCCCCATAAACCTTCATATTGTATTATACAGCCGCATACTCCTCCATGTATAATGCACCCATCCATATAGTCCATGTATAAGGTGTCCTTCATGTTTATGATGCAGCCCCATAGACCTCCATGTATATGGCAGCCCCATAGACCTCCATGTATCATGCAGCCCCATAGACCTCCATGTATCATGCAGCCAGCCCCCCCAGGGCCTCCATGTGTCATGCAGCCAGCCCCCCAGTGCCTCCATGTGTCATGCAGCAAGCCCCCAGGGTCTCCCTGTGCCATGCAGCAAGCCCCCCAGCGTCTCCATGTGTCAAGCAGCCAGCCCCTTCCCAGGCCTCCATGAGTCATGCAGCCAGCCTCCCCCCAAGGACTCCATGTGTCCTGCAGCCAGCCCACCCAGGACCTCCATGTGTCACGCAGCCAGCCCCCCCAGGGCCTCCATGGGGCCTGGCTGCAGGACACATGGAGTCCTTGGGGGGCCCTCGCTGCAGAACACATGGAGGCCCTGGGGGGGCTGGCTGCAGGACACATGGAGTCCTTGGGCTGCAGCCCTCCCCACAAGAACTCTATGTGTCCTGCAGCCAGCCCCCCCAGGGCCTCCATGTGTCCTGCAGCCAGGGCCCCCCAAGTACTCCATGAGTCCTGCAGCCAGCCCCCCCCCCAAGGACTCCATGTGTCCTGCAGCCAGCCCCCCCCAGGGCCTCCATGTGTCCTGCAGCCAGGGCCCCCCAAGGATTCCATGTGTTCTGCAGCCAGGGCTCCCCAAGGACTCCATGTATCATGCAGCCCCATAGACCTCCATGTATCATGCAGCCAGCCCCCCCAGGGCCTCCATGTGTCATGCAGCCAGCCCCCCAGTGCCTCCATGTGTCATGCAGCAAGCCCCCAGGGTCTCCCTGTGCCATGCAGCAAGCCCCCCAGCATCTCCATGTGTCAAGCAGCCAGCCCCTTCCCAGGCCTCCATGAGTCATGCAGCCAGCCTCCCCCCAAGGACTCCATGTGTCCTGCAGCCAGCCCACCCAGGACCTCCATGTGTCACGCAGCCAGCCCCCCCAGGGCCTCCATGGGGCCTGGCTGCAGGACACATGGAGTCCTTGGGGGGCCCTCGCTGCAGAACACATGGAGGCCCTGGGGGGGCTGGCTGCAGGACACATGGAGTCCTTGGGCTGCAGCCCTCCCCACAAGAACTCTATGTGTCCTGCAGACAGCCCCCCCATGGCCTCCATGTGTCCTGCAGCCAGGGCCCCCCAAGTACTCCATGAGTCCTGCAGCCAGCCCCCCCCCAAGGACTCCATGTGTCCTGCAGCCAGCCCCCCCAGGGCCTCCATGTGTCCTGCAGCCAGGGCCCCCCAAGGATTCCATGTGTTCTGCAGCCAGGGCTCCCCAAGGACTCCATGTGTCCTACAGCCAGTTCCCCCCCAAGGACTCCATGTGTCTTGCAGCCAGGCAACCCCAAGGACTCCATGTGTCCTGCAGCCAGCCCCCCCCAGGGCCTCCATGTGTCATGCAGCCAGGGCCCCCCCCCCAAGGACTCCATGTGTCCTGCAGCCAGCCTCCCCAGGACCTCCATGTGTCCTGCGGCCAGGGTCCCCCCAAGGACTCCATGTGTCCTGCAGCCAGCCCCCCCAGAACCTCCATGTGTCCTGCAGCCAGGGCCCCCCCAAGGACTCCTGCAGCCAGGCTTCCCCCAAGGACTCCATGCGTCCTGCAGCCAGCCTCCCCGTGTACTCACTGATTTATAAAAAAAATAAAAAAACAAGTTCTCACCTCTCTTCTCCTTCCACCGCAGTTCTGTCCTCAATTCTAGTTGTTTCACCGCTGCTCGTCCTCACTTCTGTCCTCGTTCCCCCGTGGCTCCGGTCGGCGTCCTCCTGCACTCTGTGCTCTCACAACACACACAGCAGTCTCACAGGAGTGACGTCACCGCGCATGCACGGGGGAAGACTGATGCTGCATAGAACGGCGCCGGCCGCTCTATGCAATATCAAAGCAGTGTGCGGTGACGGGAGTGCTTTGAGTGACGTGAGCACGGTGAGTGACGGGAGCGCGGTGAATGACGGGAGCGCTGACACCAGGCAGGGGGGCCCGGTGTCAGCAGCGGCGACCCGGTCATATAGCGGCCGCCGCACCGCGTGGTCTCTGGTAGAACAGCGCAGCTCCTCTCACAGAAAGGAGCTGGCTGCTGATCTGCCGGGCGGCCGCGGGCCCCTAACTTCTCGGGCCCGGTCGCAATCGCGACCGCTGCGACTGCGGTAGTTACGCCCCTGTTGATAACCAAGGTTCCACTGTATTAACATTGAATGACAGTATTACTGTGAAAAGCCAGTTACGCTTTTGGTGATCGAACCGTTATCGAACATAACCTCGAACTGTCGAATGTGAAGATAATAGTTCGCGTTCATCAAACGACTCGAACATCGCCTAAAACAGGTCGAATTCGATATTGGCCAACAGTTCGATTCGAACACCGCTCATCTCTAGTGACTAGCTTTAGAGCAGTGCTTGCAAGCTCTATAGCAGAGTACATGTTAAGTGCTGCACTCCTTTCCTAGGAGTTTAGCCACCATTGACTATATTACACTGGAGAAAAAAATGGTTATCAACGAGCAATAAATCATAGAATTAAAGGTCCCTCCATTCTTGATAATGAAAAGGATTTTTAATGACAACTAAATTGGAGAGTTGCTTTATTACAAACATTGTTGCAGTAATAAAGGTTTTGCTAGACAACCCCTTTATAAAATAACTACTTTACTTTACAGTATATATTATTTTTTATTTTACAAGGGGGACACATCTTTTAAAAAGGGATTGTCCAGGTAGTGAACAACTCCATAAAAGATTTATCATGTTGAGAAAACTCCTTTAAGACAGGTTATTATAATATTATAATCATAACATTTATGGTGCTATGTAGTCTGGGTTTTATAATACGTTAACTTTTTCTTATACTGAGCCATGACTTTTAGATTGAGCAACTTCAGAATTGGAGCCAGGCAGACAGACTCCTATGAGCCATGTTTAAGCCTCACTACCTTATTGCCCTGGGATTTTCCTTTATTATTGAAGAACAATAAAAGGTTGGATTGACACTTAGTCATATATTCTAGGAGTCTATCATCTTAGAAGAAAGTATGCAGGAAATACATGAAGGACATTAGATGTTATGTAACGGTTTCTTCGTTGTTCCTGCAATGCAGTAGAAATATTTGAGAGTTCCATGTTACAGAACAATGAAAGAAGGAAAACACCCATAGCGGACTGAAAACTACTTAGGAAATAACATACCTGTATATTACTACATTTTGTAAATATGTTATTCATGGAATGTACAATGATTAATCAGTGATCAGAATACCTTGAATAGAAAGAACATTTTGTCAAGAACTAGCATATGACTGTGCCCCCCAATCACAGGCACCCAGCTGGTTATATAAACACTAAAGGGCTTCTCCAGTCACACAATATTGATGACCTGAAAAGCTTCTACTTAAGAATACACTAAAGTAGTGAATAATTAAAAACTCCCAATACACCAAAATATCCGAGATTTTGCAATACAACAATTGAAATCAAGACACCCACCCATCCGAACTGCAATCACCTTGCATGAACATGACTTCAATTTAGAAGAGAAATAGCGAGAACTTTGGGTCAGTGTTGTAGACGGTGAGCTCCAAATGTTCCCTAATTACAAAACCCTCCACCAGGCTTCAATCTACCAAGGAAAACATGGGTTTCTCTAAATCATATTAGATCAAACTTTGGCGTCTGTGTAGATCTTATGTATAAGTGGGGAAAATATGACTCTCCGACCTGTGACTGTGGAGCAGATCGTCAAACTATCCAGCACATTGTTGAGGAGTACCCCTTTAGATCCTACCATGGTGAAAAGAATGATTTCTATATTGTAAATGATAATGCTATTGCATAAATAGAAAACCTTTATATCCGACTTTAATTTTTATCCTTTTTTGATACTTTCAATCATTGTTTATTGTCCGGTGTTTATTCTTATATGATGGTAAGGTAAATGTTCATTCAATTAAATAAAAGATGACCTGTTTCAAAGACGCTTGCTACTCCCACCAATCAGTTGTTATTACTCCAGGAGGCTTCATTCATTAAAGGGAACCTATCACCAGATTTGGCAACTATAACCTGCGGCCACCACCAGTGGGCTCTTATATACAGCATTCCAACATGCTGTATATGTGGCGCCCATGACCTGGTAAGGCACCACTGAGTACTGCTCCCAAGCTGGGGGCAGTACAACACAGGTAATCCAGAAGGCTGACCGGGGTGTGGACACACGGAACACTAGTAACCAGGAGCACACACACAGCTAGAGGGGACCCCTGAGCAGACTCAGTGAGGGGCTGTGTCCCTCGCCTCCCAGGTAGTGGTGGGTGGTGTCACTGGGAACAGGCGTGTGCAGAGGCAGAGAGTCAGTCAGAGGAAGTGGAGGTGAGAAGTCGCGTCTGGAGGGCAGAGCAGTGAGCAGAGCCCTTCCAGACACTGCACCGTTCATGGCTGCTGGAGGGGAAAAAAGGGCTGCCTGGTAGTGCCGCCCGAAAATCATCTGAGGCCGGAGTGCAAGGAGGTGGCTGAGTACGGGGACTGCCTAGTAGACCCTGCCCGCACGGGGTACAGGTCCCCAGAGCAGGGGCCCATTCAGTTGGCCTGCTCAACTTGCAGGTGGGGGTACTTTATCCCCTCCACCAAAACACCACAGAGTCCGCAGCCATGTAGCAACGAGAGGGCCCATAGTTCACAAGAAGCAAGTAGCCGGAGGGACCTGGTCCAGGCTATAAGCAGATGGGCCGAAAAAGGGGAGAACAGGCAGAAGCAACTTCCCTGGGTGACCCCGTAGGACTACAAGTCTGGGTCACCAGAAAAACACAAGGGCTAGGAAGGCGAGTCGGTAGTCACCCTCATAAGTCAGCCTGAAGGAGCCTGGTTTCCACTTGGAGTATCACAGCATCGCCCGGGTTACTCACCCCTGCCACCTGAAGTGAGTAAAAACCCTGAAAGACATTCTGGCTGTGTGTGTGAGTCATTCTGCGACCTGTGGTTCCACACACCTACACTGGGCCCTGGGGCCAGCCTCACTCTTGGGAGGCCACTACATCTAACTGCATTCAACATCAGCCCTAGGCGTCCCATAATCTGCAGTGGCGGTCGCACTGACCGCAATACCGAGAGTGGCGTCACGAATCCTATAGAAGTCAACCTACCTGTGACCAGAAGGACCTAGGACGCGCTGTCCCTGAAGACCCTGAGACGACCTGAAGCTAACGGGGCACGGGGCGGCACAGATCTGACGTCACGAACAGGATAAGGACTAGACCTGTTAAGACAGGTGACCATGTGCCTTGTCGGTCCACTGAAAAAGTTTGAAGCGCCGCCATATTGCCACCATGGAAGCGTACCAAAGAACAACAGAAGCTCGCGCTAGAAGAAGTAGCCGCCCACAAAGAGGTGTTGCTACCCAGAGAACCTCTGCAGCGTCCTGACCTTGCAAGAGAGGATGGAGATGGAGTTATCCAGAGACGGCGGGAAAAAGGAGTCATGAGTCTGCTGCAGGAAGTGAAGGTGGAAGGTCGTGCAGAGCAAGAAGAGGAGATGGCGTCTGCACACAGCGATCCGGAGCCAGGCTCCGCTGCCTGGTGGGACTGGGAGCTTGCCCAGTTCTGCGACCGGCTGGACGCCAGGATCGTGAAGCAGATCAGGGAAGGACGCACCGAGCTCTGGGAGTTGGCTACAGTGGTTCAGGCCTATGAGAAGTGGACCGCGCGACAAGTGCCACACCGGGCGGCAACCAACCAGACTCTGATGATGCTACCGATGGGTGAGTCCTGTGTTGAACCTGCCCGCACGAGTGCACCGATCCCCGCTGCAATGCCCGCGGCGTGCCACGCTGCCACGCCACGATCTTGGAGGTGACACACGCCACGGCCCACGCTGTGAAGCCCGCGGTCCCTGCAGAGACGCCTGGGGCAATGACGCCCAGCCCAGCCAGCCAAGACCAGGCCGCAGCCATGCTAGGCTCAGCCCGCCAAGACCAGGCCACAGCAGCGACGCCCAGCCCGGCCCGCCAAGATCAGGTCGCAGAAATGCCAGGCTCAGCCTCCCAAGACCAGGCCACAGCAGCGACGCCCAGCTCGGCCTGCCAAGACCAGGCCGCAGCCACGCCAGGCTCGGCCCGCCAAGATCAGGCCGCAAGACCCTCTACCCCAGCCTGCCAGGCAAAAATAGTGATCGCACCTCAGCCACGGTCCAGGGAATCAGGTTCTGCGTCCCTGCCGGGAGAAGACCCAGTTTTCCTGAAACTGAAGGAGGAGCTGAGTGCCCGCTACCCCAAGAAGCTGGTGGACCGATACGTCGTCCCCAGGCAGTTGCCCGGCCACGGAGTGGTCCCAGCAGCTGCCATGGCTAAGATGAGCCCACCACCCTGGCCCTCGGATGAAAGCCTGTCCCCAGCGCTGCTGCCGGAGGAGTGCTCGAAAGCACTAAGGGGGAGGAGAGGCCTAGAGGCTGAGGGGTCGACCCCTGAACCATCAGAGAAGGACGGAGCACCTTGTGTGGTTGAAGGGGGCCCGGAGCCTGAAATGCTACCTTACTCCCGCTGGGATGAGGACAGCCCGATGTCCTCCGCTGAAGATGATGCGTTGGCCATCACCATACCTCACATGTATGTAGCCTGGGAGCCCGCAGTCAAGAAGAGCCCCACGAGCCGAGCACGGCGCCGTGCCCAAGCAAAACAGGCCACAATACAGCAGTCCCCAGATAAGAAGGAAGATGTCACAGCACGGGACTTAGAAAAAAAGCAGACGCCAAGAAAAGCCCGCCACCAGGAGAGAGGACCCCTTTGCCGTAGAGTGGTCGAAGAATTCAGTCTTAAGTCGGGATACGGCTTCATTGTAGCGCCTGGTGTGAGAGAAGGCATCTTTGTAAGTAGGAGGGATGTGAGAGCCCACTTGCCAAGAGAACATCCTGGAAGAAACCTGCATATGGGAGACCGGGTGGAGTTCACTAAACACCAAAGAGAACATGGCTGGTTTGCGTTAGATGTTACACCATGGCCCCCGGAATCCGTATTGCAGTTCAACAGTCCCTACAAAACCCCCAAAGCAAGTAAGCCAAGAAAGAATAGAATAAGATAAAGAAACAGAAACAGATGCAGAAAGAGAGACAGATAAAGACAAAGAGAGAGAATAAAGGCTACTTTACACACTGTGATATCGGTCCCGATATCGCTAGTGTGGGTATCCGCCCCCATCTGTTGCGCGACACGGGCAAATCGCTGCCCGTGCCGCACAACATCGCCCAGAGCCGTCACACATACTTACCTGTCCGGCGACATCGCTGTGACCGGCGAACCGCCTCCTTTCTAAGGGGGCGGTCCGTGCGGCGTCACAGCAACGTCACTGAAGCATCACTGAACCACCGCCCAATAGCAGAGGAGGGGCGGAGATGAGCGGGACGTAACATCCTGCCCACCTCCTTCCTTCTGCATAGCAGCCGGGAGGCAGGTAAGGGGAGCTTCCTCGTTCCTGCGGCGTCACACGCAGCGATGTGTGCTGCCGCAGGAACGAGGAACAACTTCGTTACTGCTGCAGTAACGATTTTTAAGAATGGACCCCCATGTCGCCGATTAGCAATTTTGCACGTTTTTGCAACGATGCAAAATCGCTTATCGGTGTGACACGCAACGGCATCGCTAATGCGGCCGGATGTGCTTCACAAATTCCGTGACCCCAACAACTCCGCATTAGCGATGTCGCAGCGTGTAAAGCCCCCTTTAGACAAAGAACAAGATGAAGACACAGCGAGTACTACAGATGACGACAGAGACACAGTGATTGACAGGTGCCACAGCCCTACAGGCCAAAGCCCTGGTAAGGAGGAAGAAGAATCCATGTAAAGAGTACAGCAAAGTCAGAAGTTACAAGTTTGAAGTTTGCAACGTTCCAGTTTCAAGATAACGTGCCCACATAGACTAGTGTGAGAACCCTGTTGGTAAGCATACTTTGCACCTGGTTTTCTGCACTTTGAAAATATGGACCATTAGTCTATGAATGGCTATAGCCACAAACTCTAGCAGTTTATGTAGTTACCTTGAATGGTACCCCCAACAGAGCCTGCCTTTTTAGGGGCCTGGCTCGCCTGTGACCAGGGAGCACGGCTGATTATGGGCCTGGCTCTCCACCACAAAGAGGGTACCCTGTCTGTATCGACTGTGGATGCCGCCTCTACATTCCTGTCAGAAGAGGCCGAAGGCACGGCACCACAAGGGAGGATTACCCGGTAACAACACCGACTGAGAAAGCCGCCTCTACATCCTGCCAGAAGCAGCCGAAGACACGGCTCAACGGGAGAGGGGCTTGCCTTCAACCACCAGCCCCAAGAGAGGAAGATTGGAGGAAAGGTCTGGGGAAAGAGATGGCCCAGACCTGGTTGCTAAAAGGACCGGTGACCTGCCTCCTGAGGGGGCTTTGGGTGGGTAACGGATTTGTGGATGGAGGGTGGTGAAAAGTGGTACCTGGTGTGGTTTTACAATGTTTTTATGATGCTTTTATGATGTTTTTACATGTTCATGCATTTTAAAAAGTTTGTCTTGCAGCCCGAGGACATGCTGTTGATAACTAAGGGGGAATGTGGCGCCCATGACCTGGTAAGGCACCACTGAGTACTGCACCCATGCTGGGGGCAGTACAACACAGGTAATCCAGAAGGATGACCGGGGTGTGGACACACAGAACACTAGTAACCAGGAGCAGACACACAGCTAGAGGGGACCTCTGAGCAGACTCAGGGAGGGGGCGTGTCCCTCGCCTCCCAGGTAGTGGTGGGTGGTGTCACTGGGAACAGGAGTGTGCAGAGGCAGAGAGTCAGTCAGAGGAAGTAGAGGTGAGACGTTGCGTCTGGAGGGCAGAGAAGTGAGCAGAGCCCTTCCAGACACTGCACCGTTCGTGGCTGCTGGCGGGGGAGAAAGGGCTACCTGGTAGTGCCGCCCGAAAATCACCTGAGGCCGGAGTGCAAGGAGGTGGCTGAGTACGGGGACTGCCTAGTAGACCCTGCCTGCACGGGGTACAGGTCCCCAGAGCAGGGGCCCATTCAGTTGGCCTGCTCAACCTGCAGGTGGGGGTACTTTATACCCTCCACCAAAACACCACAGAGTCCGCAGCCACATAGCAACGAGAGGGCCCATAGTTCACAAGAGGCAAGCAGCTGGAGGGACCTGGTCCAGGCTACAAGCAGATGGGCCGAAAAAGGGGAAAACAGGCAGAAGCAACTTATCTGGGTGACCCCGTAGGACTACAAGTCTGGGTCACCACAAAAACACAAGGGCTAGGAAGGTGAGTTGGTAGTCACCCTCATAAGTCAGCCTGAAGGAGCCTGGTTTCCACTTGGAGTATCACAGCATCGCCTGGGTTACTCACCCCTGCCACCTGAAGTGAGTAAAAACCCTGAAAGACATTCTGGCTGTGCGTGTGAGTCATTCTGCGACCTGTGGTTCCACACACCTACACTGGGCTCTGGGGCCAGCCTCACTCTCGGGAGGCCACTACATCTAACTACATTCAACATCAGCCCCAGGCGTCCCCTAATCTGCCCTGACCGCAATACCGAGAGTGGCGTCATGAATCCTATAGAAGTCAACCTACCTGTGACCAGAGGGACCTAGGACGCGCCGTCCCTGAAGACCCTGAGACGACCTGAAGGTAATGGGGCACGGGACGGCACATATACAGTGGGTACGGAAAGTATTCAGACCCCTTTACATTTTTCACTCTTTGTTTCATTGCAGCAATTTGGTAAATTCTAAAAAGTTTATTTTTTTTCTCATTAATGTACACTCTGCACCCCATCTTGACAGAAAAAAAAATAAATGTAGAAATTTTTGCAAATTTTTTAAACAAGAAAAACTGAAATATCACATGTTTATAAGTATTCAGACCCTTTGCAGTATTGAGTAGAAGCAACCTTTTGAGCTAGTACAGCCATGAGTCTTCTTCGGAATGATGCAACAAGTTTTTCACCCCTGGATTTGAGGATCCCCTGCCGTTCTTCCTTACAGATCCTCTCCAGTTCCATCAGGTTGAATGATGAACGTTGGTGCACAGCCATTTTTAGTTCTCTCCAGAGACGCTCAATTGGGTTTAGGTCAGGACTCTGGATGGGCCAGTCAAGAATAGTAACAGAGTTGTTCTTAAGCTACTTCTTTGTTATTTTAGCTGTGTGCTTAGGGTCACTGTCTTGTTGGAAGGTAAACCTTCGACCAAGTCTGAGGTCCAGAGCACTCTGGAAGAGGTTTTCTTCCAGGATATCTCTGTACTTGGCCGCATTAATCTTTCCTTCAAATACAACCAGTCGTCCTGTCCATGCAGCTGAAAAACACCCCATAGCATGATGCTGCCACCACCATCTTTCACTATTGGGATTGTATTGGGCAGGTGATGAGCAGTGCCTGGTTTTCTCCACACATACCGCTTAGAATTATCACCAAAAAGTTCTATCTTCATCTCATCAGACCAGAGAATCTTATTTCTCATAGTCTGGGAGTCTTTCATGTGTTTTTTTGCAAACTCTATGCGGGCTTTCATATGTCTTACATTGAGGAGAGTCTTCCGTCGAACCACCATAAAGACCCCACTGGTGGACAGCTGCAGTGAGAGTTGACTTTGTGGAACTTTCTCCCATCTCCCTACTACATCTCTGGAGCTCAGCCTCAGTGATCTTGAGGTTTTTCTTTACCTCTCTGACCAAGGCTCTTCTCCCACGATTGCTCAGTTTGGGTGGACGGCTAGGTCTAGGAAGAGTTCTGGTGCTCCCAAACGTCTTCCATTTAAAGATTATGGAGGCCACTGTGCTCTTAGGATCCTTGAGTACTGCAGAAATTCTTTTTTAACCTTGACCAGATCTGTGCCTTACCACAATTCTTTCTCTGAGCTCCTTGAGCAGTTCCTTTGACCTCATGATTCTCATTTGGTCTGATATGTGTACCGCCCCGCGGGCTCAGCTGCGACCGCCGAGCCGCTCAGATCCGTGCTCGTACTGCGGGTGGTGGCTCGAGCCTCTCACGTCGCTCTGCAAGGGAGTTGGCGCTACACGCGGGGACTTGGGTGAGGAGTTCCACGGCCGGGGCCGCGGTGGTTTGATTTGGATTGTAAGTTCGTGACGCCACCCACGGGTTGTGGTGATTGTAGACACCACCACTGCGGTGAAGGTATGGGGGCTCCCGGGAGCGATGTAATGGCGCAGCTAGGTGTTGACCCCTCCGGGGGTAGGGGATGTTGTTCCCGGGGCCCGGTTGGCAAGGGCCGGGCTACAGGGAGAAGTGTTGCGGTGCAGCGCGGTGCGCAGCCCGAAGGCACTGGTGTACTCACTATGACACAAGACACCAGAGTCTCTGGTAAACCAAACGGAGTGATGAACAGGGCCCGCAGTCGGCTGCAGCTTCTCCCAGAATAGGTTGGTGGTTTCTGCCTTTCTCCTGCATATGTTTGACTCCTATGCCTAGACACCGGTAGTCCGCTCCCCGACTTGTATATGCCGTAGGAGCCCATTTGCCCGCAGACGCTGACTCTTTGGGTCTCTATGCCCTGGCGGTGGCTTTACCCTGTATGGTTGGGCTGTTGTCTTCTAATGGGTCTTGTGTGGGATAGGTCCTAAAGCCCAGTCCACAATCAGTTGATTTGACTCGGCCCTGTCGGTTCAGGGCTTTGTACTGGGTTTGAGTACCCCTCCTGGTGCTCCGGTTTCCAAACAGTTCCCCGGTTCGGTACCGGCGGACCACCGCCCGACCCCGGTCCCTACGGTTCCACCGGCTGTAATCCCAGCTCCTGCAGGCGGTCACGACCGTCTGCCTCCTTGCCAATGGTGACTGGGCCACCTGGTAGTCTCTTTGCAGGCCTGAACACAGGACTGCCCGTGAACTTGACTGCTCTCTACTCTGCACTTCAACTTGTGTGTTTTTCCCACCACCAGTCCTGTGAACTACTTGGTGGGCGGAGCCAACCGCCTGGCTCCAACCCCCCGGTGTGGACATCAAACCTGGAGGGTGGTGACAAGGTTTTTAGTTTGACTGATGTCACCTAAATCGGGAGGGGGTGTGGTGTTGTGTGTGACTACCTGGGATGACCTGACTAGTCCAGGGCGTCACACATGCACTGTGAGCTGTGAGGTCTTATATAGACAGGTGTGTGCCTTTTCAAATCAAGTCCTATCAGTTTAATTAAACACAGCTGGACTCCAATTGAGATGTAGAACCATCTCAAGGAGGATCACAAGGAAATAGATAGCATGTGACTTAGGGTGGTGTCACACACAGCGACGACGACGACAACGACGTCGCTGCTACATCACCATTTTCTGTGACGTTGCAGCGACGTCCCATCGCTGTCGCTGTTTGTGACATCCAGCAACGACCTGGCCCCTGCTGTGACGTCGCCGGTCGTTGCTGAATGTCCAGCTTCATTTTTTGGTCGTTGCTCTCCCGCTGTGACGCACACATCGCTGTGTGTAACAACGAGAGAGCGACGAAATGAAGCGAGCAGGGAGCAAGAGCCAGCGTCTGGCAGCTGCGGTAAGCTGTAACCAGGGTAAACATCGGGTAACCAAGGGAAGACCTTTCCCTGGTTACCCGATATTTACCTTCGTTACCAGCATCCGCCGCTCTCGCTGCCAGTGCCGGCTCCCTGCTCTCTGCATATGTAGCTGCAGTACACATCGGGTAATTAACCCGATGTGTACTGTAGCTAGGAGTGCAGGGAGCCAGCGCTAAGCAGTGTGCGCGGCTCCCTGCTCTCATCGTCATTCATGAGATCTAGCTTCCTGTACCACTTTTTAGGGGGGGTGCATGGAATACCACTCTTGAACGCAAAACAGTGCGAACAAGTGGTCGGTTGGATGACAGATAGTGCTTCTATAAGGTATTCGAGCATCAACCTGTCTAAAGGTTCAGTCTCGCTAGACAACAGTCTGGACGACATAATCCTCACCCTAATCCTCTTTTCTCCCGCCATGGCGAGCCCAGAAGACAAGTGATCACATAGTCGTAGACGCCAAGAAGTTCTTTCATTTCCATTTGTTGATTCTGCCCTCTCACCCTTCACGTTTAAAGAGGGACTAGAAAGCCATGGAACCCATAGGGTGTAGGGGCGACATGACAGCCCGGAGGGTAGGGAGTTGATGGGGTTAAACAGTGTTGGTTCGTTTAGGAATGAGGAAAAGAAGGTGATTGGTTAGGGGGTGGAGTGTGGTGGAAGGAAAGGAGGGAGCTTTATGGTGTATATAATAGGAGGTGGGAGTCAATTACCTCCTTTTGTACTTCCTGGATGACAGCTTGGACGGGCTGGGGAACCTCCATCATGACATCCAGCCTGATGGATCCGAACATCGCAGATCTGCAGCTTGGACGGGCTGGGGAACCTCCATCATGATGTCCTGAGGAATCCTCGGATCTGGTCAGCATGGCGGTGCAGGGCGCCCAGGCAGTGCAGTCCCACACCCAGGCTGCCTGGGTGTCTCCTCGGCACCTTCCCCCCCCCCCCCCCCCTCTTTGCTGCAGTGCTGGCAGTTTCAGGACTCGCCGGGGTCTTTTGGGGAAGGTGGGGGTGAGGAGGACAACGTGAGAGCTTGCTGCGCCCGCTCTGGCTGTCGGGAGGAATCTCCTGCAGGGCCGCGACGGCCGAAAAGGGGGCGTGTCCAGCCCGGGGGCCTACTTCCGGTGTGAGGCCTCAGCCTGGATTTTTGAGCGATGCGGCCGATGGACAACACCCCCCCCTCCCTCCACGGGGGGGCCGGAGGACGGCTGCCTGCAGGGTCACCTCACCTGTGTGGCTGGATTATCGGGACCGGAGGACTGGGCGCAGCAGGCGGCGGCGAGGAGGAGACAGGAGTCGCCTGCAGGGTCACCTCACCTGTGTGGCTGGATTATTGGGACCAGAGGACTGGGCGCAGCAGGCGGCGGCGAGGAGGAGACAGGAGGCGCCTGCAGGGTCACCTCACCTGTGTGGCTGGATCATCTGGACCAGAGGACTGGGCGCAGCAGGTGGCGACGAGGAGGAGACAGGAGGCCTGCTGTCTATCCTGGAGCAGGCATTGGGACAAGGGTGCAGCTCTCATCAGAAGCGGCTTCCCCCAGGAGGGGAGCGCCCAGCATTGTGGAGGTGACAATCGGCCCAAACAGGGCATGTGGACACGGTGCTCCTGGCTTCAGGGGGTGAACCCGGCATTAGGTGCCTGCAGCTTGAGGGACTGTCCCGGGATCAGCGACAGACGACTGGCGAAAAAGACGGTGACGGCTGATCTGAGGGCATCCTCTGGAGGCAACCTGGCGCGGTAATCAATTTAAGTTTCAGCCTTTTTGTAGTGGTGGAGTGACAGTCGCTGTAGTGGAGTAGTGTCTGGAGATATGGGTAGCAGCTGGGGGGGTTTGGAGCATGTGGTTAGTTCGTAGGTCGGTTGGTGCCGTGGTCTGGGGTGTGGGTTCATGTTCTGGAGGCCAGGGGCAGAGTTACGGACGGGGTGGTCTCATGGCAGCGGGGCCGTGAGGGTGCAGGTGGTGTCAGGTCCGGTGGTTACAGTTGCAGGTTGGGGATGGCGAGGTTCGGCGTTTACCGCAGTTTAGGTGTTGTGAGACTTGGTTAAGGGGGCTGATGATTGCGGCACATGTGAGCGGGTGAGACGGCGCAGTTATTGAAGGTTTGCTGGGGTGTTTCATTATTAATCTTCTGATGCATGGTGGTTCTTATTGGATGAATTATGGTGGGTAAGGTAAAGGGGCGAGGGGTCCCGCGGTACGGTGTGCGAGGAGTTTTCAGGGGTTTTTTGTGAGTGATGTGTAGGTGCGGGGCCCCGGTATGGCGCGAGGGTTGCTGTGGATAAGTGAATAAAGGAGAGCGGAAATGTAGGAGAAGGTGAAGTGTTGGTTGCTGTAATGGGTTTATAGGTTTGCAACCGCATCAATGGTAACATGGGGTTAATTTGTGGCTAGTCAGCATGTTATCCCATTGTAGAAGTTGGTGCTGGGAGGAATGTTGAGTACAGCGTGACTGAATTGGTGTTAATGTAGGTGCTGGGCAGCTTTGGGCTGCTGTGGGTGAACTCGGTTAATCAGCAATGGTGGGCTGCGGACGGAATAATGGAGTTCTTCGGACAGCCGTGATTAAGGGTGGGGACTATGCGAGTTATGGTTTGGACTAGAGGATTGGGTACTTGTGGTGCATAGAGTGTAAGTCGGATAGCTTGGGGCCATCTGGTATTATTGGGTGTTTTGCATGGGTGGACTCCTGGCATCTGTGGGCTGGTGGAGTCTATTTTATATTCATATACAATTTAAAAAAAAAAAAGGAATTCTTGGCCCGGTGGTAGGTATGGGCATCTGGTTAAGGGTTTGCTTAGGGAGTCGTGGTGCTCCGGTCTCACGGCACGAAGGTATTTGGTTTGAAGGTGCAGTTGTGCGTTACGGGAAAATAGTGGTACGCCCCTCGGTGGTCGGCTTTGAGCGGATACTATGGTGTGGCCAAGGTTTTAATTTATCTTGTGGTGTAATATGAGAGCTCAAAGGGGGTTGCGTGTCACAAGGTTTTTCCTTGAGATCGAAAGGCCCGGACATGGTGTTTGGTAAAGTTGTGTCTCCTGATGCCCATAGTTGCATATGGAGTCAATCGGGCCAGTGGTGTGGCTGCAATTTTCCGGTGGGCATTGTAGTACAGGGAGCTTGTCGTGGTCCAGTTTGCGGAGGCAAGCGGACTATGCATTATGGTTGGAGGTGTTGTTGGGGACCTTGGGATCGAAGGTAATGCTTCAATATCTTCGCCTCAGTAAGGGGTACAGGGCGATGATTGCGGTTGTTTTGTTTTTTGAGGCCGTATTAATTTTGGGGTAGAGCGTAGTTCCGTTAGGCCGTGTGGGCCTCGTTGAAATTAAGTGGGCCTGATTTCAGATGAAGAAGGTCCATTAGTGTGGTAGTTGAGTATGTGGGAAGATTTTGGGATTTTCTGGGGAAGACAGCTCGAGCCTCTGTTGTTGTCAGAGGGTGTGATGGCGGAATAAATTGGTCAGGGGAGACCGGTAGTGATATTTGGCTCTGGGAAAGCTGCAAGGTCAGCTGTAGGGGAAATTTCAAGGCTATGGATTGCAGTCGTTTTACAGCGGGGTTTCACTTTAGCGGTTTCCTGGGAGAACTAGGTTTGGGGTGCGAAGTGACCCAGTAGCATAAGCAGTGTGAGTGTTATCCTGTTGTTGTATTTCAACCCCAGTGGTGGTTTAATTCAGCTGGAGACAGGAGGAGGACTGACTGTACAGGGTGACTGTACAGTGGTTCTTTGGTCGGTACTGGGGAGGACGATGGTACAGTCGGTACTGCATTTAATTGGTTATAATAAGGCCAGCGCGGCATGGTGTGGATTCCGGTATAGTTTGGGAGCTTGTGGCATGGTGGGCCTGAGTGGCCGTCAGAGGGACCCGGTGGCTCCTGCCACTAAGGATCAGGGGAGTGCGGTGCAGTAAGGTGGACTGGGTACGCTGGCTGGTGCATATATTGGATGCTCAGAGTTTAAGTGATGGATGGAAAGGTTTTAAAGGTTGATTTGGCTTGTTGTTGGGGGAGCAAGCGTTGGGTGTGTGGGGGTCCAGGCCACGCAAGGTGTCACGTGGCCTGTTCTGTGGCGGGGGTAGGTCTGGTCCAAAGGCGGTTTAACGGATAATGTTGTTTGATTGGAGAGTCACTTGTAGGATATAGTGGCTCCGGTTACAAGGATCTTGCAGGCATGGGTCCTGCAAGGTGGGGGGGTATTGATCCGTAGGTGATTCATACCTCATCTCCGGCCCGGTGTGTGTTGCGGCCAGGGATCATGTTTTGGTGGTGGAAGGTGGTTTCTGGACCGGGCCTACCCAGGGTTACGTATTGTATTACGTACTGTATTATTATTATTATGGTATTACCTATTGTTAAATGTTGGGGACGCCCGTTGGACGGCGCCCCCTTGTGTTAGTGTGTAAACAATAGGCAATAAAGGGCTGCTGTGGCCATATTTTACCAAGTCGCAAGCAGTGTCCGTGTATTATTGATACTGGGTAAGGGTAATTTGGGAATAATATAGGAATCAACGACCGGAAAATCCCTCCTGGAAATGTCAAGAAAGCCATGGAACCCATAGGGTGTAGGGGCGACATGACAGCCCGGAGGGTAGGGAGTTGATGGGGTTAAACAGTGTTGGTTCGTTTAGGAATGAGGAAAAGAAGGTGATTGGTTAGGGGGTGGAGTGTGGTGGAAGGAAAGGAGGGAGCTTTATGGTGTATATAATAGGAGGTGGGAGTCAATTACCTCCTTTTGCACTTCCTGGATGACAGCTTCCCACCCACCCTCCCTTCTATTGTGTATTGTTATTATTGGTGTGTTTATATGCATGGATAATTATTCAATTTTAAGAGCCATTACAACAAAAAAAAAAAAAATGAGAAAAGAAAGGATTGCAGAAAGTGTCGTTTATAAAATAAAAAAAAAAACAAAAAAAAAACGAAAGAAAAGAGATTTCTTTGTGGATTGTGATGTATATTGTCATTTGGGATTCTTGTAAGTGGGTGAATAAGATGGGGGTAATGTGGGAATATATGTATATGTATATGATGTGTATGATGTATATGTGTATGATCAGCATAAATAATGGGGATTATGTCCTTTGTCACAGCAGCGGGGGTAGGTCTGGTCCAGAGGAGCTCTAATTGTTACTGGTGTTTGGATGCAGAGCCACTGGGGAAGGTACAGTGGCTCCGGTTACTGGTGACCTGCAGGTACAAGGTTGTCTGCAGGGAGGAGGTATTGCTCCGTTGGTGATTAATGCCTTATATGCCTTATATATGGGTCAGGGTTGTTGCCAAGGATTATATATTAAGGAGTTGATGGTTGCCAGGGAGTCACAGGTGGCTATAGTGCCCCAGGTGATAGGTAATTGAAAGTACGGGTGTTTTTCGTTTGGGTAAGGGTAATACTCCTTTGGTGACTTTTACCTCATTTAAATATGAGACCATTGTTATGGTCAGTGATCCATTTTGGTGAAATGGTAATCGCAGGAGGAGTCACTGGTTGGGGTCATGGTTCTGGATCCAAGTGCAGTGCAAGCACGTGGTTCTGCAAGGCATAGGGGTTTTGATCCGTAGGTGATTAATACCTCTTATCTCTGGGCTAGTTGCAGCCGGGGATGTTGTTGGATTAAAGTCGCTAACGGGCTTTAAGGTTTTTGAGGTCACAGTTACTGTCATGCACATGGGGGATTGATCCGTAGGTGATTGATGCCTCATATCTCTGGGCTGGAGGTTGCAGCCGGGGATAATATTGAGTTGGAGGTAAAGAGGAATGTAAGGTTTTGAGACACGGTTGATACTTGATGCTTCTTGGGGGGGGTTTTAATCCGTAGGTGATTAATGCCCCCATCTCTGGGTCGGTGTGTTGCGGCCAGGGATCGTGTTTCTGACGGTTGTGTGATTGAAGGGTCACTTGTAGGATATAGTGGCTTTGGTTACAGGGATCTTGCAGGCATGGGGTCCTGCAAGGTTGGGGTATTGATCCGTAGGTGATTAATGCCTCGTATTTCTGGGTCGGTGTGTTGCGGCCAGGGATCGTGTTTCCTGACGGTTTGTGTGATTGAAGAGTCACTTGCGGAATACAGTGGCTTTGGTTACAGGGATCTTGCAGGCATGGGGTCCTGCAAGGTTGGGGTATTGATCCGTAGGTGATTAATGCCTCGTATCTCTGGGTCGGTGTGTTGCGGCCAGAGATTGTGTTCTGGTGGTGGAGTATGGCTTCTGGACCGGACTTATGGCGGGGGTAGGTCTGGTCCAGAGGCGGTTTAACGGATAATGTTGTTTGATTGGAGAGTCACTTGTAGGATATAGTGGCTCTGGTTACAAGGATCTTGCAGGCATGGGTCCTGCAAGGTGGGGGGTATTGATCCGTAGGTGATTCATACCTCATCTCCGGCCCGGTGTGTGTTGCGGCCAGGGATCATGTTTTGGTGGTGGAAGGTGGTTTCTGGACCGGGCCTACCCAGGGTTACGTATTGTATTACGTACTGTATTATTATTATTATGGTATTACCTATTGTTAAATGTTGGGGACGCCCGTTGGACGGCGCCCCCTTGTGTTAGTGTGTAAACAATAGGCAATAAAGGGCTGCTGTGGCCATATTTTACCAAGTCGCAAGCAGTGTCCGTGTATTATTGATACCGGGTAAGGGTAATTTGGGAATAATATAGGAATCAACGACCGGAAAATCCCTCCTGGAAATGTCATGAGGAAATCATGTGTAGTGATGCCCAAATATTTGAACAGCTACAGTCAGAAGAAGACGATGGTGGGGAACGGCAACAAGTAATGTTAAGTCAATAAGTCAGGAGGACCAGAGTGCGGAAGTGGAAGACTAGGTTGTGCACGTTAAAGTCACTGACCCAACATGGGAAGGTACCATGCAGAGCAACGACAGCAGTGCAGAAGGGGAGGGATCCGCAGCACTGCAATAGGCAGGAAGAGGCAGTGGAGTGGCCAGAGGGTGAAGTCATGCAAATGTTTTCTACAGCACCCACACAAAGCAAATTCCAGGCCCAGGGTTAGAGCTTCCCTAGTCTGGCGCTTATATAAAGAAAGTGCAGATGATAAAAAACCAATCATTTGCAACCTGTGCCATACCAAGATTAGCAGGGACTTGACCACTAGTGATGAGCGAGTATGCTTGTTACTACTCGGTACTCGCACGAGTATCAATGTACTCGGGCTACTCGGCGGGGACCGAGTAATCTCGCGATACTCGTGCTGTACTCGTGGTCTTCATGTTGGCGCTCTTTTTACAGCCATCCCTTATGCAGGGATTGGCTGGCAGACCACTGCAATGCCACAGCCCTGTTGTGGAATTGCAGTGATTGGCCAGCCCGCACAGCGTGACCGTGCCTTTAGCCCGACACTTCCCCGCTCGGCTACGGCCCCTCCCGCACTCCACTCCGCGTGTATATATATATGCACGCTTACACACACACGCACGTTTTTTTTTTTAATTTACAGTTTTATGGTTTCTACATGCTGCCGGGGGTCATTTCAGAATAATACTCGGGTCTCCCATAGGATAACATTGGGCTCGGTGCTCGGGCCGAGTACACGAGTATTTTGAGATGCTCGGCCCGAGCCTCGAGCTCCCGAGCATGTTAGTACTCGCTCATCACTATTGACCACATACCTCCCAACCGTCCCGGATTCTGCGGGACTTGCACGATTTATCAGGGCTGTCACGCACTCCCGCGGCTCACAGCTGATGTCCCGGCTCCTCCCCTCAGTGGAGTGAATAAATTAAATTAAATTATCATCGGCTCTGGATTTTCGGGGCGGCCGGGACTCGAACTCGTGGAGCTGTGAATCATTGTTTCAAAGGCAGCAGCTCTAACCACTGAGCTACTGCCTCTATTGAAAGCAATAGGGGAGACACCAGAAGTATGTTATTCAGCTGCAAAGATGGAGGGATGAATGGAGGGATAGAGGGATGAAAGGTGGAATAGAGGGAGGGATGGATGAATGGAGGGATAGAGGGATGAAAGGAGGGATAGAGGGAGGGATGGATGGATGATAGAGGGATGAATGGAGGGATAGAGGGATGAAAGGAGGGATAGAGGGAGGGATGGATGAATGATAGAGGGATGAATAGAGGGATGAATGGAGGGATAGAAGGAGGGATGAATGGAGGGATAGAGGGATGAAAAGAGGGATAGAGGGAGGGATGGATGGATGATAGAGGGATGAATGGAGGGATAGAGGGATGAAAGGAGAGATAGAGGGAGGGATGGATGAATGATAGAGGGATGAATAGAGGGATGAATGGAGGGATAGAAGGAGGGATGAATGGAGGGATAGAGGGATGGATGGATGGATGATAGAGGGATGAATGGAGGGATAGAGGGAGGGATGGATGATAGAGGGATGAAAGGAGGGATAGAGGGATGGATGGATGATAGAGGGATGAATGGAGGGATGAATGGAGGGATAGAGGGAGGGATGGATGCATGGATGATAGAGGGATGAATGGAGGGATAGAGGGAGGGATGGATGATAGAGGGATGAATGGAGGGATAGAGGGAGGGATGAATGGAGGGATAGAGGCAGGGATGGATGGATGATAGAGGGATGAATGGAGGGATGAATGGAGGGATAGAGGGAGGGATGGATGGATGATAGAGGGATGAATGGAGGGATAGAGGGAGGGATGGATGGATGATAGAGGGATGAATGGAGGGATGAATGGAGGGATAGAGGGAGGGATGGATGCATGGATGATAGAGGGATGAATGGAGGGATAGAGGGATGAATGGAGGGATAGAGGGAGGGATGGATGGATGATAGAGGGATGAATGGAGGGATAGAGGGAGGGATGAATGGAGGGATAGAGGGAGGGATGGATGGATGATAGAGGGATGAATGGAGGGATGAATGGAGGGATAGAGGGAGGGATGGGTGGATGATAGAGGGATGAATGGAGGGATGAATGGAGGGATAGAGGGAGGGATGGATGCATGGATGATAGAGGGATGAATGGAGGGATAGAGGGATGAATGGAGGGATAGAGGGAGGGATGGAGGGAGGGATGGATGGATGATAGAGGGATGAATGGAGGGATAGAGGGAGGGATGAATGGAGGGATAGAGGGAGGGATGGATGGATGATAGAGGGATGAATGGAGGGATGAATGGAGGGATAGAGGGAGGGATGGGTGGATGAATGGAGGGATAGGGGGAGGGTTAGAGGGATGAATGGAGGGATGAATGGAGAGATGAATGGAGAGATAGAGGGAGGGATGGATGATAGTGGGATGGATGGATGATAGAGGGATGGATGATAGAGGGATATATAGATACACGACAGATAATAGATAGAGATAGAATCATAGATAGATAGAATCATAGATAGATAGAATCATAGATAGATAGAGAGATAGAATCATAGATAGATAGATAGATAGATAGAGGGATAGAGATAGATAGATAGATAGATAGATAGATAAATACTGTATCTCAATGTTGGTGAAAGAGTCAGATTCATTTGTTCCCATAAAACTACTATAAAGAAATGAGGAAAAAAATACAAATACAATTTTTATTTTTTTTTTTTTTTTTTTTATCTTCACCACCTTGGATTCAAACCAGCAACGTTCAAAACTTGTGTCCAGCAACCTCCTGGCTTTCCTAGCTGCTCTAGCTGTTGAGCCACTAGGGTTGATGATGTCAGAGGGAGGATTTCACATAAATGAATCTACAATGCAGCCATCTCTATGTCCTGTATTCTAGAGGGAGAGGAAAAGAGGATTTTTTTTCTTCTAATAAAGTTACTAAAAATAATAAAAAAAAAATAGAATAATGTAATTTTATTGCACTTTTTTATAAAATAATAAACATCACAAATCAGCAAATAACATGGACATATTTGGTGTCCCTGTAATCGTAATGACCTGAACAACACAGCGATCAGGATTATTTATGGGGATCGGTAAATGGCGGGAAAAAAAAGGCGCAATTTATTATTTTTCTTTATTAAAACCCATAAAAAATGTAATAAAAATGGATCACTGAGGCCGTGTTCACACATAGCGTAAATGCTGCATTTTTTTCTGCAGGTGTCCGCGCCACGAGTGCAATAACAATGTTCTCTGATTATTGCGTGTTTGCGGTATTTTTTATACATTGTCCCCCTTATTTGATACATATTTGTTGCTGATGTGAATCCTGAAGCTTATAAAGAAAGAAACACCAAATCCGCACCGTTCAGCAGCGTCTTTCCACGCACCAGATTTCAGGACGTCTCATCCACTTTGCTTGGACAATTAGTCCATATTCACATGTAGTGTAAATGCTGCATTTTTTTCTGCTGTTTCTTTGCACATTTATTCTGCTGTGTTTAATTGTCCAAGTAAGGTGTATGTGGTTCCATGAAAAGACACCGCTGAATTCTGCGGTTTTCGGGGGGGGGGGGTTCTCTGGAGGTTTCTATGTGGAGCTTAAAAAATGCAGGAAAAAGCTTCTCTGTACGGATAAGGCTGCACATCAAACTTAGATAATAGTATAATGCCTCAAGCATATGGACAAATATTGGAATATACAATGAAAAATGCTACTTGCTAATTTGAACATGTGAATAATGAATTGCATACCTGCCATGAATATTAGGAAAAAGGAGATATTTAGCAATCGCATTGATCAATGTAACTGAGCCCCAAGGCCTCGTCAAGGCATATCTCTATATTTGTCCATATGCTTGAGGCATTATACTATTATCTAAGTTTGATGTGCAGCCTTATCCGTATATAGTATGTAATTTTTGGCTTGCACTCATAATATATATATTAGTGCTCACTTCAGTTATCCTATTCAGTTATATGTAGTTTTTTTCTGAATGTGAACACAGCTCCGCCCCTTTCGGCCATGTTTTTTCCATCTCCTATATAAGAAAGTCCTTAGTTACCCCTCTCCACCCATAGCAGTTTTTAATTGCAATGAGATGACACACAGTTAGGGTCACAGAGCTAGGGACCCCAATATAGAGATATGCCTTGACGATGTGCAGCCTTATCCGTATATAGTATGTAATTTTTGGCTTGCACTCATAATATATATATTAGTGCTCACTTCAGTTATCCTATTCAGTGTTATCCAGGTGTGACGCCCTCGACTAGCCAGGTAGTCACAGTTAGAGCCCCGCACAACACCTGTCCCTTAAAAAGGTGTCATCAGCCAACCATTAAACTCTAGTCACCCCTCTTTTAGCTTGATGGACACACCAGGGGGAGGAGCCAGGTGGTTGGCCATGCCCACTGAGGAGTTCAGAGGGCGAGAGGCGGGAGTACAGTCAGATCAGAAGAGAGCAGTTGAGGAGTGGAGTAGAGTGAAAGCAGGCCTGTGTAGCAGTTCTCCAGCAATCTGACAGGTGCCAGGGTAGGAGCCCTGGTACCTCTGGCAAGGAGGCAAGCAGTTGCCTCAGCCTGCAGGAGCCGGGAAGATGGCTCGGTGGAACCGTGGTGGAACCGGGACAGGGTAGTGGCCCGCCGGTACCGACCCGGGGAACCGAATCGGAAACCGGAGCACAAAGAGGGGTACTCAGACCCTGAAACGAGGTCCAGAAGCCACTGGACCGAGTTAATTAACTGATTGCGGTCTGGACTATAGGTCCTTTCCCACCCAAAGTCCTGACTGAAGAGAACAGCCCAATGAGGGGGATAGCAACCACCGCACAGGCAGAGAGATCCCACGGGCCAGCGTCTGCGAGTAAAAGGGCTCTCCCGACATACACAAAGCCGGGGAGCGGACTCCCATCGCTGAAGCGCAGGCAGTCCACAGCTACACCACACGGTGCAGGAGAAAGGCAGAGACCACCAACCGGGTGGGGGACCAGACGCAGCCGGCTGAGGGCACCGACCACCATCGACTTGGTTAACCAGAGACTTCTGTGTGTTTCTAATCGTGAGTACAACAGTGCCCTCCGGCAGCGTACCTCCCTGCACCGCCCAACCAAACTACAACTCCCAACGGGTCCCTGGGCCACCATCCTTGCCCACGGAGGGGTTAACAACTTGCTGCATAACATCTCCCCCGGGTGTCCCGCAATAGCAGCGGTGGTGTCCACCTTCACCACAACCCGTGGGTGGTGTCACGAACTCAAATACGGCTCCAGCCGTACACCTACATCCCCTAAACCGCCAGCCCCCCTTTCAGATCGAAGTGGACCACGGGGCCCCCAGGTCAGGAGATGCTCGAGCCACCCACCAGCGAGCCCGGATCCGAGCGGCTCGGTCGCAGCCGAGCCTGGGGCGGTACACCGGACATACACCGGGAAAGACCACCTCCGGAACGCCACCTTCCGGGTGCGGGGCCCAACATACCAAGGCCAGTTGGGGCTTCATATGCGAGCCAGGCCTGGAGGCCGAAATCTTTGGCTCCCGGAGAGATGTGGCCCCTCACCTGCCTGTTGGCCACCCGGATCGAGACCTGAAGCCTGGAGAAATGGTCTCGTACACCCGGCACTGCGGAGAGAGGGGGTGGTTCGCCCTCGACGTGAGGAAGTGGGTGAAGATGGGTGCCCAGCTGCACATCCATCCCGCTCCGCCATCTCCAGAAGGAGTTTAAGGTAGCAGAAGCCTGGCTGCCCCAGTTGTCCGAGTCCCCGTTGGGACCGCTAATTGTTTGAAAAATGTCTGATGTTTGAAAAGTTTTAAAAATGGACCACGGCCGTGAACTGGCAGGCCAACCCAAAAGCTATTGGGCCTTGTAAATAATCCCTGACCACCCCTCTCATCCCGCCGCAGTCTCTGGAGAGGCTGATTGGAGGAAGGGCCTGCGGTAGAGTAGGCCGAGGCCCAGTCACCATAGAGACCAGTGACTACCCTCCAGGTCAGGGGTCCACGGACTTGGTGCCCGTGACAAAAGACTACCGGGTAAGGAACTTTTTAACCGGCCCGTGTGGGCAACACCCGGACCTGTTCCTGGACATAGACAAGGGATGCGCACCAGTGCTTAGCGGTGGCACCAGGGTGCAGGTTGTTTTGGTTGGTGGTGCGGTGAGAAGTGGCCCGGTCCGTCCCGTCCTGGTTTAGTTGTTTAACAATTAAGAAAAGTGCCTCCCGTAAGGGAAGAAAAGAAGAATTGTACAAATGTTATTATCCTTGTTATCCATGTTTTTTATCTTTTCAGTTGCTGTTAAATAAATGTTGGTGGTCGGACAGCCCGCGAACAGTCTGTATTAAACCAAGGGGGAATGTGACGCCCTGGCAAAACCAGGTAGTCACACATAGGCCCCCGCTTAACACCTTCTCTCACCTAGGTTACATACAGCTGACCTGAAACCCTAGCCACCCCCCTCAGGGCAAGACAGGCACACCAGTGGGCGGAACCAGGCAGTTAGGAAACACCCACCTAGGGGTCTAGACAGCTCGGGGCGGGAAAACCAATAGATGAGTTAACGTTCAAGGGCAAGTTGGAGGTGCCAAGTTGACAGGTGCCAGGGTCGTAGCCCTTACACCTTTGCTAGGTGGCAGATGGTGGTCTCCGTCAGCAGTAGACAGGAAGACGACTCGGCAGATCCGAAGTGGACCGGGACAGGGTTGGAGCCCGCCGATACCGACACCGGAGACCCGACCGGAAACCGTGCACAGAGGGGGTACGCAGACCCTGAAGCCAGGACCGGAACCAACGGCCTAGCTAATCAACCGATTGAGGGCAGGATTATAGGTCCTGTCCCAACCAAAGTCCCAAAAGCAGACAACCACTCACAGAGAGGGATAGGGCAACCGCCAGGGCCCGATAGCGTCAGCGGGCACGGCTCCTCAGGTACACAACAAGCCGGGAGTGGACTCCCGTGTTCCATACCGGGAAGTCCAACACAAGCAAAAACAGTGCAGAGGGAAAAGACGGCGACCACCAGCCCGGGTGGGGAACCAGAGTACAACCGGCCGCGGCGGCTGGTTACCAGCACCTTGGTTTACCAAAAGACTTGTGTGATTTATTGAACTGTGAGTAACCAAGCATCCCCTGGTACGTCCAGACACGCAGGTCCCTGCCATCGCCATCCCATGCACAGAGCCACTGGGCCCAGGGGCAACCATCCCTACCCATGGAGGGGTTAACATCCAGCTGCCATTACATCTCCCCCGGGGTGTCCCACAACAGCAGCAGTTGTGCCACTTTTCACCACACACCGTGGATGGCGTCACAAACTGAGTACGGCCCAGCCCGTACAACTATGTCCCCCCGGGTCCGGAGGATCCCTCGAGCCACACAGCGGGTCCGGATCCGAGCAGCCCGGCTGCTACAGGCATGGGCGCGGCACACCCCCAGTGTGCATTCTGGAGAAGGCAGTAGGAGAACTTGGTGACAAAGGCCAGAGGCCATAGACTCCAACAGGGGCATCTATTGTGCAGGGGTCAGTGGTACACTCCAGTAGAGACGGTGGTAACTCTTCCTCAGGCGGGATGGAATGCACAAAATGCACCGGATGAGATAGAGGTGCATGTGGGTCCCGCCGAATCCTTGCGGAACAACTGGATTGCAGGTGCCCAGATTGTCCACACCCATAACATCTCCTCTCTGTGATCCCCCCAAAGCGTGGTCAGAACTGTTGGGGCCCAGGATTGGGAGCCGTGGTTGTCATCGGCCTACAGCTGGTTGGAGGGGCAGATATAACTGGAGAAGGACGGGGAGCAGGAGCAGGCTGTGTCTTATTGTCCAGAAGCCCCCTCCATTGCCGTCGGATAGTAAGGGCCTCATCAGCCAGGGCTGCAGCTCCATCCAATTTGCACGGCGTGCACTCTCTGACTCATTCCCGTATTTCTGAGGGACACTTGTAAAGAAATTGTTCTATAAAAAATACCTGTATAACGTCTTCCACAGTGAAGGCGTCTTCCGCTTCCAGCCATCTCCGTCATGCCTGGCACATCTTATGAGCATACATTCTAAACGATCCCCCCGTGGTGCATGGGAAGTCTCGGAACTGTGCCCTATGTGAGTCTGGGGTGATGGCATGGTAATCCAAGATAGTCCGCTTTACAATGTTGTAATCCCGGTTCTGCTGTGAGTAAATGGTGCGATAAGCCTCTGGCAGGCTTCCATTCAGGAGTCCCACTAACAAACGCACCCAGCCAAAGTGGGAATCTCCATCATGACACACTGCTGCTCAAAGTCCTTGAAGAACCCTTCCACATCTCCGGAAGCCTCATCAAATAATTTGAAGTTTGCCCGGGTAATCCGTACAGGCTCCCAGATCGCTGGGTTTACACTACAACTCACAATACTCCCTCTGTCGGACTCCATTGCTTCTTGTCTCCTCTGTGCTCAGCGAGCAGCCTGATCATTATATATTCCTAAGATACACCGGGGCCAAGAGCTGCCATCTCTTCTTCGAACCACACCACCCACTGGCTGTTTGGGGCAGGGATGCCCGGCCCCAGTGTTTGTCCATCAGACATCTGGGAGGAGGTGGACTGGCTCTCACCCACAAGTAGATCAATTAAGGCTTCTTTACTCAGTCCCTGGTAGGTCATGCCAAGATCTTTGGCTTTCTCCTTTAGACTGTATGCGGTCCAGTTTCTGTACTCACTCTGTTGGTGGATCTCCATTAGGCTGCGCTCTGTTGATGCCACTGCTGCCACCAGTTGTGACGGGGTTCTTCTCCCATATCACACAATCAACAGAGCGAGAGATGGCGGTACAATCCAAAGAGCATTCATTCCAAGCAAATCAAATAGTCCATAACATAATCCATAAAACAGAGGGTAAAATTGTCCAGTAGTGGCAGAAATGTCCCTGTCTCTCTGAGAAGTCCCAGCTTCTCTCAGAGGATCAATCCTTCTTCCTTCAAGTCTCAAACAGACTGACTGCCCCAGGTAAGCAAAAAGGTCTCTAGGCCCACCTCCCCCCACACCCAGGGACAGAAGCGCCTCAAGAGGCTATAACCTTGCACTATAGGGGGTGATTACTTACAAACAATACAATGTACACAGAAGCAGTACAAATAAGACAATGAACAAAGCTTGAAATAGGAATCTGTACAGCAAGATATACCTCCCCTCATATCCCACCATCACAACCATCATGTGTGATAATGGCCGTGACCTGGTGTTGGCGCTGAAGCTTGGAAAACTTGCACATGCACCTTGCCTGGCCCACATGCACCTTGCCTGGCCCACATGCTCAACGTAGTGATTCAGCGGTTTCTGAAAACCCACCCAGGTTTGTCTGAGCTACTTCTGAAGGTACACTGAATCTGTGCCCATTTACATAAGTCAATTCCAGCTACCACTGGTCTGGCAATGCTGCAACAGTGCTTGCAAGAGCCAGCTCACCAACTGCTGTGCGACATGCCCACCATCTGGCGCTCCATATTACGCATGTTGGCAAGGCTTGGTGAGCAGCAGGCGCAGTAGTTGAATACTTGCTACAACATGCATGTCAGTATTCTGGTCAGCCTCCAAACATAAGAACCGACGAGTAGGCATGGATGTCTGACATCTATGAGATTCTATAAAACTTTCAAGAATGGACCAAGATAGTAAGTTGCGATGAGGCCATAATCATCATAACAATCCCGCTTCTGTGTCTACTCAAATAATTGGTTCTCACAATTAAATAGGAAGATTTGCATGTGGACCGGGTAGAGATGGAAGAAGAAAATATACACGGTGATACTATCCTACCCAGCTTCATCTCACCTTGTCCTTGCAGATTGGGTGATAATGAGGAGGAGGAGACTGAGGAGGAGAAGTAACAGGAGATGGTTGCCTGCGCGACAGAGGGTACTACCCTCACCAGCTTCATTCAGTCTGTTCAGAGTGGAAGGGCAGAAGAAGAGGATGAGGAGAACAGGGAGGAAGAGGAGATAGAGAGTCTTCTTCCTGGTGAGGAGTCTGGAACACATGACTGACATTATGTCCCCCTTCCTTCCCTGTGACCCTCACATTATAAGCATTTTCCCAAACACTGGTTGATTACTGATTGTTCACACTCCTTTGCTACAAGAAAAAGTTTAATTTCTCCTTTCTGCTGAGGAGAGGGCTAGTAGAAAGATGGAATACCAGAAGGTCCCAGTCAAACAATTACAAAAAATTTCCATCTGACAACGCTGACAGCAGAGGTCATAGTTCTTTGGGCAGCCAATGAGGGGAAATGAGGGGGAAACACACCAGGTCCAACAGAAGTAGGGGAACACTATCAAAGGTCTGGAACAGTTTCACTAGATCTTCCCAGTGCCCTGGCCTTGATGCGCAGGGAAGTCTGATGAGGAGGGAAAACTTTTTAA
Source organism: Anomaloglossus baeobatrachus (assembly GCF_048569485.1). Lineage (NCBI taxonomy): Eukaryota > Metazoa > Chordata > Amphibia > Anura > Aromobatidae > Anomaloglossus > Anomaloglossus baeobatrachus. The sequence continues at coordinate 128,344,441 of NC_134360.1, forward strand.
GACGGTGAAGGAGTACCTAGCTGACCATACTACTGTTCTATATGATTCTTCTTACAACTATTGAGTATCCAAGCTGGAGACGTGGCATTAACTGTCCCTCCATGCCTTAGAGGTGCTGGCCTGCCCTGCCGCTAGCATTTTGTCAGGGCAGGTTTTTAGTGCTGACGGGGACATAACAACTGATAGGTGCATCTGACTATCAATTGAAAATGGTGACAGGCTGACTCTTATCAAAATGAATGAGGCCTGGATTTTCCATGACTTCTCAACTCCACTGCATGACAGTGTGGCGCCCTGGACAAGCCAGGACGTCATGGAGGCTACACCAACACACCCCACACCCCGGTTAGGCACACCAGTCACACAAAAATCCTTGTTGCCTCCCTCCAGGGGCTGATGTTCATACCAGGTGGGGCGGAGCCAGGCGGTTGGCTCCGCCCATCGAGGAGTTCACAGTCCTGGAGGCGGGAAAAGGGTTCAGTTGAGTTTTGGAGTTCAAGTTTGACAGTTGAGAAAGTGGTAGTGGAGCTGCAGACTGACCGTGTCCGGGTACGTGGCCCGGGCACATACAGCAAAGTTGGCAGACGGTGGTGACAGTCTGCAGGCGAGGCCGATTGACGCACAACCATGAGGACAGGGGTCGGGTGATGGCCCACCGGTACCGGAGCGGGGAGCGAAGAAACGCCAGCACCACGCGGCAGGGCCTATGGACCCCGACCAGGCTTGGAGTCGCCGTAAACCGGTCAAATCCATTAGCGATGGGAACCTCCGGGGTTCCTCAGCAACCAAAGACCCGACTGAAGGCAACCGCTCAACCGTGAAGGGAAATACAGCTACCGCCAAGGCTAGAGTTCCCAGGGCCAGAGCCTGCGGGCAAATGGAGCTCCTCTAGCAACTATACCGCTGGGGAGCGGGCTACCGGTGGGAAGCCATCGGGGCCACAACACACCGAAGGTGCAGGGAGAGACAGTCACCACCAACCTACCGGGAGTGACCGCCGCAGCCGTCTGTGGGACCCGTCCATCCAGCCGTTTGTTTGACCAGAGACTCCATGTAAATTACTGGCTGAGTGAGTACCACCATGTCGCCTGGCACTGCGCTGCCCATGCGACCCTGCACCTCCCCAGCTCCCACCATCCACCTTCCAACCCACAACACCGGGCCCCGGGACCACCAAACCCCCCTACCCACGGAGGGGAGAGAACCATCTCAGCTGCTCCCTGTCATCGCTCCCGGGATCCCCATCCAGAGCAACGGTGGTGTCCCAACCTCACCACAAACCGTGGGTGGCGTCACGGAAAATATCCCTAAAACAAACCACCCTTTTTCACTCACGGGCGAGGAGCGCCGCTCGAGTCCCCGGATCCGGCCCACCGCTCGAGCCACTGAGCAGCAGCAGCAGCAGCCAGACCCGAGCCGCGAGCGAATGGTCGAGCAGCGCACCCCCCGCCCACGACAACTTGGCGTCACGAACAGGATCTTACCGTTCTACCGCCTGGTAGAGGTGCGCCTTGTGTCCCGCCGGAGGTGTCCGGCCGAAAATTTGCAGAGTCCGCCATATTGGGCGCGAAAGGTCCCCCGAGCGTCTTCCCGAGCAGTGGAGGCGCGAAAGCCGAAGCTCCGCCTCTGAAGAGGAGGTGCCAGACAAAAACCAAGGGGGCACGGAACCAAGATGTCTGCACCCGACGGAGCCGCTGGAGGAGCAGTGGACGCCGCCGTGGTAGTGCCTGTGGACGAAAACGGGCCTAGCAGCGCTCCGGTCGCAGGAGCGGCGGGGGCCGCGGCTCCCTCCCTTGCCCAGGTGATACCGTTCTCCTTGCCCTATGTGCCCAGTGCTGCCTGGCTGCCGCAGTACGATGGGAAACCTGACACTCTGCAGGTTTTCCGAAAGAGACTTAGCCCACTCTTAGAACTGTACTCCTTGACTGATAAGCAGCATGCAGTGGTAGTGCTGGGGCAACTAACCGGCGTGGCTGAGCAGGAGACATAGACTTGGGCCGAGGGAGACCGGTCCTCCATGGCCGCTATCTTCGAGAAGCTACAGATTGCCTTTGAGACTCGCACCGGAGCTGACCTGCGAATGCAGTTTTACCAATGCCGACAGCGGCCTACTGACAGTATTAGAGATTACGCCCTGCGTCTGCAAGCTTCTCTGCGGACGCTGAAGCGGGTGGATACCATCAGTGATGCCGACAGTAACAAAATGTTGGTAGAGCAATTCGTGCAAGGGATGAAGTCCCCGGAAGACCGCAAACAACTTAGGCTGTGGGCCTTGGAGCACCCTGATGTGGACTTTGCCGTGTTGAAAGAACGAGCCATTAAAGCTCTGCAGCCCCTGGCATCCGATGTCTCTGCAGCAGTCCCATGGCCGGCTGAAACAACCCCCATCATGGTAGCCCCTTCTCCCCCAGCTTCTGCAGTACCTATAAGTCCTGGTGGAGTGGTAGAGGAGCTGGCTGCTCAAGTCCGTCGTATGGATGGGGACCTCGCCAAGATCCTCGCCGCACTTCACCCTCCACCGAGACCCAGGCCCCTGGGGGGAGTACAACTCGCCGATCGGCTAGAGGATGTCCCCTGGATGCAACGGAGGAGGGCTACTGATCCACGGTATGGACCTCCAATTTGCTACAAGTGCAGCAAGCCCGGCCACTACTCCCGGCAGTGTCCGTTAAACGAGCAACCCCTGGGGCCAAGGTCCAATCCTCAGGAGTAGAACCCAGCGGCCCCCCCAATTGGCGAGACCGGTTCATTGGGGCCCGCCCCATCATCCCTCTGGCCGTGGACGGCGTTCCACTGATGGCGCTCCTGGACACTGGATCTCAGGTAACCACAATCCCATATACACTGTATCAACGCTACTGGGGGGATGATGAACTTGCCCCTCCAGATGGCAGCATGACATTGATTGCCGCTGATGGCCTCCCCTTGACCCAAGTGGGGTACAAATGTGTGGCTATGACTGTGGGGCGGACCGAGCTGCAACATCAAGGGATGATTGTGATTATGAATGCTCCCAGTGACCATGATCCAAAGGTAGTGCTAGGAACGAATGTAATGGAACACTGTATGAGTGAGGTGCTGACCCTACTACAACAACTAGCCGCCACTGCAGCAGGAGGCCGACAGAGGGCTGTGCAACGGGAAATTCGGGCCTTGATGTATCGACAACAAGTGAACTCTACAGGGGGAGAGATTGGTGGAGTGAGAGTGATGGATGTGGCCCCTTTAGTTGTGCCTCCCAGGAGTGAAATGATGATCTGGTGTAGGGCAGCAGTAGGCCCTCAGGGGCGTGATTACCCAGCCATGGTTGAGCCCATGCCCTCCGAACACTGGCCTACTGTAATGGCTGCCTAGGGGGTGGTAGATGTTAAGAAAGGGAGAGTGCCCGTGAGGGTGTTAAATTGTGGGGAGGAAGAAGTTAGACTCCACCGGTACGCTACCCTTGCCAAGCTGCTCACCCTAGACCCCCACGCCATCCAAGAGGCAGTTGCCCCCTGTGAGACTGTGACCGGGGTTATCTATGACGGCCGGTATGTCTCGCCCCGGTTGTGCTCACTCCATGATAGAAAGTAAATCCACTATAGGGTTAATGCTGTTTCCCTACAGGCTGAAGGAAGGGTTAAATAGAATCAGGAACAAGGGCAGGTGTGCCGGGTGTGAGGGAGTGAACAGAACTCCCTGAGTTTTCTGCTGGAGAGGCACATGTATTGTGTTATGGACTTTTGTTTGGACATTAAAACCGTGTGCTGTGAACCTTAATGCCTGGATCCCGTGTCTTCTGCTGCGCAGCCGACCGTGCTACCTCACACATGGTGGAGAATCGGCGGGCATGACAGCCGGTGAGGTGTAGCATCCATCCCTGGTGACCCAGCTGCGCATGTCCTGGATTCGAGCGGCTATACTACAGCCCAAACCCGGCAACGCCATGGAGGACATACTAAAGCATTTGGCTCAGGCTAATGCACAGCAGCAACAGGCTAATGCACAGCAACAACAGGCTAATGCACAGCAACAACAGACCAATGCACACCTGCTCCAATCCTTGCAAGTGCAGGAAAAAAAATTCCAAGAACAGATGGATCAGGCCAATGCACGTCAGCAGCAAGCCTTGCAATTACAGGAAAAAAGGCACCAAGAACAGATGGTTCTCCTGGCCAAGTCGATCCGTGCCGGACCGGCAGCAACAACCCCGGGACCGGGTGACGACGGCAGCGTCCGGAAAGCGGTGAGACAAGCGTTGCAAAAGATGACCCCGGGTGATGATGTGGAAGCGTTCCTGGCGGTGTTTGAGCGGGTGGCCGAGCGGGAAAAACTGCCGACCCCGCAGTGGGCTGAGGTATTGTCACCCTATCTGACGGGGGAACCCCAAAAAGCGTACCTGGACCTCTGTACCGAGGACGCCATTGACTATGTGACCCTGAAAGCCGAAATACTGGCTCGGTTGGGGGTGAATACCTATGTACGGGCTCAGCGGGTAAATCAGTGGTTCTTTGAGGAAGCTAAACCCGTACGCTCCCAGGCCTATGACTTGTTGCATCTTGTAAAAAAGTGGTTGCAGCCTGACACTCTGAGCCCGGCGCAAATGGTGGAAAGGGTAGTAGTGGATCGTTTTGTGCGCACTTTACCCGTCACAGTTCAACGGTGGGTCGGACAGGGTGACCCGAGTACCCTGGACCAATTAGTGTCCCTGGTAGAGCGGCATGTGGCTACGCAGGACTTGATACGGGACACTGAGACTTTGCGTACCGCCCGTCGGTCCGGCCCCTCCAAGCCTAGGGCCAAGGACCCACCGCTGACAACGGTGCAGGAGTCCCCTACCGTCCCGTCTGAGGCCACGGCCGCCATTCCTGAGGTCCGGAAGGTTCTGTACCCTAAACGACAACCCGTCAAGGGGGTTTCCGTCCCCATTAGATGTTGGCGGTGCCAGCGGGTGGGACATATGGAAGCCCAGTGTCCACTCACCACGGAGCCCATGGATTGTGGGGTTACCCGGCGGGGTTCAATGTATGCTCAGGTGGTGTGTACCGCTGACCTGGTCTCCCCAGAGACGGAGCCCCACTTGTGCCAAATACAGGTGAATGGATGTCCGGTTACAGGATTGTTGGATCCCGGAAGCTTAGTGACCCTTGTGCGATCCACCTTGAGGGCTAAAGTAAAGGCCACAGGACGTACTGTGGGGGTGGTTTGCATACATGGGGACCGCCGCGACTATCCCACGGGGATTGTCACCATCACAGCACCTTGCGGTCAGGTGCAACATGAGGTGGGACTTCTTAACACTCTTCCTTATGACGTGATCCTAGGAAGGGATCTGCCCTATTTTTGGACTTTATGGAGGGGACCCCCTAAGTCCCCTCAGATATTGGTTGGTCCGGGACCTGAGCCCTACAATCCTGAATCCGGGACACCTGCCGTAGGGGTCACCATGATAGGGACAGAGTGTGAACCCGGTAGGTCGCCCCTAGAGGTATTGGCAGGAGAGGCTGAGACGGTCGAGCCCATCCCGGAGTTGGAGGCGTCCCCGGATACGTTTGGGACAGCCCAACTCCAGGACCCTACGTTGATACATGCTCGGAGTCGGGTGACAGTAGTTGACGGGGTGGCACAGCTGCCCGGTGCCCAGGTAAGGTACCCCCATTTCGCTCTTAAGCAGGATTTACTCTACCGGGTAGATGAAATACGGGGCGTGGGGGTAGAACAGTTGGTGGTGCCCCAGCCGCATCGCCGGTGGGTCCTCGACTTGGCTCATAAACACCTGATGAGTGGCCACCTAGGGGTCAAGAAAACGCAGGAGCGAATATTGCAAAGGTTCTATTGGCCCGGGGTCTTTGGGGAGGTAAAACGGTTCTGCGAAACCTGCCCGGAGTGTCAGCTTACTGCACCCCTGACCCATTTTCACAGTCCGTTGGTACCGTTACCCATTATAGAAGTCCCTTTTGAACGGATAGGGATGGATCTGGTGGGGCCCCTCATAAAGTCCGCTCGAGGGCACCAACACATTCTAGTGATCGTTGACTATGCCACCCGGTATCCCGAGGCGATACCTCTCAGACATACTGCAGCAAAGCTTATAGCTCGGGAGTTGTTTGCTGTGTTCTGCCGGGTGGGGTTGCCCAAGGAGATCCTTACGGATCAGGGGACCCCGTTCATGTCTAAAGTGACCAAAGAGCTATGCCGGCTACTCCAGATCAAGCAGTTGCGTACGTCTGTGTATCATCCTCAAACGGACGGTTTAGTCGAGCGTTTCAATAAAACCCTGAAAACCATGCTAAGAAGGGTGATCTCAAAAGACGGGAAAGATTGGGATATGATGCTTCCCTATTTGATGTTTGCCATACGAGAGGTGCCACAGGCATCCACGGGGTTTTCGCCTTTTGAATTGTTATACGGGCGACATCCCCGGGGATTGTTGGACCTGGCAAAGGAAACATGGGAGCAAGAGCCCACCCCCCATAAAAGTGTGATCGAACACATTTTAGGTATGCAGAACCGCATAAGCGCGGTCATGCCAATTGTGAAGGAGCATTTACAGGAGGCTCAGGCCGCGCAAAGCGGCCGCTACAATAGACAAGCCACCGTGCGGACCTTTAAACCCGGGGATCGGGTGTTGGTATTAATCCCCACGGCGGAGAGTAAATTCCTGGCTCAGTGGCAAGGCCCCTACGAGATAAAGGAAAGAGTAGGGGTGGTTAACTATAAAGTATTGCAGCCCGGTAGGCGGAAACCTAAACAAATATACCATGTCAACCTATTAAAACCTTGGCAGGAACGGGAAAGCCTGATGGCTGTTTTTTCCCCACCTCCCTCCTCTTCGGGTCGTTCACATCTGGCTCCAGCGACCTCCGGAGAGGACGAACTGGAAGTAAGGATTGGAGAAGCCCTCACCAAGCAACAGAGGCGAGAGGCCAGACGGTTGGTTCAGCAGAACCCCGATGTCTTCTCCGAGCTGCCCGGTAGGACCAGTCTGATACGACACGATATTGTCACCGAGCCCCACCTGAAGGTACGCCTGAAGTCATACCGGGTACCGGAGGCTCGACGACAAGCCATATCGGAGGAAGTAAAGACAATGTTACGCCTGGGGGTCATCGAAAAATCCCGGAGTGAATGGGCTAGTCCGATTGTCCTAATACCAAAACCCGATGGCTCCTTAAGGTTCTGCAATGACTTTAGGAGATTGAACGAAATATCCAAGTTCGATCTCTACCCCATGCCCCGGGTGGATGAGCTGATTGATAGGCTGGGACAGGCGCGATATTTTACCACGCTCGACCTGACCAAGGGGTACTGGCAGGTGCCACTAACGGAGTCCGCCAAGGAGAAAACCGCTTTTGTTACGCCGGAGGGTCTCTTCCACTATGTTGTCTTGCCTTTTGGGTTACATGGCGCTCCGGCCACATTCCAGAGGTTGATGGACTTAGTGCTGGAACCCCACCAGGCGTATGCATCAGCGTACCTGGATGACATCATTATTTACAGCTCCGATTGGCAGACCCACTTGGAACAGGTACAAGCGGTGGTGGACGCGCTTCGAACAGCCGGATTAACCGCCAATCCCAAGAAATGTGCATTGGGACTCACGGAAGCCCGCTACTTGGGCTACGTGATAGGCCAAAGAGTGATCAAGCCCCAAATTAACAAGGTTGAGGCGATCCAGAAGTGGCCTAGACCCCTGACCACGAAGCAGGTTAGGGCCTTCCTGGGTATCGTGGGGTACTACAGGAGGTTTGTAAAGGATTTTGCGGGACTATCAGCCCCCTTGACGGACCTTCTCAAAGGCAAGAAGTCCGTCATGGTGCGCTGGACTCCGCAGGCCGAGGACTCCTTCCGGGCCCTGAAGGAGGTCCTGTGCGGACAGCCCGTTCTGGTCAACCCTGATTTCCGGAAGGAGTTCATAGTACAGACTGACGCCTCAGAGGTCGGCCTGGGGGCAGTGCTGTCTCAGGTGGTTCAGGGGGAGGAACACCCCGTCACCTTCTTGAGTAGGAAGCTCACCCCTCCCGAGCGGAATTATAGCGTAGTGGAGAAGGAGTGCCTGGCGATCAAGTGGGCCTTGGAGTCCCTACGCTATTACCTGCTGGGACGGCAGTTTCGCTTGGTGACGGATCACTCTCCACTGGTCTGCATGAGGTCCGCCAAGGAACGGAATGCCCGGGTTACCCGGTGGTTCCTTTCTCTGCAGAACTTCCGGTTTACGGTTGAACACCGGGCCGGTAGGTTGCAGGGCAACGCCGATGCCTTGTCCCGCGGCCCGTGTTTGATGGCTGGAGTTCAACCCCGCACGCTTGAACTGAGGGGGGGGGTATGTGAGACTGTGACCGGGGTTATCTATGACGGCCGGTATGTCTCGCCCCGGTTGTGCTCACTCCATGATAGAAAGTAAATCCACTATAGGGTTAATGCTGTTTCCCTACAGGCTGAAGGAAGGGTTAAATAGAATCAGGAACAAGGGCAGGTGTGCCGGGTGTGAGGGAGTGAACAGAACTCCCTGAGTTTTCTGCTGGAGAGGCACATGTATTGTGTTATGGACTTTTGTTTGAACATTAAAACCGTGTGCTGTGAACCTTAATGCCTGGATCCCGTGTCTTCTGCTGCGCAGCCGACCGTGCTACCTCACACCCCCCTTTCGCCAGTCACCACACGTCCCCTGAGCGGTTAGAAGAATGGTGCCAGGAGTTACACGTAGGCACTGATGACACTCCTACACACCACAGGGATGGGGTATACCGGGTAGTACAGGAGTACGAGCAAGTTTTTAGTAAACACCCGCTAGACTTTGGGCGGATTAGAGGGGTCCAACACTACATCCCCACCGGCAAGCACCCCCCTATTAAGGAGAGGTATAGGCCTATGCCCCCCGCACACTATCAACGCGCCAAAGACATGTTGAAGAACATGAAAGAGGCAGGGGTCATTTGGGATAGCTGCAGTCCCTGGGCGGCTCCGTTGGTGCTGGTCAAGAAAAAGGATGGCACCATGATAATGTGTGTGGATTACCAGAAGATCAACCAGATAACGCATAAAGATGCCTATCCCCTGCCCCGTATTGAAGAATCGCTAGCCGCGTTGAGAACTGCTAACTATTTCTCTACCCTTGACCTCACCAGCGGGTACTGGCAAGTGGCTGTGGCACCCGAAGACCGTGAGAAGACCACCTTCGCTACTCCCATGGGACTCTGTGAGTTCAACAGCATGCCGTTCGGGCTGTGTAACGCCCCTGGAACCTTCCAGCGACTAATGGAGTGCTGTCTGGGGCATCTGAATTTCGAGACTGTCTTGCTGTATCTGGACGACGTAATCGTGTACTCGCAGATGAAGCCCACCTGGAACACCTGGCTGAGGTGTTCGCGTCCCTTGCCAAGTATGGGATGAAACTGAAGCCCTCCAAATGTCACTTGTTGAAGCCCAAGGTGCAGTACCTCGGACATGTGGTGGGCGCGGAAGGCGTCGCCCCGGACCCAGAGAAGATCTCTGCCATACAAGACTGGCCGAGACCGACCACGGTGAGGGAGGTGAGACAGTTCCTGGGTCTGGTGGGTTACTACCGCCGCTTCATTAAGGGGTACACGAAAATGGCAGCCCCCATGCAAGACCTCCTTGTGGGACAGACCAAGGGTGGTAGATCCCCTGGGACCCCGTTGGTGTGGGAAGAAAAACATGAAGAGTCCTTCCGCCAGCTGAAGATGGCTGTGAGCGGGGAGGAGATCCTAGCGTACCCCGACTATAGCCTTCCATTCATCCTTTACACCGATGCCAGCAATGTGGGCTTGGGGGCGGTATTGTCCCAGGTCCAAGAAGGTAAAGAGAAGGTGGTTGCTTATGCCAGTCGCAAACTCCGGCCTATGGAAAGGAACCCTGAGAACTACAGCTCCTTCAAGCTTGAACTCTTAGCATTGGTGTGGGCTATCACCGAGCGGTTCCGCCACTACCTGGCAGCAGCCAAGTTCACCGCTTACACGGACAATAACCCCTTGACCCATCTGGATACCGCTAAGCTGGGTGCCTTGGAGCAGCGGTGGGTGGCCAGGCTGGCTAATTACGACTTCACTATCAAGTACCGGGCCGGCCGCGCGAATGCTAATGCTGATGCCCTCTCCTGGATGCCCCACCTTTCGGAAGATGGGCCGAGTGACGACGACCTTGAAGAGATCGAGTTGCCTGCGTTTCACCGGCCGCCGGTCGAGAAGGTGCGTGTCCATCAACAACAGGTGAACCTAGACCCGCTGCCTGGTCAGAGTTGGCAAGAAGCCCAAGACCAGGCACCCGCTGTCCGTCTGGTCAAGACCCTGATGGAACAGGGCTCTGCTGGAATAGATCCTGCAGCCCCTACCGAGGCTCAACGCCTATGGCGGGAACGAACCCGGCTGTATCTGCATCAAGGGAAATTGTATCGGGAGCTGATCAACCCGAAGACCCATGAGAAGGTTCGCCAGCTGGTGGTTTCCCAGGCTAGTGTGCCCACTGTTCTACAGGCATACCATGACGGTGCCGGGCACTTCGGGTGGAAGAAGCTAGAGATGCTGTTGAGGGAGCGATTCTATTGGAGTGGGATGCGGGAATCTGTGGAGGCCTGGTGCCGAGAATGTGGTCCCTGCACGCTGAGAAGAAGGGACGAAGCCAGCCAGAAGGCCCCGTTACGCCCGATAATTACACATCAGCCGTTGAAGCTGGTCGCCCTCGACCATGTGAAGCTTACCCCTAGCCGGAGTGGGTACACCTACGCTCTCACCATAGTGGACCACTATTCGAGATTCCTGGTGGTGATCCCCGTCAAGGACCTGACCGGCCGTACCGCTGCTAGAGCCTTTCAAGCGTATTTCAGCCGCCGGCATGGGTATCCTGAGAGGGTGCTCACCGACCAGGGCCCGGCTTTCGAAGCAGAGGTGTTTCAGGAATTCTGCCAACTGTACGGCTGCAAGAAAATCTGGACCACCCCTTACCATGTCCAGACCAATGGCATGTGTGAAAAGATGAACCATTTGGTCCTGGGTCTCCTCAAAACACTACCGCTGGAGGAGCGAAACTTGTGGCCAGAGAAGCTACCCGACCTTGTCGACATGTACAACAACATCCATTCCAGTTCTACGAAGTGCACGCCGGCATACCTGATGAGAGCTCGGCCAGGCCGACTGCCAGTGGACCTAGAGATGGGTCTGGAGGCCCCAGAAGCACTCCCTTTGACTGCAGGATGGGATGCTCGGCGAAGGGCACAATACCAACAAGTCCAGGACTATGTGGAGAAGAACTTGTGTCAGAGTCGGAGGCAGCAGGAGCAGTGCTTCAACAAGAAGGCGCCTGCCGGTTCCTTTCAGCCCGGGGATGTGGTCCTGAAGCGAAAGCGATGGGCCCATAAGCTGGACGATCAATGGGAAAAGACCCCGTATGTGATACAACCCACCGAATGGGAGAATGGGAAGGCCTACCAGATCAGCCGTGACCAGGGGAAGACTGTGGCCACGGTTTCCCGAGACCATTTGAAGAAGTGTCCTCCACCATTAATGACAACCACTGAAGCCCCAGCTACCGAACCGACTGAGGAAAAAGAGGAAGTGGTAATCCACACCGTGATGGGCGACTTTCCGGCCAATTGGCCTACACAGAACGGCGCAGTGATTCTTCCAGTGATACTGTTCCCACAACCCGTGGAGGAAAAAGAGATGGAAGTAGCCGTTACTGACCCAGCGCCCAGGGATGTGCCTGTACCCAGCTCCCCTATGCCTCTGCCTGCCCCACACGATAGCCGGGGGGAAGAACTGACTGTGTCCTCCACCTCATTGCCTACCACCACAGACATTGGGCCACGTAGGTCCACACGTCCCAACCTAGGTCGACCCCCGCTTAGGTATAGGGAAACTGCCATTTAGGGGTGTGTTTTGTGCATGTTTGAAAGTTGTTGTTAGAAAAGAATGATAAGGAAATGAAAGTAACCAACCGAACAGTAACCTGATTGACTTTCGTGATTGAACCGGCAGTTTCCGGCAACTGGTCCCCGTAGGGACTTTCTGCAACCGTTGCGTGGGGAACTTCTTACGGACAAGCCCGTGAACTTGCAGGGCAACCACAAACTCAGTGGCTTGTAAATATGTTGGCAATACCGTTACCGCCTCCGGAGAGGCTGATTTGGAGGATGGGCCTGGAGGAATGGATGGCCCAGGCCCGCCACTACCGTAACCGGTGGAGATCCTCCGGGGGGTTCAGGGGGTCCCCATGGATGTGGGTCCCCTGAAAGAGACCGTACCCACTCGGGCAATCTGGTTCTGGACTGGGGCAAGGGGTGCTGCCCATTTTCTTAGGGGCAGCATCAGGGCCAGGTTGTTTGGGCGGGGGGAGAGCGGAAGCCGTACCGTTTTAATAAAAAATGTTTTATAACGTTTAAGTACTGTACTTCCCGTTATGGGAGGTTTGAAGAAATGCTTATGATTGTGATTGCACATGTTTAACCATTTTCTATTTTTCCTAGTTGTGAAAATAAAACCGGTGATGGACGGGCAGCCCGTGGACGGTCTGCGTTTAACCAAGGGGGAATGTGGCACCCTGGACAAGCCAGGACGTCACGGAGGCAACACCAACACACCCCACACCCCGGATAGGCACACCAGTCACACAAAAATCCTTGTTGCCTCCCTCCAGGGGCTGATGTCCACACCAGGTGGGGCGGAGCCAGGCGGTTGGCTCCGCCCATCGAGGAGTTCACAGTCCTGGAGGCGGGAAAAGGGTTCAGTTGAGTTTTGGAGTTCAAGTTTGACAGTTGAGAAAGTGGTATTGGAGCTGCAGACTGACCGTGTCCGGGTACGTGGCCCGGGCACAGACAGCAAGGTTGGCAGACGGTGGTGACCGTCTGCAGACGAGGCAGATTGACGCACAACCGTGAGGACCGGGGTCGGGCGGTGGCCCGCCGGTACCGGAGTGGGGAGCGAAGAAACGCCAGCACCACGCGGCAGGGCCTACGGACCCCGACCAGGCTTGGAGTCGCCGTTAAACCGGTCAAATCCGTTAGCGACAGGAACCTCCGGGGTTCCTCAGCAACCTAAGACTCGACTAAAGGCAACCGCTCAACCATGAAGGGAAATACAGCTACCACCAAGGCTAGAGTTCCCAGGGCCAGAGCCTGCGGGCAAAAGGAGCTCCTCTAGCAACCATACCGCTGGGGAGCGGGCTACCGGTGGGAAGCCATCGGGGCCACAACACACCGAAGGTGCAGGGAGAGACAGTCACCGCCAACCTACCAGGAGTGACCGCCGCAGCCGTCTGTGGGACCCGTCCATCCAACCGTTTGTTTGACCAGAGACTCCATGTAAATTACTGGCTGAGTGAGTACCACTGTGTCGCCTGGCACTGCGCTGCCCCTGCGACCCTGCACCTCCCTAGCTCCCACCATCCACCTTCCAACCCACAACATCGGGCCCCGGGACCACCAAACCCCCCTACCCACGGAGGGGAGAGAACCATCTCAGCTGCTCCCTATCATCGCTCCCGGGATCCCCGTCCAGAGCAGCGGTGGTGTCCCAACCTCACCACAAACTGTGGGTGGCGTCACGGACAATATCCCTAAAACAAACCACCCTTTTTCACTCACGGGTGAGGAGCGCCGCTCGAGTCCCCGGATCCGGCCCACCGCTCGAGCCACCGAGCAGCAGCAGCAGCCAGACCCGAGCCGCGAGTGAGCGGTCGAGCAGCGCACCCCCCGCCCGCGACAACAGCAACAGAACCTAAAGCTTTTAAATGTTCATTTATTTTTGTTTTACTCCCATGCACCCCTTCCCACCCAAAAATGGGTTTACAATTCATGTTTTCCTCTTTTTCTTGTCCTCCTCATTCACCATATCCACAGGATCATCTTGCGGCCCTTGCTCAAAAATTTTAGAGGGTCATAAAGCAGCCCCTGCTCCAAATTTTTAGAGAGTCATCAGTTGGTCCTCATTGCAGATTTTAAGAGGGTAAACAGGCAGGGGTCTCTTAAAATGTTTAGAGAATGATCATGGGCCCTTCCTCGAAATTTTAAGAGGGTAATCTGTGGCCCTCACGCATAATTTTAAGAGGGTCATCATGCAACCATCACTCTTAATTTTTCTAGGGTGTTTATGATGCTCTCCTTCATATTATTTTTACTCTGTGTGTGAGGCCTACCTGTACATTTCTCTTATGTATATAGATATTTACCCCCCAGGGGTAAATATTTTTTAACCCTTTGCAGTTAGTGCATCAATTTTACAAATATAGGTGTCTTACACCCTAAAAATGGGAAAAAATGTTTTCTGAGGCCCTCCTCTACATGTCTTCCAGGGTGTATTGCAGTCCCTGCTTCTCATTTTTGGCAGCCCTTGCACTTGTATAGGTGCACAGTGCATAGGCTATGAGTCTAGGAATTCCACTACCTAACAATTTAACAGAATGTATTTGAGGCCCTCCTTTATGTCTAATAGAGGGTGTATTGAGATAACTCTCTCTTCTAATTTGTGTCAGTTCTTGCATTGTCCGCATAAGCTTTGTGAGTTTCAGAGTCCTTCCTTTATAAATGAAACTGGTTGTGTCTGACAAACTCACACACCACATGCCCAGATAAAGTAGCAAAATGTCAAAAATCTACTGGTGACTACTGTGACGCCCTGGACTAGCCAGGTAGTCACATGCATACCAACACACACACCCCCACCCTAGGCAGATACACCAGCCAAACCAAAAACCCTTGTTGGCTCCCTCCAGGGTCTGATGTCCACACCAGGTGGGGCGGAGTCAGGCGGTTGGCCCCACCCACCGAGGAGTTCACAGGCCTGGAGGCAGGAAAAGTGTCAGATTAGTCTTGGAGGTGAAAGTGAGAGGAGTAAACACTTGGGTGTCTGGGTAGGAGCCCAGACACTGACAGCAAGGTTGGCAGACGGTGGTGGCCGTCTGCAGGAGTTAGTGGAAGTCCGCAGAGCCGTAAGGACCGGGGTCGGGCGTCAGCCCGCCGGTACCGGACTGGGGAACGGAGTGAAGCTAAGCACATAGGCAGGGCCATCGGACCCCGACCAGGCTTGGAGCCGCCGTCAATAGTCAAATCCGAATGTGACAGGAACCCCAGGGGTTTCCCAACTACCAAGTCCTGATTAAAGGCAACCGTCTACCCAGAGAGGATATACAGCCACCGCCACAGGCTAGAGATCCAAGGGCCAGTGCCTGCGGGCAAAACGGGCTCCTACGGCACCTATACGCCGGGGAGCGGACTACCGGTGGGCAACCACAGGAGTCAAGAACATTTTCAAAGGTGCAGGGAAAGACAGCCACCATCAGCCGTCCGGGGAGAGCACAACAACAACACTGCAGCCGGCTGCGGGACCCATCCATCCGGCCGTTTTGGTTTACCAGAGACTTTGTCAGTGATTGTCTGAGTGAGTACACCAGTGTCGTCCGGCACCGCGCCGCGCAGTCCCTGCACCCCAGCCATCCAGCCTCCCCGTTACACCATCGGGCCCCGGGATCACCAACCCCTGCCCACGGAGGGGACAACATCTCAGCTGCTTCCTACCATTTATCCCGGGATCCCCGTCACCAGCAGCTGTGGTGCCATCATCACCACGTCCCGTGGGTGGCGTCACGAACAATCTCCCTAAACATACCATCCCCTTTTCACTCACGGGTGAGGAGTGCTGCTCGAGTCCCCGGGTCCCGGTCCACCGTTTGAGCCACCGAGCAGCAGCAGCAGCCCCGGACCCGAGCGTGGCGAGCGCGTCCCCTCCGCCCGCAACACTACCAGTAGGTGTAGTTTTATTTCCCCCTCTACTATGTCATCTACTTTAGTCATAGGCGATGGGGAAATATGATGCAAGATGGCCCAAATATTAACGGGTGGAGGAGGCAATTTTTTCGCAATATTTTGTCTTATATAAAAGTCGTTATACAGGAAAGAATGTTTTCTAACATTTTTTACTGTAACATCCATTTTATCTTCGACTTTGTATGTTTTATTGTCAGTGCATAAAATTGAAGCAGCACTCTCACAACCTTGTTCCCAGCTGAGACCTTGGAGTCAAAGATGCATCCATCCATCTTCCCCTTGCTGCTCCCATTCCTTTTGAGCACTGCTTCCATCAATTTCACTGAAACTCATGCCTCCCCAGCCCTCCTGGGTGGTCTTCTTGGAAAAATGCTTTAGTTTCTCATAGTTCCATTATACTTGGTACTCGAGTCGAGCCTGTCCAAGCGTCTGACCTGCTCGATTTGAATACCGAGCACTAACGCATTTTAGTGCTAGCTCATCACTAGAGATAAGTGGAAGTTTGGTTTGGCGCGTGCAGCTGAACTTTAGATAAACTTTGGTTTGGAGCCAGCCATAAACAGATCATTTCCGGGGAGGGTGGGCTTTGTTTTTCCATTTTTTCTTTTTTTGTGCGTTCTATATCCGATCACAATGTTTTTAACCCCAGTGCGAGTTGTTCGAACATTGCTGGGCTGAGCAAAGCGATGTTCGCATGAGTGGTTTTCATACATAATGCACCCAAAATCCGGCCCAAAACCCTGTTTTTTTGTAAAATCTGTGTTTGGTACAAACACCGAACCTTGGGTTCACTCAACTCTGCTCATCACTAATAGAGATGAACAAACCCGAACTGCAAAGTTCGGGCTTCGTACCACACAGCCATGTCCAGGTCTCGGACTTGAACACGGACTTAAAAAAAAGTCGGTGTCCGAGTTCAGAGTTCAGATACTGTTTGTATGCTAATGTCGCGGGCGGGGGGTGCGCTGCTCGACCGCGCTTGCGGCTCGGGTCCGGCTGCTGCTGCTGCTGCTCGGTGGCTCGAGCGGTGGGCCGGATCCGGGGACTCGAGCGGCGCTCCTCGCCCGTGAGTGAAAGGGGTTGGTTTGGTTTGGGGATTGAGTTCATGACGCCACCCATGGGTCGTGGTGAGGTTGGGGCACCACCGCTGCTGGTGACGGGGATCCCGGGAGCGTTGTTAGGGAGCAGCTGGAATGTTTTCCCCCTCCATGGGTAGTCGTTGGTGGTCCCGGGGCCCGGTAAGGGGTGAAGGGAGGGATGCAGGGCAGGTGAGGTGCAGGATCGCGGGGGCAGTGCAGTGCCGGATGGCACGGTGGTACTCACTCAGTCAAGGATGAACACAGAGTCTCTGGTAAAACAAACGGCTGGATGGACGGGTCCCGCAGCCGGTTGCTGTGGTTACTCCCGGACGGTTGGTGATGGCTGCCTTTCCCTGCACCGTTGTGTGTCTTCGGTCCCGATGGCTTCCCATCGGTAACCCTCTCCCCAGCGTATAGATGCCGGAGGAGCCCTTTTGCCCGCAGGCTCTGGCCCTGGGAGCTCTAGCTCTGGCGGTAGCTTTATCTCCCTGTACAGTTTGGACGGTTGCCTTCAATCGGGTCTTTGATGCTTGGAAACCCCGGAGATTCCCTTCACTAACGGATTTAACCAGTTTCACGGCGACTTGCAGCCTGGTCGGGGTCCGCAGGCCCTGCCGGTTTGGTGCTGGCTTCTCTTCGCTCCCCGGTTCGGTACCGGTGGGCCACCGCCCAACCCCGGCCCTACGGTTCCGCGTCGATAGGCCTCTCCTGCAGACGGCCACTACCGTCTGCCAACCTTGCTGTATGTGCCCGGGCCACGTACCCGGACACGGTCAGTCTGCTCCTCAACTACCACTTCCCTCAAACTGAACTGTTCCTTTTTCCCGGAGGGAGGCAACAAGGATTTGTGTGCGGCTGTGTGCCTAACCGGGGTGTGGTGTGTGTTGTTGCAGTACCTGTGACGTCCTGGCTTGTCCAGGGCGCCACACTAATAGAGTTTGTTAAAAGACTGCAGTTCAGTGCAGTCAATAAACAAACTTGATTGCATGCTGAATTTGCCTGTACCCTGCTGTGAACAATAAAGATGAAGAAACAAATACATTGGTTTCCTCCTATTTTTGATAACCAGAGCAGGTAAAACAGACAGTTACAGGTTGCAACCCTTAGTTGTCTGCTTTTTTTTGGCCCTGACAAATATGGCTTTTATGGGCAGCGTCTTTCCACTTAGTGTCAGTGGCCCAGCTGTGAATCTGAACAAAATTCTTTTGCTGACCGACCAACCTGCAGAAGTCTACGTAGCTTGGACTCAGCAAGGGACACTTGGTCCAGGTCATCATAAATGAGACCCAGGGACACAAAAACTTGTCTACCAACTGAAGGGACAGAAAATTGGTTGGAAGAGAAAAGGCCCAGGACAGGGGATCCCCTTGCAGGAATGAGACAACAATCCCTACCCGCGGTTCCTCACTCTCAGTCTTTCAAAAAACCACTAATTTGTCGCTCTCCCAAGAAAACCTGTCTAGGAGGGTAATCTTAGGTACTGGTTCAGTCTGGCTGCGAGCCGGAACCAGCAGACCCCCAATCTGCTGAAGCTGCTGCACAGATCCATCACTTCCAGAGATAAACTCTGCAGCTGTTGTGCAAGAGCCACAACTAGATCCATATTTAAATCCTGAAACAAATTAGGCTGGCTATGATGCAATGCCGGGAATAAGAGGACTCCCGGCAAGTGACGAAACACAAAGAGAACACCAGGAAAACAATATAACGGCGGGCCCTGGTACTGGGGTGAGGGGAGTGGGGTCACTTCCTAACACTCACCTGAGGCTGATCCCTGCACTCTCTAAATGCCTAAGATGGGTCCTTCCCTCTGTGCTCCTTCACATACCGAGACACTTGTTGGTCCTGATCTCAGTCTGACTAGTGTGAAGGCCAGTCTCGCCATTACGATAAAACATGAGGAAGGTTAGACAAACAGGGGAAAGACACAACAGAACACAACTACTCCAGCAGGAAGCTTCTCAGCTGCAACAGAAATGACACCTCACCTCCTCCAGAGCCAGGCTCCTTCAAAGTGGACAGTATGGTATAAACTATAGTCGGTATAGGAGAGAGTGAAGAGTAAGGGGTACTTTGCACACTACGACATCGCAGGTGCGATGTCGGTGGGGTCAGATTGAAAATGACGCACATCTGGCATCGCAGGCGACATCGCAGTGTGTAAAGCCCAGATGATACGATTAACGAGCACAAAAGCGTCGTAATCGTACCATCGGTGTAGCGTCGGCGTAATCCATAATTACGCTGACGCGACGGTCCAATGTTGTTCCTCGTTCCTGCGGCAGCACACATCGCTGTGTGTGGAGCCACAGGAGCGAGGAACATCTCCTACCTGCGTCACTGCGTCTAACGCCGGCTCTGCGGAAGAAAGGAGGGGGGCAGGATGTTTACATCCCGCTCATCTCCACCCCTTCGCTCCTATTAGCCGCCTGCCGTGTGACGTCGCAGTGACGCCATACGACCCGCCCCCCTTAATAAGGAGGCGGGTTGCCGGCCAGAGCGACGTTCCACGACAGGTGAGTCCATGTGAAGTTGCCGTAGCGATAATATTCGCTACAGCAGATATCACAAGGATATCGCTGCTGCGACAGGGGCGGGGACTATCCACTGCGACATCGCAGCATCGGCTTGCAATGTCGCAATGTGCAAAGCCTGCCTAAGTTTAAATAGTGGATGGGCGTGGTTGCAGCTGAGATTAACAGCTACAAGTTTATTTCAACAGGGTAAGAAGATAAAACTTTAACTCCTTGAGCAACAAATGGAATTAAATACATTTCTACTCAGGAAAAGTGATGAGCGGATTTTAAAATGGATCTGAAATCAACTAAATGCTGTGAATTCCTAATCCCAGATGGCCCCAGATGTCTCAGCAGGGCATGACACACTTGTGACAGGTACGTACGCAATTTCTTTCTCGTGGTGACGTCATTGAGCTACCGCTCATGAGAAATCCTGGGCTTCCACTGGCTAGCAGTGACCTATGGAGCAATGTTCTGAGAATGTTTTCAGAATGCAGCTCCGTAGGAATCGATGGGCGTTGTGGGACATTACACCATTGGATTACAGCAGAACTTCCAGGATTTCTTTTGAATTAATAAATTGGTGAATGAGGAACTGTGGATGAGTCTTTCTTCACCAATTGGTTTTCATTGGAACAATGAGGAATTTGTTTATTCAATAATTGGTGAGCTAGGGAGTCTGGGGAAGTATTTATTTAATTAAACTATTTTTTCCTTGAATGTGTGTTTTTTAACTCTATACATACCAAGTTAGTAAAGGGGGTGCCTGATAGGCGCCTATTCATTACTAACCCCTGGGCTTGGTGCCAGTTGTCAACTCACAGCTGATATCAACCCCAAAAGTATTACCTCGATTGCCATTGCACCAGGGCAATTGGGAAGAGCAGGGTAAAGTATCAGAATTGGCGCATCTAATGGATGCTCCACTTCTGGAACAGCTTTGGGCTACTACTTTTAAGTTGGGGGGGCCAAATAACAATTGTCGCTCCCAGCCTGATAATACCAGCCCCAGCTGTCTGCTTTATCGTTGCTAATTATCAAATAAAAAGGGGGACCCTACACGATTTTTTTAAAATTGTTTAACCCCTTCATGACCTTGGACATATGCATACATCCTGGCTGGGAAGGAATTCCTGACCAAGGACATATAGGTACGTCCTGGTGATAATGAAGGCACAAGAAGTGTGCCCGGCGCCATCGCTGCCAGTGATTTGGATTTCCTGACAGCCGAGCCTTGGCTTTCACAGCCAAGGATGATCCCTGCACTGTCCCTGGCTGTTTAACCCCTAAATGCCGTGATCAATATTGATCGCAGCATTTAGGGTATTGGGAGAGAGATATCGCTCCCTCTCCCCTCCTATCGGTACCCCAGTGATGTAATGATGAGAGCCCAATTGTTATCATAGTGACTCAAAGTTATCATGATCACCTCCAGGTCACCAAGCTACGAGCAGCCTCAGGGATCATGCCTGCAGCATGATCCCTAAAGATTCTGACAGCTGCATTATATTGCAATAATCGAGAATTGCAATGCTATACAGCTGCAATCAGAGCAGTGAAAGGTAATGTCACATATAGAGACTAAGTAAAAATAAAAAAAGTAAAAAGAAATGTAAACACTTTTTTTTTTAAAGAAAAAGCATAAAATACAGAACAGAAATAAAAATCCAGTAAATAGTTATATTTATGTAAAAAAAAAATCTACACATATTTGGTATTGTCACATCCATAACAAACCAATCTATAAAATTGTCACACTAGTTAACCCCTTCAGTGAACACCGTAAGAAATATAATAAAAATCATAGCAAAAATTATGTTTTTTCATCATACAGCTAACAAAAAAGTGGAATACAACGCGATCAAAAAGTCATAAATAAAAATGGTACCGCTGCAAACGTCATCTTGTCCCACAGCTTTCAGAATGCAGCAATTCAAAAAATGTTTTTTTTCTTTACCATATTTTTTATGGTGTAAAAGCTGCAAAACATAAACAAATTTTATAATTGTGGTATCACTGTAATCATACTAACCTGAAGGATAGATCTGTCTTATCAATTTTACCACAACATCAACCTCATAAAAAAAAATCCTGAATTGCTTCTTCTTCTTGACTCATAATAAAAATTCCAACGTATCCTCCAAAAAAGACTTCAATGACTCTGTAGGCAGAAAAATATAAAAAGCTATAGCTCAAAATTCTAGCAATCCCAAAAAAGCTTTATTTTGTTAAAAAGCATTTTTAGTGTGATAATAACCAAAACTAAAAAAACTATATAAACTTGGTATTGCTTTAATTCTACTGACTTGAGGAATTGAGGTACCTTATCACTTATACCGCAAGATAAATAAATAAAGCTAATTCGTATATTACGCAGTTATCCTGCACTCTACGCTGAGTGTTTACTTTAGTGAATTTGAAAAATTTGGAGTTAAAGCAACATTTTTGTGGTTAAAAATGTATTTTTCATCTTCCTGGTTCAACGTTTTAAAATTCTGTGAAGTATTTGGGGGTTCAAAGTGCTCACCAAATATCTAGATAAGTTCATTGAGAGGTCTAGTTTCCAATATGGGGTCACGTGTGGGAGAGCTTCACTGTGTAGGCACCTCAGAATCTTTGCCAAACCATGCCAACTGAATATGAACTCAACTATAGTGCTTCTTCACTTTGTACTGTGCCTCAAAAGTAGTTTTATACCACATATGGGAAATTGACGTACTCGGGATAAATTGTACAATGAATTGTACAGTGCATTATCTCATTTTATCTTAGTAAAAATGAAATATTTGGGGTTAAAGCAACATTTTTGTGGTAAAATATATTTTTGTATTTTCAAGGCTCTTCAAGGCATTATAATATTCTGTGAGGCACCTGGGGGTTCAAGGTGCTCACCAATCATCTAGATACATTTCTTGAAGGGTTTAGTTTCCAAAATGAGGTCACTGGTGGGGGAGCTACACTATTTCACCAGTTCAGGGGCACTACAAACGCGACATGGCATCCACTAATGATTCCAGCCAATTTGGAGTTCAAAAGGTCTTCTCTTCTGAGCCCAAACAGTTGCTTTCCACCACATATGAGGTATCAGCATACTCAGGAGAAATTGCACAACAAACTGTATGGTGCATTTTCTCGCTGGAGAAAATAAAAGTTTTGGGGTTAAACCAATATTTCTAAGATAAAAAAAAATATTTTCATGGCTCAACATTATAAAATTCTGTGAAGCACCTAGGAGTTTAAGGTGCTCTTTAAATATTTAAATAAATTCCTTGAGGGGTCTAGATTCCAAAATGGGGTCACTTGTAGAGCTCCACTGTTTAGGCACCTCAGGGATTCTCTAAATGCAACATGGCATCCACTATATATTTCAGACAATTGTGCCCTTTAACATTTAAATGGCACTCCTTCCCTTCCAAGCTCTGCTGTACACCCAACCAGTAAATTTCCACAACATGTGGGGTATCGGCATACTAAAAAGAAATTTCACAACAAATTGTATGATGGATTTTCTCTTGTTACTCTTGTGAAAATGCAAACTTTAGTGCTAAAGTAACATATTTGTGGGAAAAAGTAACATTTCCATTTTTTTCCATTCTCATGGTTCTGGGTCTTGGGTTAAATCTGGGTACTGAACCAATCTTTTAAATAAAGTCTAGCTGAACCCGAATATCCACAGGTTTTCTCATCTCTAATCACTAATATACAGCAGTAATTACAGACACTCAATAATATTTTAAAAGATAACTTTTGACAATATCTAATTAGGTTTAAGAAAATAAGCCTCTAGTAAGTGAGGTGCAACATAGTTGTTTGTGCTTGTTATGGAAACATCTTGTTGTGCCATCGAGTGTCCCATAATTTACGTATAACTTGATAAGATGGACCAGCATCAGCTCCTGATCACATCTAGGACGTTCTAAACTTTTTCTGTTCCGCATATTATCTTTCAGTTTCCAGAGGCTGCTCAGGATGAGACTTGTGCATCAGGCTTCAACCTCAGCTATCAGTTATTGTATGACCAGAAGGAAAAGCGGTTTTAATGTGGTACATTTTCCTAAATATAACTTTATAGAGAACAAATTTGATGTCAGCAAACACATTGTCTAAAATAAGCCTTCATTAGCAGCAATGAACTCAAAAGCGGAGGGAATATTCCCCCAGATTATGTGGTCACTATGAGGCTAGAAGCTATCATCCTACATTACTTAAGAAGTTGTTAAAAAAAAAAAAAGAATAGGGCCCACACACTTTTAGTATTAAATGAGTGTACAGGTGCACAAGTCCATTACGTGGCCAATATACAGACACTATCTGTAGTACCCGGCGTTACCCGAGATAGTAACTGTCTCTCTCCCAGTCTCTGTCTGTCTCCCTCTCTGTTTGGCTCCCTCTCTGTCTGTCTCCTTCTTTGTCTCTCTATCGTTTTCTCTGTCTGTCTCTTTCCCTGTCTGCAGTGCTTTTTTTGTAAAAAAATATTTGCTTGCACGCATCTCTGAGGCGAGGAGCGGGGAGGAAGGGGGTGGGATCTGGGGGTGCTGCCAGGCGCGCTGCCGGCCGACATTGCGTAGCGGGGCTGCGGCAGGGTGTGCCGGTGCCAGTGGAGAGAGTGGACGATCATGTGAGCACAAGTATGAGATTTGTACACTTCTGGCCACATTCTGATTTGATGCATCCAGCCTCAGTCAATTCATTTTCATTGAGCATGTCTGTTCAGCACGTGACCACATCTATGTAAATCGCATACTTGCAGCTTCATAACCTCCCACTGTCACCGCCGGCACCAGAGAATCCTGACAGCGGGTGTCGCAGGCGGCGGGGCGCTGCGCTCACCACTCTTGGGTCCGGCGCTGCTGCTGCTGCTGCTCGGTGGCTCGAGCGGTGGGCCGGATCCGGGGACTCGAGCGGCGCTCCTCGCCCGTGAGTGAAAGGGGTAGTTTGGTTTGGGGATTTGGTCCGTGACGCCACCCACGGGTTGTGGTGAGGTTGGGCACCACCGCTGCTATTGACGGGGATCCCGGGAGTGATGGCAGGGAGCAGCTGGGATGTTTCTCTCCCCTCCGTGGGTAAGGGGGTTGGTGGTCCCGGGGCCCGGTGAGGTGACGGGGAGGCAGGGTTGGCAAGGTGCAGAGTCACTCGGACTGCGCAGCGCGGTGCCGGATGGCACGGTAGTACTCACTCAGCCACAAATGGATGCAAAGTCTCTGGTAAACCAAACGGCTGGATGGACGGGTCCCGCAACCGGCTGCTGTGGTTTCTCCCAGACGGTTGGTGGTGGCTGCCTTTCCCTGCACCTCTTGTGTATATTCGGTCCCGATGGCTTCCCACCGGTAACCCGCTCCCTAGCGTGTATATGTGCCGGAGGAGCCCTTTTGCCTGCATGCTCTGGCCCTTAGAACTCTAGCTGTGGCGGTAGCTGTATTTCCTTTTGCTGGTTGGACGGTTGCCTTCAATCGGGTCTTGGCTGTTAGAAAACCCCTGGGGTTCTGGTCAGTGACGGATTTGACCTATTTAACGGCGACTCCAAGCCTGGTCGGGGTCCGCAGGCCCTGCCGGTTTGTGCTGGCTTCACTTCGCTCCCCGGTTCGGTACCGGCGGGCCACCGCCCGACCCCGGTCCTACGGTTCCGCGTCGATCTGCCTCTCCTGCAGACGGCCACCACCGTCTGCCAACCTTGCTCTTGTGACCGGGCCACACACCCGGACACGGTCAGTTTGCTCCTCGCCTACCACTTCACTCCTTTCACTTCCACCTTCCTAACTGCACTCTCTTCCTTTTCCCGCC
Organism: Anomaloglossus baeobatrachus; assembly: GCF_048569485.1. Classification (NCBI taxonomy): domain Eukaryota; kingdom Metazoa; phylum Chordata; class Amphibia; order Anura; family Aromobatidae; genus Anomaloglossus; species Anomaloglossus baeobatrachus. The sequence goes on from NC_134360.1 coordinate 128,369,574, forward strand.
TTCAGGATTGTGAACTCCTCAGTGGGTGGGGCCAACCGCCTGGCTCCACCCCACCTGGTGTGGACATCAGCCCCTGGAGGGAGGCAACAAGGATTTTGTGTGTGGCTGATGTGCCTGTCTCGGGGTGGGGGTGCATGTTGTAGTACCTGTGACGACCTGGCTAGTCCAGGGCGCCACACGTGCAGTGTGCACACTGTGAGAATTCAGAAGGCTGAAGTCACAATGACACACAGAGTGACTGCAGACTCATCACAAATTTGGACAACCCCTTTAATGCTCCTAACAATATAAATAAAAACATAGTAACCCTTAACGTGTCAGACGGCACAAGACTTTATTAAAGAGATTGTCCACTACTTTAACATGAATGACCTTTCCTTAGGATAGGTCACCAATGTCTGACTGGTCAGGGTCCGGCACCTAGCAACCCCACCAATTCCCTACTCTAGGGGCCGGTGGTGGCAGGTGGCCGGAAGTGCTCAGTTCTGGATCTGCTCCATCTTCAGATAGTAGCAGCAGTCTCCTATTAAAATCAATGAGGCGGATGTGCAGTACCCGGCCGCAGACACCATCAGAGAACGGAGCAGATCCAGAAATAAGCATTTCCGGACACCTGCACCATAATCAGCTGATCAGTGGGGGTCATATTGCGCTCACATCAGAAGCAATGCGCAAGTGGGACCAAGGCCTAATGATAAGACATAGTCAGTATCACAAATAAACATTTACATTCAGGTACCTTATAGATGATGTTGTCTCTAGTCATTTCTTTCTATTCTTCATCTTGTCCTGACGCCATGATGATTTTTCACATTCACATCTCGTCTCTGCAGATATCCATCTTCTCCGGTCTTCTGTAACACATCCCAACACGATGCACCTAAAATAGCAGAATGATTATAATACTTCTACTTAAAAATATCTGCCCTACGCAGTGCCCCAGAATAATGGCCTCTCACAGTATTCTCTGCACAAAATATGACCCACACACTGTCCCTCTTATGGTACATGCCCTCCATATTCCCTCTTTCCAAACTGAGCCTACTGTTTACAGTGTCCTTTACACTGTGTCCCCTTATACTGCACCATCTTTATACTGTGCCCTCATCACACTCCCCCTCCTTGTTATAACCTCACACTGTCCTCCCTTTCTGCCCCCTCTCCATACCACCCCCTCCACTACCCAGTCTTTATTCTGTGCCCCTCACATTCTTCTCATCCCTTCCTGTCTCCTCACTACCTCCTGAGTGTCCATCTACTTTTCCACCTCACTCCCCATCCAGCCCACTTGCTCCTCATACCATGTCACTCTTTACTCTGTGTCCTCAAAATTTCTTTCCAGTTCGCTCCACATCTTCTCTGTCCCCATGCATGAAACCTCATCCTCTCTGTCTCCATGCATCACCCCTTATCCTCTCTGTCCCCATGCATGAAACCTCAACCTCTCTCTCCCCATACATCACCCCTCATCCTCTCTCTCCCCATACATGAAACCTCATCCTCTCTCTCCCCATACATGAAACCTCATCCTCTCTCTCCCCATACATGAAACCTCATCCTCTCTCTCCCCATACATCACCCCTCATCATTTCTCTCCTCATGTATGAAACCTCATCCTCTCTCTCACCATACATCACCCCTTATCCTCTGTCCCCATGCATGAAACCTCATCCTCTCTCTCCCCATGCACCAACCCTCATCCTCTGTCCTCATGCATGAAACCTCATCATCTCTCTCCCCATACATCACCCCTAATCCTCTCTCCCCATGCATGAAACCTCATCCTCTCTCTCCCCATGAATGAAACCTCATCCTCTCTCCCCATACATCACCCCTCATCATTTCTCTCCCCATGCATGAAACCTCATCCTCACTCTCCCCATACTCTGTCCACAGATAGTTCCCTCCCCCATCCATACTGTGTATATATATATTGCCCCCTCCCCCAACCTCTGTCCCCCCCATAGTGTGTCCACAAATAGTTCCCTCCCCATCTCTCTCCCCCATACTGTTTCATAAATACTCCCCTCTTACCCCATAATGTTCCTCCGTCCGTGTCTTCTTCAGCTCCACAGTGGAGCACTTCTCAGCGTTTCTCTGCCGCCTCTGCACTGCGGCCCTGACTTCTGGGTCAGCAGTCTGATCAGCTGACCTGATCACATGACAGCCGTCGCGCTGACCTGGAAGTCAGCGCCGGCGTCACCGCTTTAATTGTCCTCGCGTCTGACAGATACCAGGACAATTGAGCAGTGGGAGCCATGCGCTGCAGCTTCTATGAGTGCGACTGTCAGCGTGACAGCTGCGCTCAGAGAATAGCGGCTCCCACCCGACAGACTTCCACACCGCCACATCAGGCAGCCCGACAGCGCCCCCTGGAGAAGCCTCTGGCTTGTGCCTTCGCTCCACATGGCTAATTTGTATAGTTTACAAATTAGCCATGTGGATAGAGCCAGAGGTACTCTTCAGATTTTCCGGTACGCCGTACCGTCGCGTACCACCGCAAAAAAAGCACTGCCTGTCTGTCTTTGTATCTGTGCCGCCCCCGTCTTGGCAGCCTGCCGCTGCTCGGGTCCGGGCCTTCCGGTGGGTGGCTCGAGGGTATCCGGACCCGGGGGATCCTGCGGACACTCCGAATTAATAGGGTTTGGGGGTGATGGATGTAGAACGTATATTACGGGCAGGGCCGTACTGGGTTTGTGACGCCACCCACAGTATGTGGTGAGTTTGGACACCACCGCTGCAGTTACGGGGCACCCAGGGGAGATGTTGTGCAGCAAGTTGTTAACCCCTCCGTGGGCAGGGATGGTGGCCCCGGGACCCGTTGGGGTTGGTGGTGCAGAGAGATGGGTTTCCACAGGATACTGGTGTACTCACTATTAAGAAAACACACGAGTCTCTGGTAAACCAAGGTGATGGTGGCCGGTGCCCGCAGCCGGCTTCGTTCTGGTTCCCCCACCCGGCTGGTGGTCTCTGTCTTTCTCCTGCACCTTTTATGTAATGGTGTACTACCTGTGCTTGCAACTTCAGGAGTCGGCTCCCGGCTGGATGTGGCCTAAGGAGCCCTTGCCCGCAGATGCTGGCCCGTGGGATCTCTGAGCCCTGGCGGTGGCCTGTTATCCCCCTCGGTGGGCTGTTGCCTTCAATCGGTACTTTGGGTGGGACAGGACCTCTAGTCCTGGCCGCAATCAGTTAATTAACCAGTTCCAGTCGCTTCTGGATCTAGCTTCAGGGTCTGAGTACCCCCCTGTGTGCTCCGGTTTCCGGGTCGGTTCCCAGGGTCGGTACCGGCGGGCCACTACCCTGTCCCGGTCCACCTCGGTTCCACCGAGCTGTCTTCCCGGCTCCTGCAGACAGAGACCACCATCTGCCTCCTAGCCAAAGGCACCAGGGCTCCTACCCTGGTACCTGTCAGTTTTCCTTCAGGCCTGAGACACAGGCCTGACCTCCACTCTCCTTGAACTCTACAACTGATCTAACTTTTCCCTGCCCCGGGCTGTCTAAAACTCCTAGGTGAGCGTCTTCCAACCGCCTGGTTCCGCCCCCTGGTGTGTCTATCAAGCCCTTAGGGAGTGACTAGGCTTTAAGGTTGGCTGATGTCACCTGTGAGGGAACGGGTGTTGTGTGGGGCCCTATTTGCGACTACCTGGCCCGGCCAGGGCGTCACATATCTCTTTCCTTTTCTGTCTCTATGTCTTTTCCTGTTTGTCTATCTCTTTTCCTGTCTGTCTTGCTACCTCTTTCCCTGCCTGTCTCTGTCTGTCTCTTTCCCTGCTTGTCTCTTTCCCTCTCTTTCCCTGTTTGTCTCTTTCCCTGTGTTCTTTGTCTGTGTGTCTGTTTCTTTGTCTATCTGTCTGTTTCTTTGTCTGTCTGTCTGTCTCTGCCTATCTCTCTCTGTCTGAATCTTTTCCAGTCTGTCTCTTTCCCAGTCTGTCTCTTTCCCTGTCTGTGTCTCTTTCCCTGTCTGTCTGTCTCTATTCCTGTCTGTCTGTCTCTATTCCTGTCTGTCGCTGTCTGCCTGTCTGCCTCTTTCCCTGGCTGCATTGTGACACTCCTATATTCCATTCAAGGGCGTGGCTGCGCATTCTTCTGAAGTTCTGACTGCATTGTGGCCCCCAGCTCCATTGCCTTTAATGGAGGTGTAGCACCCAGGGATATGGGATACTTGGTTCCGGGCAGTGAACATCTTGGGGATGTCACGATGGTGGCCGTTACCCGGTTCCGTGCCCTGGGCCCTTTTTGTAATTGGGATATTTACAGGGGATTTGTGAATAGAGTTAATTTGTGATGCCACTTGCGGTATTGCGGCTAAGTATAGGGAGCTGCCCCTGCAGAATGTCTCTACTGGGGCTGATGGTATTAGCAGATAGTATGGTAGTCCCTCCGCAAGTAGGGTATTGCCCCAGTGGGTGTATGGTGCGGTGGGCATCAGAAGAAGGAGTCCAGACAGTTATTCAGTGCAACTGGTTTACTCTCTGTAGATGTTAACTGGTTGCCCAAGGCTGGCTGGTTTCGCCTCCAGGTCCCCTTCGTCCCAGTGCCAGCCTGGTTCTCTGGTACCTTCTTCCCCTGTACCTGTCTCTGGTAAGTGGGTCCCCGTGATATAGAACACTGGGGGTCCCCGGTCTGTGGATTGTCCACTTCTGTCCGCCTGACGGTAGCGTGAACCCTGTGGGGTTGGAGTCTCTGTTCCTGTCCCTGGTTTTCCCTTTGCTACTGAGTCTTCGGATTCTTTAGAGTCAGCAAGGTCCTTGATGGTCCCCTTTAATGTGCAGGTGTTAACAGGTCAGCCTGAAGCTCTTTCCTGTCCTAGGGTCCTGTACACCGTCGGTGCATAGTTCTCCACCGTACTCCACCGGCAGCCACCTCTCCTGGGTACCAGGTCACCGTTAACCCGAGTCAGGACGTTGCTCAGTCAAACCTTTACACTTCTGCTGTCAACTTTCAACTGACTATCATCCACAGTCTGCCCCTCCCACCTGGTCAAATAGTGGACTGGAGTGGCTCCACCTCTAGGTGACCATCCATTGGTTCCACCCTAGCCAAGTACCATTGTATGGTGGAATGTTGGGGAAAACTGGGATTACCTGGGTTTGTGTTGTTACCGGCACTGGGGTTCTGGGTCCCTAAGGGCGTAGGCCCTGCATCCTGGTGGGGATGCAGAACCTTGTAACAGCCTGATGGTTTCAGGGGCGCTACAGAGGCAGGTTTTTTGGCGAATAACTGTAAAGCGGGGGTTAACCTTTCCCCTCAAAACATAGTCTATGACGTTCCCTGAGTCAAATGGAACATCTGTGCAAAATTTCATGATTGTACATGCGACGGTGCCAATTCCTTTAGCGGATTTACACACATACATATGTGATGCCCCTGGACTACTCAGGTCGTCACAGGGTACTGCACGTTCTTTCTCTTTAGTGCAGTATTCAAATCCCTCATGGTTCTGGCTCCCCATCTTACAGTGCTGCTTCCAACAGCAAATCAAATCCTAGATACACCCTGCACCACACCCACAAGACACACCAGTGGGCGGCTTGAGCGGAATAGGGTCGCCCACCTAGGGGTCAGGGAGGGGAGGTGAGGAGTGAAGTAGTGTAGTGAAGAAGTGTAGTAAGGTGGAGTAGCGAAGAGGAGGCTGGGAGTAGTGGCTCCCAGGAGAATCTGACTAGGTGGCAGACGGTGGTCTGGGCCTAGAGGAGTCGGACCCCCGGTCACAGGGGATTGAGGCTAGGTGCGGCCGAAGGCACGGCGGGGTACACGGACCCTAGGTCGGGGAGACGCTTCAATTAACTTGCGGAGAACGGAGCCTTTATGGACTGTTCCCACTAGCTGCAGAATTGGGGCACTAGTGCAATGAGGGGGATAGGGCCTTCCATACAAGCAACCCACTAAAATCCCAAGCGTGAGCCCTGAGAGCAGGCCCCCACACTTAGCCACAGTGGATAGCGGGGCCCGGCAAGTTCCAGACTACTGGGCCACTACTGTGAATTTAAACTTTGTGCCAGGAGGCAGGTCACGGATCACCAGGCAGCACTGCAGGGGCCGGGACCTGGACGAGCTCCCCTTTGAGAGGCAGCGGCACACAGAGACTTGGTTTACCCGGTTGTCAGTGTCTACTTATTGGCTGAGTGAGTACCTGAGTAATTTCCTCTTCACGGCACCCAGTTGCTTCATCCAGAGTCCCGGGGCCTACCCCTACCCGTGGAGGGCAACGAAACCTTGCTACCCCACTCCATCACCATTCTCCCAACAGCAGCGGCGGTACTCCCAGTTACCGCACACCACGGGTGGCGTCATGAACTACAACTCCCCTGTAAATATCCCCCTTTTACTTTAGAGTGTGGCCCCTAAGCCCTTGGGTCCGGAGACCCTCGAGCCACGAACAGACACTACTCCCGGATCCGAGCGGTTCAATCCGCTGCTGGGGCGGCACACATACACTCAGCTTTAAATATTAGATATACATACAGAATGCGGCAGCACACTGCGATTAATGAATACATGAATTAAAATACTTCACAAATGCCAAAAAGTAAGGTCCTCAATAAGAATTTTTTGATCTAAGTGTGCAAAAGCATTCCAAGCACGTGAAGGTGTGCCTAGATATGGATGGAACCTATCACTAGTGTTCTACCTCTCTATGAGCCAAACCAGGGCTCACCTGAATGGGAAAGTGAAAGAAAAGAAAGCATAACTTACAATTAAAACCTTGTCTGGGACAAATTTGCAAATAAGTGTGCTAGGGCTGGAATGGGCCACACTCCCCCTCCTCTACCACCCCCCACCCTTTCCCGATATGAACTATGAAAATATTTAGGCCAGCACACCTTTAACATTAAATTAATGTGCAAGTGTACAAATACGCTATGTGGCAGATATTCCAGCATATACAGATTATCATATAAGTAAGTACACCCCTCAAATGTTTGTACATTTCTTATTTATTTATTTTCATCTCACAACATTGAAGATAGGACACTATGATACAATGTAAAGTACTCAATGTACAACTTGTATTACGGTAAAAAAAAAAAAAAACAAAGAGAAAATTGCATGAAAAATACCCTGACTATAAATAAATAAATTGCAAGTGCTTAATAAACAGGGTACTTAGAATATACATTTTTGCAAAAAGGTAAGAAGCTGTCTCACCTCGTCACGGTGTACCCATCTGAGACAGTCCCTAGCCTACTGAAGTTAAAAACATTATCAATACCTGACTTGTGTCATGTCAAACTCCAATATGAATGGTGGCAAGTGGTCAGCTGTGTCCCAGATTAAATACACAGTGAAGTGAGACGCAATTAGTTGTTCAGTCTCAGTATTAGGAGGGCTGCACCCCCAACTTGCAAAAAAGCAAGATAACATACAAAAAACACAAAAAACCTGAGCTGAAACAATGTTCAGTAAACATGCAACATTAAGCATGTGAATTGCAGCCTTAAGCCTTAAGTTTACTGAACATTCATATTGGAGTTTGACATGACACAAGTCAGGTATGGATAATGTTTTTAACTTCAGTAGGTTAGGGACTGTCTCAGATGGGTACACCGTGACGAGGTGAGACAGCTTTTTACCTTTTTGCAAAAATGTATACACTAAGTACCCTGTTATTAAGCACTTGCAATTTATTTATTTATAGTCAGGGTATTTTTCATGCAATTTTCTCTTTGGTTTTTTTCTAGTCTTAAGGCTGCAATTCACATGCTTAATGTTGCATGTTTACTGAACATTGTTTCAGCTCAGGTTTTTTGTGTAACTTGTATTACGGTGTAAATTTGGTGCCTTCTAAATAACTCAACACACAGACGTTAATATCTAAATTGCGGCAAAAAAGTGAGTACACCCCATAAATGTAAAATGGTCAATTGGTGCTCATTTATCCATTCTCCTCCCTGGTGTTGTGACTCATTAGTATTACAAGGAATGGAGAGCAGGTGTGATGTGAATGGGGAGCAGAGGAGTTAAATTTGGTGCTAACACTCACAAACTCATATTTTTCATTGGAATTTGAAGAGGGCAGGTCATGGCAAAGAGGATCTGAAAAAATAATTGTTGTTCTACATAAAGATGGCCGAGGCTATAACCAGATTGCCAGCAACCTCAAACTAAACTATAGCATGGTGGTCAAGACCATACATCGGTTTAACAAGACAGGTTCCATAGTCGACCAAAGTTGAGTACACGAGCTCAGCATCATATACAGAGATTGTATTTTCAAAATAGATGTATGAGTGCTACTAACATTGCTGCATAGGTTAAATGGGTGGAGGGATTAGCCTGTCAGTGCTCAGACCAAACACAGCACACTCGTCCCAGAAGGAAGCCTCTTCTAAAGATGATGCACAAGAAAGGCTGCAAACAGTTTGCTGAAGACAAGTGTGACGCCCTGGCCAGGCCAGGTAGTCAAAGATAGGCCCCTGCACAACACCCGTTCCCTCACAGGTGACATCAGCCAACCTTAAAACCCTAGTCACCCCCTAAGGGCTTCATAAACACACCAGGGGGCGGAACCAGTCGGTTGGAAGACGTCCACCTAGGAGTTTTAGACAGCCCGGGGCGGGGAAAACAAGAGTTCAGTGTCAGCTCAGTTCAAGGAGAGAGGAAATCAGGCCTGTGTCTCAGGCCTGAAGGAAAACTGACAGGTACCAGGGTAGGAGCCCTGGTACCTTTGGCTAGGAGGCAGACGGCGGTCTCCATCTGCAGGAGCCAGGAAGACGGCTAGGTGGAACCGAGGTGGACCGGGACAGGGTAGTGGCCCGCCGATACTGACCCAGGGAACCGACTCGGAAAACGGAGCACACAGGGGGGTACTCAGACCCTGAAGCTAGGTCCAGAAGCGACTGGAACTGGTTAATTAACTGATTGCGGCCAGGACTAGAGGGTCTGTCCCACCCAAAGTCGCAATTGAAGGCAACAGCCCACCGAGTGGGATAACAGGCCACCGCTAGGGCTCAGAGATCCCATGGGCCAGGGTCTGCAGGCAAGGGCTCCTTAGGCCACATCCAGCCGGGAGCGGACTCCTGAAGTTGCAAGCACAGGCAGTCCACCATTACACAAAAGGTGCAGGAGAAAGACAGAGACCACCAGCCGGGTGGGGGAACCAGAACGCAGCCGGCTGCGGGCACCGACCACCATCACCTTGGTTTACCAGAGACTCGTGTGTTTTCTTAATAGTGAGTACAACAGTCCCCTGCGGTCGCCCATCTCCCTGAACCACCAACCCCAACGGGTCCCGGGGCCACCATCCCTGCCCACGGAGGGGTTAAAAACTTGCTGCACAACATCTCCCCCGGGTGCCCCATAACTGCAGCGGTGGTGTTCAAACTCACCACATTCCGTGGGTGGCATCACGAATCTAGTACAGCCCTGCCTGTACATATACATCCTACATCCACTATCCCCAAACCCTATTAATTCGGAGTGTCTGTGGGATCCCCCGAGTCCCGAGACCCTCGAGCCACCCACCGGAAGGCCCAGACCCGAGCAGCAGCAGGCTGCTGGCACTGGGGCAGCACACCCCGAAACTTTGCGTTACGAACAGGATACTTACCCATCCACTTACCTTGTAGAAGTGCACCTTGTATTGAAGTCAGCGGTGATACGTTGAAAAATTTTCAGAAAACGCCATCTTGCCGCCATCTTTTGGCATGAAGATTCCTGCCCAGGGTCTTCTTCCCCGCGAAAAGGGTGCGTAAGCTGAAGCCCCGCCCCCTGGGAACACGGCAGAAAAAAGCAAAGCCGGAAGTCGCAAAACGAAACTTGCCAGCCAGAAAGAGGAGTGCCAGAAAAAGAACAAGGGGGAGAAGCGGGAACATGTCCGCGTCAAACCCCGATGGCGAAGTGGCGCCGGCTGCTGGAGCGGTGGCGCCCACAAGTGAAGCAGTCAGTGAGGAAGATGCAGCTCTCGCTCCGGTCGCAGGAGCGGTGGACCCTTGGGCTCCGGTAATGACTCCCCGCGCAGCAGCTGGTGGTGACCCACCTGCCACAGGAGGGATGTCGGCTCCGGCAGTCCGCCTGGCCGCAACGGGAACGGAGCCTAGCTGGGAGACGGATGACAGCGGCTCCGAGGGTGATACGGAGTCCATCTCGGAGGACGAAGCCCCAACTGCCGCTGGGGGCATGATAACACCAATCTGTGGATACTGCAGACAGCTAGGGCACTTTGCCAGTGCGTGCCCTGAGAATGGCCGGTTTTAAATGAGCCTACCCATAAGTTTAAAAGTTTACAGTTGAAAAGTTTTAAGTTAAGGACTTGCTCCTTTAATACTGACTCCTGACCTTTGTTGAACGTCTCCACGTTCCCCAGGAGATGCCATCCTGCATACAGGGTGGAAGGAAAGGAGGATCTTGTCTGACTTGTTGAACGCCACTGCGGTCGGAGCCTCAGAGGGCGCCATCAGGGGTCGGAGACCCTGGTGGAGGGCAACAAGAAGTTGAGTTGGAATGAGGACAGTTCCGTTTACAGAGCCCGGTTTGGAGGAGCAATTTTAACCGCACTTCAGGCAGTGGAAGATGGGGTCTTTATGGACAGTGTCGCCCGTGGAAGATGGTGGCATTGAGAACCCGTGCTGACCTGTGGTGGACCGTGGGACAGTTGCCAGAGAAAGCTGTACCGACAGTGCCCAGGGTCTTCTTCCCCGCGAAGTGTGTAAATAGCCCTGGACCACCCTTTTCATCATGTCGCAGTCTCCGGAGAGGTTGGTTGGAGGAAGAGCCTACGGCAGAGAAGGCCGAGGTCCCATCATCATGACAACCGGTGACTACCCTCCGGGTCAGAGGTCCCCTGGATGTGGGGCCTCTGAGAGAGACTGCCAGGTAAGGAAGTTATTACCCGGCCGTATGGGCAACACCCGGACTCAAACCCGTTTCTTGAACTGCGGAAAAGGGGTGCGCACCAGTGCTTATCGGTTGCACCAGGGCTAAGTTTGCTTGGGTGGGTTAAGGTGAAAAGGACCCGGTCCCGTCTAGTCCCGGGTAATAAAAATGTTATGTAACATTTAAGTAACCCGCCTCCCGTAAGGGAAGAAAGCAAAAATATTCATGTTATGTAAATATGTTATTATAATTGTATATGTTTTAAAAATCCTTTCATCTTTTTGCAGTTACACAAAATAAACCGGTGGTGGTCGGACAGCCCGCGGACGGTCTGTTTTTAACCAAGGGGGAGTGTGACGCCCTGGCCGGGCAAGGTTGTCACAGATAGGCCCCTGCACAACACCTGTTCCCTCACAGGTGACATCAGCCAACCTTAAAACCCTAGTCACCCCCTAAGGGCTTCATAAACACACCAGGGGGCGGAACCAGTCGGTTGGAAGACGCCCACCTAGGAGTTTTAGACAGCCCAGGGCGGGGAAAACAAGAGTTCAGTGTCAGATCAGTTGTAAAGTTCATGGAGAGAGGAAATCAGGCCTGTGTCTCAGGCCTGAAGGAAAACTGACAGGTACCAGGGTAGGAGCCCTGGTGCCTTTGGCTAGGAGGCAGATGGTGGTCTCTGTCTGCAGGAGCCGGGAAGACAGCTCGGTGGAACCGAGGTGGTCCGGGACAGGGTAGTGGCCCGCCGGTACCGACCCTGGGAACCGACCCGGAAACCGGAGCACACAGGGGGGTACTCAGACCCTGAAGCTAGATCCAGAAGCGACTGGAACTGGTTAATTAACTGATTGCGGCCAGGACTAGAGGTCCTGTCCCACCCAAAGTCACGATTGAAGGCAACAGCCCACCGAGGGGGATAACAGGCCACCGCTAGGGCTCAGAGATCCCATGGGCCAGCGTCTGCAGGCAAGGGCTCCTTAGGCCACATCCAGCCGGGAGCGGACTCCTGAAGTTGCAAGCACTGGCAGTCCACCATTACATAAAAGGTGCAGGAGAAAGACAGAGACCACCAGCCGGGTGGGGGAACCAGAACGCAGCCGGCTGCGGGCACCGACCACCATCACCTTGGTTTACCAGAGACTCGTGTGTTTTCTTAATAGTGAGTACACCAGTACCCTGCGGTTGCCCATCTCCCTGCACCACCAACCCCAACGGGTCCCGGGGCCACCATCTTTGCCCACGGAGGGGTTAACAACTTGCTGCACAACATCTCCCCCGGGTACCCCATAACTGCAGCGGTGGTGTTCAAACTCACCACATACCGTGGGTGGCGTCACGAACCTAGTACGGCCCTGCCCGTACATATACGTCCTACATCCACTACCCCCAAACCCTATTAATTCGGAGAGTCCGTGGGATCCCCCGAGTCCCGAGACCCTCGAGACACCCACCGGAAGGCCCAGACCCGAGCAGCAGCAGGCTGCTGGCACTGGGGCAGCACACCCCAAAACTTTGCGTTACAAACAGGATACTTACCCATCCACTTACCTTGTGGAAGTGCACCTTGTATTGAAGTCAGCGGTGATACGTTGAAAAATTTTCAGAAAACGCCATCTTGCCGCCATCTTTTGGCGTGAAGATTCCTGCCCAGGGTCTACTTCCCCGCGAAAAGGGAGCAAAAGCTGAAGCCCCGCCCCCTGGGAACACGGCCGAAAAGCAAAGCCGGAAGTCGCAAAACGAAACTTGCCGGCCAGATAGAGGAGTGCCAGAAAAAGACCAAGGGGGAGAAGAGGGAAGATGTCCCCATCAAACCCCGACGGGGAAGTGGCGCCGGCCGCTGGAGCGGTGGCGCCCACAAGTGAAGCAGTCAGTGAGGAAGATGCAGCTCCCGCTCCGGTCGCAGGAGCGGTGGACCCTTGGGCTCCTGTAATGATTCCCCGCGCAGCAACTGGTGATGACCCACCTGCGACAGGAGGGATGTCGGCTCCGGCAGTCCGCCTGGCCGCAACGGGAATGGCGCCTAGCTGGGAGACGGATGACAGCGGCTCCGAGGGTGATATGAAGTCCATCTCGGAGGACGAAGCCCCGACTGCCGCTGGGGTTATGATAATACCAATCTGTGGATACTGCAGACAGCTAGGGCACTTTGCCAGTGCGTGCCCTGAGAATAGCCGGTTTTAAATCAGCCTACCCACAAGTTTAAAACTTTACAGTTGAAAAGTTTTAAGTTAAGGACTTGCTCCTTTAATACTGACTCCTGACCTTTGTTGAACATCTCCAAGTTCCCCGGGAGATGCCATCCTGCATACAGGGTGGAAGGAAAGGAGGATATTGTCTGACTTGTTGAACGCCACTGCGGTCGGAGCCTCAGAGGGCGCCATCAGGGGTCGGAGCCCCTGGTGGAGGACAACAAGAAGTTGAGTTGGAGTGAGGACAGTTCCGTTTAGGGAGCCCGGTTTGGAGGAGCAATCGTATCCGCACTGCAGGCAGTGGAAGATGGGGTCTTTATGGACAGTGTCGCCCGTGGAAGATGGTGGCATTGGGGACCCGTGCTGCCCTGTGGTGGACCATGGGACAGTTGCCAGAGAAAGATGTACCGACAGTGAGTTAAGTGTGTAAATTGCCCCGGACCACCCTTTTCATCATGCCGCAGTCTCCGGAGAGGCTGGTTGGAGGAAGAGCCTGCGGCAGAGTAGGCCGAGGTCCCATCACCATGACAACCGGTGACTACAATCCGGGTCAGAGGTCCCCTGGACGTGGGGCCTCTGAGAGAGACTGCCGGGTAAGGAACTTATTACCCGGCCCGTATGGGCAACACCCGGACTCAAACCTGTTTCTTGGACTGCGGAAAAGAGGTGCGCACCAGTGCTTAGCGGTGGCACCAGGGCTAAGTTTGCTTGGGTGGGTTAAGGTGAAAAGAACCCGGTCCCGTCCAGTCCCGGTTAATAAAAATGTTATGCAACGTTTAAGTAACCCGCCTTCCGTAAGGGAAGAAAGCAAATATATTCATGTTATGTAAATATGTTATTATAATTGTATATGTTTTAAAAATCCTTTTATCTTTTTGCAGTTACACAAAATAAACCGGTGGTGGTCGGACAGCCCGCGGATGGTCTGTTTTTAACCAAGGGGGAGTGTGACGCCCTGGCCGGGCAAGATTGTCACAGATAGGCCCCTGCACAACACCTGTTCCCTCACAGGTGACATCAGCCAACCTTAAAACCCTAGTCACCCCCTACGGGCTTGATAGACACACCAGGGGGCGGAACCAGTCGGTTGGAAGACGCCCACCTAGGAGGTTTAGACAGCCCGGGGCGGGGAAAACAAGAGTTCAGTGTCAGATCAGTTGTAGAGTTCAAGGATAGAGGAGGTCAGGCCTGTGTCTCAGGCCTGAAGGAAAACTGACAGGTACCAGGGTAGGAGCCCTGGTGCCTTTGGCTAGTGGGCAGACGGCGGTCTCCATCTGCAGGAGCCGGGAAGATGGCTAGGTGGAACCGAGGTGGACCGGGACAGGGTAGTGGCCCGCCGGTACCGACCCGGGGAACCGTCTCAGAAAACGGAGCACACAGGGGGGTACTCAGACCCTGAAGCTAGGTCCAGAAGCAACTGGAACTGGTTAATTAACTGATTGCGGCCAGGACTAGAGGTCCTGTCCCACCCAAAGTCCCAATTGAAGACAACAGCCCACAGAGGGGGATAACAGGCCACCGCCAGGGCTCAGAGATACCACGGGCCAGCGTCTGTGGGCAAGGGCTCCTTAGGTCACATCCAGCCGGTAGCGGACTCCTGAAGCTGCAAGCACAGGCAGGCCACCATTACACAAAAGGTGCAGGAGAAAGACAGAGACTACCAGCCGGGTGGGGGAACCAGAATGCAGCCGGCTGCGGGCACCAACCACCATCACCTTGGTTTACCAAAGACTCGGGTGTTTTCTTAATAGTGAGTACACCAGTACCCTGCGGTCGCCCATCTCCCTGCACCACCATCCCCAAGGGGTCCCGGGGCCACCATCCATGCCCACGGAGGGGTTAACAACTTGCTGCACAACATCTCCCCGATTGCCCCATAACTGCAGCGGTGGTGTTCAAACTCACCACATACCGTGGGTGGCGTCACTTACCTAGCATGGCCCTGCCCGTACATATACGTCCTACATCCACCACCCCCAAACCCTATTCATTCGCAGTGTCCGTGGGATCCCCCGAGTCCCGAGACCCTCGAGCCACCCACCGGAAGGCCCAGACCCGAGCAGCAGCAGGCTACCAGCACTCGGGCAGCACACCCCGAAACTTGGCGTTACGAACAGGATACTTACCCATCCACTTACCTTGTGGAAGTGCACCTTGTATTGAAGTCAGCGGTGATACGTTGAAAAATTTTCAGAAAACGCCATCTTGCCACCATCTTTTGGCGTGAAGATTCCTGCCCAGGGTCTTCTTCCCCGCGAAAAGGGAGCAAAAGCTGAAGCCCCGCCCCCTGGGAACACGGCCGAAAAGCAAAGCCGGAAGTCACAAAACGAAACTTGCCAGCCAGAAAGAGGAGTGCCAGAAAAAGACCAAGGGGGAGAAGAGGGAAGATGTCCGCGTCAAACCCCGACGACGAAGTGGCGCCGGCCGCTGGAGCGGTGGCGCCCACAAGTGAAGCAGTCGGTGAGGAAGATGCAGCTCCCGCTCCGGTTGCAGGAGCGGTGGACCCTTGGGCTCCTGTAATGACTCCCCGCACAGCAGGTGGCGGTGACCCACCTGCCACAGGAGGGATGTCGGCTCCGGCAGTCCGCTCGGCCACAACGGGAATGGCACCTAGCTGGGAGACGGATGATAGCGGCTCCGAGGGTGATACGGAGTCCATCTCGGAGGACGAAGCCCCGACTGCCGCTGGGGTTATGATAATACCAATCTGTGGATACTGCAGACAGCTAGGGCACTTTGCCAGTGCGTGCCCTGAGAATGGCCGGTTTTAAATGAGCCTACCCACAAGTTTAAAACTTTACAGTTTTACAGAAAAGTTTTAAGTTAAGGACTTGCTCCTTTAATACTGACTCCTGACCTTTGTTGAACATCTCCAAGTTCCCCGGGAGATGCCATCCTGCATACAGGGTGGAAGGAAAGGAGGATATTGTCTGACTTGTTGAACGCCACTGCGGTCGGAGCCTCAGAGGGCGCCATCAGGGGTCGGAGCCCCTGGTGGAGGACAACAAGAAGTTGAGTTGGAGTGAGGACAGTTCCGTTTAGGGAGCCCGGTTTGGAGGAGCAATCGTATCCGCACTGCAGGCAGTGGAAGACGGGGTCTTTATGGACAGTGTCGCCCGTGGAAGATGGTGGCATTGGGAACCCGTGCTGCCCTGTGGTGGACCATGGGACAGTTGCCAGAGAAAGCTGTACCGACAGTGAGTTAAGTGTGTAAATAGCCCCGGACCACCCTTTTCATCATGCCGCAGTCTCCGGAGAGGCTGGTTGGAGGAAGAGCCTGCGGCAGAGTAGGCCGAGGTCCCGTCACCATGACAACCGGTGACTACCCTCCGGGTCAGAGGTCCCCTGGACATGGGGCCTCTGAGAGAGACTGCCGGGTAAGGAACTTATTACCTGGCCCGTATGGGCAACACCCGGACTCAAACCCGTTTCCTGGACTGCGGAAAAGGGGTGCGCACCAGTGCTTAGCGGTGGCACCAGGGCTAAGTTTGCTTGGGTGGGTTAAGGTGAAAAGGACCCTGTCCCGTCCAGTCCCGGTTAATTAAAATGTTATGCAACGTTTAAGTAACCCGCCTCCCGTAAGGGAAGAAAGCTAAAATATTCATGTTATGTAAATATGTTATTATAATTTTATATGTTTTAAAAGTCCTTTTATCTTTTTGCAGTTACACAAAATAAACCGGTGGTGGTCGGACAGCCCGCGGACGGTCTGTTTTTAACCAAGGGGGAGTGTGACGCCCTGGCCGGGTAAAGGTAGTCACAGATAGGCCCCTGCACAACACCTGTTTCCTCACAGGTGACATCAGCCAACCTTAAAACCCTAGTCACCCCCTACGGGCTTGATAGACACACCAGGGGGCGGAACCAGTCAGTTGGAAGACGCCCACCTAGGAGTTTTAGACAGCCCGGGGCGGGGAAAACAAGAGTTCAGTGTCAGATCAGTTGTAGAGTTCAAGGAGAGAGGAGGTCAGGCCTGTGTCTTAGGCCTGAAGGAAAACTCACAGGTACCAGGGTAGTAGCCCTGGTACCTTTGGCTGGGAGGCAGACGGCGGTCTCCGTCTGCAGGAGCCGGGAAGACGGCTCGGTGGAACTGAGTTGGACCGGGACAGGGTAGTGACCCGCCGGTAGCGATCCGGGGAACCGACTCGGAAAACGGAGCACACAGTGGGTACTCAGACCCTGAAGCTAGGTCCAGAAGCGACTGGAGCTGGTTAATTAACTGATTGCGGCCCGAACTAGAGGTCCTGTCCCACCCAAAGTCCCAATTGAAGGCAACAGCCCACCGAGTGGGATAACAGGCCACTGCCAGGGCTCAGTGATCCCACGGTCCAGCATTTGCGGGCAAGGGCTCCTTAGGCCACATCCAGCCGGGAGCGGACTCCTGAAGTTGCAAGCACAGGCAGTCCACCATTACACAAAAGGTGCAGGAGCAAGACAGAGACCACCAGCCGGGTGGGGGAACCAGAACGCAGCCGGCTGCGGGCACTGGCCACCATCACCTTGGTTTACCAGAGACTCGTGTGTTTTCTTAATAGTGAGTACACCAGTACTCTGCGGTCGCCCATCTCCCTGCACCACCAACCCCAACGGGTCCCTTGGCCACCATCCATGTTCACAGAGGGGTTAACAACTTGCTGCACAACATCTCCTGCGGGTGCTCCGTAACTGCAGCGGTGGTGTTCAAACTCACCACATACCGTGGATGGCGTCACGAACCTAGTATGGCCCTGCCCGTACATATACGTCCTACATCCACCACCCCCAAACCCTATTCATTCAGAGTGTTCGCAGGATCCCCCGGGTCCGGAGACCCTCAAGCCACCCACCGGAAGGCCCGGACCCGAGCAGCGGCCGGCTGCCGGCACTGGGGCGGCACACAAGCAGACTAAGGACATGGATTGCTGGAACCATGGTCTATGGTCTGATGAGACGTAAGTAAATGTATATGTCTCGGGCGAGGGCACAGACCACGGCAGGTGGGCTGCTCGGGTTGCTCGGATCGGGATCGTGGCTGTGGCTCGAGTGACAGCCAGACCCGGGGCTCGTGCAGCAGCCCGTTGCCCCACAATTGAATAAAGGGGTTAATTACAGGGGAGAGTTTGTCAGTGACGCCACCCGTGGGTTGCGGTGATTGTTCGTAACACTGCCGCTGCCTTTGTATGGGCTGCCCGGGGCTGATGGTGCGGGGCAGCAGGATGGTATCCCCTCCACGGGTAGGGGAGGTGTAGTCCCGTGGCCCAGGTGTAGGTGGAGTGGAATGCTGGGGCGCAGTGTGCGGGGGTGGACCGGGTGATACCAGTGTACTCACTATTTGAATAAAGTCACACAGAGTCCAGGTAGCAAACCAAGTGCCGGATGCCGTTAGCCTCCGGATGGGTGTGCTCGGGCTCCGCACAACGGTAGACAGGACAGGGGCCCTTCCTCCTTCAGTTCTGTGTTGTTGTCTTGTGTGTTGACTAATGCGCATGAAACGGGGAAAGTCCGCTCCCGATATCCTTGCTGTGGGAGCTATCGCCCGCGAGATCTGACCCTTGGGATTTTTGCACGCACTTGCAGACGTCCTATCCTCGCGTTGGGCTTTCGTCTCTCTCCATCTGGGCTGCTAGTGGGACAAAACTTGGAATCTTGTCCCCTGCTGGTTGAATGGAAAGGTGCTTGAAGCTGTCACAATTTCAGCATAAATCCCTATCTAAAACTTAACATTTGATAATAAATATATAAAAACCAAAATATATTTAGATAAAACAGCCCAGTGCACAGAAGAGAGAGGGAAACCTAGTCCCTACAATATCCACTTCCTCCTGTGCCCTACCTAGCCGTGGAGGTTGGCACCCTAAAGATACGATTTGGCGCCCCCACTCACCGACGACTGTCACTACTATGACCCTGTGAACCCCTACAATCAAAGATAAAGTGCACTGCGCAATTATAAAGTGATATGTGCAATGTGCAAAAAAATGGGGTTCACAAAAACCTCCTCCAGATTCCGGAGATCACCAGTGTTCTCTAAGAGAACCTATACACATGCAGGGACAGTTGATTCCACTTAGCTTGTTTCTGCCTCATGCCTCAAGATCGTATTTGTGGATTCATACTGAATAACGAACCTAATGCGAGTCAATGGGAAACTCAAATATTTTTCTGGAGGACTCTTCCACAGAGGTTAGGCATGGCTGTAAAAATACTGCAATAAATGGAGAAGTGCTGAAACTGAATGGGAACAGCATGGGGAACATGCTTGGATGCATTTCTGACTCACAGCTGGTTTCTGGAAATAATTTTGACAGAGTGTTATCCCACTTTTTTTAAGGAGATATAAAATATGATATGATAGGATAATTAATAGCTTAAATAGATAGATATATGATAGATAGAAAAAATTGAAAGGATAGAAAGAACATATAGAATAGATAGAAAGAACATATAGAATAGATAATAAGAAAGAACATAGAGAACAGATAGAAAAAACAGAATATTAGAGGCTTGATAGAGGGATAGCTAGCTTGGACAGCTGTTTTTGAATTTTTGGCTGCAGCCCTAAGCTGTCTGCTGTACCTTGGCTTGTTATGAAAAATAGAGGGGATCCCACACTTTTTTTTAATTTGATTTATTTAAAAAAAAAATAAAATGAGGGGTGGGGTCCCCGGGGTGGGGTCCCTGGGGTGGGGTCCCTGGGGTGGGGTCCCCCCCCATTTTTCTAAAACCAGCCAAGGTGCAGGAGACAACTGGGGGCTAATATTATTAAGGTGGGATGGCCCATCGTTATTTGGCCCTTTCCAGCCTACCAATAGCAACCCACAGCCAACCCAGAAGTGGCGCATCCATAAGATGCTCCAATTCTGGCGCTAGACTCGGCTTCTCCTGATGCACTGGTGCACTGGCAATTGGGGTAATAAAGAGCTAATGGCAGCCCACAGCAGCCACTAAGTCCTAGATTAGTGATGGTCGTCGTCAATGAGACTCCGCCCCCATCACTACTCTGTAAGTGAAAGTAAATAAACACGAACACTGAAAAATCCTTTATCTAATATATAAAGCTGAGTATATGAGTGTATGTGTGTATGTATGTATGTGTGTATGCATGTATGTCCGCTAAAGGAAACCGCACCATCGCCTTTACAATCACGAAATTTTGCCCAGACGCCTCATGTGACTCAGGGAGCATCATAGACTATGTTTTGACAGGAAAATTTATCCCTGCGCTTTACAGTTACTCTCCAAAAACCCTGCCTCCATTAAAATCAATGGAGCTGGAAGCCACAGGTTATTATTAGCAGCTGTGATTGGTTTCTATAGGAACGAAAGACATTCATAGAATAACAAGCTTATGTGTGAGGTAATATGATATCGGTGGAGAAGGATAGAGACAGACAGACAAAGAGACAGAGGCAGACAGACACAGACAGGGAAAGAGACAGGCACAGAAATACAGGGAAAGAGACAGGCACAGACAGACAGGGAAAGAGACAGAGAGAGACAGACAGAGAAACAGACAAAGACAGACAGAGATAGAAAGAGACAGATGGGGAAAGAGACAGACAGAAACAGGCAGAGATGGGGAAAGAGACAGACAGAGAGACAGGGAAAGACAGACAGAGAAAGATACAGACGGGGAAAGAGACAGACCTGGAAAGAGACAGACCTGGAAAGAGACAGACCAGGAAAGAGACACAGATAAAGACAAAGAGAGACAGTCAGACAGGGAATGAGACAGGCAACAAAAGAGACAGACAGAGAGACAGACAAAGACAGATGGGGAAAGAGACAGACGGGAAAAAAGACAGACCTAGAAAAGAGACAGACCTGGAAAGAGACAGATGGGCAAAGAGACAGATGGTCAAAGATGGGCAAAGAGACAGACGGGCAAAGAGACAGACTGGCAAAGAGACAGACAGGCAGTCAGGGAAAGAGACAGACAGAGACAGGGAAAGAGACAGATGGGGAAAGAGACAGATGGGGAAAGAGACAGATAGGGAAAGAGACAGACGGGGAAAGAAACAGATGGGAAAGAGATAGACTGGGAAAGAGTGAGACAGGGAAAGAGCGAGACGGGGAAAGAGCAAAATGGGGAAAGAGCGAGACGGGGAAAGAGCGAGACGGGGAGAGAGTGAGATGTGTAAAGAGAGATACAGAGAAAGAGAGAGACTGGGAAAGTGACAGGCACAGACAGACAGGGAAAGAGACAGAGAGAGACAGAATAACAGACAGAGAAACAGACATAGAGACAGAGATAGACAGAGACAGACGGTGAAAGAAACAGATGGAGAAAGAGACAGATGAGGAAAGAGACAGACGGGGAAAGAGAGAGACCTGGAAAGAGACAGACCTGGAAAGAGACAGAACTGGAAAGAGACAGACCTGGAAAGAGACAAACAAGGAAAGAGGAAGACAGGGAAAGAAACAAGCAGCAAAAGAGACAGACGGGGAAAGAGACAGACCTGGAAAAGTGACAGACCTGGAAAGAGACAGATCTGGGAAAGAGACAGGCTTGGGAAAGAAACAGGCCTGGGAAAGAGACAGACCTGGGAAAGAGACAGACCTGGAAAGAGACAAATGGGCAAAGAGACAGACGGGTAAAGAGACAGATGGGCAAAGAGCCAGACAGCCAGACAGGGCAAGAGACAGACAGAGAGATGGGGAAAGAGACAGACGGGCAAAGAGAGAGACGGGCAAAGAGAGAGACGGGGAAAGAGCGAGACGGGGAAAGAGAGAGATGGGGAAAGAGACAGAGAGAGACAGATAGAGAGAGACAGACAGAGATAGAGACAGACATACACAAACAGACACACACAGAATTAGAGAGAGAAAGAGAGACTGATACAGAGACAGACAGAGAGATAGACAAAGACAAAGACAGACACACAGAGACGGAGAGGGAAAGAGACAGAGACAGACAGAGACAAACAGAAAGAGACTGGGAGAGAGATAGAGACAGTTACTTTCCCGGGCAATGCCCAGGTACTACAACTAGTTTAGAATAAAATACAAAAAACACCCTCTTTCACCCCTTTATTAACCCCAACCGACCCTGCAGGTCCGAAGTAATCCTCACGAGGTCTCACGGCGATTCAGCTCAGCTACATCCCTGTCCTGTCAAAGCAAGCACCATAGAGCATGACTGCCCACTGACAGCAGACAGAAACAGAGCCCCGCAATGAGAGTGAACTCAGGCAGTAGTGTGGGGACCACAGTTGTGACAACAGAGGTTCACCCAAGTTCATTCTCATCGTGTGACTCTGTGTCACTGCCTCATTTGCGGTCACAGGTGAAGGACTCCAGCTGTGACTGGAAATCCTCTGAGTGATTGTTGTTGTGAATGTCATCCGAGGGGGTGTTGGTTTGGAGTTCCTTCTGGTGGTCAGGACAAGAGGTGAAGCTGACTGTGACTCAAAAGGTGTGGGAGTTATTTGGAAGTTTGGGAAGCCCAATTGCAGATTAGCCTGGGCTATATAGAAGGCAAGTGTCTACTGGCTTGGGCCGGTGATAGATGTTTATTCCTCAGTCTCTGAATTGGCTTGGAGTTTGTCCTTCCATTTATCCTGTGCCTGAACCATTCCAGATAAGTTGCAAGTTATTTCCTTTATTGCCTGATCTATACCTAAGGGTGTTTGTATTTCATTTAATTTTGCTTAAAGTCTGCTTTCTTGTAGGAGAGGAATTGTCTTTCTGGTTTGATGAGCATGGGGGTCCCCCCTCTGCAAGTCCCACTGCATGGAAAGGGAGATTCTCCCTGTTCTACTTGATTATTTGCATTTTTGTATTTCTTTTGGGGTTTTTTTTGGTATTTTGTTTCTCCCATTATTTACAAGAGTACCTGATATAGTAGGGTAGAGACCAAGTGGTCTCAGGGGTTTTTTTATATCAGGAGATTGGTATTTTTCCGCAGGGATTTTCACTGACCGCAATCAGTTTTCTGTCCTGTTCTGTTCTATCTAGGTAGTCAGGCCTCGCCTTTGCTAATCTACATTTCCTATCTGTGTATTGTGTTTTCTTACATCACCGTTGGCTTTAAATGTTGGGGGCTTGCTATTTCTTTGGGGACTACTCTGAGGCAAGATAGGTTTCCTCATTTCTCTCTGTGAGGCGTAGTAAGTATCTCTGGCTGCGACGAGGCATCTAGGTGTGTTTAGAAATGCTCTACGGCTACTTCTAGTGTTGTCCAATAAATAGGGGATTACAGTCAGTTCAGGTTCCAACTACTCTTGCATTTTTCTGCTGATGGGATTTTTGTGATCGTCCACGGTGACCAGATCATAACAGTATCACCGGCCACACATAAACAGCTACTCAAAAGAAGGACATTTTTTTTTCTTTATTCTATATATTTTTTTCCTCTTATTTGTGGGTTCCGTGGAAGATCTTCTTCTGGTATGGATACAAAACAGTGGGCTGAGCATGTTGAGCATCTCTCCTCTGAGTTTCAGGCAATATCAGCTTATCTTAGACAGACACCTGTTTTAGAACCTAAAATTCCTGTTCCAGAATTGTTCTCAGAGGATAGGTCTAAATTCCTAAACTTTAAAAATAATTGTAAATTATTTTTTGCCTTAAGACCTAAGTCCTCAGGAAGTCCTATGGAGCAGGTTAGGATTGTAATCTCCTTGTTGTGCGTTGACCCTCAGGACTGGGCCTTTTCTTTGGCTCCTGATGATCCGATTCTTGCTACTGTGGATTCCTTTTTTCAGGCCTTGGGATTGTTGTATGATGAACCCAATGTGATTGATCAAGCTGAGAAGGCCTTTTTGGCTTTGATCCAAGGTCAGGATTCCGCTGAAATTTTTTGTCAGAAATTCAGAAAGTAGGCGGTCCTTACAAAATGGAATGATGATGCACTTGCGGCACTTTTTCGGAAGGGTCTCACGTATACAGTGAAGGATGTTATGGTGGGATTTCCTATCCCTTCTAGTCTTGATGCCTCTATGACTTTAGCCATTCAAATTGAAGACGTTTACGCGAGCGAGAAACGATACATGCTGATGTATTGCTTACGGAACAGTCTTCAGAGCCTATGCAGTGTGATAGGGTTCTCTCTAATACTGAGCGGCAGGGTTTTAGACGGAAGAACAAGTTGTGTTTCTATTGTGGGGACGCGTCTCACACTATTTCTGTCTGCCCTAAATGGGAAAAAAGATTTGCTCGTTCGTTTACTGTGGGTACTGTGCAACCTAAAATCCGTTTGTCCATCTCTTTGATTTGCTCTTTATCCTCATTTTCGGCTGTGGCCTTTTTTGATTAAGGGGCCGCTCTGAACTTGATGAATTTTGGGTTTGCTAAGAATTGTGGTTTTCCTCTGGTACCTTTGCAAACGCCTATTCCTTTAGGGGGAATTAATGCTACTTCCCTAGTTGAAAACAAACCCCAGTTTTGGACTCAGGTAACTAGGAAGGTTGCTCCAGCTCATCAGGAGGTTTGTAAATTTTTGGTACTACACAACTTGCATGATATTTTGGTACTGAAATTCACTTAGCTGCAGACCCATAATCCAGTTCTAGATTGGAAATCCTTGTCTGTGGTTAGTTGGGGTTGACAATGTGTGCATAATGATCTTTCTGTGTTGTCTATTTCTTCTCAGCCACACTATGTACCTGAATGTTTGTCAGATTTCCTTGATGTGTTTAATGAGACTGGTTCTGATTCCTTGCCTCCTCACAGGGAGTGTGATTGTGCCATTGACTTAGTGCCAGGTTGCAAATTTCCTAAGGGACGGATTTTTAATCTATCTATGCCCGAACATGATGCTATGAGAACCTATATTAAGGAGTCATTGGAAAAAGGTCATATTAGACCATCCTCGTCACCTTTGTGTGCCGTTTTTTTCTGTGTCCAAGAAGGATGGGTCGATGAGACCTTGTATTGACTATCGTCTCCTTAATAAAATCACCGTTAAATATCAGTATCCATTACCCCTGATGTCGGATCTGTTTTCCAGAGTAAAGGGGGCTAAGTGGTTTACGAAACTTGATCCTAAGGGGGCGTAGAATCTCATTCGAATTCAGGAGGGTGATTAATGGAAGACGGCCTTTAATACCCCTGAGGGGCATTTTGAGTACCTAGTGATGCCTTTTGGACTCACTAATGCCCCCTCCGTCTTTTAGTCATCCATGAATGATATTTTTCGGGACCTGATTGGCAAATTTCTGATTGTCTATTTGGATGATATTTTGATTTTTTTCTGATACTGAAAGAAAATGCATTGTATGTTAAGGGATCGAAATGTCTCTTTGGCGTGCAAAGAATTTTCTTTTTGGGGTTTATTTTGTCTCTGGCTTCTATTGAAATGGATCCAATCAAGGTTGAGGCCATTCATGACTGGGTTCAGCCAACTTCTTTGAAATCCCTTCAAAAATGTTTGGGCTTTGCTAATTTCTACCGTAAATTTATAGGCAATTTCTCTAGTGTTGTTAAGCCTTTGACTAAAAAGGGAGCTGACGTTGAGAATTGGACTCCAGAGGCAATTATGGCCTTCCAGGAGCTTAAAAAGAGCTTCACTTCTGCCCCAGTACTGCAGCAACCTGATGTTTCTCTTCCGTTTCAAGTGGAGATAGATGCTTCAGAGAGTGGCGCAGGAGCTGTTTTCTCTCAAAGAGATCCTAGAACTTCCAAGCTGAAGCCTTGTGCCTACTTCTCTTGGACGTTTTCTCCATCCGAACGAAATTATGATGTGGGTAATCAAGAATTATTGGCTATGAAGTGTGTTTTTGAAGAATGGAGACACTGGCTCTAGGGGACGAGACATCAAGTTGTGGTGCTTACCGATCATAGGAATCTGACCTACCTTGAATCTGCCAAGAGACTGAATCCTAGGCAGGCTAGGTGGGCTCTATTTTTTACATGTTTCAATTTTGTGGTCTCTTTTCTTCCGGGCACCAAAAATATTAAAGCCGCCCTCTCTCGAATTGGCTGGTCATCCTGGGATTTTTCGTACCAGGGATCTTGTGAGTAGGTCTTTTTGGTGACCTTCTTTATCTCGGATGCCAGGTGTTTTGTGCAATCTTGTGGGATTTGTTCCAGATCCAAGCCTTGTTGTTCACGTTTTAGTGGGTTGTTGTTGCCATTGCCTGTGCCTAAGAGACCTTGGACTCATATCGCCATGGATTTTATTTCGGATCTTCCTGTATCTAAGAGGATGACGGTTATTTGGGTTATTTGTGATAGATTCTCTAAGATGGTTCATTTGGTACCATTGCTGAAGTTGCCGTCTTCTTCAGAGTTTGTGCCGTTGTTTTTTCAACAGGTGGTTCGTTTACATTGTATTCCTGAGAATATTGTGTAAGACAGAGGAGTTCAGTTTGTGTCCAGATTTTGGAGAGCATTCTGTTCTAAATTAGGAATTGAGCTGTCTTTTACTTCTGCTTATCATCCTCTGACCAATGATCAGACTGAAAGAGCAAATCAGACCCTGGAAACCTATTTGAGACGTTTTGTATCTGCAGATCAGGATGACTGGGTTTCTTTTTTGCCATTGGCACAGTTTGCTCTAAATAATAGGGCTAGCTATACTAGTTTGATGTCTCCTTTTTTCTGCAATTTTGGGTATCATCCTAGGTTCTCTTCAGGGCGGGTTGAGGCTTTGGCCGGTCCGGGAGTTGATTCTGTGGTGGAGAGAATGCAGCACATTTAGGGGAAAGTAGTGGACAAATTGTTTCAGTCCCAGGAGACCGTTCAAAGGTTTGCCAGCCAGCGTGGGACTGTTAGTCCCCGGTTGAAAGTGGGGGACATGGTTTGATTGTCCTCCAGGGATGTTCCTATGAGAGTTTCTTTTCCTAAATTTAAGCCAAGATTTATTGGACCCTATAAGATTTCATTAAGAGATCATTAATCCCGTATCTTTTTGTTTGGCTCTTCCTGAGTCATTAAAAATTCACAATGTTTTTCATAAGTCTTTGTTGAAGAAACGTGGAACCAGCAGTCCCTATGGCGGCGCCTCTAAACCCTGTGTTGGTAGAAGGAGATCTGGAGTATGAAGTTGAGAAAATTTTGGATTCCCATCTTAATAGATGAAAACTTCAGTACCTTTTTAAAGTGGAAGGGTTATGGTTAGGAGGACAATTCTTGGGTTTTTGCTTCCGACATTCATGCTGACAGATTGGTTTGTGCCTTCCATCATGCCCATCCTGACAGACCCAGTGGTTCTGGTGAGGGTTCGGTGACCCCTCCTCAAGGGTGGGTACTGTTGTGAATGTCATCCGAGGGGGTGATGGTTTGGTGCTCCCTCTGGTGGTCAGGACAGGAGGTGAAGCTGACTGTGACTCAAAAGGTGTGGGAGTTATTTGGGAAGCCCAATTGCAGATGAGCCTGGGCTATATAGAAGGGCAGTGTCTGCTGGCTGGGGCCGGTGATAGATGTTTATTCCTTAGTCTCTGAATTGGCTTGGAGTTTGTCCTACCATTTATCCTGTACCTGAACCATTCCAGATAAGTTGCAAGTTCTTTACTTTATTGCCTGATCTACACCTAAGGGTGTTTGTATTTAATTTAATTTTGCTCAAAGTCTGCTTTCTTGCAGGAGAGGAATTGTCTTTCTGTTTTGATGAGCATGGGGGTTCCCCCTCTGCAAGTTCCACTGAAAGGAAAGGGAGATTCTCCCTGTTCTACTTGATTATTTGCACTTTTGTATTTCTTGTGGGTTTTTTTGGTATTTTTCCACAGAGTTTTTCACTGACCGATATCAGTTTTCTGTCCTGTCCTGTTCTACCTAGGAAGTTGGGCCTCGCCTTTGCTAATCTATGTTTCCTATCTGTGTTTTCTTACATCACCGTTGCTTTATATGTAGGGTGTTTGCTATTCCTTTGGGGACTACTCTGTGGCAATATAGGTTTCCTCATTTCTATCTGTGAGACGTAGTAAGTTTCTCCGCCTGTGATGAGGCATCTAGGTGTGTTTAGGAACGCTCCACGGCTACTTCTAGTGTTTTCCGATAGATAAGGGATTGCTGTCAGCTCAGGTTCCAACTACTCTTGTGTTTTTCTGCTGATGGGATTTTTGTGATCATCCACAGTGACCAGATCATAACATATTGTGTTAGGTGTTGGGATGTTTCCCATCCCGAGGCTGAGCATAATGTTGGGTGTTGGGATGTTTCCCATCCCGGGGCTGGGTCTGGAGCATCTGTGAATCCAGCAGTCTTCCATTGAGGCTCAGCTGCTGGGACTGCTGCTCAGCTTCCCTGTCGATCCCGGCGCCTGGCCAGAGCCCGCAACGTTCAGGTGCTTGCTAAAGGTTCTGCTCCTGTGAACATAGTGAATGATGCGGTGCAGAAGAAGACTTTGTCTTCAAAAACTAAGTCCAGAATCTACGACAATGAGCATGTCCATTGCACGGCAGCTCCCAATTGGTGGTCCAGTGTCAGCAGACCTGATGACGTGTCCTCACCCATTTAGCCGGCGTGTGATATCACCGCTGACTGGGCATGATGTTTGGGAGCGTGGCTTATTTTATTTAAGGCTCATCCGGGAGCATGGCGGCGCATGCTGATCATTCTATATGTGGAGGTGTATTTGTGTGGACGCCCGCCATCTTGGCT
This sequence comes from Anomaloglossus baeobatrachus, assembly GCF_048569485.1. Lineage (NCBI taxonomy): Eukaryota > Metazoa > Chordata > Amphibia > Anura > Aromobatidae > Anomaloglossus > Anomaloglossus baeobatrachus. The sequence goes on from NC_134360.1 coordinate 128,398,097, forward strand.
CCCCGTGCTATCTCCCCTTAGTTGTTCCCGCAATTCTGCAGCTTGGTTCCAGCGAGAGGGTAACTATGCAATTAGACCAGGCTGCTTAGGAAGGTGTTGTGCTTACCACTACCTGATTACTGTGAGAGGGTTACTCCACACCTAGTTCAGGCAGCTTAGGCAGGTACTGTGCATACTGCAGTGTGGCTCCGGTGAGAGGGTTACTCGCAATTAGAGTAGACTGCTTAGCAGGTACCGCACACACCGAGACACGGATAGTGCGAGGGCTACTCCACTTTCTAGTGGGTCACCTAGGCAAGAACACTAGTTGTACGGTGTGCATTCACCTCCGCTTAGGTATTTTCCTGATAGCGTAGCCTCTGTGAAGCCAACAGAGGTTGCAATGACTTTTCTTTATTTTGCATAATCCCTGTGACGTTAACAGGGGTTACTACCGTATTTCCTCCTGTGAGGTGTAACACAGGTTGTGATAGGACTCTTCAGCTTGCATTTTGGTTGCTGAAATTCTGCCTAGCCCAGTGGGTTACTTAGCAGCAGCATTCCCCGCTGCACAGTGGACCCCGGGCTATATTTGCAAATTTCGTTATCAATTATTATTTGCAAATAGTCAGCCCTTAACAGACGGCATCACTGATCACGCTGCTAATTTCAGTCATTCGGGTGATTTGCTGTCAAAGGTGGAGGAATCCAGCTGTGGCAGCGGCTAACCTGAGTGCCGTCACCACTGATAGCGTGACTCTCACTTCAGTTGCTGCGTAGAGCTCACAGCAGGCAGTCTTGTTCTATGGTGCTCGCTGTGAGTGTCAGATGTAGCAGTGCTGGAAGCGTCGTGGGACCTCGTGTGGATTACGTCAGACCTGGAAGGTTGTGTTGGGGTTAATAAAGTGGTGAAAGAGGGTGGCTTTTTTGTCTTTTATTTCAAATAAAGAATTTTTTTGGTGTTCTGTGTTTATGTACTTTCACTTACAGATTATTGATGAGGGGATGTCTCATAGACACCTGCCATCACTAAGCTAGGACTTATTGGCAGCTATGTGCTGCCATTAACTCCTTATCACCCCGACTGCCAATGCACCAGGGCAATCGGATGAGCCAGGTAAAGTCCCGGGACTGTTGCATCTAATGGATGCAGCAATTCCAGGTGGCTGTTGGCTGATATTTATAGGCTGGGGGGCTCCCAATAACGTGGTTCTCCCCAGCCTGACAATACCAGCACCCAGATGTGAGGCTTTATTTTGTCTGGGTATCAAAATTGAGGGGGACTGCACATATACGTACATACGTACGATATAGACCCACCCACCGACAGCTGTAATTGGTTGCAGTCAGACAGCTGTCACTCAGCATGGGGGCTTGTCTTTCTACAACCAATCATAGGCGCCGGTGAGCAAGAGAAGCAGTGAATATAAAATGAGCTTTTATGAGCGGGTGAAGTGAATATGAAATGAGCCTAATGAGCGGCCGGCACTTTCAGAAGCAGGAGAGGCCGTGGGAGCAGTGTGACAGCACTGCAGCGCCAGTGATCGGTGAGTATGAAACAGAGAGAGACAGAGAAAATGGAAAAAAGTTGGTGACCTGCATTTTTGTTGTCAAAAATGCATTCAAAATGCAACCAGAACGCCATGCAAACCAACAGCTAATATTTTGGTTGCATTTTGAGACACCTCATTCATTTCAATGGGTGACTGTTACGTCACCACCGGAGTCCACTCCAGTAACTTCTGCTCTGATCACCAGGCGACGCTGTGTTCCTACCGTGGATAGTGCTGGTGATGGGACAGGAGGCAATGACAGAGACGCCGGTGGGCGCAGGCTTTGCTCATCCACTGGGATGGATTTCCTTGGGATCTGCAGTACCACTGGCTGACTGTAGGTGGCATGTGTCTTCCAGCTGAAGTTACCATCATTCAGCCACAACCAATGGGAAGACACCACACCCTTCTTAATTCCCCTTAGTTCTGATTTCCTGACCACCCTGTTCTGTTTAGTAATTCCTGTGTGCTGACTTCTGCGTGTTTTCTGACTACCTCCTGCCTGCTGTTTTTGTACCTCGCTGCCCGATCCAGATTTGACCTCCGCTTTGTGTTCTGTTTACGTCCTTGCCTGCCGATTCGGTCCCTGTTCTTCAATTCCTGGTTTGACCCTGCCTGACGACTACTCTCTTCGACTGCAGCCTTCCACAGGTAGTGATCTCTGGGGACCTGTGTAATTCCAAATCCCTGTATAGGGGTTAAAGGGTTTCAGGGTTCTAGGGGTCCTGCTTGGTGAGTGGCTTTCCTCTAGCCTGTCCATTACAGCCCATCTGAGTCTGTGGATCCAGGCAGGCGTTAGAGTGACAAAACGTGACCTAAACGTTATGAAGAAGTGACATGCTGCTTTATTTTAGGTAACGATTTAGACAACGATTTTGACAAATATTTGTCAAACAAAAAGCTGCTTAAAAAAAGCAAAGTGTGGATGGAATTTCTGATTTCTCATAGACTTTGCTGGGGAAGGAAAATGCATGCATTTTGTCTATGACACAGTGCAGTTTAAAACGCAACCAAAACAGAAGAAAAAACGCAACGTGCGCACATTGCCTTAGCCTATGTTCACATGTATGATTTTTGCTTTTGTTTTTATCATTGCTTTTAATCATGAAATAAATGTTCACTGGGAAATGGAATAGTAAAATTTTACTACCTTATCTGAGCATGTGGTATCTGTGACATGGTCAGACACCTCCTCTTTAATGTATGAATAGCTACTGTATACTAATCCACACTATACTAGATTGTAATTAGGACTGTTTGCTTGATTATTTTACTAGTAGGTGTAAAAATGCAGCCCAAAAATCTCTCACTTCAATGACACAAGCTCATCTTACACAAACTTCGGACACACTGCACACAAGATGGCAACTGTGGATCTCAGTTATTTATTTTTTCTTGTACTCCCCTTTCTCTTCCTCCTCCACCATATTCACAGAGTCATCATATGGCCCTCAACCATAATTTTTGGAGGGCCATCAGGTGGCCCTCACTCATACATTTGGGAGAGCCCTCTCTTATACATTTGGGAGGGTTCTTTCTCATACATTTGGTAGGGCTGCATGGCGGCTGAGTGTTTTGCACTGCAGTCTTTGGACACACTGCACACAACATGGCGTCTACAGGTCTTTTTTGGGGGAAGGGACAACCTAGCCCCTGTATTCACGGAGTTGTCATGTGGCTCTCAACCATAATTTTTGATGGCCCATCAGGCAGCCCTCGCTCATACATTTGGGAGGGCCCTCACTCTTAAAATTAGGAGGTCCCCCTCTCATATATTTAGAAGGGCACTCACTCTTACATTTGGAAGGGCACTCTCTCATACATGTCATGTGTCTAGGACAATAATAGAAAAGATATCAGGCGAAACTATGGAAGAAAAAGCGCAAATAGGGTCTTATCTGATAGACAGGTGGGTATAAAGAGTGAGACAGATACTCACCTGTTACGGTTGTGACAGGCAAAACTCCTATGAAGCAATTTAATGCATAAAAGTGGTCAGCCGCAGCCCCGATGTTACAATAGAAGACACAGAGTGGATGGAAGAGTCGGGCTTAATGCTGCACTAGAAAACCACAAATTCAGGAGATGAGATGAATTCCTTTCTTTATTTTTCACAGGTCAACGCGTTTCAAAGGCATCTCCGCCTTCTTCATCAGGATAAGAATCCGGTCTCTCTTTGTCCTGACGAAGAAGGCAGAGATGCCTTTGAAACGTGTTGACCTGTGAAAAATAAAGAAAGGAATTCATCTCAACTCCTGAATTTGTGGTTTTCTAGCGCAGCATTAAGCCCGACTCTTCCATCCACTCTGTGTCCAATAATAGAAAAGAGGCACTCCCAGATTAAAGTGAAAAACTTGCAAAATTTATTAAACATTCAGTCTTAGGGGGGCTTTACACGTTGCAACATCGCTTCCGAAATATCGTCGGGGTAACGTCGTTAGTGACGCACATCCGGCGCCGGTAACAACATCCCAACGTGTAAATCCTAGATGCACCGATAAACGATCGTAAAAACATCGAAAATCGGTGATCTGTGTAGTGTCATTCATTTTCATAATGTCGGGTCGACTGCAGGTACGATGTTGTTTGTCGCTCCTGCGGCAGCACACATCGCTGTGTGTAAACCCGCAGGAGCAACAAACATCTCCTTACTAGAGATGAGCGAACCGGTCCCGGTTCGGCTCGAGTTCGGTTCACCGAACGGAGGTCTCGTTCGAGTTCGGTTTGTCGAATGTTCGACGAACCGAACTCGAACTGCATAGGAAACAATGGCAGGCAATCACAAACACATAAAAACACCTAGAAAACACCCTCAAAGGTGTCCAAAAGGTGACAAACAACTCACAAAACAACACAAACACATGGGAAATAGACAAGGACATATACTCATGTGAAAACAAAAGAGCTGGACAAGGAAAAAGAGGAGGAGACACAGATATAGGCATGGCACGCCCTTCTAAAATCATGTAAAACACCGCAAGGTGACTCCAAGCGGAGTCTCCCTTTTTTCCAAAAATTGGGGCCCACACACACCCACCCATTCAGTGGCAGTACTTGTGCCCTAGTTGTACACTTCACAGCTAGATTTGCATCAAGCACATTCAAAAATACGCCATACTTAACCGTCCCCAGGATGACACCGGGGTAGGTAGCAAAGTCTTTCCTGATCCCAGCTCTGTTCATCTTGGATCATTTTTAAAAACAATGTAAGCAAGGGTTACTCCAAGCGGAGTCTCCCTTTTTTTCCAAAAATTGTGCCCCACACACACCCACCCATTCAGTGGCAGAACTTGTGCCCTAGTTGTACACTTCACAGCTAGATTTGCATCAAGGACATTCAAAAATACGCCATACTTAACCGTCCCCAGGATGACACCGGGGTAGGTAGCAAAGTCTTTCCTGATCCCAGCTCTGTTCATCTTGGATCATTTTTAAAAACAATGTAAGCAAGGGTTACTCCAAGCGGAGTCTCCCTTTTTTTCCAAAAATTGTGCCCCACACACACCCACCCATTCAGTGGCAGAACTTGTGCCCTAGTTGTACACTTCACAGCTAGATTTGCATCAAGGACATTCAAAAATACGCCATACTTAACCGTCCCCAGGATGACACCGGGGTAGGTAGCAAAGTCTTTGCTGAACCATGACTTGTTCATCTTGGCTCCTTTTAAAAAACACAGCAAGCAAGGGTTACTCCAAGTGGAGTCTCCCTTTTTTCAAAAAATTGGGCCACACACACACCCACCCATTCAGTGGCAGAACTTGTGCCCTAGTTGTACACTTCACAGCTAGATTTGCATCAAGGACATTCAAAAATACGCCATACTTAACCGTCCCCAGGATGACACCGGGGTAGGTAGCAAAGTCTTTCCTGATCCCAGCTCTGTTCATCTTGGATCATTTTTAAAAACAATGTAAGCAAGGGTTACTCCAAGCGGAGTCTCCCTTTTTTTCCAAAAATTGTGCCCCACACACACCCACCCCTTCAGTGGCAGCACTTGTGCCCTAGTTGCAAACAGGATGTTTTGATTTGCATCAAGCACATTCCAAATCCACAAGCATTTACTCTCCCCAGGATGACACAGGGGTAGTAAATTCCTTGTGGATCCATGACTTGTTCATTTTGATGAACGTTAGTCTGTCCACATTGTCACTGGACAGACGCGTGCGCTTATCTGTCAGCACACACCCAGCAGCACTGAAGACACATTCAGAGACAACGCTGGCAGCTGGACACGACAAAATCTCCAAAGCGTAAGTGGAGAGCTCTGGCCATTTTTCAATATTTGAAGCCCAAAATGAGCAAGGCTCCATTTGCTAAGTCATGGCATCAATGTTCATTTGGAGATACTCCTGTATCATCCTCTCCAGCCGTTGACTATGTGTCAGACTTGTTGTCTCTGGTGGCCTTGCAAAGGAGGGTCTAAAAAAATTATGAAAAGATTCAATAAAATTGCTGTTACCAGCACCAGATACGGTGCTACTGGTACGGGTAGACTGTTGGAGATGACGAGACCGTCCCATGTTTGTCAAGTTACAACTGGGAGATTCACTCCCTGCACCTGCATGGTTGTTTGGTGGAAAAGCCGAGCTAAGATCGAGTAACAGCTTCTGCTGATACTCCTGCATACGTGCGTCCCTTTCTATGGCTGGAATTATGTCACAAAATTTGGACTTGTACCGGGGATCTAATAGTGTGGAAAGCCAGTAGTCATCATCACTTCTAATTTTGACAATACGAGGGTCATGTTGGAGGTAGTGCAGCAAGAAGGCGCTCATGTGTCTTGCGCAGCCATGCGGAACAAGTCCACGCTGTGTTTGTGGCATAGAGGTGCTAACCGTTCTTTCTTCCTGTGACATCTCCCCCCAACCTCTTTCAACTAAAATTTGACCAAGGTCTCCCTTATCCGCTGAGTCTTCCATATCCATGGACAGTTCGTCCTCCATTTCTTCATGTTCTCCTGCACCTTCCTCAACATTTCGCCTGCTACCATGCGCCCTTGTTGATCCCTGTCCCCCATGGTCCCATACCTGCCGTGTTGGTGATGATGAACGTCTGGACCTTGGTGATGTTGTTGAGTCTTGCGCATATGAATCCTCCTGTAGTTCCTCCCCTTCCTGTTGTCCCACCCCCTGACTCCGAATAGTGTTTAGCGTGTGCTCCAGCATGTAAATGACTGGAATTGTCATGCTGATAATGGCATTGTCAGCGCTAAACATATTCGTCGCCATGTCGAAACTGTGCAGAAGGGTGCATAGGTCCTTGATCTGAGACCACTCAGGGTGATCTGCCCCACCTCTGCATCTCGCTGGCCCAGGCTATACGTCATGACGTATTGCACCAGTGCTCGGCGGTGCTGCCACAGTCACTGTAATATGTGGAGAGTCGAATTCCAGCGTGTCGCCACATCGCATTTCAGGCGATGAACCGGCAGGCCGAAAGACTTCTGGAGCGATGCAAGTCGCTCAGCTCGTGCGGTTGAACGGCGGAAGTGAGCAGACCGTTTTCGTGCCCTGTTCAGAAGGCCATCTAGGCCGGGATAGTGTGTTAAAAATTGCTGGACAACAAGGTTCTACACGTGAGCCATACAAGGCACGTGTGTCACCTTGCCCAGGCGAAGGGCCGCACCCAGGTTTGCAGCATTGTCGCACACGGCCTTACCAGGCTGCAGGTTGAGTGGAGACAACCATTTATTAAACTCGGACCGCAGAGCTGACCACAACTCCTCAGCTGTGTGACTCCTATTCCCAAGACATGTTAAGCAAAAAAACCGCCTGATGTAGTTGTGCTCTGCTGCCAGCATAGTAATGAGGGGTGCGTGATTCCTTCTGCGCAGTGAGAACGCTGGTGGCCTGACCAGGCAGGCTTGGGGCGGAGGTGGAGGACCCAGATAAGGTGGAGGAGGCAGAAGCAGTGGCAGAACTTGGACAGACAGAGGATTGACACACAAGTCGTGGGGACGGCAAGACTTGTGCAGCAGACCCTTCACCATCTATCACCATAGTTACCCAGTGCCCAGTCAGCGACATGTAACGTCCCGGTCCATGCTTACTGGTCCAAGTATCGGTGGTGAAATGCACCCGTTCACACACAGAGTTTCTCAAGGAAGCGGTGATGTTGTGTGCGACATGCTGGTGTAGCGCGGGCACACCTTTCTTAGAGAAGTAGTGGCGACTGGGCATCTGGTACTGGGGCACAGCGACAGACATAAGGTCTCTAAAATCCTGTGTGTCCACCAGGCGGAAAGGCAGCATTTCGGTAGCCAAAAGCTTACAGAGGGATAAAGTCAACCTCTTAGCTTTGTCATGGGTCGCAGGAAATGGCCTTTTATTTGTCCACATCTGAGGGACATAGATCTGGCTGCTGTGTGTAGACGGTGTTGAGTAGGGTGTCCCTGGAAAAATGCAGGTTTGTGAGGAAAGTGCAGGCGGAGACATGATGTTGCCTTCATCCAACATTGGTGCTATCGATGTCTGAGATAGCTGTACACACACACTTGTTTCTCCTTCCAAACCAACTGACGACCTACCAAGCAAACTGCCTGTTGCGGTTACAGTGGTGGAAGTTGTGCGTGGAAAACCAGGTGTGACAGCTGTCCCACAGTCCTAGAAGATGAAGAGCGCGCGGATGCACTGAAAGGGGCAGGCGGTGGATGGTTCGCTCCGCTAGGCCGCATTGCAGCACGGTGAGCTTCCCACTGGGACATATGATATTTATTCATGTGACGATTCATGGAAGAAGTTGTCAAACTGCTGAAATTTTGCCCTCTACTAACAGAATCACGACAAATTTTACAGATCACATAATTTGGGCGATCTTTTGCTATGTCAAAAAAGGACCAGGCTAGGCAAGGCTTAGAGGGCATCCGACCAGCTGAGCCCCCCCGACTAGTGCTCAGAGGCAGAGTGGTGGCTGAGGATGCAGTTGTAGACGTGCTACCAGTGCTCCGACTCTGTCCAGGAAGGCGCAAGGTAACTTCGTCGTCGGTTGCATCCTCCTCCACCGCCTCTGTTGACCTCCTCGAGTGCCTGACTGTGGGTTGACAGTAGGTTGGATCTAGAACTTCCTCATCAATTGTTGTGTTTGCACTCCCCTCACCCTCAGACCGAGCCTCTTCTTGCCCTGACCGAATATTTAAGTTGTCATCCCAATCTGGTATCTGCGTCTCATCATCATCAGTATGTTCCTCATTGTCTATAACAACAGGTGTTACAGTTTGTGAAAAAGGGTCAACATTATGCTCAGAAACTTGGTCCTCACGGCCTGAATCAGAGTCACAAAGGTTCTGGGCATAACTGCAGACCATTTCCTGGTCTGTACTCACTGTAGCTTGGGAGCAGACCTCTGATTCCCAGGCTATAGTGTGACTGAACAGCTCTGCAGACTCAGCCATCTCAGTTCCACCATACTGTGCAGGGCGGATGGAGACTTCAGAGCTGGGAGAAAGCAAGTTTGATTGGGATGACAAGTCAGAGGACTGGTGTTTTTTTGAAGCGGTAGTTGAGGTGGCGGAGAGGGCACTTGTTGGACCACTTGAGATCCATTCAAGCATTTTCCTTTTTTGGCCATCATCTACCTTTGTTCCAGTTGTTCGTGTCCGTAAAAAAGGGAGCACATCGGATTGTCCACGGTAAGTAGTAGACATTTTACTTTTGCTGGTAGATGGTCTATCTTCAGCAGATGTTAATGGAGCTTTGCCACCTTCCCCACGGACAAACCCTTTTTTTCCTTTTCCAACACGCCTCTTCCCCTTTCCACCAGCATCTGTCATTTTGCCACTCATTTTGATTGCGACAAGATTGTGCACTTAAAATGTGGTAGTAAAAATTGAGAGGTGATGTAGATTGCAGCGGTGGTCTAGCTTTATTAACAGCTGAATAAACAACAATAATTATCCCTGACAATGCAACTACGGCCCTTAAACTGGCAGCATAAATTGCTAGTATAATAGCTTTGTAACAATGAGCTTGGATGTTCAATGCAGACGTGCTGCAAATATCTTTGCAGTAGTGGGACAATATAGAAGTCCAACAGCCACTTTTAGGATGCCACTAAGTTCACTCAGTGTTTGCTAGTTTAATGGCTTAGTAACAATGAGTTTGAGTGTGCAAGGCAGGCAGACGTGCTACAAATATCTTTGCACTAGTGGGACAATACAGAAGTCCAACAGCCACGTTTAGGATGCCACTAAGTTCACTCAGTGTTTGCTAGTATAATGGCTTAGTAACAATGAGTTTGAGTGTGCAATGCAGGCAGACGTGCTGCAAATATCTTTGCACTAGTGGGACAATACAGAAGTCCAACAGCCACGTTTAGGATGCCACTAAGTTCACTCAGTGTTTGCTAGTATAATGGCTTAGTAACAATGAGTTTGAGTGTGCAATGCAGGCAGACGTGCTGCAAATATCTTTGCACTAGTGGGACAATACAGAAGTCCAACAGCCACGTTCAGGATGCCACTAAGCTCACTCAGTGTTTGCTAGTATAATGGCTTAGTAACAATGAGTTTGAGTGTGCAATGCAGGCAGACGTGCTGCAAATATCTTTGCACTAGTGGGACAATACAGAAGTCCAACAGCCATGTTTAGGATGCCACTAAGTTCACTCAGTGTTTGCTAGTATAATGGCTTAGTAACAATGAGTTTGAGTGTGCAATGCAGGCAGACGTGCTGCAAATATCTTTGCACTAGTGGGACAATACAGAAGTCCAACAGCCACGTTTAGGATGCCACTAAGTTCACTCAGTGTTTGCTAGTATAATGGCTTAGTAACAATGAGTTTGAGTGTGCAAAGGGCAGGAGGGTACAGTGGCAGGGTTGTGGGTCTCTGGGTAGAGGAAAGGAAGCCTGCCTTTCTATCCCTCCTAATGGGGAAATGCAGCGAGGAAATCCCTGACCTTAGCTACACAGATGCTGTCATCTTGTATAGCTGTTAAACTCTGTTTTCACGGACCTGTCACCTATGGCTCTGACCCTGCCGGTATTAGCCCTTAAAAGGACTGATAGAAACTTCTATCCCTATTCTGTATAGCGCTGTGTATGGAGCGTACACAGCAGTATCGGAGATAGGAGCTGCACCAGCTGTGACTGACACCAAGGACGCAGAAAGCAGATAATGGCGTGCTGGAGGAAAATGTCCGTTTTTATACTGCAGGGACATGTGACATGGACATCCTATCACACATGCCGTTGCTTCTCTGGCTAAAAGTCCACTTAGCTGTGTGTGTGTCTGGGATTGGCTGACATGCTGGCCCGCCCCACTACACGCGCGCGCTTAGGGAAGGAAGACAAGGAAAAAAAAAAAATGGCAATCGCCATTATCCATACAGCAGTGATCTGAATGCGCTGTTCCCGCACACTATACACTGAAATTTCATAATAGTGTGAGTCACAGAGTGACTTACACTATTACAGCGGAAAGCCAGCTAGTAATTACCTGGTCTTTTTGCTGCTAGAACCGTTCTCGAACGCATCTAAAACTATCGAGCTTTAGCAAAAAGCTCGAGTTCTAGTTCGATCTAGAACAGCCCCCAAAATCACTCGAGCCGCGAACTGGAGAACCTCGAACCGCGAACCGCGCTCAACTCTACTCCTTACCTGCGTCCCGACAGCAATGCGGAAAGGAGAAGGTGGGCGGGATGTTATGTCCCGCTCATCTCCGCCCCTCCGCTTCTATTGGCCTGCCGATTAGTGACGTCGCGGTGACGTCGCTGTGACGCCAAACGCACCTCCCCTTGAAAGAGGGATTGTTTGGCAGTCACAGCGACGTCGACGAGCAGGTATGTGTGTGTGAAGCTGCCGTAGCGATAATGTTCACTATGGCAGCAATCAGAACATATCGCATGTGCGACGGGGGCGGGTACTATTGTGCTGGGCATCGCTAGCCGGTGCTAGCGATGTCGCAACGTGTAAAGTACCCCTTAGTGCAGTGTTCCCCAACTCCAGTCCTCAAGGCCCACCAACAGTGAAGGTTTTTGGGATTTCCTTAGTATTGCACAGGTGATAAGTTAATTACCTGCCCAGGTGATGATTCCAACAGCAGTACAATGTTAAGGAAATCTTGAAAACATGCACTGTTGGTGGGCCTTGAGGACTGGAGTTGGGGAACCCTGCCTTAGTGTATCAGACGTTTTGGCCCAGAACATGGCCTTTGTCAATGACCAACAAATAAGCTATACCTTCAAACCATAGAAATTCCTTGAGTAGGGAACATGTGCAAAGCGCTATTAAATATGCGCTTGTGAGATAAGGCTCTATTGAAAGCGATATCCACCACTCTGTATTTATAAAGCACTAGATATGTGCTGCAAGATAAGCCTCTATTGAAAGCGGTATCCACCGCTATGTATTTGTAAAGCGCTAGTGAGTTGGCACCATCAGTATGGGATCTATGAATCAGCGGTATCCATCGCTAGCACAGTGGATACCCTTTTCAATAGAGCCTTAGCTCACAAGCGCATATCTAAAAGTGCTTTGCACATGTTCCCTACTCTAGGAATTTCTATGGTTTGAAGGTATAACTCATTTGTTGGTCATTGACAAAGGCCATGTTCTGGGCCAAAACGTCTGATACACTAAGGGTGGCTTTACACGCTGCGACATCGCTAGCCGATGCTAGCGATGGCGAGCGTGATAGCACCCGCCCCTATGGTTATTTCGATATGTGGCGATGCTGCCGTAGCAAACATTATCGCTTCGGCAGCGTCACACGTACTTACCTGCTCGGCGACGACGCTGTGACCGGCGAACTGCCTCCTTTCTAAGGGGGCGATTCGCTCGGCATCACAGCGACGTCACGAAGCGGCCGCCCAATCAAAGCGGAGGGGTGGAGATGAGCGGGACGAACATCCCGCCCACCTTCTTCCTTCCTCATTGCTGGCGTGTGGCAGGTAAGGAGAGGTTCCTCGTTCCTGCGGCATCACACGTAGCGATGTGTGCTGCCGCAGGGATGAGGAACAACTTCGCCCCAGCGACAGCAGCGATAATTGGGAGAGGACCCCCATGTCAATGAGGAGCGATTTTGGACGTTTTTGCAACGATCCAAAATCGCTCCTAGGAGTCACACACAACGAGATCGCTGCAGCGGCCGGATCTGCGTCACAAAATCTGTGACCCCAACGAGATCGCTGTAGCGATCTCACAGCGTGTAAAGCCCGCTTAAGGGGTACTTTGCACACTACGACATCGCAAGCCGATGCTTGCGATGCCAAGCGATAGTCCCTGCCCCCGTCGCAGCAGCGATATCCTGTGATAGCTGCCGTAGCGAACATTATCGCTACGGCAGCTTCACATGCACTCATCTGCCCTGTGACGTTGCTCTGGCCAGCGACTCGCCTCCTTCCTAAGGGGGCGGGTTGTGTGGCGTCACAGCGACGTCACACGGCAGGCGGCCAATAGAAGCAGAGGGACGGAGATAAGCGGGATGTAAACATCCCGCCCACCTCCGTCCTTCCGCATAGCCGGCGTGAGCCACGGTGACGCAGGTAAGCTGATATTCCTCGCTCCTGCGGCTTCTCACACAGCGATGTGTGCTGCCGCAGGGGAACAAGGAACAACATCGTACCGTCGCTGCATCTACATTATAGAAATGTCAGACACTACACCGATGATACGATTACGACGCTTTTGCGCTCGTTAATCGTATCATAAAGGATTTACACACTACGATATCGACAGCGACGCCGGATGTGCGTCACTTTCGATTTGACCCCACCGACATCACACCTGCGATATCGTAGTGTGCAAAGTACCCCTAAGACTGAATGTTTAATAAATTTTCAAGTTTTTCACTTTAATCTGGGAGTGCCTCTTTTCTATTAATATTCTACATGGTGTGGAAACCTATGAGAGCACCCCAGCTACGATTTTTATGGTGGAAGTGCCTTATGTCATACAATCTAGATCATATATTTTCACTCCTCCCCCGTCTGTGATTGGTTACAGTCAGACGCGCCCCCACGCAGAGTGACAGCTGTCTCACTGCAACAAATCACAGCCGCCGGTGGGCGGGTCTATATCGTACAGTACAATAAATAAATAAATAATTTAAAAAAAAAACAAGCCCCCAATTTTGATAGTCAGCCAAGATAAAACAGACAGCTGGGGGTTGGTATTCTCCCCCTTGGGAGGACACATAATATTGCTCCCTCAGGGTAAGAATAGTAACCGGCAGCCGCCCCACATTTGGCGCATCCATTACATGCGCCATATCTGGCATTTTTCCTGGCTCATCCCAATTACCCTGATGCGGTGGCAAGTGGGGTAATAAGGGGTTAATGACAGGTGTTAATTGACACCTGTCATTAAGAGCTGGATTGGTAATATTTAGGTTTCGATGAGACCTCCATATTACCAATCCTGTAATTATTTAGTTAATAAAACACACACAGAGATAAAAGTCCTTTATTTAAAAATAAACACACAGACACCCTCTTTAACCCATTTATTAACCCCATACATACCTAGCTTCAACGTAAATCCACAACCGAGGTCCAACGCCGGCTCTGTTGTATCCAGTCCTCGTACTGAGTGGTGACATGAAGCTGCCGCTCAGAGCGAGAACTAGCACAGAATGACGGCTCTGAAGTCCGCTGTTATCGGAACAATGATGTCAGAGCTGTCATTCTGCGGCTCGGCGTCACCCTGCCAGTGCTAAACTATGTCGGGCAGCGATAACGTCATTGCTCAGATAACAGCGGTACTTTCACACTTGTGTTAGTCGCAATCCGCCGCTTTGGAAAACTGCGCAATCCGTTAACGGCTTGCGCTGTTTCCCATAGACTTGTATGGACGACGGATTGTGACTAACATGTCTGCGTTGCATCCGCCGTGTGACGGATCAGTTGTGGAATGACTGACCATCGGGCAGCAGGAACGCAGCATGTAGCGTTTTTTGAGCGGCGGAATCCCTTTTTTTTATTATTATTTATTATTTATTTATTATTTTTTTAGCAATTGGCTGATCGCCCGGCGGCCGGCTTTTGAGAGCGATCAGCTGATCGGCCTTTGAGAGCGATCAGCTGATTGCTCAGCGGCCGGCTTTTGAATGCGATCAGCTGATTGCCCAGCGGCCAGCTTTTGAGAGCGATCAACTGATCGGCTTTTGAGAGCAATCGGCTGATCGCCCGGCGGCCGTCTTTTGAGAGCGATCAGCTTATCAGCTTTAGAGAGCGATCAGCTGATTGCCCAGTGGCCGGCTTTTGAAAGTGATCAGCTGATTGCCCAGCGGCCAGCTTTTAAGAGCAATCAGCTGATCAACTTTTGAGAGAAATTAGCTGATCGCCCGGCGGTCGGCTTTTGAGAGAGATCAGATGATCGGCTTTTGAGAGCGATCAGCTGATCACCCGGCGGCCGGCCACCAGGTGATTAGCTAATCGTTCACAATAGCCTGCCGACGGTAAAACAGTAAAAAAAAACAACGGATCGTTGTTTTGCAGCAGTCACAGCAGTTGTGCCACTATCTGCAACGCATCCGTTGCATCAGTCACATATCTGATTGTGGCGGATGCCGCACAACGCAAGTGTGAAAGTACCCTAAAAAGACAGCGGCCTTTACCCACCCGGCTTTTAAACAATCATGCATCCACTTCAGCCTTTTACTGAGCCCCCAGACCGCTTTGTAGGGTCCAGCAGACAATTACTCGCATTTCCCATTCACTTGCATTGGACTTGCTACTTGTAACGGGCACCCGAGTATTACGACCTACTCGTTACGAGTATAGCGAGTCCGAGTATTTCACTACTCGCTCATCCCTACTAGCTATGAATAAACCCCTCCATTGGAGATACCACAGATGGAGTCTAAAAAGATGCAATAGATCGCATGTGGCACTTCCAATATATCCAGCCTCGATAAGGTCGGTCTTGAGAGATTATTTTAATAAAAAATATATATGTGTGTATATAATAAAACAACGAGTTTTGGCTCTATTAATACAGCCTTCTTCAGGTTAAAAACATGTAAAATCATGAATAATGTGCACCCAAGGCTATACCAAAGTCCACGTTTGGAATCTCAACAAGTCTTTTTATCCTGTACTTTCCATCCTGAGGGAGGAGATTGCAAGTTCATTTACCGTATTTTTCGCTTTTATAAGATGCACCGGATTATAAGACGCACCCCAAATTTAGACATAAAAAAGGTAAAAAAATAAAAATGGGGTCCGTCTTAGACAGGCACACGGCTGCCGCCCTCACACAGGCCCTTCAAGAGATCGAGCTGCCACCGTTCCATCATCGTGGAGTCAACCAGTGCCAGCAATCACACACCAGCCACCAAGAAGTGATCCTGAATCCGCTACCTCATTACAACTGGCGGGAGACTCAAGAGAATGATCCAGCGGTTGGTTGGTAAAGAAACTGATCACTCAACCTGGCGCCAGCCTTGATTCAGAAGCCCCGGCTGAGGCACAGCACCTGTGGAGAGAGAAGGGTCGATTGTTTATCCACCAAGATAAACTTTACAGGAGCATCACCAACCCGAAGACGCTTGAGAAGGTGTGGCAGGTGATTGTGCCACAGAAGGATGCTAGGATAGTGCTAGAAGCCTATCACAATGGCGCAGGCCACTTTGGTTGGAAGAAGTTGGAGGCACTCCTTAAGGAAAGATTCTATGGGGTGGGCATGAGAGCTGCCCTGGAGAAGTGGTGTAGAGACTGCGGCCCCTGCAACCTCAGAAGAAAAGACCATCACAGTCAGAGAGCACCGCTCCAGCCGATCCAAACCAAACAACCCCTGGAATTAGTGGCCCTGGACCATGTAAAGTTGGCGCCCAGCAGACAAGGCTATACCTATGCCCTCACCATGGTTGATCATTACTCCAGGTTCCTGGTGGTAGTACCAGTCAAGGACCTGGCAGGCCAGACTGCAGCCAGAACTTTCCAAGCCTATTTCTGCAGACCACATGGCTACCCAGACCAAGTGCTCACTGACCAGGGCTCGGCCTTTGAAGCTGAGGTGTTCCGGGAGTTTTGTAACCTTTATGGCTGCAAGAAGATCCGGACCACACCCTACCATCCTCAGACCAATGGCATGTGCGAGAAGATGAATCACATTGTTCTCGACCTCCTGAAGACTTTACCACTAGAAGAAAGATGTCAGTGGCCCGAGAAGCTGCCTGACCTGGTGGACATGTTTAACAATATCCCTGTGAGTTCCACGAACTGCACACCGGCATATCTGATAAGGGCCAGACCTGGAAGACTGCCAGTGGATCTGGAAATGGGAATTGAGACCCTCGAAAACCCTCTACAAGGTGCCGACTGGGATTCCACCCACCAGGCCCAGTACAAGAGAGTACAAGAGTGTGTGGAGCGAAGCTTTGACCCAGCAGCGGGAGAGGCAAGAAAAAGCCTACAATCAAAATGCACCTGCTGCTCCTTTGACGCCTGGAGAAGTGATCCTCAAGAGAAAGAGGAGAAAACACAAACTTGATAACCACTGGGAAGCAGAACCCTACACCGTGTTACTGTCGACACTTAACCATGAGAAGACATGCCTCATCAGCAAAGATGGAGGAAAGACGACAGCTGTGGTATCCAGAGACCACCTTAAGAGGGGCCCTGAACAGCTAAGAATTCCTGAGAAAGTCCCCAACTCTTCGCCAGTTGAAGAACAAAGAGAGAAGATGATCCACATTGTGCTGGGTGATTTCCCTGCAAGTTGGCCTCAATACAATGGAGCCGTTGTAATCCCAGTGATCACCTTCCCTCAACCCAGAGAAAAAGTTAGAGGACCAGAAGAGCCTGTTCACAGCCTAGAAGAGTCGGGTGTAGCCGAACCAGAAGACCATGCACTGGTATCAGCACCCAGTACACCCATCATTCACATTGAGACACATACACTGGGTGGGAGGGCACGACCTCAGACAGGTGACAGCGTAGTACCGCGTAGGTCAAACCGCAGCAACCTAGGTCAGCTTCCAATACGGTATAGAAAAAGTATAGTTTAAAAAGACGCAAATCAATTTAGAAAGTTAATTTAACCAGTATAGTTTAAAATGTTTTTATGAAAGTTAGTAACATTCAAGAAATTGTGCCCGTAAGAACTTTTTCATGGACTTTTTAAATATTCTTAAGCACCTGGTTACGTGCACTTTATATATGGACCATAGGCTATGAACTGGCTATAGCCACAAACTCTCGCAGTGTAAAAAGTTACCTCAGAGGTACCAACCCCAGAGTCTGCCTGTTGAGGGGCCTGGCTCTGCACCACCAAGGGGGCACGCCGGTTTATGGGGCCTGCTCTCCAACACAAAGAAGCAGAATGTTCTAGCCCCCAGCCGCCTCAGAACTGCCCCCCCGAGAACTGTCAACCCTATTGCCCCTTCTCATCGTGCAGCTCTCATTCTCCTCCCATACCAATTTGGTAATATAAATATTAATCCTAAAAAAAGTATTGATCATCAAAACACGATTTTTTGTCCATATCCATCATTTTTTCACTTTATTAAGTACACGCAATTTTTCATTATACACATTCATATAAATGTATGCATACATCTTTTGTGTATCCATACGTTTTTACGTTTATTTCCCCTATTGATTTATAGAGATATATATATTTTTTCATTTTTGTGCCTCAATCATCGCATCTCATTTCAATTTTTTCCATTTTTTTCACTTTTTTCACTTCTTTCCTTCTTTTCCCCCCTTTTTTCTTCTCTCCTTTATCCCCCTCTCCTCCCACCCCTTTCCTTCTTCTTGTTTCTTCTTTTCCTTTTTTCCTTCTTCCTTTTTTCTTTCCTTTTTTCTTTTTTCTTTTCTTTCTTCCCCTTTTTTTCTTTCCTTTTTTTTCTTCCCTTTTTTTCCTCTGTCAATACTTTGAACTTTATTCACTCCTCCACGTGCCTATGAGTCACGAGGAGGCTGATGACGCAATCAGTGGATACGTGGCTTTTTTCCAATACATATATGAGAGCCTGTAGCCTCCTTTTCGCAATAGTATTCTCTGCATTTTGTCCTGAGGAAGAGGACGGATATGTCCTTGAAACGCGTAGACCTGTGAAAATAAAGAAAAGAGATTTACTAACTTCATCTGGACTCCTGTGGTTTGGCGCGGTATTTAAACCTGCTGCTTTTCTCCTGTTGTCTGAAATCACTCCGTTTTTGCGGGACTGCTGCCTTCCACGTTACTTTCATGCTGTCAAAGGGGTTGTGACTGGCACAACCGCATCAGGTGAGTGTTCCTGTTATACATTCACCTCCCATTGTTATACCGGGTAAGACCCTATTTGCGCCTTTCTTCCCACAGTTTTTTTCGCTTTCTGGATATCGGGATTGGATCTTTACACCATTCTCCTCGTGGGATTCGGGCAGCAGAGGGCCCCGTACGTCTGATTCAAGTAACACACCATGGATTACTTTAACAACCGGCTTTCCTCCAGAGAAAGATTAATACTGCAAACTGTTGGGTCTTTGGATAACCGCGATCCAGGATTAGATCCTGCAACACCGCTTTCCTTTTCAGAAGAGGACACCTCTTCCATGAGGAAGCTTTTGCACCATTTAGAAGATGCCCTCAAAGAGGAGCTACATTTCAACCTGGATGCCAGATTTTTATCCATTTACATGGATGAAAACTTGTGCCCTAGAGGACTTAATATCCATCGAATCTCCCCTTACCCCCAGGATACCTCTTTCTCCGCAGAATAGGATGGACTGTTTTACACCTGCATGCAAGGTATGCTTAAATGTTTACACACAAAAAGAACATGCATTGCAGATGTTTCCACCCAACTCATCAATGATCTTTATGAGGACCTCACACGGTTCAATCTGCACCCTGAATATAGAAATCTGAATTCTAGTATCAACACACGCCTTGGTCAACTAGAACATGATACCATTATCAGAAAGTCCAAAAAACTACAAAGAGACAGACTTGATAAACTACACAAGTCTAATATTGTTTCCTCCAATAATTCCTCGACTCTTCCAGCCAGGGGTGATAGGCGATTTAGCTCCACTTCCTATAGGAATTTTTCTAACAGTAAATATCGAATAAACAGAAATAAACCTGACAAAATCCTTGTACCCACTAACAGCAAGGAGAGTATTCCATTCCCCATGTCCCTTGTCAGGCCCCAAATACAGAGGTCTCAGTCCCACCAAATCGTATGCCCGATAAAATTGATCTTCTGGCAGATGAGGTTTTCTCTCTGGCCCATACAGAAGCATGTTCCAAAACCAAAGAAGCGATCACATACCATCCACCTAACCTTGCCGCTGTTCTGAACACAAACCTTAATACCACCTCCTGCCCAGTTAACTCTGAAAATACCCGCCAGCAATTAGCTTCAATCAGATTACAGATAGAGGAAATCAAAAAGAAAAGAGCACTGTTAGATGCAGCATCCCATGTGTCACCATCTATACTGACGACTCACCTACTCACAACAGCGATATTACGGATCTGATGGATCTCTCTGTCCATGATGATCCCCAACCGAGTTGTTCCAATCTGGTCAGTGTACCTGACCCTCCCCCCATCGGGGAGATTATCACTTTGGACAATTCCAACAAAGTCACCCCTTTGGTTCCTTTTTTGCCCCCAGCCAAAAGCCCCAATCTCATCACAAATTTTCTGGTACCAAGACCTTCAACAAGAAAAAGAAAAAATCCTACAGAGGGACTAGAGCAGGAATTAAGCACAAACAAAAAGGAAAAAATGAAAATTTAAATCCTTCTGATCCACCACCCACTAATAACATATATAACCTCTCTAGTCACCCGCTCTAGAAAAGTGAAATCAGCTTACTAAATAAAGGTCTTTCCTTTTGCCCCTCTAAAAGGTGTAACGAATTTGACGTTTTTTGGACGTCCAGAATTATGTCCGTAAATTGACATTAAAGAGGCATTTTTTAATAAAAGGTAATGACATCCAGTCTGCCTCTGAACCCAGTCCTTTCCTCCATACCTCATGTAAAGCCAGATCCAAATTCTACCCCCTTGAGAACAAAGGCCACCACATTAAAACCTTCAGCGATCTGGTTCTAACGGATCTCAAAACGGTCATGAACACCAAAGGAAGCCTGCAATACAATCTCACTAAAGATGAGAAATCAGCTTTAGCCGACCTTAAAGATAATCGGGGCATCATCATCCGAGCAGCTGACAAAGGAGGGGGCATTGTCATTCAAAACAGAAATGACTATCTGGCAGAAGCACACGGAATACTGTCGGATCCCATCTACTATGAAGTAGTCAACAGCAGCAAATATGATATAGCGATCCAGGCCTACCATGATTTAATACAAAAAGCAGTAATGCAGAATATCCTTAATACCCAAGAGAAAAAATTCCTCCAAATAAAAAATCCTAACATGGCCTTCTTTTATCACTCACCCAAAATCCATAAAAATCTCATAAACCCCCCTGGGAGGCCGATAATATCAGGCATTAATTCCCTTAGTGCTAATCTGGCCGCTTATTTGGACCAACTTATGCAGCCATATGTACATAATTTAGACAGTTATCTGAGAGATTCCACCCACCTCATCAATTCCCTGTACAATATTGAATGGGAAGAGTCCTTTCTATTTCTCACCATAGATGTGTCAGCATTATATTCCAACATAGCGCATCACCTTGGTCTACTATTTTTATCCCTGTTTCTTGAAAATGATGGTAATATTCCGCTTGCCCAGAAAAATTTCATACTAGAAGCAATGGAATTTGTACTAAACAACAATTTCTTCACTTTTGAAGATAAACTCTATCATCAGTAACTTGGCACAGCAATGGGCTCTAGAGCAGCATGTGCTTACGCTAATCTCTTCATGGGAATTTTTGAGCAATTATATATCCAGAACAGCACTTTCGAGGGTGACATAATCCTGTATAAACGTTACATAGACGATTTGTTCATTATTTGGGACAATAAGCACTGCAACATCGACTCTTTTTTACAACATCTGGACCAGAACAACTGGGGTCTTGATTTCACCTCCTCCTATCACGAGTCTGAAATCAATTTCCTGGATCTCACTATCTTCCATTCCGATAATAAAATATTGACTAAAACATATTTCAAGCAAGTGGATGCCAATGGATACATCCACTACAGCAGTGAGCATTACACTAAATGGCTGAAAAATATTCCAGCTAATCAATATAAACGTATCAGGAAAAATTGTTCCCGTCTGGATGATTTTAACAATCAGGTGAAAATCCTCAGGGATCGTTTTTTGGAAAATAAATATCCCAAAACCCTTATCCAAAAAGCATATCACAATTCTGACATTCTGGAACAAAAGGACTTGATTACACCGAAAATCCCCATCACCCCTGTCCTTATAAATAATGAGAGTCCCTTTAATCTCAATTTCCTGACCACTTACAATAGCGACAATATTAAAATCAGGAATATTTTCACCAAGCATTGGAGTATATTGCTGAATGATCCTTTCCTAAAGACCATTCTCCCCCCCATCACGGGCATCACATTCAGAAGAGCCCCTAGCATAAAGAATGTTCTAGCCCCCAGCCGCCTCAGAACTGCCCCCCCGAGAACTGTCAACCCTATTGCCCCTTCAGGGTCTTATCGATGCGGTTCAAGAAATTGCCTATGCTGCAAAACTATTTGCCATAAACGCACGAGCTTCAGGTCCTCAAATGGGACAGAAGATTTTCCAATTAAAACTCATCTCACCTGTCAATCTAATTTGTGATATATCTCATTGACTGTAAATGTGGCAAACAGTACATAGGTAGGACATGTCAAGCTCTTCATAACTGCCTGAACTCACACAGGCATAACATCAGGATTGGCTACATGCTCCATGGACTTTCTAAACACTGCACTTTGTCCCACAACAAGACCATGGCTTTTACTATTACGCCCATTGAGCAAATCCCTCCTAATAGTCCCAACAGAATGGATGTTCTCAACAAAAAAGAATCCTTCTGGATACATAAACTGGATACATTGAAGCCAATGGGCTTGAATTTGATAACTGACTTGTCGTTCTAGTTTTTATTGTAAAAAATTATTTAGCGGACTTTTAACATTATATATATATATATATATATATATATATATATATATATTTCATCATCATTTATGTTCCTTATGCTTTTATATCATGTAATTTTATATATATTCTTATATATATTTTTTTATTTTTTTATTATACATTTGTCATTTATATGCCTTGTTGTGTACCTTTGGCCCAATTAATGCACACCTTTCACTTATGCACACGCATTTTATCTTATTCTATTCTGTTCATTCATACATGAATATACATATATACATCCCTTTCGCACAGTCCCCCACATCCACATGTGTTTATACCCTTTTTATACAGATATATTTTTTACATATATATTTTTTTATACTTATATATATTCTCAAATATATACTTATGAATTCATAAGTAGAGATGAGCGAACCGGTCCCTGTTCGGCTCGAGGTCGGTTCGCCGAACGGAGGTCCCGTTCGAGTTCGGTTCGTCGAACGTTCGACGAACCGAACTCGAACCGCATAGGAAACAATGGCAGGCATTCACAAACACATAAAAACACATAGAAAACACCCTCAAAGGTGTCCAAAAGGTGACAAACAACTCACAACACAACACAAACACATGAGAAAGTGACAAGGACATATACTCATGTGAAAACAAAAGAGCAGGACAAGGAAAAAGAGGAGGAGACACAGATATAGGCATGGCACGCCCTTCTAAAATCATGTAAAACACCGCAAGGTGACTCCAAGCGGAGTCTTCCTTTTTTCCAAAAATTGGGCCACACACACACCCACCCATTCAGTGGCAGCAGTTGTGCCCCAGTTGTACAATTCACAGCTAGGTTTGCATCAAGCACATTCAAAAATACGCCATAATTAACCGTCCCCAGGATGACACCAGGGTAGGTAGCAAAGTCTTTCCTGATCCCAGCTCTGTTCATCTTGGCTCCTTTTAAAAAACACAGCAAGCAAGGGTTACTCCAAGCGGAGTCTCCCTTTTTTCAAAAAATTGGGCCCCACACACACCCACCCCTTCAGTGGCAGCAGTTGTGCCCCAGTTGTACAATTCACAGCTAGGTTTGCATCAAGCACAATCAAAAATACGCCATAATTAAACGTCCCCAGGATGACACCAGGGTAGGTAGCAAAGTCTTTCCTGATCCCAGCTCTGTTCATCTTGGCTTCTTTTAAAAACAATGTAAGCAAGGGTTACTCCAAGCGGAGTCTCCCTTTTTTTCCAAAAATTGGGCCCCACACACACCCACCCCTTCAGTGGCAGCAGTTGTGCCCCAGTTGTACACTTCACAGCTAGATTTGCATCAAGCACATTCAAAAATACGCCATAATTAACCGTCCCCAGGATGACACCAGGGTAGGTAGCAAAGTCTTTCCTGATCCCAGCTCTGTTCATCTTGGCTTCTTTTAAAAACAATGTAAGCAAGGGTTACTCCAAGCGGAGTCTCCCTTTTTTTCCAAAAATTGGGCCCCACACACACCCACCCCTTCAGTGGCAGCAGTTGTGCCCCAGTTGTACACTTCACAGCTAGATTTGCATCAAGCACATTCAAAAATACGCCATAATTAACCGTCCCCAGGATGACACCAGGGTAGGTAGCAAAGTCTTTCCTGATCCCAGCTCTGTTCATCTTGGCTCCTTTTAAAAAACACAGCAAGCAAGGGTTACTAAAAGCGGAGTCTCCCTTTTTTCCAAAAATTGGGCCCCACACACACCCATCCCTTCAGTGGCAGCAGTTGTGCCCCAGTTGTACAATTCACAGCTAGGTTTGCATCAAGCACATTCAAAAATACGCCATAATTAACCGTCCCCAGGATGACACCAGGGTAGGTAGCAAAGTCTTTCCTGATCCCAGCTCTGTTCATCTTGGCTTCTTTTAAAAACAATGTAAGCAAGGGTTACTCCAAGCGGAGTCTCCCTTTTTTCAAAAAATTGGGCCCCACACACACCCACCCCTTCAGTGGCAGCAGTTGTGCCCCAGTTGTACACTTCACAGCTAGATTTGCATCAAGCACATTCAAAAATACGCCATAATTAACCGTCTCCAGGATGACACCAGGGTAGGTAGCAAAGTCTTTCCTTATCCCAGCTCTGTTCATCTTGGCTTCTTTTAAAAACAATGTAAGCAAGGGTTACTCCAAGCGAAGTCTCCCTTTTTTCCAAAAATTGGGCCCCACACACACCCACCCCTTCAGTGGCAGCAGTTGTGCCCCAGTTGTACACTTCACAGCTAGATTTGCATCAAGCACATTCAAAAATACGCCATAATTAACCGTCCCCAGGATGACACCAGGGTAGGTAGCAAAGTCTTTCCTGATCCCAGCTCTGTTCATCTTGGCTCCTTTTAAAAAACACAGCAAGCAAGGGTTACTCCAAGCGGAGTCTCCCTTTTTTCAAAAAATTGGGCCCCACACACACCCACCCCTTCAGTGGCAGCAGTTGTGCCCCAGTTGTACACTTCACAGCTAGATTTGCATCAAGCACATTCAAAATACGCCATAATTAACCGTCCCCAGGATGACACCAGGGTAGGTAGCAAAGTCTTTCCTGATCCCAGCTCTGTTCATCTTGGCTTCTTTTAAAAAACACAGCAAGCAAGGGTTACTCCAAGCGGAGTCTCCCTTTTTTCCAAAAATTGGGCCCCACACACCCACCCCTTCAGTGGCAGCAGTTGTGCCCCAGTTGTACAATTCACAGCTAGGTTTGCATCAAGCACATTCAAAAATACGCCATAATTAACCGTCCCCAGGATGACACCAGGGTAGGTAGCAAAGTCTTTCCTGATCCGAGCTCTGTTCATCTTGGCTCCTTTTAAAAAACACAGCAAGCAAGGGTTACTCCAAGCGGAGTCTCCCTTTTTTCAAAAAATTGGGCCCCACACACACCCACCCCTTCAGTGGCAGCAGTTGTGCCCCAGTTGTACACTTCACAGCTAGATTTGCATCAAGGACATTCAAAAATACGCCATAATTAACCGTCGCCAGGATGACACCAGGGTAGGTAGCAAAGTCTTTCCTGATCCCAGCTCTGTTCATCTTGGCTTCTTTTAAAAACAATGTAAGCAAGGGTTACTCCAAGCGGAGTCTCCCTTTTTTCAAAAAATTGGGCCCCACACACACCCACCCCTTCAGTGGCAGCAGTTGTGCCCCAGTTGTACACTTCACAGCTAGATTTGCATCAAGGACATTCAAAAATACGCCATAATTAACCGTCCCCAGGATGACACCAGGGTAGGTAGCAAAGTCTTTCCTGATCCCAGCTCTGTTCATCTTGGCTTCTTTTAAAAACAATGTAAGCAAGGGTTACTCCAAGCGGAGTCTCCCTTTTTTCCAAAAATTGGGCCCCACACACACCCACCCCTTCAGTGGCAGCACTTGTGCCCTAGTTGCAAACAGGATGTTTTGATTTGCATCAAGCACATTCCAAATCCACAAGCATTTACTCTCCCCAGGATGACACAGGGGTAGTAAATTCCTTCTGGATCCATGACTTGTTCATTTTGATGAACGTCAGTCTGTCCACATTGTCACTGGACAGACGTGTGCGCTTACCTGTCAGCACACACCCAGCAGCACTGAAGACACGTTCAGAGACAACGCTGGCAGCTGGACACGACAAAATCTCCAAGGCGTAACTGGAGAGCTCTGGCAATTTTTCTAGATTTGAAGCCCAAAAGGAGCAAGGCTCCATTTGCAAAGTCATGGCATCGATGTTCATTTGGAGATACTCCTGGGAGATTCACTCCATGCACCTGCACGGTTGTTTGGTGGAAAAGCCGAGCTAAGATCGAGTAACAGCTTCTGCTGATACTCCTGCATAAGTGCGTCCCTTTCTATGGCTGGAATTATGTCACAAAATTTGGACTTGTACCGGGGATCTAATAGTGTGGAAAGCCAGTAGTCATCATCACTTCTAATTTTGACAATACGAGGGTCATGTTGGAGGTAGTGCAACAAGAAGGCACTCATGTGTCTTGCGCAGCCATGCGGACCAAGTCCACGCTGTGTTTGTGGCATAGAGGTGCTAACCGTTCTTTCTTCCTCTGACATCTCCCCCCAACCTCTTTCAACTGAAATTTGACCAAGGTCTCCCTCATCTGCTGAGTCTTCCATGTCCATGGACAGTTCGTCCTCCATTTCTTCATGTTCTCCTGCACCTTCCTCAACATCTCGCCTGCTACCATGCGCCCTTGTTGATCCCTGTCCCCCATGGTCCCATGCCTGGCGCCTTGGTGATGATGAACGTCTAGACCTTGGTGATGTTGTTGTGTCTTGCGCATATGAATCCTCCTGTAGTTCATCCGCTTCCTGTTGTCCCACCCCCTGACTCCGAATAGTGTTTAGCGTGTGCTCCAGCATGTTAATGACTGGAATCGTCATGCTGATAATGGCATTGTCAGCGCTAAACATATTCGTCGCCATGTCGAAACTGTGCAGAAGGGTGCATAGGTCCTTGATCTGAGACCACTCAGGGTGATCTGCCCCACCTCTGCATCTCGCTGGCCCAGGCTATACGTCATGACGTATTGCACCAGTGCTCGGCGGTGCTGCCACAGTCACTGTAACATGTGGAGAGTTGAATTCCAGCGTGTCGCCACATCGCATTTCAGGCGATGAACCGGCAGGCCGAAAGACTTCTGGAGCGATGCAAGTCGCTCAGCTGCAGCGCTTGAACGGCGGAAGTGAGCAGACAGTTTTCGTGCCCTGTTCAGAAGGCCATCTAGGCCGGGATAGTGTGTTAAAAATTGCTGGACGACAAGGTTCAACACGTGAGCCATACAAGGTACGTGTGTCACCTTGCCCAGGCGAAGGGCCGCACCCAGGTTTGCAGCATTGTCGCACACGGCCTTACCAGGCTGCAGGTTGAGTGGAGACAACCATTTATTAAACTCGGACCGCAGAGCTGACCACAACTCCTCAGCTGTGTGACTCTTATTCCCAAGACATGTCAAACTAAAGACCGCCTGATGCCGTTGTGCTCTGCTGCCAGCATAGTAATGAGGGGTGCGTGATTCCTTCTGCGCAGTGAGAACGCTGGTGGCCTGACCAGGCAGGCTTGGGGCGGAGGTGGAGGACCCAGATGAGGTGGAGAATGCAGAAGCAGTGGCGGAACTTGGACAGACAGAGGATTGACACACAAGTCGTGGGGACGGCAAGACTTGTGCAGCAGACTCTTCACCATCTATCACCATAGTTACCCAGTGCCCAGTCAGCGACATGTAACGTCCCTGTCCATGCTTACTCGTCCAAGTATCGGTGGTGAAATGCACCCGTTGACACACAGAGTTTCTCAAGGAAGCGGTGATGCTGTGTGCGACATGCTGGTGTAGCGCGGGCACACCTTTCTTAGAGAAGTAGTGGCGACTAGGCACCTGGTACTGGGGCACAGCGACAGACATAAGGTCTCTAAAATCCTGTGTGTCCACTAGGCGGAAAGGCAGCATTTCGGTAGCCAACAGCTTACAGAGGGATAGAGTCAACCTCTTAGCTTTGTCATGGGTCGCAGGAAGTGGCCTTTTATTTGACCACATCTGAGGGACAGAGATCTGGCTGCTGTGTGTAGACGGTGTTGAGTAGGGTGTCCCTGGAAAAATGTAGGTTTGTGAGGAAAGTGCAGGCGGAGACATGATGTTGCCTTCATCCAACGTTGGTGCTATCGATGTCTGAGAGAGCTGTACACACTCACTTGTTTCCCCTTCCAAACCAACTGACGACCTACCAAGCAAACTGCCTGTTGCGGTTACAGTGGTGGAAGTTGTGGGTGGAAAAACAGGTGTGACAGCTGTCCCCACAGTCCTAGAAGATGAAGAGCGCGCGGATGCACTGGAAGGGGCAGGCGGTGGATGGTTCGCTCCGCTAGGCCGCATTGCAGCATGGTGAGCTGCCCACCGGGACATATGATATTTATTCATGTGACGATTCATGGAAGAAGTTGTCAAACTGCTGAGGTTTTGACCTCTACTAAGAGAACCATGACAAATTTTACAGATCACATAATTTGGGCGATCTTTTTCTATGTCAAAAAAGGACCAGGCTAGGCAAGGCTTAGAGGCCATGCGACCTGTTGATCCACCCCGAATAATGCTCAGAGGCAGAGTGGTGGCTGAGGATGCAGTTGTAGACGTGCTACCAGAGCTCCGACAATGTCAAGGAAGGCGCAAGGTAACTTCGTCATCAGTTGCATCCTCCTCCACCACCTCTGTTGACCTCCTCGAGTGCCTGACTGTGGGTTGACAGTAGGTGGGATCTAGAACTTCATCATCAATTGTTGTGTTTGCACTCCCCTCCCCCTCAGACCGAGCCTCTTCTTGCCCTGACCGAATATTTAAGTTGTCATCCCAATCGGGTATCTGCGTCTCATCTTCATCAGTATGTTCCTCATTGTCTATAACCACAGGTGTTACAGTTTGTGACAAAGGGTCTACATTATGCTCAGAAACTTGGTCCTCATGGCCTGAATCAGAGTCACAAAGGTTCTGGGCATCACTGCAGACCATTTCCTGCTCTGTACTCACTGTAGCTTGGGAGCAGACCTCTGATTCCCAGGCTATAGTGTGACTAAACAGCTCTGCAGACTCAGCCATCTCAGTTCCACCATACTGTGCAGGGCTGATGGAGACTTCAGAGCTGGGAGAAAGCAAGTTTGATTGGGATGACAGCTCAGAGGACTGGTGTTTTTTGGATGCGGTACTTGAAGTGGCTGAGAGGGCACTTGTTGGACCACTTGAGATCCATTCAAGCATTTTCCTTTTTTGGCCATCATCTACCTTTGTTCCTGTTGTTCGTGTACGTAAAAAAGGGAGCACATCGGATTGTCCACGGTAAGTAGTAGACATCTTACTTTTGCTGGTAGATGGTCTCTCTTCAGCAGATGATAATGGAGCTTTGCCACCTTCCCCAAGGACAAACCCTTTTTTTTCTTTTCCACCACGCCTCTTCCCCTTTCCACCAGCATCTGTCATTTTGCCACTCATGTTGATTGCGACAAGATTGTGCACTTAAAATGTGGTAGTAAAAATTAAGAGGTGGTGTAGATTTCAGCGGTGGTCTAGCTTTATTAACAGCAGAATAATAAAGAATAAATATCCCTGACAATGCAACTACGGCCCTTAAACTGGCAGCATCAATTGCTAGTATAATGGCTTAGTTATTATGAGTTGGAGTGTGCAATGCAGGCAGAGGTGCTGCAAATATCTTTGCACTAGTGGGACTATAGCAAAGTCCAATAGCCACGTTTAGGATGCCACTAGGTACACTGAGTGTTTGCTAGTATAATGGCTTAGTTATAATGAGTTGGAGTGTGCAATGCAGGCAGAGGTGCTGCA
Source organism: Anomaloglossus baeobatrachus (assembly GCF_048569485.1). NCBI lineage: Eukaryota > Metazoa > Chordata > Amphibia > Anura > Aromobatidae > Anomaloglossus > Anomaloglossus baeobatrachus. Next base: position 128,427,935 of record NC_134360.1, read on the forward strand.
AATGTCTTTGCACTAGTGTGACTAGACAAAAGTCCAATAGCCACGTTTAGGATGCCACTAGGTACACTGAGTGTTTGCTAGTATAATGGCTTAGTTATAATGAGTTGGAGTGTGCAATGCAGGTAGAGGTGCTGCAAATGTCTTTGCACTAGTGTGACTAGACAAAACTCCAATAGCCACGTTTAGGATGCCACTAGGTACACTGAGTGTTTGCTAGTATAATGGCTTAGTTATAATGAGTTGGAGTGTGCAATGCAGGCAGAGGTGCTGCAAATATCTTTGCACTAGTGGGACTATAGCAAAGTCCAATAGCCACGTTTAGGATGCCACTAGGTACACTGAGTGTTTGCTAGTATAATGGCTTAGTTATAACGAGTTGGAGTGTGCAATGCAGGTAGAGGTGCTGCAAATGTCTTTGCACTAGTGTGACTAGACAAAAGTCCAATAGCCACGTTTAGGATGCCACTAGGTACACTGAGTGTTTGCTAGTATAATGGCTTAGTTATAATGAGTTGGAGTGTGCAATGCAGGCAGAGGTGCTGCAAATATCTTTGCACTAGTGGGACTATAGCAAAGTCCAATAGCCACGTTTAGGATGCCACTAGGTACACTGAGTGTTTGCTAGTATAATGGCTTAGTTATAATGAGTTGGAGTGTGCAATGCAGGTAGAGGTGCTGCAAATGTCTTTGCACTAGTGTGACTAGACAAAAGTTCAATAGCCACGTTTAGGATGCCACTAGGTACACTGAGTGTTTGCTAGTATAATGGCTTAGTTATAATGAGTTGGAGTGTGCAATGCAGGTAGAGGTGCTGCAAATGTCTTTGCACTAGTGTGACTAGACAAAAGTCCAATAGCCACGTTTAGGATGCGACTAGGTACACTGAGTGTTTGCTAGTATAATGGCTTAGTTATAATGAGTTGGAGTGTGCAATGCAGGTAGAGGTGCTGCAAATGTCTTTGCACTAGTGTGACTAGACAAAAGTCCAATAGCCACGTTTAGGATGCCACTAGGTACACTGAGTGTTTGCAAGTGTTTGCCAGTATAATGGCTTAGTTATAATGAGTTGGAGTGTGCAATGCAGGCAGAGGTGCTGCAAATATCTTTGCACTAGTGGGACTATAGCAAAGTCCAATAGCCACGTTTAGGATGCCACTAGGTACACTGAGTGTTTGCTAGTATAATGGCTTAGTTATAATGAGTTGGAGTGTGCAATGCAGGTAGAGGTGCTGCAAATGTCTTTGCACTAGTGTGACTAGACAAAAGTCCAATAGCCACGTTTAGGATGCCACTAGGTACACTGAGTGTTTGCTAGTATAATGGCTTAGTTATAATGAGTTGGAGTGTGCAATGCAGGCAGAGGTGCTGCAAATATCTTTGCACTAGTGGGACTATAGCAAAGTCCAATAGTCACGTTTAGGATGCCACTAGGTACACTGAGTGTTTGCTAGTATAATGGCTTAGTTATAATGAGTTGGAGTGTGCAATGCAGGCAGAGGTGCTGCAAATATCTTTGCACTAGTGGGACTATAGCAAAGTCCAATAGCCACGTTTAGGATGCCACTAGGTACACTGAGTGTTTGCTAGTATAATGGCTTAGTTATAATGAGTTGGAGTGTGCAATGCTGGTAGAGGTGCTGCAAATGTCTTTGCACTAGTGTGACTAGACAAAAGTCCAATAGCCACGTTTAGGATGCCACTAGGTACACTGAGTGTTTGCTAGTATAATGGCTTAGTTATAATGAGTTGGAGTGTGCAATGCAGGTAGAGGTGCTGCAAATGTCTTTGCACTAGTGTGACTAGACAACAGTCCAATAGCCACGCTTAGGATGCCACTAGGTACACTGAGTGTTTGCTAGTATAATGGCTTAGTTATAATGAGTTGGAGTGTGCAATGCAGGTAGAGGTGCTGCAAATGTCTTTGCACTAGTGGGACTAGACAAAAGTCCAATAGCCACGTTTAGGATGCCACTAGGTACACTGAGTGTTTGCTAGTATAATGGCTTAGTTATAATGAGTTGGAGTGTGCAATGCAGGCAGAGGTGCTGCAAATATCTTTGCACTAGTGGGACTATAGCAAAGTCCAATAGCCATGTTTAGGATGCCACTAGGTACACTGAGTGTTTGCTAGTATAATGGCTTAGTTATAATGAGTTGGAGTGTGCAATGCAGGTAGAGGTGCTGCAAATGTCTTTGCACTAGTGTGACTAGACAAAAGTTCAATAGCCACGTTTAGGATGCCACTAGGTACACTGAGTGTTTGCTAGTATAATGGCTTAGTTATAATGAGTTGGAGTGTGCAATGCAGGTAGAGGTGCTGCAAATGTCTTTGCACTAGTGTGACTAGACAAAAGTCCAATAGCCACGTTTAGGATGCCACTAGGTACACTGAGTGTTTTCTAGTATAATGGCTTAGTTATAATGAGTTGGAGTGTGCAATGCAGGTAGAGGTGCTGCAAATGTCTTTGCACTAGTGGGACTAGACAAAAGTCCAATAGCCACGTTTAGGATGCCACTAGTTACACTGAGTGTTTGCTAGTATAATGGCTTAGTTATAATGAGTTGGAGTGTGCAATGCAGGCAGAGGTGCTGCAAATATCTTTGCACTAGTGGGACTATAGCAAAGTCCAATAGCCACGTTTAGGATGCCACTAGGTACACTGAGTGTTTGCTAGTATAATGGCTTAGTTATAATGAGTTGGAGTGTGCAATGCAGGCAGAGGTGCTGCAAATATCTTTGCACTAGTGGGACTATAGCAAAGTCCAATAGCCACGTTTAGGATGCCACTAGGTACACTGAGTGTTTGCTAGTATAATGGCTTAGTTATAATGAGTTGGAGTGTGCAATGCAGGCAGAGGTGCTGCAAATGTCTTTGCACTAGTGTGACTAGACAAAAGTCCAATAGCCACGTTTAGGATGCCACTAGGTACACTGAGTGTTTGCTAGTATAATGGCTTAGTTATAATGAGTTGGAGTGTGCAATGCAGGTAGAGGTGCTGCAAATGTCTTTGCACTAGTGTGACTAGACAAAACTCCAATAGCCACGTTTAGGATGCCACTAGGTACACTGAGTGTTTGCTAGTATAATGGCTTAGTTATAATGAGTTGGAGTGTGCAATGCAGGCAGAGGTGCTGCAAATATCTTTGCACTAGTGGGACTATAGCAAAGTCCAATAGCCACGTTTAGGATGCCACTAGGTACACTGAGTGTTTGCTAGTATAATGGCTTAGTTATAACGAGTTGGAGTGTGCAATGCAGGTAGAGGTGCTGCAAATGTCTTTGCACTAGTGTGACTAGACAAAAGTCCAATAGCCACGTTTAGGATGCCACTAGGTACACTGAGTGTTTGCTAGTATAATGGCTTAGTTATAATGAGTTGGAGTGTGCAATGCAGGCAGAGGTGCTGCAAATATCTTTGCACTAGTGGGACTATAGCAAAGTCCAATAGCCACGTTTAGGATGCCACTAGGTACACTGAGTGTTTGCTAGTATAATGGCTTAGTTATAATGAGTTGGAGTGTGCAATGCAGGTAGAGGTGCTGCAAATGTCTTTGCACTAGTGTGACTAGACAAAAGTTCAATAGCCACGTTTAGGATGCCACTAGGTACACTGAGTGTTTGCTAGTATAATGGCTTAGTTATAATGAGTTGGAGTGTGCAATGCAGGTAGAGGTGCTGCAAATGTCTTTGCACTAGTGTGACTAGACAAAAGTCCAATAGCCACGTTTAGGATGCGACTAGGTACACTGAGTGTTTGCTAGTATAATGGCTTAGTTATAATGAGTTGGAGTGTGCAATGCAGGTAGAGGTGCTGCAAATGTCTTTGCACTAGTGTGACTAGACAAAAGTCCAATAGCCACGTTTAGGATGCCACTAGGTACACTGAGTGTTTGCAAGTGTTTGCCAGTATAATGGCTTAGTTATAATGAGTTGGAGTGTGCAATGCAGGCAGAGGTGCTGCAAATATCTTTGCACTAGTGGGACTATAGCAAAGTCCAATAGCCACGTTTAGGATGCCACTAGGTACACTGAGTGTTTGCTAGTATAATGGCTTAGTTATAATGAGTTGGAGTGTGCAATGCAGGTAGAGGTGCTGCAAATGTCTTTGCACTAGTGTGACTAGACAAAAGTCCAATAGCCACGTTTAGGATGCCACTAGGTACACTGAGTGTTTGCTAGTATAATGGCTTAGTTATAATGAGTTGGAGTGTGCAATGCAGGCAGAGGTGCTGCAAATATCTTTGCACTAGTGGGACTATAGCAAAGTCCAATAGTCACGTTTAGGATGCCACTAGGTACACTGAGTGTTTGCTAGTATAATGGCTTAGTTATAATGAGTTGGAGTGTGCAATGCAGGCAGAGGTGCTGCAAATATCTTTGCACTAGTGGGACTATAGCAAAGTCCAATAGCCACGTTTAGGATGCCACTAGGTACACTGAGTGTTTGCTAGTATAATGGCTTAGTTATAATGAGTTGGAGTGTGCAATGCAGGTAGAGGTGCTGCAAATGTCTTTGCACTAGTGTGACTAGACAAAAGTCCAATAGCCACGTTTAGAATGCCACTAGGTACACTGAGTGTTTGCTAGTATAATGGCTTAGTTATAATGAGTTGGAGTGTGCAATGCTGGTAGAGGTGCTGCAAATGTCTTTGCACTAGTGTGACTAGACAAAAGTCCAATAGCCACGTTTAGGATGCCACTAGGTACACTGAGTGTTTGCTAGTATAATGGCTTAGTTATAATGAGTTGGAGTGTGCAATGCAGGTAGAGGTGCTGCAAATGTCTTTGCACTAGTGTGACTAGACAACAGTCCAATAGCCACGCTTAGGATGCCACTAGGTACACTGAGTGTTTGCTAGTATAATGGCTTAGTTATAATGAGTTGGAGTGTGCAATGCAGGTAGAGGTGCTGCAAATGTCTTTGCACTAGTGGGACTAGACAAAAGTCCAATAGCCACGTTTAGGATGCCACTAGGTACACTGAGTGTTTGCTAGTATAATGGCTTAGTTATAATGAGTTGGAGTGTGCAATGCAGGCAGAGGTGCTGCAAATATCTTTGCACTAGTGGGACTATAGCAAAGTCCAATAGCCATGTTTAGGATGCCACTAGGTACACTGAGTGTTTGCTAGTATAATGGCTTAGTTATAATGAGTTGGAGTGTGCAATGCAGGTAGAGGTGCTGCAAATGTCTTTGCACTAGTGTGACTAGACAAAAGTTCAATAGCCACGTTTAGGATGCCACTAGGTACACTGAGTGTTTGCTAGTATAATGGCTTAGTTATAATGAGTTGGAGTGTGCAATGCAGGTAGAGGTGCTGCAAATGTCTTTGCACTAGTGTGACTAGACAAAAGTCCAATAGCCACGTTTAGGATGCCACTAGGTACACTGAGTGTTTTCTAGTATAATGGCTTAGTTATAATGAGTTGGAGTGTGCAATGCAGGTAGAGGTGCTGCAAATGTCTTTGCACTAGTGGGACTAGACAAAAGTCCAATAGCCACGTTTAGGATGCCACTAGTTACACTGAGTGTTTGCTAGTATAATGGCTTAGTTATAATGAGTTGGAGTGTGCAATGCAGGCAGAGGTGCTGCAAATATCTTTGCACTAGTGGGACTATAGCAAAGTCCAATAGCCACGTTTAGGATGCCACTAGGTACACTGAGTGTTTGCTAGTATAATGGCTTAGTTATAATGAGTTGGAGTGTGCAATGCAGGCAGAGGTGCTGCAAATATCTTTGCACTAGTGGGACTATAGCAAAGTCCAATAGCCACGTTTAGGATGCCACTAGGTACACTGAGTGTTTGCTAGTATAATGGCTTAGTTATAATGAGTTGGAGTGTGCAATGCAGGCAGAGGTGCTGCAAATATCTTTGCACTAGTGGGACTATAGCAAAGTCCAATAGCCACGTTTAGGATGCCACTAGGTACACTGAGTGTTTGCTAGTATAATGGCTTAGTTATAATGAGTTGGAGTGTGCAATGCAGGCAGAGGTGCTGCAAATGTCTTTGCACTAGTGTGACTAGACAAAAGTCCAATAGCCACGTTTAGGATGCCACTAGGTACACTGAGTGTTTTCTAGTATAATGGCTTAGTTATAATGAGTTGGAGTGTGCAATGCAGGTAGAGGTGCTGCAAATGTCTTTGCACTAGTGGGACTAGACAAAAGTCCAATAGCCACGTTTAGGATGCCACTAGTTACACTGAGTGTTTGCTAGTATAATGGCTTAGTTATAATGAGTTGGAGTGTGCAATGCAGGCAGAGGTGCTGCAAATATCTTTGCACTAGTGGGACTATAGCAAAGTCCAATAGCCACGTTTAGGATGCCACTAGGTACACTGAGTGTTTGCTAGTATAATGGCTTAGTTATAATGAGTTGGAGTGTGCAATGCAGGCAGAGGTGCTGCAAATATCTTTGCACTAGTGGGACTATAGCAAAGTCCAATAGCCACGTTTAGGATGCCACTAGGTACACTGAGTGTTTGCTAGTATAATGGCTTAGTTATAATGAGTTGGAGTGTGCAATGCAGGCAGAGGTGCTGCAAATATCTTTGCACTAGTGGGACTATAGCAAAGTCCAATAGCCACGTTTAGGATGCCACTAGGTACACTGAGTGTTTGCTAGTATAATGGCTTAGTTATAATGAGTTGGAGTGTGCAATGCAGGCAGAGGTGCTGCAAATGTCTTTGCACTAGTGTGACTAGACAAAAGTCCAATAGCCACGTTTAGGATGCCACTAGGTACACTGAGTGTTTGCTAGTATAATGGCTTAGTTATAATGAGTTGGAGTGTGCAATGCAGGTAGAGGTGCTGCAAATGTCTTTGCACTAGTGTGACTAGACAAAACTCCAATAGCCACGTTTAGGATGCCACTAGGTACACTGAGTGTTTGCTAGTATAATGGCTTAGTTATAATGAGTTGGAGTGTGCAATGCAGGCAGAGGTGCTGCAAATATCTTTGCACTAGTGGGACTATAGCAAAGTCCAATAGCCACGTTTAGGATGCCACTAGGTACACTGAGTGTTTGCTAGTATAATGGCTTAGTTATAATGAGTTGGAGTGTGCAATGCAGGCAGAGGTGCTGCAAATATCTTTGCACTAGTGGGACTATAGCAAAGTCCAATAGCCACGTTTAGGATGCCACTAGGTACACTGAGTGTTTGCTAGTATAATGGCTTAGTTATAATGAGTTGGAGTGTGCAATGCAGGCAGAGGTGCTGCAAATGTCTTTGCACTAGTGGGACTAGACAAAAGTCCAATAGCCACGTTTAGGATGCCACTAGGTACACTGAGTGTTTGCTAGTATAATGGCTTAGTTATAATGAGTTGGAGTGTGCAATGCAGGTAGAGGTGCTGCAAATGTCTTTGCACTAGTGTGACTAGACAAAAGTCCAATAGCCACGTTTAGGATGCCACTAGGTACACTGAGTGTTTGCTAGTATAATGGCTTAGTTATAATGAGTTGGAGTGTGCAATGCAGGTAGAGGTGCTGCAAATGTCTTTGCACTAGTGTGACTAGACAACAGTCCAATAGCCACGCTTAGGATGCCACTAGGTACACTGAGTGTTTGCTAGTATAATGGCTTAGTTATAATGAGTTGGAGTGTGCAATGCAGGTAGAGGTGCTGCAAATGTCTTTGCACTAGTGGGACTAGACAAAAGTCCAATAGCCACGTTTAGGATGCCACTAGGTACACTGAGTGTTTGCTAGTATAATGGCTTAGTTATAATGAGTTGGAGTGTGCAATGCAGGTAGAGGTGCTGCAAATGTCTTTGCACTAGTGTGACTAGACAAAAGTTCAATAGCCACGTTTAGGATGCCACCAAGTACACTGAGTGTTTGCTAGTATAATGGCTTAGTTATAATGAGTTGGAGTGTGCAATGCAGGTAGAGGTGCTGCAAATGTCTTTGCACTAGTGTGACTAGACAAAAGTCCAATAGCCACGTTTAGGATGCCACTAGGTACACTGAGTGTTTGCTAGTATAATGGCTTAGTTATAATGAGTTGGAGTGTGCAATGCAGGCAGAGGTGCTGCAAATATCTTTGCACTAGTGGGACTATAGCAAAGTCCAATAGCCACGTTTAGGATGCCACTAGGTACACTGAGTGTTTGCTAGTATAATGGCTTAGTTATAATGAGTTGGAGTGTGCAATGCAGGCAGAGGTGCTGCAAATATCTTTGCACTAGTGGGACTATAGCAAAGTCCAATAGCCACGTTTAGGATGCCACTAGGTACACTGAGTGTTTGCTAGTATAATGGCTTAGTTATAATGAGTTGGAGTGGGCAATGCAGGCAGAGGTGCTGCAAATATCTTTGCACTAGTGGGACTATAGCAAAGTCCAATAGCCACGTTTAGGATGCCACTAGGTACACTGAGTGTTTGCTAGTATAATGGCTTAGTTATAATGAGTTGGAGTGTGCAATGCAGGTAGAGGTGCTGCAAATGTCTTTGCACTAGTGTGACTAGACAAAAGTCCAATAGCCACGTTTAGGATGCCACTAGGTACACTGAGTGTTTGCTAGTATAATGGCTTAGTTATAATGAGTTGGAGTGTGAAATGCAGGTAGAGGTGCTGCAAATGTCTTTGCACTAGTGTGACTAGACAAAAGTCCAATAGCCACGTTTAGGATGCCACTAGGTACACTGAGTGTTTGCTAGTATAATGGCTTAGTTATAATGAGTTGGAGTGTGCAATGCAGGTAGAGGTGCTGCAAATGTCTTTGCACTAGTGTGACTAGACAACAGTCCAATAGCCACGCTTAGGATGCCACTAGGTACACTGAGTGTTTGCTAGTATAATGGCTTAGTTATAATGAGTTGGAGTGTGCAATGCAGGTAGAGGTGCTGCAAATGTCTTTGCACTAGTGGGACTAGACAAAAGTCCAATAGCCACGTTTAGGATGCCACTAGGTTCACTGAGTGTTTGCTAGTATAATGGCTTAGTTATAATGAGTTGGAGTGTGCAATGCAGGCAGAGGTGCTGCAAATATCTTTGCACTAGTGGGACTATAGCAAAGTCCAATAGCCACGTTTAGGATGCCACTAGGTACACTGAGTGTTTGCTAGTATAATGGCTTAGTTATAATGAGTTGGAGTGTGCAATGCAGGTAGAGGTGCTGCAAATGTCTTTTCACTAGTGTGACTAGACAAAAGTCCAATAGCCACGTTTAGGATGCCACTAGGTACACTGAGTGTTTGCTAGTATAATGGCTTAGTTATAATGAGTTGGAGTGTGCAATGCAGGTAGAGGTGCTGCAAATGTCTTTGCACTAGTGTGACTAGACAAAAGTCCAATAGCCACGTTTAGGATGCCACTAGGTACACTGAGTGTTTGCTAGTATAATGGCTTAGTTATAATGAGTTGGAGTGTGCAATGCAGGCAGAGGTTCTGCAAATATCTTTGCACTAGTGGGACTATAGCAAAGTCCAATAGCCACGTTTAGGATGCCACTAGGTACACTGAGTGTTTGCTAGTATAATGGCTTAGTTATAATGAGTTGGAGTGTGCAATGCAGGTAGAGGTGCTGCAAATGTCTTTGCACTAGTGTGACTAGACAAAAGTCCAATAGCCACGTTTAGGATGCCACTAGGTACACTGAGTGTTTGCTAGTATAATGGCTTAGTTATAATGAGTTGTAGTGTGCAATGCAGGCAGAGGTGCTGCAAATGTCTTTGCACTAGTGTGACTAGACAAAAGTCCAATAGCCACGTTTAGGATGCCACTAGGTACACTGAGTGTTTGCTAGTATAATGGCTTAGTTATAATGAGTTGGAGTGTGCAATGCAGGCAGAGGTGCTGCAAATATCTTTGCACTAGTGGGACTATAGCAAAGTCCAATAGCCACGTTTAGGATGCCACTAGGTACACTGAGTGTTTGCTAGTATAATGGCTTAGTTATAATGAGTTGGAGTGTGCAATGCAGGCAGAGGTGCTGCAAATATCTTTGCACTAGTGGGACTATAGCAAAGTCCAATAGCCACGTTTAGGATGCCACTAGGTACACTGAGTGTTTGCTAGTATAATGGCTTAGTTATAATGAGTTGGAGTGTGCAATGCAGGCAGAGGTCCTGCAAATATCTTTGCACTAGTGGGACTATAGCAAAGTCCAATAGCCACGTTTAGGATGCCACTAGGTACACTGAGTGTTTGCTAGTATATTGGCTTAGTTATAATGAGTTGGAGTGTGCAGAGGACAGGAGGGTACAGTGCCAGGATTGTGGGGCTCTGGGTAGAGGAATGGAAGCCTGCCTTTCTATTCCCTCCTAATAGGGAAATGCAGGGAGGAAATCCCTGACCTTAGCTACACAGACGCTGTCTCTGTTTTCAGGACCTGTCACCTATGGCTCTGACCCTGCCGGTACGAGACCTTAAAAGGACTGATGGAAAGTGCTATCCCTATGCTGTCCAGCGCTGTGTATGGAGCGCATACAGCAGTATCGGCGATAGGACAAAGGACGGAGCTGCGCCAGTGATGTCTGACACCAAGGACGCAGAAGAGATAATGGCGTCCGGACGGCCAGATACTCGTTTTTATAATGCAGGGACATGTGACATGGACATCCTATCACACATGCCGTTGCTTCTCTGGCTAAAAGTCCACTTAGCTGTGTGTGTGTCTGGGATTGGCTGACATGCTGGCCCTCCCCACTACACGCGCGCGCTTAGGGAAGGAAGACAAGGAAAAAAAAAAATGGCGATCGCCATTATACAAACAGGAGTGATCTGAAGGCGCTGTTCACGCACACTATACACTGAAATGTCATAATAGTGTGAGTCACAGAGTGACTTACACTATTACAGCGGAAAGCCACCTAGGAATTAGCTGTTTTTTTGCTGCTAGAACCGTTCTCGAACGTTTCTAGAACTATCGAGCTTTTGCAAAAAGCTCGAGTTCTAGTTCGATCTAGAACAGACCCCAAAATCACTCGAGCCTAGAACTGGAGAGCCTCGAACCTCGAACCGCGCTCAACTCTATTCATAAGGTCACCCTTTGTCTAGAGCCCCTTTCACTACTTTTCATACTAGTCTGCCAGCAATATATAATTTCCCTTTCTTTTTGGTTAACCATTACATGTACATATGCGCATATTTTCTTTTTTATGATTTCCACCACATTGATTAAATTTTAATTCCCTTTCCCTTTTTTTATAGTAATAATAAAAATTATTTTTTTATATATTTATATATCTCACATTTCTCCAGGTCTTTTTTGATGCTCCCTCAAACATTTTTGTTCTATACTTTTTGCAGGGATCCCACTAATTTAGCGAACGCATATTTTCCCTCCTGACTCAGAGTCCTGTTCCCATTTATACAACTTCCCTGGTCTCTTCTCCCTTTGGTCCCACATGTATTTTTCTCTCATTTCACATCAATTTTCTTTGGTGTGAAAACTTCCTCCAAACTATTCTTTATACCTACTCCTGTTTCCTCTCATCATACCACTATCTCAGTCCCTAGCCGCTGATCGCGGTTATCATCTACACGGCTTCTACCTTCCCCTTTTTTTCTTTTTTTCCTTCCCGCGCAAGCGCAATGCTTTTTTTCCCACGGTATCAACCTTTAGTCACCTTTTCGCGCAGGCGCCCACCGCTTTTTCTTCTCCACACGCTCTCACCTTATTTCACCTTTCGCGCAGGCGCACATCACACTTTCCCACGCTGTCAACCTCCATTCACTCCCCCAGCGGGTTGACATCGCTCCCGCTCTTTTCTTTTCTAAATGTTTCCATCGCAGAGCAGCTGGGGAAGCAATGTCACTGCGTTTTCAGCACAAAAACGCGGTAAAAAACGCCGCTAAAAACGCGGCAAAAACGCCTAGTGCGCACAAGGCCTAATGGTGGTGTATGTGCTATGTAATATACCGCCCATAGTGAGCTATGTCTATAGAGAGTAATACTGCCACCTTGTGGTCATAACCTGGTAGTGCAACTTATATAGCTGTTTATAATGTATTGGTGATGAATTTTCTGTGGCCAAGAAACTTTCTTGCAGCACTTAATTGAGCAATTTATATATTTAACATTGCATTTTGTGCATGTCTTATTATATTAATATTTCTTTTTGTCATATGAAGTTGTCTTGTAACAGCACCTAGCATTTTACAGGATAGTTCTTATGCCCAGTATTGTATTGTATGCATATTTACTGGTCACTTAATTTTTACTCACCTTACTACCTTGTTATATGGAGAATTTATGAAGCTTGTTCTTCGACTTGAACAGTGTTAAGCGGGCTTTACACACTACAATATATCAAACGATATGTTGTTGGGGTCACGTCGTAAGAAAAAACAATTAGAAGTGCACAGCCATAGTTTATACGGTAAATTTATCAGTAATAGTGGGGGGGGGGGTGCACCTGTCAACCAAAACCAACTATATCAATCACAAGAAAAGCGCTTGACCAAAAGGCACTCACTCCAAAATTAGATTATAATACGATTTTTATTTATGTATCAAAAAGTTTAAAAACACACATACAAAATACAACACAGTGCAGACTTTTTAAAAAACACCAAGGACAATAATAATGAGACCCAATCCAGAATAAGTCCTCTCAAAGATAAATATTGTACCAGAATCACCATAGATAGTTCAAAATGTATAACAATACAGATAATGAATCAGAGATATAACCATCTTATAAATAAGTATACGTTGAGACAGACATTTTATCTTTCAAGCAGCATTGTGACCAAATAGTCAGAGCAGCAACTGCAATACCTCATAGGCAGAAAATCCCTATCATGGTGATTCCCTATCTGAAAATAGAGGTGGAGGACCTGGGCCAACTATCTATGGTGATTCTGGTACAATATTTATCTTTGAGAGGACTTATTCTGGATTGGGTCTCATTATTATTGTCCTTGGTGTTTTTTAATAAGTCTGCACTGTGTTGTATTTTGTATGTGTGTTTTTAAACTTTTTGATACATAAATAAAAATCGTATTATAATCTAATTTTGGAGTGAGTGCCTTTTGGTCAAGCGCTTTTCTTGTGATTGATGGGGTCACGTCGTAAGTGATGCACATCCGGCCTCGTTTGACATATCGTAGCGTGTGACAGCTACGAGCGAGTGTGAATGAGCAAAAATACTCACCTTATCGTTGCTCGTTGACACGTCACTCATTTTCCATAAATCGAATGTCTGGTTCTTCATTGTTCCCGAGGCAGCACACGTCGCTCCGTGTGACACCCGGGGAAGAATGAACACAGCTTACCTGCGTCCCGCCAGCAATGCGGAACGAAGTAGGTGGGCGGGATGTTTACGTCCCGCTCATCTCCGCCCCTCCACTTCTATTGGCCGGCCGCTGTGTGATGTCGCTGTGACGCCGAACGTCCCTCCTCCTTCAGGAAGAGGATGTTTGCCGCCCATAGCGAGGTCGTTTGGAAGGTAAGTACGTGTGACGGTGGATTACGACTTTGTGCGACACGGGCAAGAAATTGCCCGTGCTGCACAAACGATGTGGGTGGGTGCGATCACAAATGCGATCGCACGAGATATCAGCGCATTAAAGCAGGCTTTATACTTGACGGTCTGGCGGACAATATCTGTACATTTCCTCAGGTCCCTTTTTTTAGTTATTTCTGTACTTTTTTATTCTATACATTTTTTCTTGATAGCACTAAAATTATTTTATCCCAAATTTTGGTTCCTTTTCTTAGAGGATGTATTATCTGCTCATCTTGTTTAATTGTTAGTGATAAAGATAACCTTGGAGGAGTTGAAGGAAATAGGCAAATAACAGTGGGTCTCAACAATGTTGGCATAGAGTGTTTAAAGCCCACCAGAAGAAGTGAATCTATGAGCCTTCACTACAACTACATGCAGATACCTGTTAGGTATTATCTGTTTAGGAAGATTTTCGACTGTAAAATATAGATGCTTTCTGCACATGTAGTGACACGCCCAGTTCCAGGACCTTGGGGGTAATCATTACCGGGCCGGACTAGTCCGGTGATCCGTGACCCTGGCGGTGTCTTTCACTAATAAAGGAATATACTTTTACTTTACTTGGTAACCAGTGAGGAAGTCTGGGAGACTGGCACAGGTGGTGATGATGGTGGCCCGAACAGCCTGGAAGCAGTCAGAGAAGCCTCCCTGGACAGATGGGTGTAAGGCCTACCTGCTACACTCTTTCCTAGTTATCAGGGCCCCCGCTGCGTCAGCTAGGCTGAAGCCCTCTCTTCTGTCACTTTTGGTACTTCTCTCACCTGTTTGGCAGGCTGCATGGGCCGTCGCAGGTACCGCTTTGCTCACAGCTGATCCCGGTCCCTAATCTGCGGTTTTGCCTTCAGGTGGTCTGTGGAGGCCAGGAGACTTGTAATCCTCCTGTCCTCCAGATTTAGCTACCGGGGCTCGAGTACCCAAGCAGCCAAGGACTCCGGTGTCCAGTTTCTAGCGTACCCTTCTGGGGTGAGCTGGCTTAGTTCCACTTCACAGAGTATTCCTCCTTTTTGCCTCTTTGTCAGACTCCGTTCCCCTAGGCCGAACTTCTCTCAGCTCCCCGACCTCAGGAAAAACAGGTCTGCTCTCCTCAAACTCCTGGCTCCAACTCCTCTCTCTCCAACGTTCAACTCTCAACTGTCACTCCTCTAACTCCTCCCCAGGTCAGAGCTTCTGGGAAGCTCCCCAGAACACCAGGTTTAGAGCTCCCTCTGCTGGCCCGGAGTAGGAACTGTGTTGAATGTAGGTACTCACTAAGCCTGGTAGCAAGCGAGGGGTTCCTTGGTCAGTATTAACCCCTCTGTGGGGGCAACACTACTGTGACAACCAGGCCACTGGGGTGCCACATTCGCCCTTAGTTAAAATCAGTACTCCTGGACTGAGGAAACATAAATAAAACATAATGTTATAACTCTTTCATCCCTTTTTTGGGAGACAGCATCACTTAAACGTTACAAACAATTACAAAGTTTTATGAGTCTAGTGTGGTCCCGGAACCAGGTGTCCATCACACCGCTCCTTTAACAACAGAGTCATGTGGGACATGCCACCAACAAATCCCCAACGTAGGCTCTGGGCTGGCAACAGAGTATTTCTTTATCACTTTCTTCTGCCAGCCAGACGGGTTTTTGTTCTGTGGTATATCAAAGCACACTAACCGGTTGCTAATGTCGCGGGCGGCGGGGCGCTGCGCTCGACATGCTCGGGTCCGGCGCTGCTGCTGTTGCTGCTCGGTGGCTCGAGCGGTGGGCCGGATCCGGGGACTCGAGCGGAGCTTCTCGCCCGTGAGTGAAAGGGGTAGTTTGGTTTGGGGATTTAGTCCGTGACGCCACCCACAGGTCATGGTGAGGTTGGGGCATCACCGCTGCTATTGACGGGGATCCCAGGAGCGATGGCAGGGAGCAGCTGGGATGTTTCTCTCCCCTCTGTGGGTAGGGGGTTTGTGGTCCCGGGGCCCGGTGAGGTGACGGGGAGGCAGGGTTGGCAAGGTGCAGGGTCGCTTGGACTGCGCAGCGCGATGCCGGATGGCACGGTAGTACTCACTCAGCCACAAATGGATGCAAAGTCTCTGGTAAACCAAACGGCTGGATGGACGGGTCCCGCAGCCGGCTGCTGTGGTTTCTCCCGGACGGTTGGTGGTGGCTGCCTTTCCCTGCACCTTTTGTGTATGTTCGGCCGGATGGCTTCCCACCGGTAACCCGCTCCCCAGCCTGTATATGTGCCGGAGGAGCCCTTTTGCCTGCAGGCTCTGGCCCTGGGAACTCTAGCTGTGGCGGTAGCTGTATTTCCCTTTTGCTGTTTGGACGGTTGCCTTCAATCGGGTCTTGGCTGTAAGGAAACCCCTGGGGTTCCGGTCACTAACGGATTTGACCTATTTAACGGCGACTCCAAGCCTGGTCGGGGTCCGCAGGTCCTGCCGGTTTGTGCTGGCTTCACTTCGCTCCCCGGTTCGGTACCGGCGGGCCACCGCCCGTCCCCGGTCCTACGGTTCCGCGTTAATCTGCCTCTCCTGCAGACGGCCACCACCGTCTGCCAACCTTGCTCTTGGTGCCCGGCCCACGTACCCGGACACGGTCAGTTTGCTCCTCTACTATCACTTTACTCCTCTCCTGACTCCGGGGTGGGGGTGTTGTAGTCCCTGTGATGACCTGGCTAGTCCAGGGCGCCACATTCCCCCTTGGTTAAATGCAGACCGTCCGCGGGCTGCCCGTCCATCACCGGTTTTATTTTTCAACTGTAAAAGATATAAAACATATGAAAACATTCAACAAAAGCATAATTATGAATCTTCCCTTAACGTAAGGCACGTTACTTTAACGTTACAAACACATTTTTTTAATAACGGTCGGCTTCCGCTCTCCCACCCAAGCAACCTGGCCCTGATGCTGCCCCTAAGAAAATGGGCAGCACCCCTTGACCCCAGTCCAGATCCAGGCTGCCCGCGCGGGGACGGGTACGGTGTCTCACACCCGGCTGTCACTTCAGGGGACCCCACGTCCATGGGGGACCCCTGACCCCCGGAGGATCGCCACCAGTTGCGGTAGTGGCGGGCCTGGGCCATCTTTTTCCTCCAGGCCCATCCTTCAAATCAGCCTCTCCGGAGGCGGCAACGGAAACATGCCCAACCTATTTAGAATTCCACCAGTTTGTGGGTGCCCTGCTAATTCTCAGGCATGTCCATAAGCAGTTCCTTATGCAATGGTACAAAGGGTCCCTACGGGGACTACTTGCTGGCAACGGCCGGATCAATCACAGTCGACATTCAGGTGAAAACTTCGGTTTGATTAATTTTCATTTATTCGAACACTTATGTACACAGTCAACACGTTGCACCCCTAAATGTCGGTCTCTCTATACCTAAGCGGGGGTCGGCCTAGGTTGGAGCGCGTGGACCTTCGGGGCCCAATGTCAGTGGTGAGAGGCAGTGGGGCAGAGGAAATAACTGGTTCCTCTTCCCGTCTATCGTGTGGGGCAGGCGGAGACATAGGGGAGCTGGATACAGGTGCATCCCTGGGCACTGGTTCGTTAGCGGCGACTTCCATCTCTTTTTCCTCCACGGATTGTGGGAACAGTATCACTGGAAGAATCACTGCGCCGTTCTGCGTAGGCCAATCTGCCGGGAAATCGCCCATCATGGTGTGGATTACCTCTTTTTCTTTCTCCCCAGCCAGTCTGGGGGCCGGGACTTCAGTCGCCAACCTTAACGGTGGTGGGCACCTCTTCAGGTGGTCCCTGGAAACCGTAACTAGCGTCTTCCCCTGGTCACGACTGATCTGGTAAGCCTTCCCATTCTCCCATTCAGTGAGTTGTATAACATACGGGGTCCTCTCCCATTGATCATCCAGCTTATGGGTTCTTCTCTTTCGCTTCAGTACTACATCTCCAGGCTGAAAGGGACCTGCAGGAGCCTTCCTGTTGAAACACTGCTCCTGCTGTCCCCGGCTCTGGCACAAGTTCTTTTCTACGTATTCTTGGACCTGTCGGTACTGCCCCCTTCACCGAGTGTCCCATCCAGCAGTCGAAGGGAGGTCTTCTGGGGCTTCCAAACCCATTTCTAGGTATACTGGCAGCCGACCGGGCTGAGCTCTCATCAGGTACGCCGGTGTACATTTGGTAGAGCTGGAAGGGATGTTATTGTACATATCGACCAGGTCAGGTAGCTTTTCTGGCCACAGGTTCCGCTCTTCTAGCGGTAGTGTCTTGAGGAGACCCAGGACCAGATGGTTCATTTTCTCACACATACCATTGGTCTGGGCATGGTAAGGCGTGGTCCGAATTTTCTTGCAGCCGTACAACTGGCAGAATTCTTGAAACACCTCCGCTTCGAAAGCCGGGCCCCGGTCGGTAAGCACCCTCTTCGGGTACCCGTGCGGTCGACAGAAATAGGCCTGGAATGCTCTAGCGGCGGTACGGTTGGTCAGGTCCTTGACTGGGACAACCACCATGAATCTTGAATAGTGGTCTACTATGGTCAGGGCGTAGGTGTACCCACTTCGGCTAGGGGTGAGCTTCACGTGGTCGAGGGCGACCAACTCCAGCGGCTGATGCGTAATGATTGGGCACAAAGGGGCCTTCTGGCTGGCCTCGTCCCTTCTTCTCAGTGCACAGGGACCACATTCTCGGCACCAGGCCTCCACAGACTCTCGCATCCCACTCCAATAGAATCGCTCCATCAACAGCATCTCCAGCTTCTTCCACCCAAAGTGCCCGGCACCATCATGGTATGCCTGTAGGACAGTGGGCACGTTAGTCTGGGGAATCACGAGCTGGCGAACCTTCTCGTGGGTCTTTGGGTTGATCAATTCCCGATACAGCTTCCCCTGGTGCAGGTACAGCCGGACTCGTTCCCGCCACAGTCGTTGGGCCTCGACAGGGGCGGCAGGGTCTATCCCGGCAGAGCCTTGTTCCACCACAGTCTTGACCAAGCAGACAGCAGGTGCCTGGTCCTGGGCTTCTTGCCACCCCTGGCTGGGCAGCGGATCTAAGTTCACTTGTTATTGATGGACATGCAACTTCACGGCTAGCGGCCGGTGGAACGCAGGCAACTTGATTTCTTTGAGGTCATCATCATCCGGCCCTTCTCCCAACAGGTGGGGCATCCGGGAGAGTGCGTCTGCATTAGCATTTTTACGGCCGGCTCGGTACTTGATGGTGAAGTCATAATTAGCCAACCTGGCCACCCATCGCTGCTCCAATGCACCCAGCTTAGCTGTATCACATGGGTTAGCGGGTTATTGTCCGAATAAGCGGTGAACTTGGTTGCCGCTAGGTAATGGCCGAATCGCTCGGTGATGGCCCACACCAGTGCTAAGAGCTCAAGCTTGAAAAAGCTGTAGTTCTCAGGGTTCCTTTCTGTAGGTCGGAGTTTCCGGCTAGCATAAGCGATCACCTTCTCCCTTCCGTCTTGGACCTGGGATAAGACTGCCCCCAAGCCCACATTGCTGGCATCGGTGTAGAGGATGAATGGGAGACTGTAGTCGAGGTATGTCAGGATTTCTTCCCCGGTCAAGTAGTAGGAATAAAGCTGGGCTCAACCGTTATGTATGGGAGGTGCTTGAGGGAGAAGTCTACAGATACTGTGATCAATCCTAAGAACTCAATCAGACAAAAATGATGCAAATAAAAGATTTTTATTTTTGGATTATAAGCAAAAAGAAAAGAAAATGCCACTACCGATAGAGCAAAGCCAAGCCAATGTTTTGGCCTATATTAGGCCACTGAATCGGCTAGTTTTTCAGGTGATTACATAGCTGGGCACAGGAGGTGTGGGAGGGAGACTATGGAGTGTGTTGGAGAGGGCGGGTATTCATCGCACTATACCTGCCCACTTAGCAGCAGGGTGGCAACATGCTGTTCACTGATTTGCATGTCAACATGGTCCTGCCCCTGTTGACATGAAATGACCGGAAGCAGGAATATGACGGCAGGAGTGGTCACATGACCACTCTGAGCCGGGGGAGAGGGGCTGACAGCAGGGCAGGTAAGTGGTCACTATCTACTTACCTGCCCCAATGTAGCCCAATAGGGAAACGTACCGCCCTGAGAGGGGCCCGATAGAGCGGCCTCCAACATACCGATCCCGCCAGTCCGCTGGGCCATGGGGGTCTACTCCTGAGGATTGGCCCTTGGCCCCAGGGGTTGCCCGTTTAATGGACAGCAACGAGCATAATGGCCAGGCTGATTACACCAGTAGCATACCGGCGGCCCATACCGAGGGTCGTTGCATCCATGGGACATCCTCGGGGCAGTCGGCGAGCTGGATTGTTTCCCGGGACTTGGCTCTCTGCGGAAGCTTGAGGGCGGCGACCACCCGGGCAAGATCCTCATGCATGCATTGCACCTTATCAGCCAGTTCATCCCTTGCCCCTGTGGGTGCAGCCGGGGTCGGTAAGGACAGCAGTGGGGGTAATACTGCTACAGGGGCGGTGGCGGCCGGCCAAGGGGCCGCGTCCGGGGGGTTAATCTCCAGGGGCTGCAGGGCCTTAATTGACCACTCTTTTACTACTGCAAAGTCTAGATCGGGGTGCTCAAGAGTCCACAACCGCAGCTGCTTGCGTTCTTCGGCAGATCCCAGGCCCTGTAGGAACTGCTCCACCAACATCTTGTTGCTGTCGGCCTCACTGATGGTATCTACCCGCTTCAGAGTGCGGAGGGCCGTCTGTAGACGCAAGGCGTAGTCCCTGATGCTGTCCGCTGACTGCTGCTGGCAGTGGTAGCATTGCATCCGGAGCTCCACTGCTGTGCGAGTTTCAAAGGCGGCCTGGAGTTTTTCGAAGATGGTGGTCACAGAGGCCCGGTCCGCGTCAACCCAGGTCTCCGTCTCCTGCTCAGCCGCCCCAGTCAGCTGCCCTAAGACTACCACCGCACGCTGCTTGCCAGTCATGGCATACAGGTCGAGAACTGAGCACATCTTTTTCCGGAAAGCCTGCAGTGTATCAGGCTTCCCGTCGTACTGGGGTAGCCAGGTTGCACCGGGCACATAGGGCAGGGAGATCGGCATTACCTGGGCGACCGCCGGACCCGCGGCCTCCGCTGCTCATGCGTCCTGCGCAGGGACGACCGCATCCCCGCCGTCGGGCGCCGCTGCTCCAGAGGCCGGCGCCATCCCATCGTCGCCACTGGGTGCCGACATGTTCTCGCCGCTTTCCCCCTTGGTTTTCTCTTAGCACTCATCCTTCGGGGGCGGAGCTCCGCTGTTCGCGCCTTCTTTGCTCGGGGAAGTCGACTCGAGCGGGAAATTTTCGCGCCAAGATGGCGGGGCTTCAACTTTTTCGGCAGGATGCCGCTGATGGAAACTTCTAAGGCACACTTTCCACAGGTAAGTGGACTGTCCGAATCCTGTTCGTGACACCAGAAAGAGTATACGTGTACCGCCCTGAGAGGGGCCCGGCCGCTTCCTCCGCTTGCTCGGGCCGAGCCGCTTGAGGTCCGGGCTCGGGTTGTCGGTGGCACGAGCGCCTCCGGACAGGGGGCCACGTCACTCTTGTTAAGGGAAGTAGGTGGTGGGAGGATGGTGGTCGTGTAATGGGTCGTGACGCCACCCACGGTTCGTGGTGACGGGATAAACACCACCACTGCGGCTGAAGTAGTGGCGGGCTCGTCCGGGATCGGTGTTGCGGCCACAGCCAAGATGTTAGCCCCTCCGTGGGTAGGCGCGGTGTGACCCGGGGCCCGGTGGGGGACTGTAGGAGTGATGGTGGTTGTTGTAGTCGGGGTGCAGGGCGCCACGCCACGGTGTAGTGTGTTGTGCCCGGATGGCACTGGTGTACTCACGATTAATGCACACTGAGTCACTGGTAAACCAAAATTCGGTAGTGGTCAGTCCCCGCGGCCGGCTGCTGTTGTCCTCTGTGGGGTTGATGGTGGCCCCTTTTCCCGTGCACCTCTGGATGTGTGTGTTTCGGATCCCCCTGCTTCAGCAGTGGTAGCCCGCTCCCCGGCATTGAGCTGCCGGAGGAGCCCTCGGTTGCCCGCAGGCGCTGGCCCGTCGGGTGTTTGGCCCTTGGCAGTGGCGCTCACCCGGTCTCGGTGGGCTTTTGCCTTCTTTCGGGACTTGGTTGTGGATGAACCCCTGAGGTCCGGCCAGCAATCAGTCAATTTGCCTATACTCAGTGGCTTCTAAGCTAGGACGGGGTCTGAGTACCCTTCTTCTGTTTGGTGCTCCGGTACACGTTTGGCTCCCCGGTTCGGGACCGGCGGGTTCCAACCCAAGCCCGGGCCGTACGGTTCCGCCGGTTGCTGCACCGGTACTCCTACAGACGGCCACCACCGTCTGCCTGCCTGACGTTTTCCAAGGTGCCCAGGCTCCTACCCAGGTCCCTGACAGTTGCTCTTCTACCACTTCCCCCTCTCTCTAAAACTCTTCTCAACTCTTTGAACTTCCTGCCCCAGGACAGTAGTCTCCTCGGTGGGCATGTCTTTCTGCCTGACTCCGCCCACCTGGTGTGCTCTACTCGCCCTGGGGGAGGCATCGGGTCTCCCTATCGGGTGACATTTGTGTGACCTCACAGGGGATGGAGGTGTATGTGTATGTGGCTGATGTTATTACCCGTGACCCTGGGGTCCAGGGTGTCACATACCCCCTTGGTTGAATGCAGACCGTCCGCGGGCTGCCCGACCAACTCCGGTTTATTTTTATTTTTCAAACTGTAAAACGGGAAAGAAAAATGGGAAAACACTTACAATTATAATAACATTTGTACAAACTATGGTTACTGCTTATCTTCCCTTAACGGGAGGCATTTTACTTTAACGTTTCAAACTTTATTAAACGGGAATGGATCCATGTCCTTCCGCCTTTCCCACCCAATCAACCTAGCCTTGATGCTGCGCCTAAGAAACGGGCAGCACCCCTTTTCCCCAGTCCGGAAACAGGAACACTGTAGGTCTCCCAGGCGGGAATGGGTACAGTGCAGCGCACCCGGCAGTTGTTAAAGGGCTCCCCGGGGGATGGTCACCGGTCCCGGTGGTGACCGGACCCCAGCCTGCTCTGCTGCGGGTCCTACCTCCAATCTGCCTTTCCGGAGGCCAACGGAACGGGAAGGCATGATAAAGGGGCATGACACGGCAATATTTACAAGCCCAAAAGTTTTTGGGTGGCCGGTAAGTCCACGGCCTTGTCCATGAGCAGTCACTCACGCAACAGGAGTTTTAAACATCACACAAGTCCCAACGGGGACGGGTCCTTTTTAGCTAATCAGGTGAGTGTCTCATTCATTGGTTACTGGTTCATTCAACTTATATACACAATCAAGTCTCGCACCCCTAAACGGTAGTTTCCCTGTACCTAAGCGGGGGCCTACCTAGGTTGGGGCGGGTGGATCGTCTCAGTACTGGGGTGTCAGTGGAAGGTAACGGAAGAGCGGGGATAATAGGTCCCTCGTCCCGGGTGTCAAGCGGAGTAGGTAGAGGCCTAGGGGGACTGGGGGTAGGTGCATCCTTGGGCACTGGCTGTGCTGGTTCTCTGGCGGGTGTTTCCGTCTCCACTTCTTCCGCAGGTTGCGGGAACATTATCACGGGAACAATCACCGCACCATTCTGCATGGGCCAGTCTGCTGGAAAATCTCCCATATCGGTATGGATCACCTCTTTCTTCATTGCTGTGTCACGGGGCAAGGGAACTGGGGCCTCTTCTACGAACTTCAGGGCATCTGGGCACTTCTTCTCTGGAAACGGTAGCCGTGGTTCTCCCCTGGTCGTGAATGATCAGGTAGGTTTTCTTGTTCTCCCAACTGGTGGGCTGTACAACATACGGGGTCCTCTCCCACTGATCGTCATGCTTATGGGTTCTGCGTTTACGTTTCAGCACCACATCTCCTGGTTCGAAGGGAGTAGCCAGAGCTTGTTGGTTAAAGCGCTGTTCCTGCTTCTCCCGGCTCTGATGCAGGTTCCTCTCCACATACTCCTGGATCCGCCGGTACTGTACTTGGCGTTTGGCATCCCAGCTGGCGGTGGAAGGCAGGGCTTCGGGCGCTTCCAAGCCCATCTCTAGGTCTACCGGCAGTTGCCCGGGTCGGGCCCTCATCAGGTATGCCGGGGTGCACTTGGTGGAACTACAGGGTATGTTGTTGTACATATCCACCAAATCGGGCAGCTTCTCTGGCCACAAGTTCCGCTCTTCCAGGGGCAATGTTTTGAGGAGGTTCAGGACCAGATGGTTCATTTTCTCACACATCCCATTGGTCTGGGCATGGTAGGGGTGGTCCGGATTTTCTTGCACCCGTACAAATGGCAGAACTCTTGAAACACTTCTGCTTCAAAGGCTGGACACCGATCCGTAAGCACCTTTTCCGGGTAGCCATGGGGCCGGCAGAAGTAGGCTTTAAAGGCCCTGGCAGCGGTGCGGCCAGTCAGATCTTTCACCGGGACAACCACCATGAATCTGGAGTAGTGGTCCACGATGGTTAAGGTGTAGGTGTCCCCGTTTTGGCTGGGCGCAAGCTTGACATGGTCTAAGGCAACCAGCGGCTGGTGGGTGACAATCGGCTGCAGCGGGGCCTTTTGGCTAGCTTCATCCCGCCTTCTCAGCGTACAACGGCCGCACTCTCAACACCATGCCTCTACGGACTCCCGCATCCCACTCCAGTAGAACCGCTCTCGTAACAGCATCTCCAGCTTCTTCCAACCAAAGTGCCCAGCGCCATCATGATAAGCCCGAAGGACCTTGGGTACACAATCCTAAGGCACCACCACCTGACGAACTTTCTCGTGGGTCTTCGGGTCAATCAATTCCCGATACAACTTCTGCTGGTGCAGGCACAAGCGGTCCCTCTCTTTCCACAGTCGCTGGGCCTTGGAAGGGGCCACTGAGTCCATACAGCGCACGCCTTGGGCTAGTAGGGTCTTGACCAGTCGGACCGCAGGCACCTGGTTTTGGACTTCTCGCCACTCCTGGCTGGGCAGCGGGTCGAGGTTCACCTGCTGCTGGGCCACACAGGGCTTTTCCTCCTGTGGCCGATAAAATGCAGGCAGCTCTATTTCTTCCAGGCGGTCCTCTTCCGCCCCCTCGTCCGATAGATGCGGCATCCTGGATAGGGCGTCTGCGTTGGTGTTCTTGCGCCCGTCCCAGTACTTGACGGTGAAGTCGTAGTTGGACAGCCGAGCCATCCACCTTTGCTCGAGGGCGCCCAGCTTGGCCGTGTCCAAGTGCGCTAATGGGTTATTATCCGTATAGGCGGTGAATTTTGCTGCAGCCAGGTAGTGCTTGAACGTTTCGGTTATTGCCCACACCAGGGCCAGGAACTCCAGTTTGAAGGAGCTGTAGTTCTCGGGGTTCCGCTTGGTTGGTCGAAGGCCCACATTGCTGGCGTCCGTGTACAACACGAAGGGGAGGCCGTAGTTGGGATAGGCTAGGATCTCTTCTCCTGTCAACGCCTACTTCAGCTGCCGAAAGGACTCTTCCTGCTGCTCACCCCACACAAACGTGGTCCCAGGTGGTCTACCAGCCTTGGTCTGTCCCACGAGGAGGTCTTGCATCGGGGAAGCCATTTTCGTGTACCCCTTGATGAAGCGGCGGTAGTAGCCCACCAGGCCCAAGAACTGTCGTACCTCTCTCACCTTGGTTGGGCGGGGCCATTCTTGGATGGCTGTGATCTTCTCCAAGTCTTGGGCTACACCCTCAGCACTCACTACATGCCTGAGATACTGCACTTTGGGCTTCAGCAGGTGGCATTTGGACGGCTTCAACTTCATCCCGTATTTAGCCAGGGCCGCAAACACTTCCGCCAGGTGCTCTAGATGGGCTTCATACGTTCTGGAGTATACGATCACATCGTCCAGATACAGCAGGACTGTCTCAAAGTTAAGATTACCAAGACAACACTCCATCAACCTCTGGAAGGTCCCCGGGGCATTACACAGCCCGAACGGCATGCTGTTGAATTCGCAGAGTCCCATTGGGGTAGTAAACGTGGTTTTTTCACAGTCCTCCGGCGCAACGGCCACCTGCCAGTAGCCACTGGTGAGATCAAGAGTGGAGAAATAGTTAGCGGTTTTTAACGCAGCCAGAGACTCTTCGATGCGAGGGAGACGATAGGCATCCTTATGTGTAATCTGGTTGATTTTGCGGTAGTCCACGCACATCCTCATGGTGCCGTCCTTCTTTTTCACTAGCACCAGTGGGGATGCCCAAGGGACTACAACTATCCCGAATGACCCGCGCCTCCTTCATGTTGTGCAGCATATCTTTAGTGCACTGATAATGTGCTGGGGGAATTGGCCTATACCTCTCCTTAATGGGCGGGTGTGTGCCTGTAGGGATATGGTGTTGAACCCCTTAATCCTCCCGAAGTCTTGTGCATGTTTGCTAAAAACTTGCCCGTACTCCTGAACAACCCGGTACACCCCTTCTTTATAATGTGCTGGGTAGATTCGGTGCCAATATGTAGCTCCTGGCACCAGGCCTTTGGTTGTAAGGGTGAGGTAGTGTGGCTAGTGTCAGGTGCAGGGGCAGTAGGAGCGGTCTTGTGGATGGCGTGGGTGTCTACGGTGAACAGCTTAGCTATGGTGGCGTAGCGGGGGAGCCTAACCTCGTCCTCTCCACAGTTCAGCATTCTCACTGGCACTCTCCCCTTCTTGATGTCAATCACCCCTCTGGCGGCCATCACAGTGGGCCAGTGCTCCAAGGGCAAGGGCTCCACCATCGCTGGGTAATCTCGTCCCTGGGGGCCGACTGCTGCTCTGTACCAGATCATCATTTCGCTCCTGGTCGGCACCACCAGGGGTGCCACATCCATCACCCGCACACCACCAATCTCTCCACCCATCAGGTTCACTTGCTGCCGCTGCAGGAGGGCCCAGATCTCGCGCTGGAGGGCCCTCTGCCAGCTCCCTGCTGCCGTGGCGGACAACTCCTGCAGCAAGCTTAGCACCTCACCCATGCAGTGCTCCATCACATTTGTCCCTAGCACTATCTTCGGGTTGCAGTCGCTAGACTCATGCAGTACTACAATCATTCCCTGGCGCTTCAGCTCAGTCCTCCCCACAGTCAGGGTGACTTCCTTAAGCCCCACTTGCATCATAGGGAGTCCATCAGCTGCAACAACAGTCATGCTACCATCAGGAGGGCTAAGTTCACTATCACCCCAGTACCGCTGGTACAACGTATAGGGCATGGTCGTTACCTGCGATCCAGTGTCCAGTAAGGCTGCGGTCGGGACCCCATCCACCGCCACCGAGATGATAGGGCGGCCTCCAACATACCGATCCTGCCAGTCCGCCGGGCCATGGGGGTCTACTCCTGAGGATTGGCCCTTGGCCCCAGGGGTTGCCCGTTTAATGGACAGCGACGAGCATAATGGCCAGGCTGATTACACCAGTAGCATACCGGCGGCCCATACCGAGGGTCATTGGCTCTCCGCCGCTGCATCCACGGGACATCCTCGGGGCGGTCGGTGAGCTGGATTGTTTCCCAGGGCTTGGCTCTCGGCGGAAGCTTGAGGGCTGCGACCACCCGGGCAAGATCCTCATGCATGCATTGCACCTTATCAGCCAGTTCATCCCTTGCCCCTGTGGGTGCAGCCGGGGTCGGTAAGGACAGCAGTGGGGGTAATACTGCTACAGGGGCGGTGGCGGCCGGCCAAGGGGCCGCGTCCGGGGGGTTAATCTCCAGGGG
The DNA here is from genome assembly GCF_048569485.1 of Anomaloglossus baeobatrachus. Classification (NCBI taxonomy): domain Eukaryota; kingdom Metazoa; phylum Chordata; class Amphibia; order Anura; family Aromobatidae; genus Anomaloglossus; species Anomaloglossus baeobatrachus. The sequence goes on from NC_134360.1 coordinate 128,455,007, forward strand.
CTGCAGGGCCTTAATTGACCGCTCTTTTACTACTGCAAAGTCTAGATCGGGGTGCTCAAGAGTCCACAACCGCAGCTGCTTGCGTTCTTCGGCAGATCCCAGGCCCTGTAGGAACTGCTCCACCAAAATCTTGTTGCTGTCGGCCTCGCTGATGGTATCTACCCGCTTCAGAGTGCGGAGGGCCGTCTGTAGACGCAAGGCGTAGTCCCTGATGCTGTCCGCTGACTGCTGCTGGCAGTGGTAGCATTGCATCCGGAGCTCCACTGCTGTGCGAGTTTCAAAGGCGGCCTGGAGTTTTTCGAAGATGGTGGTCACAGAGGCCCGGTCCGCGTCAACTCAGGTCTCCGTCTCCTGCTCAGCCGCCCCAGTCAGCTGCCCTAAGACTACCACCGCACGCTGCTTGCCAGTCATGGCATACAGGTCGAGAACTGAGCACATCTTTTTCCGGAAAGCCTGCAGTGTATCAGGCTTCCCGTCGTACTGGGGTAGCTAGGTTGCACCGGGCACATAGGGCAGGGAGATCGGCATTACCTGGGCGACCGCCGGACCCGCGGCCTCCGCTGCTCGTGCGTCCTGCGCAGGGACGACCGCATCCCCGCCGTCGGGCGCCGCTGCTCCAGAGGCCGGCGCCATCCCATCGTCGCCACTGGGTGCCGACATGTTCTCGCCGCTTTCCCCCTTGGTTTTCTCTTAGCACTCATCCTTCGTGGGCGAAGCTTCGCTGTTCGCGCCTTCTTTGCTCGGGGAAGACGAGAGAAACACCACCGCTGCGGCTGAAGTAGTGGCGGGCTCGTCCGGGATCGGTGTTGTGGCCGCAGCCGAGATGTTAGCCCCTCCGTGGTGGCGCGGTGTGTCCCAGGGCCCGGTGGGGGACTGTAGGAGTGATGGTGGTTGTTGTAGTCGGGGTGCAGGGCACCGTGCCGCGGTGTAGTGTGTCGTGCCTGGATGGCACTGGTGTACTCACGATTAATGCACACTGAGTCACTGGTAAACCAAAGTTCGGTAGTGGTCGGTCCCCGCGGCCGGCTCCTGTTGTCCCCTGTGGGGTTGATGGTGGCCCCTTTTCCCGTGCACCTCTGGATGTTTGTGTTTCGGCTCCCCCTGCTTCAGCAGTGGTAGCACTCTCCCCGGTGTTGAGCTGCCGGAGGAGCCCTCGGTTGCCCGCAGGCGCTGGCCCATCAGGTGTTTGGCCCTTGGCGGTGGCGCTCACCCGGTCTCGGTGGGCTTTTGCCTTCTTTCGGGACTTGGTTGTGGATGAACCCCTGAGGTCCGGCCAGCAATCAGTCAATTTGCCTATACTCAGTGGCTTCTAAGCTAGGACGGCGTCTGAGTACCCTTCTTCTCTTTGGTGCTCCGGTACACGTTTGGCTCCCCGGTTCGGGACCGGCGGGTTCCAATCCAAGCCCAGTCCGTACGGTTCCGCCGGTTGCTGTACCGGTACTCCTACAGACGGCCACCACCGTCTGCCTGCCTGACGTTTTCCAAGGTGCCCAGGCTCCTACCCGGGTCCCTGACAGTTGCTCTTCTACCACTTCCCTCTCTCTCTAAAACTCTTCTCAACTCTTTGAACTTCCTGCCCCAGGACAGTAGTCTCCTCGGTGGGCGTGTCTTTCCGCCTGACTCCGCCCACCTGGTGTGCTCTACTCGCCCTGAGGGAGGCATCAGGTCTCCCTATCGGGTGACGTGTGTGACCTCACAGGGGATGGGGGTGTATGTGTATGTGGCTGATGTTATTACTTGTGACCCCTGGGGTCCAGGGCATCACAGAAAGAACAAAAAAAAGGCAAAATAAGCCGGATAACCCCTTTAAGCTTTGATATTTATGAGTCTTTTGGGTTGACTGAGAACATAGTTGTTGATCAATAATAAAACAATCCTCTAAAATACATCTTGCCTAATAATTCTACACACGGTGTAATTCTGTTTCTAAGAACCCTCCATGACAGCACCACAGGAGGATGACTCCCTGCTCTAATAGGGACAGGAAACATAAAGAGGTTAAAAGGCCCCTCCCCACCATTCATCTCCAGTGTCTTTTTCCAAGTACCACACCGGTATGAATGCGCAATTGTTTCTTATTTAGGAAATTAGGGTAAATAATGTAAAGTAACGGAGGGAATATCCGTGCTGTCGTGGATGGTTCTTAGAAACAGAATTAACGGTAAGAATAATTCTATTTTCTCCAATTACCCTCTGCAACAGCAAAACAGGAGCAATACCAACTAAATGCTTAGGGGGACAATAGCTTGGAGTACTTTTCGACTAAATGCTAAGTCAGTTCTAATCTATAATGTTTAGTGAACGTATGGACCGAGGACCAGGTGGCGATTCTCCAGTTCTGTTCAATTGAGGCGTTAGCGCTTTCAGCCCAGGACACGGATACTGATCTGGTTGAGTGGGCCTTAAGGTTGCCAAGAGGTAGCAGATTTTTGTTTACATATGTGGAGCATATAGTTCTTCTGATCCAGTTGGCGATAGTGCTTTTGGATGTTTTCTTGCCCTTGTTCTGGCCTAATATCTGAACAAAAAGATTTTCTTTCTTCCTAAAGGACTTTGTCCGTTGAAGATATTGTACCACTGTTCTGCACACGTCAAGGAAATGAAACTCAGCCTTTTTTCATCAGATGGGTTCTGGCAGAATGAGGGCAGAATAATATCCTGAGACATATGAAAGTGTACCGTCCCACGGCCTCGGCTGCGACCGCCGAGCCGCTCGGGTCCGGGCTCGCGTGTGTCACGTCGCTCTGCAAGGGTGTAGTGGCGGTGCACGCAGGGGTTGTGGGGTGGTTGTGTTGTAAAGTTCGTGACGCCACCCATGGGTTGTGGTGATGGTGGGCACCACCGCTGCGGTGAAGGTTCGGGGACTCCCGGGAGCGGTGTAGGGGAGCAGGTAGGTGTTGACCCCTCCGTGGGTAGGGAATGTTGGTCCCGGGGCTCGATGGGTGAGAGGCCGGGGTGCAGGGCGCAGTGTGGCGGTGCCGCGCGATGCAGTGTCTGAGGGCACTGGTGTACTCACTCCGATACAAGACACTGGAGGCGCTGGTAAACCAAATGGGGTGATGAACGGGGCCCGCAGCCGGCTGCAGTTTCTCCAGATAGATTGGTAATGTCCGCCTTTCTCCTGCACCTGTGTGTGATCTTGGCTACCGTGCCTGGGCACTGGTAGCCCGCTCCCCGGCGTATATGTGTCATAGGAGCCCGTTTGCCCGCAGACGCTGGCCCTTGGATCTCTGGCCTCTGGCGGTGGCTTCTATCCGGACGGGTTGGGCTGTTGCTTTCAATCGGGACTTAGGTGGGAATAAACCCCTGAGGTCCAGACCGCAATCAGTTGATTTGACTATGGTGGTGGCTTATAGCCTAGTTCGGGGTCTGAGTACCCTGCCTGGTGCTCCGGTATCCAGTTGGCTCCCCGGTTCGGTTCCGGCGGGCCACTACCCTGTCCCGGTCCTTTACGGTTCCGCCGGTCGTATTCCTGGTCTCCTGCAGGCAGCCACTACCGTCTGCCTGCCTGACTGATCTGGGGTCCTAGGCTCCAACCCAGGCCCCATGCTGAACTGTGCTCCTTACTCTCCCAACTGTTCCCCTAATTTACTTGTATTTTCCTGACTCAGGCCAGCAGACTCCTCGGGGGGTGTCTTTCCACCTGACTCCGCCCACCTGGTGTGCCTGTCTAACTCTGAGGGAGGCAATCAGGTCTTTTGGTTGACTGATGGTACCTTACTGGAGTGGGGGTGTATGTGGTGTGTGTAGTGACCTGTGACCCCTGGGGTGTCCAGGGCGTCACAAAAGTCCAAGACTACCTTAGGTAGAAATGAAGGGTCTAGGCAAAGGATAATCCTATCATCTAGGATCCTCAGGTATGGTTCCCTGGGGATAGGGCCTGAAGTTCGCCCGCTCTTCTGGCTGTATTATTGCCACTAAAGAGGCTGTTTTCCATGATAGTGTCTCCAGGCTTGTAGAGGCAATGGGTTCAAATGGAGGAAATGTTAGCCCATTGAGGACAATATTTAGATCCCAGGAGGGAACTGAGATGGATTGCCTAGGATGTAGTCCGGCAGCTGCTGCCATGATTCTTTTGATCCAATGATGACCTGCAAGATCTAGATCAAAGAATGATCCAAGCGCTGAAATTTGAACTTTAAAGGTATTTGGTTTTAGGCCCTTTTCCAGTCCACTCTCGAGGAAAACCAGAATCTGGGCCACAGTAGGGTGAAAGGGGTCTGGAGGGTTCGATTTAAACCATGTTGTAAAGACTCTTCAAATCTTGCCATATTTGGCGTTGGTAACTGGCTTTTTGCTCATCTTGAGTATGTTGATGACACTATCCGAAAGTCTTGTAGACTTTAGAATCACGGCTTCAGCAGCCTGGCAGATAGATTTAGTTTCTGTGGGTTGATATGATGGATCGGTCCTTGATGCAGGAGGTTGATGATCTGCGGTAACATCAGGCGACCTTCCTGGGCTAGGCTTGTTAGAGCGTCGTACCAGCTTCTGTTGGGTCACAGCGGTGCTACTAGGATGGTAGTGACCTTGTCAGATCTGATTTTTTGTAGAGTTCGTGCTAAAACCGGAATTGGTGGGAACACATTGGCGAGGCTGAAGGGCCAGGGTTGAGCAAAGGCGTCTACTGCCAAGCATCGGTCTTTAGGGTTCAGAGAAAAATATTGGTTTAGCTTTGCATTGTACTGATTTGCAAAAAAGTCCACTTCTGGGAGACCCCATTGTTTGACTAGATTATGGAAGGTCTCGTCGTTTAGGTTTCACTGGCCTGGATGTACATCCGTCCACCTGGACATTGACCATGCCTTTTAGGTGAAAAGCTGACAGGAAGAGGAGATGTTGCTCTGTCCAAGAAAAGATTCTGGCTTAGGTCATTTTTAAGGTTTCGTATCTTGTACCTCCCTGGTGATGCAGGTGAGCCACGGTTGTCATGTTGTCTGAGTAGATCCTTACATGTTTCCTTTGGATTAGGGAGACTGTGTCTTTTAGAGCCTCTTCCACTGCTTTTAGCTCCCTGAAATTGGATGACCTGAGGCTGGTTTGTTGTGTACTGGTTCCTTGGAAGGATGTCTGGGCTACTACTACTGCAAACCTCTCTTGTTGGCATCTGTTGTTACCATGACCAGAGGAATTTGGTTCCAGCATACTCCCCTCCTCAGATGTTTTAGTATTACCACCAAGTGAAAGAAACTTTCACGTGGCTAGGTAGAGAAATTCTCTTCAGCGTTTTTGGGGACCTGTCCCACGAAGAAAGGATATGGGTCTGCAAGATTCTTGTGTGGGATTGTGCCTATGCTACTGATGGGATGCTTGACATCATTGAACCAAGCACCGACATTGCTGATCTGAGGGAAGTTGTTCTTAGGTCTCATAACACGGCTACTTTGGCTTTTACTTCCTGCTGTCTGTCCTCTGGAAGGAAAGATTTTTGTCTTCCAGAGTCTAGAACGCCTAAGAATTTCCTCCTTGTGTAGGGGTATAGTTCTGACTTCCCGGACGTTCAGGGAATCTAGGACACACAGGGTTGTCCTGATGTGGTTTTTGAGTATGGTAGGTGATGGCGCAATGATCAGGAGATCGTCTAAATATGAGACAATGCAAATGTTTAACTTTCTACGGTGAGATATTCCTTCTGCCATGATTTTGAACACCCTGCGAGCTGAGGATACTCCAAAGGGGAGGACATCGTACTGGAAGTGTAGTACGTGTCTGTTCTGTAAGATTGCGAACCTTAGGAATCTTTTGTACGATGGGTGGATATTTTCGTCATAGTAGGCATCTTGTAGATCAATTGTGGTCATCACATAGTCTTGTCCGATTAGGGGAATTGTGGGTTTTATTGACACCATTTTGAATTTCCTGTAAACGACATCGTTGTTTAGAGGTTTCAGGTTCAGTATTACCCTGTTGGAACCGTTGTTTTTTTTTTTTTTTACCATAAATAGGTATGAATAATGACCCTGTTCCATTGGTGGGACTGGGGATATTACGCCCAAGGTCTGATGCTCCAGAAGGCTGGACAGGAGCTGGTTTCACAATTCCTGAGTTGGAAGGGTGGCTACTCTCAGCCACTGTGAGAGATAGGATGATAATTCTATCTTTAACCTTTCCTTGATGACGTCGAGAACCCAAGGGCTTGAAGATTTTTATGCCACTGGAAGAGAAATCGCTGGATTTGTCCTCCTACCGGGCTGGTGTCACTTTTTATTGTGGGGTTGGTTGCAGGAGAGAAAAAAATATTTCTTCCCCTGCCACTTTTAGGGTAGCTCCAGCGCTCTGTTTTACCTTTCCCTTTGTATTGCGGTGGTTGGTTTTGTGGGGGACAAAACATTTTTTTCCTCGGGTCTTTTTGTTTGGGCAAGGATTTTTTTTTATCCGCTGCCTTTTCTAGTAAATCATCCAGTACAGAACCAAATACATGTTTTCCCTGGAAGGGGATTGAGCACAATTTACTTTTTGAGGGGAAATCCCCACTCCATAATTTATGCCATAGCGCACTTCTGGTTGCGTTGGATAACACAGAGGCTTTGGCTGCTACCCTGACTGATTCAGCCGATGAGTCTGCCAGGAAGCCAGTGGCTTTCTGAAGAGGGAGAAAGGCTAGAAGGTCTTATCTAGGAGTACCCCCTGCTAGGTGATCCTCCAGTTGGTCTAACCAGTGGGCCATGTACCTGGCTACACAGGTGGAGGCTATATTGTTTTTTAGTACTACCTGTAGACGATGTTTCCCATAATTTCCTAAGGGGACTTTCCATTTTACGGTCCAAGGGGTCTCTAAGTTGGGAAGAGTCCTCCATTGGTAGCGTGGTTTTCATTGCTACCTTTACGACCTGGACGTCTACTCTCGGGAAGTCTGTCTGGAAGCCTTCTCATCAAAGGGAAATCTTCCTTTGAGTTCTATCGGTATTGTTAAGCGTTTTTCTGGGAATTCCCAATCCTGAAGGATCAGATTTTGGATGTTCTCATGTACCGGAAAAAACATTGTCTTTTTAGCTCTGAGACCCCATCCTGGACGAACTTGACGGTCTCTTCCTCCTCTACCCCCATTATGTTCCTTACTGCCCCTAATAACTCGTCCATGTCCTCGGATAAAAAGTAGTACTTTTTCCTATCAAGGTGGAGTTCCAGGGCTTAGGCTGACTTGTCTTCCTCAAACGGCCCCTCTGATAAGGAGGCTGGATATTCCAAGGAAAAGACCGATAAATGACCAAAAAGTAACAATGGCTAACTCCTTATCCATAACACCTACAGAACATATATAGAGTTCAAAGCCAAAAACAACAATTTTGCTTAAAAATATATATATTTTTATTGAGAACAATCAAAAAAAAGTAAGCAGATATTAATACATTAAGAAAATATTTAGGGGATAAGCTAACATTCCTCTAAGACATACCAACAACATAATAAATACATGTGTATACCAGATATGCTAAAAAATGCAAAAAACAAGGAAGAATATTTACTCAAAATTTTAATTGAAGTAAAAAATTCCAGAGAAGTTTATAGAATTCACCACTAGAGGTCACTATTGTGCAAACAAATAATACAATTCGTCCTTAAGGTTTGTTTAAAAAAAAAAAAATAATAAATATATATCTATATAGTTATATTTATGCTAGTGCAAATAAGTAATAATAAAACCATAAATAGATTAATTGATACTTAAATATATTTATTGCACAGCCCAGAGAAATAGATGTTAGTTATTGCACAACCCCAAAGGATATCAAGATGAAATATAAGGACCAAGAAATTTGTTAGATTATGAACCAGAATACTGCACAAACCCTATAGAAAAATCTAATAAGGATAGCATTATGATTAAGTGGATATAGCACTGTCCGAAATTAATGATTAGCCGATAACCAAAAAGTCTGCTGCTTATTGCACATACCCATTATTGACAATATCATATGAGTGACCAAACAAGGTATTTTGGCAAAAAAAAACTTTTTTTTTTTAACAAATTCAGACAAGAAAGGGATAATTAAACATAAAAAAGGGCCTAACAGAATTCTACTTACACAGGAGTGCAACAGACACACGGAATAGCAGAGCAGTAAGTTATCTGCGATGCACAAGACAGCCAGAAGGGACCAGTGTAAGGCTGAAAAATACTGTGTAGGGATAGTATGTGCCAAGGACAGTACCTGTTTCGCCGGGGGCTTCTTCGTGAGGGTGGATATGGGTGTAATAAGCAGAAGACTTTTTGGTTATCTGCTAAACATTAATTTCTTCGGACAGTGCAATATCCACTTAATCATAGTGCTATCCTTATTAGATTTTTCTATAGGGTTTGTGCAATATTCCGGTTCATAATCTAACCAATTTCTTGGTCCTTATATATCACCTTGATATCCTTTGGATTTGTGCAATAACTAAGATCTATTTTTCTGGGCTGTGCAATATATATATACAGTCATATGAAAATGTTTGGGCACCTGTATTAATGTTAACCTTTTTTCTTTATAACAATTTGGGTTTTTGCAACAGCTATTTCAGTTTCATATATCTAATAACTAATGCGCTCAGTAATATTTCTGGATTGAAATGAGGTTTATTGTACTAACAGAAAATGTGCAATCGCCATTTAAACAAAATTTGACAGGTGCAAAAGTATGGGCACCTCAACATAAAAGTGACATTAATATTTTGTAGATCCTGCTTTTGCAAAAATAACAGCCTCTAGTCGCTTCCTGTAGCTTTTAATGAGTTCCTGGATCCTGGATGAAGGTATATTTGATCATTCCTGTTTACAAAACAATTCCAGTTCAGTTAAGTTTGATGGTCGCCGAGCATGGACAGCACGCTTCAAATCATCTCACAGATGTTCAATGATATTCAGGTCTGGGGACTGGGATGGCCATTCCAGAACATTGTAATTGTTCCTCTGCATGAATGCCTGAGTAGATTTGGAGCGGTGTTTTGGATCATTGTCTTGCTGAAATATCCATCCCCTGCGTAACTTCAACTCCATCACTGATTCTTGTACATTATTGTCAAGAATCTGCTGATACTGAGTTGAATCCATGTGACCCTCAACTTTAACAAGATTCCCGGTGCCGGCATTGGCCACACAGCCCCAAAGCATGATGGAACCTCCACCAAATTTTACTGTGGGTAGCAAGTGCTTTTCTTGGAATGCCGTGTTTTTTTTTTCCTCCATGCATAACGCCTTTTTGTATGACCAAACAACTCAATCTTTGTTTCATCAGTCCACAGGACCTTCTTCCAAAATGTAACTGGCTTGTCCAAATGTGCTTTTGCATACCTCAGGCGACTCTGTTTGTGGCGTGCTTGCAGAAACGGCTTATTTCGCATCACTCTCCCATACAGCTTATCCTTGTGCAAAGTGCGCTGTATTGTTGACCGATGCATATTGACACCATCTGCAGCAAGATGATGCTGCAGGTCTTTGGAGGTGGTCGGTGGATTGTCCTTGACTGTTCTCACCATTCTTCTTCTCTGCCTTTCTGATATTTTTCTTGGCCTGCCACTTCTGGGCTTAACAAGAACTGTACCTGTGTTCTTCCATTTTCTTACTATGTTCCTCACAGTGGAAACTGACAGTTTAAATCTCTGAGACAACTTTTTGTATCCTTCCCCTGAACAACTGTGTTGCATCTTTGTTTTCAGATCATTTGAGAATTGTTTTGAGGAGCCCATGATGCCACTCTTCATAGGAGATTCAGATAGAACAACTTGCAAGTGGCCACCTTAAATACCTTTTCTCATGATTGGATACATCTGCCTATGAAGTTCAAAGCTCAATGAGGTTAAAAAACCAATTTAGTGCTTCAGTAAGTCAGTAAAAAGTAGTTAGGAGTGTTCCAATCAAGAAATTGATAAGGGTGCCCATACTTTTGCACCTGTCAAATTTTGTTTAAATGCGGATTGCACATTTTCTGTTAGTACAATAAACCTCATTTCAATCCAGAAATATTACTGAGTCCATCAGTTAATAGCTGTTGCAAAAACCCAAATTGTTATAAAGAAAAAAGATTAACATTAATAGGGGTGCCCAAACTTTTTCATATGACTGTATATATTATATATAAAAAATGTATATCAATTAATATTCTATTTATGGTTATTACTTATTTGCACTAGCATAAATATATCTATATTTATTTTTTTTTCAAACAAACCTTAGGGACTAATTGTATTTTTTTTTTTTTTAAACAATAGTGACCTCTAGTGGTGAAATCTATAAACTTCTATTTCTGGAATTTTTTGCTTCAGTAATGATTTTGAGTGAATATTCTTTGTCTTTTTGCAATTTTTAGCATATCTGGTATATACACGTATTTATTATATTGATGGTATGTTGTAGAGGAATGTTCTTAGCTTATCCGTTAAATATGTTAATGTATTAATATCTGCTTACTTTTTTAAAGTGTTCTAAAAAAAAAAAAAAAATATATAGATTTTTTAATCAAAATTGTTGTTTTTGGCTATGAAATGGATATTCCAAGGAGTCCGATTCCTCTACTAGGTGTCTCTTCTGCTTTTTAGGTGTAGGGGCAGTGGGGTGGTGGTAGGGATTGGGATAAGGATGCTAAGGAAGCTCATACTTCCTAAGGTACAAGCTCTTTAATTTCTCCAAAGACGGCTGTTCCTCCTTGGTAACTTTATCTGTGCATGGTTGGCAGAGTCTTTTCTTATATATAGAAGAGAGCCTCCTAGTACCGATGAAACATTTTAGGCTTGTGGTTTTCTCCTTTTTAGGTGCGGGCAATTTGTCCCCTTAAGGAGGGGGAGAACATAGGATACTCCGATACCTGCCCCAAGAAACGAGAAACCCACATTATACACAGGCACACGAGAACAGAAGCATGTGAGAGCAGCCACACCCCCAGCACAGGACTCACTGTGCCGGGATTTACACTGGGCTCCACAGATGCAGAGCAGGAAGACTGTTCACCCTCCATAATAAAGAGTTTATGGTCCAACCTGGAGGTGTCTTCTGGCCGGGTACTTATGGATAAGTGCCGGGTCCCCAGCATGGCATCACCTGGATGCTGGCTCCTTCCCCTGCGGGGGAGGGGTGTCATAGTGGGTGGGCCTGGATTGGTGTGCAGCCAAACTGCTGCCCTTAGACTGTGGCGTGCGCATCATATTGGAACCCAACCGGAGTGGCTAGCAATGCCACCTCCAGAGCACGCAACATACAGTGAGGCCCTGTGCATTCCAGCCTAAGACGCACCGTTCACACGTGTTCTCCTGCATGGAATGCAACCGGAAGTGACAACCGCAGTCACTTCCAGCATGTGCTTCACACAGAGGGAGGGAGAGACGCGAAGCTCAGGGAGACCACAGTCTTGTACACCGCTCCGCTTTACCCGGAGGCGCAGTCCCGAGTCGTGCGAGATGGGAGCAGCTACAGAGGAGGCAGAGCCACGACCTCAGCTGCCGGGCTTAGTATGCAAATAAGGGGGAAACTTCGATTGCCAGCCACAGAGCACCATAGAGCTGAGAGGCAGGGAGGGGCCTTTTAACCTCTGTGTTTCCTGTCCCTATTAGGGCAGGGAGTCATCCTCCTGTGGTGCTGTCGTGGATGGTGATTGGAGAAAAAGGCAATTTTTTATTTTCACAGCCCAATGTTTCACAGAACTGTGAATCATTTATAGGCGGTGTTCTGTTTTGGTATGTCATTGCCTTTTCAAATGTATTCCACCAAGAACGGCGCTTCAAAAATCAAGTGCCACTCCTTCCCTTCCGAGCACTACCATGTGCACAGACAGTAATGACATGGAGTGTCATCATACTCAGGAGACATTGCATAACAAAATATGCAATCCAATTTCTACTATTCTTTAGAAAATTTTAAATTTGGGTCTAAAGCAACATTTCTGTGGAAATTTTTTCTTCAAACATTTTTTTCACTTCTCAATGTTTTAAAATTCTGTGGAGCACATTTGGGTTCAAGATGTTTATCTCAGGGTGTTGAATTCCATAATGGGTTTAGTTTACAAAATGGGATCAGTTGTGGGAGATTTATGTTTTGATACCTCAGCAAACACGACATGGTGTATGCAATCTATTCCAGCCAAAATTGTGCTGCACACCAAAGTTCAAATAGCGCTCTCTCTTCTGAGCCCCGACGAGTACCAAACAGTAGTTTCTGACCACATATGGGGTATCAAGTTCAGGTGAAATTGCACAATTAAATGTATGGTGCATTTTCTCCTGTTACCCTTTGTGAGAATGAAAAATGTAGGGCTAAAAGCAACATGGTTGTGGATAAATAACACATTTTTCATTTTTTTGTTTCTGCTGGGTTTTTATTCCAGTGAAACACCTGAAGGTTTAAACCTTCTTGAATGTGATTTAGAAAACTTTGAAAAGTGAAGGTTTTTTTACATATAGGACTCAAAAAGTCACTTCAATTGATAAGTGGGTATGAAAGTTTTGTAACTTGTGGGAAAAATGAAAAATTGTTGCTAAACTTAACCCTTTTAACAAAAAAAAGTTTAAAAAATGATGCTGAAGTAAAGTAGACATATGGAAAGTTCGTTATTTTGAGTGCCATGACTGTTTTAAAAGCAGAGAAAATATAAAGTTTAAAAATTAAAGTGAATTTTTAAAAATGTATCAAATTTCAATTTTTTTACATTAATAAAACACAAATATCCAACTACATTTACCACTAATACGAAGCACAATATCTCACAAAAATATCAATCACTGGGATATGATGAAGCATTTCACTACAAAGATGGTCAGAATTTGGCCCCATCAGGAAGGTGCAAACGGATTTTGGTTCTAAGGGGTTAAGAATCTGTTGTCGAAGCTTCTGCTTAAGGGTGCTTTCACACATCCGGTTTTGGCTGTGCGGCACAATCCGGCGTTTTGCAGAAAAAACGCAAGGTTTTTTTTTTTGCCGCCGGTTGTGTTTTTTCCGCATAGACTTTCATTAGCGCCGGATTGTGCCACATGGCCTTGCGTTCCGTCCGTTTTTTGCCGGATGCGGCATATTTAGCCCATGCGGCGGCCGGATGGAACATTGCCTGGCATGTTTTTTTGTCTGGCGAAAAAAAACCGCATCGCGCCGCATCCAGCCAATGCGGCGCAATTTCCAATGCAAGCCTATGGACACCGGATGCGGCGTCCTGCGGCAAAAAACACGTCCAGCGGCCGGATGCAGTTTTTTTGCACTGCACATGCTCAGTATCAAGCCGCATCCGTGAAAAACCAGATGGGCCGCATGGAAAAATTATGCAACGGATCCGTTTTTTTCGACGCATCCGTTGCATAGGTTTTTGAGCCGGATTGAGCCGCACTGCTCAAACCGGATGTGTGAAAGCAGCCTAAAGGGTACTTTACATGCTGCGACATCGCTAGCGATCTCGTTAGCGATGTGAAATTCTAGATCGCAAGTGCGATCTTTTGAGATCGAACATAGGTCATTTTACGCATGTGCGATCTCGAAAGATCGCACTTGCGATTTAGAATTTCACATCGCTAATGAGATCGCTAGCGATGTCGCAGCATGTAAAGTAGCCTTTAGTCATTCAGAATGAATATGTAATGTATCACACTTCACAAAACATTTGTTGTCACTATTTGATTTGTGCTGACAAACTGCATTTTCAAATGAACAGCGTTGCAAGAAAAACCCGTTTAGTGATAATAGAAGCGTACTTGCTTTTCGCGATGCTTCCTCTGTGCAACAAAACAGAGAAAAATGATTCAAGAAGCCTTTTCCGTACTTCGAAAAAATGGCAAAAAATTTATTTCAAAATGTATTGTGTGCACCTGACCTGAACCACACATCAATGAAAAACTATATTAACGAAAGGGTACAGAAAAGTGGTGCAAGGAGGATCACAAAGTAAAGCCAATTTCTTTTTCCCCCAATAAATTAATGTTTAATCAGATCTAACAATTCAATTATAGAAATTTGCTCTTTCAGGATGAAATTCTAAGTAAATGTAACAAAATACTGTTAGTCATTGTAAATTTGAACCCGCCTCAGTCTTTGTCCCTAACGCAGTTGCTAAAAGTAACTATCTACAGTTCATGAGTAACTAAACACACATTTTCAGATGCATTACTTGATACACGATTTTTCATAACTTTTTTTTTTAATTAAACATCCCTGATTTTTATTCTAGATTTTGCTTATTTGTATAAAGTGTTGCTCCCGACCTTATACATATTTTATTTTACAATAGATTACATTTTCTGTAAAACATTTGTTCATTTTTCCAGTGGAAAAAAAAAAAAACACATGAAAGTTTTCACGAGTTTAGTCTTTAGAAATGACATGAAGTGAAGTCAATGGCTTTAACACTTGGGGTCCACCAGCGGCAGCAGCGATTGTCTATTCCAATTATTCCAGTTCCACTAGGAGAATTTTCCAGCTTGTGGAGGGGGTCCCAAGAATCCCCCAGCCTGCTTGGTAGCAGCCCGTGAGGGTGCAAGTCCCAGCATCTTCTGGATATTCTGCAAAAACAGAAAGAGTTTGATGTTACTTTTCCAAATTATCCCACAATTTGCTTAAAGGGAACCTGTCATCTAGAATATGCGTTCTGAGCCATCAGCAGGCGCATGTGTTCCCTAATTACACCTCCCTACCCATCCCTGTGTTATAAAATTGTATAATATGAAAGTAATAAACTTATTACCTTCATATTTCGTATGTAAATAGCAGGGAATATGGTCACAGGGGCGGAGCCTTGCCCTGCATACTTTCCATGGTATCACGCCCCTGTGGGCGTGACACCATGGAGTCACATGAGCGACGTCACCGTCGCTCATTCTATCCTGCGGCCGTTTACACTTACTATTGCCGCAGGCTTCTCTTCCGGGTTCTCCTTGTCAGTTTCAGACGCGCACTGCGCATCTCAAGCCGGCGCGTGAACACCTGGAAACGAAGCCTGCCACAATGCGCGCAGGATAGAATGAGCGACGGGGACGTTGCTCATGTGACTCCATGGTATCACGCCCACAGGGGCGTGATACCACGGAAAGTATGCAGGGCAAGGCTCCGCCCCTGTGACCATATTCCCTGCTATTTACATACGAAATATGAAGGTAATAAAACGTTTTTTATTACTTTCATATTATACAATTTTATAACACAGGGATGGGTAGGGAGGTGTAATTAGGGCACACATGCGTCTGCTGATAGCTCAGAATTCATATTTTAGGTGACAGGTTCCCTTTAACTGAAAACCTTGAGATGTACAGTTAGCGCTCACTATGCAGATCACAGGCTGCTTCAATGAGAAGATGGGAGCATTTCTGACTTCACAAGAGCAAAAGAAGAAAAACATTTATTTTGCCTTCAGTGATAAGTGATGACATGAAGGCATGAGATAAAGCAAACATACTAGGCAAGAGTAAAGTAAAATCTGCAGATGTAGAATATCGGGAAATACTACGTCTTCTGAAGTATAGAATACACAAGAAGCCTAATGGGTCCTGTACATACAGCTAGTGCCTAAAATGAACACAGGATAGAGGACATTAAGAAACCACACCTAATTTTGCATTCCCACAGTCTGGGCCACTAAACACAGGAAGTCACAAGCCCAGACACAGGATTTACGCGCTTCCCTGGGAAAGGAACAGGACAACACATGAAGCATCCTTAGCTGAAGGAAAGTGTAAGAAATCTGAGGATGAGTTCCCAGTCTTCATCACTATCTGTTAAAGTGACAGTTATCCCCATCAGTTTCAGCAGTTTTTCTCGATGCAGAAAAAAGAAAGATCTGTCTATACATATATAATGAAGGTTTTTCAAGCCTATCCAAGTGAGTCAGTGAAATACGGAGAGCACACGGATGGCACGCACGTGTCCAATTTTTTATCATGGACCTGTAGATTTGTATTTGCTAGTTTGATCATCGGAAGCATGGATCAAAATTGAACATACTCTGATGTGATGCAGACCATTCAGTCCACAAACATATGTGAACAGCACCACAGACTACAAGAGGCACAAGCTCTATCCGAGGAAAACAATGGTAGGGCTCGTATGTGAAAAACTGAAGTCCTAAGGCTATGTTCACACAGGGCATTTTTTTTTTTTACATGTTTTTTTGCCTTGGTTTTATACAAATCCATGCTAATAAAACTCTGCCTTCACAGTCCCAGCAAAGCCTGAGATTCCTGAAAACACACACACACCTTTTTCCTTATGGTTTTATCAACCACCTTAGCTTTTCCTCAGTTTTTGAAAAAAGAAAAAAAAAAAATGAACATCAATCCTTTTCAGTTTTTGATGCGTTTTTTTCACCCATACAAATCAATGAGGAAGTGCATAATCGCGGCAAAAAAAACCTGCAGCAAAACAGACAATTTCCTGTGGTTTCACTGCAGAAAAAACCTGAGCAAAAAATACCCTGAACATGGCCTTACAAGGAACTTCACAACAGGTTTAGACAAATCTCATCCTGAATTAGGAGCCAGATCTAAAAAAATAATGGAAAGGGAAGGGGGGGGGGGGGGAGTAAGGGGGGGAGGGCAAAGGGAAAAAAACCAGAAAACAATGCTCTCACAAACATGTGACTAAATGATAGCATGTCTTCTTTAGCAAGACAAACACGAGGAAAAGTGAAAGCAATTAGCGATAATTTGGAGTTAAATACTCATGATTTATGACAGGAGCAGTCCTCAAAACACAAAGGAAATCTGTCACCAGGTTTTTGCCACCTTATCTAGAGCAGCATAACATATGGGGCAGAGATCCTGATTCCAGTGATGTGTCACTTACTGGGCTGCTTAGTGTAGTTTTGATAAAATGACTGCTTAATCAGCAGTAGATCATCATTACAGGACTACTTGGCATGCTGCCTGATAGTCCAGGATATTCATGAGCTCTGTATAACTGGTAGATCTGCAGCAGAGAAAACATTGATTTTATCAAAATGACAGCAAACAGCTCAGTAAGTGACACATCGCTGGAATCAGGGGCTCTGTCTCTATATTATGCTGCTCTCAGATGGGGGAGCAAAAACCTGGTGACAGATTCCCTTCAACATGTCTGATCCAGATAAGGAGCACTCTCATACAAACACTGATGATGATTAACCCTCACCATTATGCTGAACATTTTTTTTTACTGTCGCTTTCCAGTAAGAATAACTTAAGTTAATAACTTAACTTTATTTAAGAATAAACTTAAATGGAAGCATGTGAGGACTTATATTTTTCCTCAGGCTGAGTTATATCACTTATCTAGTTACTTAACTTATAAAATGTTCAGTTCTGTTTTAGGTCTTACTTTTTATGCTATTCTGCACCATGAACCCATGAGGAAGCTACCGCCTATAGCAATACAAGTAAGGGTATGTGCGCACACTGCATTTTCGCTTGACAAATAAACTGCAGCTTGACAACTGTAAAAACTGCGTTTGACAAAAAAAAAATGCATCCAAAACGCTTGCATTTTGGATGCATCTTTGACAGTGCGGTCCCACTCAACTCTGCTACATCCCCATAGAGCATGGCTGGCTGAGAGACAGAGTCGCGCGATGAGAATGAACTGGAATGAACTTCACCCGACTTCATTGTCATCGCGCAGCTCTGTCTGTGTGCCGCAGCCTGATTTGCAGTCACCAGTGAAGGACTCACCGGTGACCGCAAATCCCCTGAGTGACTGAAGTGAGCCGCGCGATCAGCGGTGCAGTCACTCAGGTTACCCACGGCCAGCTGGAGTCCTCCACCCGAGACCGCAAATCACCTGAGTGAGGGCACCACTGATCGCACAACTCACTTCAGTCACTCGGGCGATTTGCTGTGACAGTTGGGAGAATCCAGCGGTGGCCACGGGTAACCTGAGTGACGGCACCGCTGATAGCGCGACTCACTTCAGTTGTTCCGTGAAGCTGACAGAGCGGTCGTGGTCTGTGGTTGCTTACTGTCAGCTTCTGATGTAGCAGAGTTGAAAGCATCGTGGGACTTATGCCGGACCTGGAGGACTGTTTGGAGATGAGAGGGAGAGACCGAGAGGGAGAGACCGAGAGGGAGAGACCGAGAGGGAGAGACAGAGAGAGACTGACCGAACGAACCACAGAGAGAGACAGAGACAGAGAGACAGACAGACAGAGAGACAGACAGACAGACAGACAGACCTGCGTTTTATTTGTCAAAAAAGCATGGAGAACGCAACAAATTTTGGTTGCATTTTGACACACCTCATTGATTTCAATGGGTGGAAAATGCAACCAAAACGCACAAAAGAAGTGACATGCTGCTTTTTTAAATGTGTCAAATATTTGGCATCTAAAACGCTGCGTTTAAAAAAGCAACGTGCGCATGGAATTTTCTGACTTCTCAGACTTTGCTGGGGAAGCACAAGGCATGCATTTTGCCAATGACACACTGCAGTTTTAAATGCACCCAACAAGCAGGAAAAAACGCAACGTGTGCACACAGCCCAAGGATTCCACTTATCTGTCATCAGCAAATTTGGGGTTTCGTTATATTTGGTGTTCTACTGAAGTGAGTTTGGGTTAGTTTTTCCATCTATGATTTTGACCTATTGAATTGCGGTGCTCCACAAACACAAAAAGATCAGATTTTCCCTGTAATGAATCCCCAAACACTTGTTATCGTTACTTTCATTCTTTAGCAATCCTTCAGCCTCCTGCATCAATCCTTCTGGTCGGTTATATGCACATCCGGAATATCATTACAACTAGACTACTGTTACCAAGAAGAAGCAGAGCGGGGTCTGTCCGACAGGTAGCACACTTCCTCCATCAGTGCCTGCCTACTCCACCTACAAAGTACCATCCTGCTGTTCATTTTTTTCTCTTATTTTTAACCCGTTACTGGAGTACGATATACTGGTATGTCATAGTTACAGCTGTGCCGAAGGGCTGAAAGAACGTTCTCCTCTGTCAAACTCCTCACTTGACGTGGTCACTTTTGACTGATGAGTTACACTGCTGGGATCAGGGCAGGTTTTGGTCCCAGCAAATATGGTCGGCGTGTTATAGTAGACTCCCCGTGTGGCCAACACAAGCACATCTATGCCCACACCATCCCCAGGATGTTCATTTATGTCCTGATGAGGCAGGTGACTTCACATTGTGAAGTACTTGTACATCGTGATACGTAAAGTGGTATATACTCATATTGCGGATTTAGCTTCTACAGCTATTATTAATCAGGTATGCATCAGGCAGTATGACAGGGGTGCACGCCACTAATCCAACAGTTACCAATAGTCACAGTTTTTGGAAAGCATGGGTTAATAATAATAATAATAATTAATAATAATAATAATTTTATTCATTTATATAGCGCTATTAATTCCATAGCACTTTACAATAAAGGGTTCATTTCATTGGATGTGCTGCCTCACTCCACATATTTGCTGCATTAGGAGGATTTGCTGTATACAGAGATACAAAAAAACAACACAAATAAAGCTCATGTCCTGGCCCCATACAGACAAAGCTACTCTCCAGATCGAGGAGCCCAGCCGACATTTCATCACATGCGCGCGCCCCCCCCCCCCGATCAAACTCTCTTCAGTGTGTGAATGATTCTAAGTTGCATATTATCCAAGTGATAACCCTACTTACCTGGCGGATAGACATAGTGCAAAGTATGTAGAGGAAAATAAAGGAGCAGTCGGTATAATCTTCTCCCAATAGGTTCCTATGTGATAGCCCTTGAATGTAGGACAGAGGGACAAAGGGTAGTTTTGCCACCACGCGGCCATCAAAACTGAAAATAGATATATAGTGTATTGATCAAACGTTTTATGAATTGTTCAAAAAGTTACAATAGATTTTAATCTGTACAAGGATACCCCTAAAATACTTGAAATAAACCCCTTAGTAATTTAAAGCTAATCTGTCAGTAAGTGACACCCCCTACACTGCATTTAGGCACATGAAGCCCAGCAAAAAAAATTAACTCATCGGTACCGACATATTGCCAATCTGTTGCCTGAATCTTGAGAAATCAACCTCTTTATTGCAATGGGTGGGAGAATGCAAGTAACTAACCTGCTTCTTCAGGTTATATTCTTGGAGTCTCCCTACCTCCGATTATAGAAGGTGGAGTGAGAGCTGACCTGAGCGTCATTACACACACCTCTACACTGTCCATGTGTGGGGAGCATAGTAGAGCCAACATGGCTATGAGCTGAAGATGCGGAGGGGTTTGTAATGACACTCAAGTCTGCTCTCCGCACCCCACTCTGCATGTGATCAGAGGGACATGCCAAAAATATTAACCCAAAAAGGCAGCGTTTCGTTAAGCACCTTAAGCGGGAGAATGTATTTAAAGCCTCATTTACACATGGCTAAAAATGTGGATGTCTCAAGATTCTGGCAATGGATTGATAGTATAAGAGGCTCCTCTTTCACTGGGCTACACCTGTATATAAACAGTTTAGGGGTCGTGCTGACACATTCCCTTTAAAAAAATTATTAAACTAGTACAACTGAACCATCAGGCACATTATTGAAGTGTGTGATAATGTGAACATCATGAATGCACTGAATAAATATTTAGCCTCTATTTCAGCACAATATTCATCAATGGAAAGTTTTGTAGCTGCGCTGAGCAGATTTACATGAGGAATTAACTATAGTTTTGCCCCACTTTGAAGAGGTTTTTGTAGTCACTAAAGCAGCCACTAATAGGAGGTGGACTACTCTGTGGAATAGTTTGACTGAGGGTATGTGCACATGATCAGGACTCGCTGCGTCCTGGACTCAGCGAGTCTTGATCTGTAGGGTCGCCAGACTCCTCCACAGGAGAACACAGCTGCTCATACCCACGATCAGGGTTCAGTGCGCTGCGGTCTCTCTCTGCTGTTCTCCCTACTGAGGACACTTGCGCCTCTGCAGCAAACATAAAAACAAAAAAGTGAGCCGGAGTATGAGATGGTATACATGGAGCTTGTGAGCTCATGTTCACACTGGCCATTAGACAAAGAGAAACCAAGGGAAAAATTGTGAAAACATACCCTGCTGTAACTAAATAAAAGCATAGTGCATATAAACATAGGGTACTTAGTAAACACTGTTTTTGATCAAAAAAAGCATAAAGCTATCCCACCAACGCCAAGGTGTACCCAGTTGGGATAGTACCTACACTCTCTAATATTAAAACCTTACCATGGGTCTTAAATAGGCCTCAATGTGGCTAAGGGCTGAGAGCGACCAGGTCCCAATAGGACACACACAGTCAGGGGGATTCACAGGATGAAATGTCCAGCTCGCTGAGAAGGGGGCCACTCCCTGTTTGTACTGAATACAAAAAAACTATCCCAACTGGGTACACCTTGGCGTTGGTGGGATAGCTTTATGCTTTTTTTGATCAAAAACAGTGTTTACTAAGTACCCTAAGTTTATATGCACTATGCTTTTATTTATTTAGTTACAGCAGGGTATGTTTTCACAATTTTTCCCTTGGTTTCTCTCTGCAGCAAACAGCTGACATGTTGCAGCTCAGACAGTCGCACCGCAGGTCAGTGTTTGCTGCGTGAAAAACAAGCACCGTGAGCACGGGATTTCTAGAAATCCATCCACTGTGCTTGTACTGTACAATGCAGCGCTTTGGATGCAGCTGAAGCATGCTGTGTCCAAAACACTATGAACACTGATCGTGGGCACGCACCCTTTGACTACGGAGGCAGAATGTGATAGTAAACGTTTGCCCGAGAACAGGTGGGATTGACTTACCTTGGTTAGCTCTTTGTGAATGGATCTCTTAAGTCTTTCCAGACACTAATAAAAGAGCGGAATCTTCCAAACAATTCTATTTTCTGCTGCCTACAATAGCGACATGTCCTGCAGACCTTGTCCCTGTCTTGCTGAACTTCTTTGTGCCTCAGGTGCTGCTGTATCCATCTGGTTCTGTGCTTATATCCCACTTATATGTCCTTTTGCTGGTAGGGAGCACAGAACCACTACATGATCTGACAAGAACCAAGTGGGAGATAGATGTGGGACCAATAAGCGATGAGCACTGACAGCATGCCATGAAGTCCCTAAGCATGTTTCCCCAAGAGCCATACAATTATAAATTCTTCATGTCAATAGCTCCTTACAAATGTATTTACTTAGAAAATTGACGTGTTCAATACTTATTTCACCCGCTGTATATCCCAGAGGTGCCCTGGAAAATTTCTAAAGCATTTCAGGTAGATGGATTGAATTCCCCCATTACTGCTCAACTTATGGAAGGGGGTGAGTGGGGGGAAGACCGGAGAACTCCTGGGGTCGAACTTTCTTCCTTGTGGTCCTAAATAGCTTTGAATCCCGCCCTTTATCAACCTATTTCACTAAATAGAAATAGACAAGCAGCAATGACTCTTGTGTAATGTAGTTTGTATGATCTTGGTTGGTGGAACCACAGAAGTTCTGAGATATTCTAGTCAAGTACTCTATTCTACAATTCCTGTAATACTGGTACTACTATGTACCAGATGTTTACAATAGTTCCTGCTAATGATTAATGATTTATTGAACATTAAAACTTGTACATTTGCGGAATCCATAATGTACCGTATTTTACGGCGTATAAGACTAAAGGCCCTGTCACACACAGAGATAAATCTGCAGCAGATCTGTGGTTGCAGTGAAATTGTGGACAATCAGTGCCAGGTTTGTGGCTGTGTACAAATGGAACAATATGTCCATGATTTCACTGCAACCACAGATCTGCCAAATATTTATCTCTGTGTGTGACAGGGCCTTAATTTTTAACCCCTGAAAATCTTCTCAAAAGTCGGGGGTCGTCTTATACGACGGTGCTGCATGAGACCATTGATAGTAATGCTCTCATACAGGTCCCCATTTTACACACAATAAACATTATTCTCACTTGTCCTCTGTTCTCGCGCGGTGCCTTCAGCTTCTTCTGGCAGACTGCAGGCCCATAGACCCCCTCCGCGATAATGTGGCGCCCCTGAGGTGTCAGGTGCCACAGGGTATTGCACCCGGTAACAGGTGCAGTGCTAACCCCAGGTTCCTGGAAGACCAGTGCCGGTAAATACCATTCAAATACACACATCCATGTCCTTTTTCCCAGACTGGGTAGTGGCTAGAGACAGATCTGATGGATGGCCACCTATTGGTTGGGACTTATCCAATACGCTATTCAGAAACCTGGGAGGAGGAGGGCTTGCAAGAGCAGTTGACAAGAGATGGACATCCAGACAGTCCGTCAGAAGTTGACGTGCAGACAGAGTGTAAAGTGACTTGTTGGGCTAAAGGAGTACGGTCGCCAGGGAGAGTACGGTGTAAGTACTCACGGGATCGAGAACTGGCGGGGTGCAGAGCCCTAGTTCAGGAAGACGCTTCAGGCTCACCTGATAAATCTGCCCGATGAGGGAATCATTAGGGTTCCTCACCAATGTTAGTGTCCAGGGCACAGCAGCGAAGAGGGAACCCGGGAAGTGGGACAGAGGTCCAACTCAAAAGAGTTTCAAGCTGCCTGCTATACGGGCCAGGACTGTGACAACAGGAGGGGACCTCAGAACACTTCAGGCCATGGGGACCCACCAACTGCAGTCTGGTGCATGGAAGTAAAGCTCACCAGGTCACCACACTGGCACTGGGATCAAGGGAATACCGGATTACCTGAGGCCCAGATTGGTAGAGACCAGCACCAGCCGGGTTGCAGCTACTCAGAACCAGTGAGTAAAGAAAAGTTAAACCGCTGCCCCTTTGTTGACTGAATTCTTCCTACACCTCTGCATCACCAACTTTCATCATACTACAACCACCATCATTGTCCCCTGGGGATTAGCTCTACTTGCGGAGGGCCATAACATCCAAGCTGCTTAATACCACCAGTCCCAGCAGTGAGATTTTGCAGCAGCGGCTTTCCCTTTATAGCTGCATACTGCAAGTGGCGTCACGAAAAACATTTTTATTTTCATTCTCCTTTACCCCCTTTTTTAAGCCGGCCATACCCATGACACGTCCCCGTGATTCAAGGCCAGGGACCGAGTACCCCACTAGCCCTGGGTGCATCAATAGCATCTTGTACACAGGGCCTCCGCCGCTGCAGTCATGGCTTTACGGCAGTAGAATACTTTGCGGTACCGTAAAGTGTTCAACTGCAGGAAAGCGCTGACAGCAGCCCTGTATACAAGACGCAATCATGGAGAGGTCTATGGGCCTGCGGTCCGCAAGAGGCACTCCTCCATGATCGCATCCCATACACTGGGCTGCTGCTATCAGAGCTTTACTGCAGTTGAATGTTTTACGGTACCGCAAAGCATTCAACTGCAGTAAAGCCATGATGGCAGACAGCAGCCCCATGCATTGGACGCTATCACGCAGGGGTCTATGTACCTTGCGGTCTACAAGAAGCAGCTGAGGACACCTGGAAACCGAGGACAGGTGAGAAAAATGTTTATTATGTGTAAACAACAACATAATAGGGGACAAGAAAGGGACCGCTAAAAAGACATTACTAAACAATGGGCTCATTACTACAAGGGGGACAAGGATGGGCACATTACTAAACAATGGGCTCATTACTACAGGGAACATTACTAAACAATGGGCACATTACTACAGGGGACATTACTGCACAATGGGCACATTACTGCAGGGGACATTACTAAACAATGGGCACATTACTCAGGTCGGCTTATATATATATATATATATACGTATGTGTATACGTATATGTATATATATATATATATATATATATATATATATATATATATATATATATATATATATATATATATATATATATATATATATACACGGCATATCCCAAAGTCAATATTTTAAGTGGAAAAGTTGGGGGTCGTCTTATACAACCAGTTGTCTTATACGCCAGAAAATACTGTATGTAATATTTTATAACTCAAACCTTATTTGGTTTAAAAAATGTCACCGCAGGATAGTGGGGTGTTTGGAGAGGAGACCTGATAAAACAGGCATCTGAAAGGAAGGTAGAGGAGTGACAAACATTCCCTGCGGCATTTTTGGGGTCTGCCACACAGTTTCCCTCGTGGTGGGTCAGAGTCACTCGAGCAGGTAGACAGATGACAAGATGTGGCTTCATAATCACAACCATAAATTGAAATATTCTATTAACCTGCACAACCAACTGTGACATGGAGAGGGATTTTTTGTGATGAAGTCCTTCTGTATTACCCTGGGAGAAGAGGAGAAGAGTTTTTGGGAAGCCTGTGGATGAAAGGCCCACATTTGCAGAAGGGAAAATTTACTACATTTGCAAACAACAACAGTGCAGCAAAGAAAAAAAGGATGACCCTGTTTAGTGGGCGCTCTAACATACAAAACTCTTACCGTGCTCAGAGGGGTAACAAATTGAATACCGAATCCTGCCACCGAACACCCACCCCTTTTTTTTTTACTATAAAATTAGACTTTTCTCTTTTCTCTAGTTTATGTCAAGGAAGACTTACTGCCAGCTTTGTGTAATAAAAAAGGGCCTACTAATGGGAGACACAGCTTATGATGGCATCTGTAGAGCAGAATCCCTGTGCTGCTCTTTTCTATCTCACCGGATACAGAGGGGACGCAAAACAGAGAAACAGTTTGCCAAGATTTCTCAAAAGGGAAGAACAGTGCAGGGAAGAATTAATGGCCAGTGCAGAAAAGTGGGAATCAGACATCACTAGTACAAAATATACTTTACCAACCCTCACAGGCCAAATACAAGTGGCTGCTGATAAGTTTTTGGCTTTGTGATCTTCTTTTGTTTCTATGGTAACGAATGTTGCATCACATGAAAGCCTTATGTGTCTAATATATGTTTTTAAAATTTTGTGTTTGTTGCTTATGGCAACAGTGTTCTACGCACGCGGGAAAATAAAATGGCAGAGTCTAATGCGATATTCACAGCAACCGAGAGCAGAGGAATGATAAAATTCTTGTTTCTGCAAGGAAAATCCGCAAAGGATATTCATGGTGATATGTTGCAGTCATTGGGGGATTAATGCCTTTCATAGTCTACAGTTAAGAACTAAGTTGCCAAATTTAAAACGAGCCACTTCAGCACCAACGATGAGGAACGTCCTGCACAACCGAGAGTGGTTGTTCCGTTGATTGTCGATGCTGTGCACAACCTCATACTGGAGAATCGACGAATTTCAGCTAAAGAGATAGCAGACATCATGGAGATTTCTAAGAACGTGTTTGTCATTATCCATGAACATTTGGACATGAGAAATCTATCTGCAAAGTGGGTCTCCAAATGATTGACAACAGATCACAGAAGCTTGCGAGTGAAAATGTCCCAGTCCATTTGTCAGCGTTTCCAGACTGATAAAAACTTCCTGGATCGACTGGTCCCTATGGATGAGGCCTGGATTTATTTGTATGACCCTGAAAACAAGGAGCAGTCAAAAGAGTGGAGGCACAGTGTTTCTTCTCATCCAGCGAAGTTCAGGGTGCAAAAAATCAGCCACTAAGATGATGGCGTCTGTGTCCTGAGATAAGAAGGGTGTGCTGCTAGTGGACGACCTTAAAAAGGGTTCCACCATCAATGCAAGGTATTACAATGAACTTTTGGACCAATTGAAGGCAGCTCTGAAGGCCAAATGTACAGCAAGCTGTCCAAATGAATCTTGTTCCTGCAAGACAACGCCTTCGCGCACACTGCACAAGCGACCACGGCAAAACTGGCAGAGCTGGGCTTCCAGCTGGTTGGCCACCCACCTTATCCATCAGATCTAGCTCCCTCCGACTATCATCTGTTTCCAAACCTGAAGAAACACCTCAAGGGTACCACATTTTACACCATTTCTGATGCCATGGCTGCTACGGATGCCTGGTTTAAGGCACAACTGAAATACTTCTTTTTTTGCTAGGCTTACAGAATTTGGAATACTGATGAAAGTGTGTTGACATCAAAGGAGAGTATGTGGAATAAATGTAAAGTTTCATCATCCTATCTTGTTTCTTTCTGGGTAAGCCAAAGACTTATCAGCAGTCCTTCGTATTTCGGCTCAACGTCAACCACTGGATCTACAATTCTTAAACAGCAAATCAACTCTTGTCCATTAGTCTATGTGCACAATTGGGATTTGATAAATATATAAAAAATATAAAGCGCTAGCCAGTTTACTTTGAATTTTTGACAAATCAATATTAAAAAAAAAAAAAAAAAAAAAAGAAGAGATACACCATTACCGTACAGCCAATTCATCATAAATTGGCATACAAATCGCCTTGTGCATAGACAATAGACGCATGTGAGCACATTGCAGTATACGCTTGTATACAATCTTTTGATTCCCATATCCATCTGATGAAGGATAGAAGAGTGGTAGAAAAATCTTTCCATATATGAAAAATAAAACATGTGGAATATTAAGTGTAGCAATGAATTATATGACTTACATAGAATTGAACATGCCCATCAAAGCGGTGAAGCAAAAACCAATCGCAAACATTGACTTCATTCGTACCTACGAGAGACCAAACAAGGAACACTTATAAAGCCAGCAACTGTACAAGAAGCAGAGAACGCCTGCAAAACAAGGAGCTATGCAATGTATGGCCTATTAAATACTGTACAGCTATTGCAAAGATGTCACCAGCACTGGCCTTCTCAGGAGTAATACTGTCCCAGCAGGTCAATCTCAGCAGAGGATACTCCATTTCTCATCATATAAAGTCAAGTCCTTTCATTTTAAATCCCTACTTTGTCCTTAGAGAAACCCTCCCATGAAGTTTTTGGGTTTTTTTCAGTAAATCTGTGTATGGTATAATCATCTCCACCTTCTCAGGAATCCAGAGCCATTCTGTTCCTCTTCTCAGCAATATCTCCGCTCTTTGTACTCTCCCGGTCACACTGCGCAGAAAGAGTCTCCATAGATCTACACTGTAAGGCTGGTTTCAGACGTCCGTGTTTTAGGTACGTGTGACATACGTTTTTAACACGGATGCCACACATACCCATGTTACCCTATTGTGCACTCTCACACGGTCATGTTTTCACACGGACCGTGTGCCCCGCTATTGATTTAACAAAATTGTACAGAGGTGAACATAGATATCGAGGGTGATTTTTTTGAAAGGTATACATATGCATAATAAAATACAGGTTATGTCTGCCACAGGCGAATTAGCAAGTGTATTGAAATGGGAAGAAGGCATTGGAGAGTGGAAAAGGGGGGTAGAACAACCGGTATCAGCATAAAGTATAGGAGGAAAAATGGTGATTCAGCTATGAGGAATAGAGTGTTGGAGTAAATCAGGTATACTACCTGTCACTAATAGTTCTGAATTCCAGGGAGAATGCTAGAAAAATATAAGGATATTGATATGGAACCAGAAATACCAGAGAGAATATACACATTGAAATAGAAATGAAGGTAGATAAAGAAGTTACCTGTAGCAATAGGGTAGTAGAGGGATTGCATACATAGTATGAATGGGGTATCAGGAACGCCTAGGGCATATTATCTGTATATAGAATAGGAATAAGAAAATCAGTCCAGTACATGGAAAGGATAAGGAAATCTGGAGGATGTAATCTTACCTGAGCCTGTGTGGACGCCGGCAATCACGTGCCTTGGCTGTATGGGACGGCTGCTATCAGCTGTGTCATGGCGCTTTAAATGTAAAGACAGATGGGAGGGGAAATGACGTCACAGGCCCACTTGGTTCGCCCCCGTATGATCGGGCCATTAGCATCCCGTGCATGCGTAGTGGTAGCGGATTAGGAGGGGAGGTGACCTAACGCGCTTGCGTGGTCAGCAACCCCCTGTGTTTAAGTGTCGCGGGTGAATTTTCTGTTTGAACAAACTTTGTAATTTATATGTTTTTGTTTACAACTTATCTTCACAGCAGACTCTGTGAACAAGGCCTGTGGCCGCAACGTCAGAGCAATTTTCTGTCTTTTTAGTTCATTTTCCTTTGCATGTCTTTTTTGAACTTTCAATAAATTGACACATTATTTGCTTAATTGAGTGTGCAGTGTACTTCTATACGTGTACTAAAGGGGTCCCCCCATTCACTAGCACCTCACTCTCAAGTTAGTGTGCACGCCCCTTTTTTCTATTGCCCCCGCTATTGCACATGGAGTTGTGCCCGTTTTTTCCAGCAGAACGGATGTCACATGGACCGCACTCTGATGTGATCCGTGTGACATCAGTGTGACACGTACCGGAGAAAACACAGGTTTTTAAATAAAAAAAAAAAATAAATAAAAAATCTATATTTATCTGTATCCAGCGATTTTGTTGCCGACTCTGCTGCCTCCCACTCCTGACCCCAGCTCATTATTTTCATTGATTATTCACCGCAGTGAGCAGCTGAGAGCAGGGGCATTGCGGCGACAGCGAAGGAGACAGCACCGCCGAGGACAGCATGGCTGGGGACAGTGCTAGTGACAGGCGAGTATCCTGCCAGCAGTGTGTGTGCAGGGACGTCCAAGAGGTCATCGGATTTCCCAATGAACTCTGATGACCTCCTGATGACACCCCTGCGACAAGTGCGTTACAGCGAGTGTCACGATGGTGACTTCCAGGGGTTCATGAGAGTTCATTGGGTACCTTGATGAGTCCCTGGATGTCACTGCAAAAACTGCTGTATACTCACCTGTCACCGGCGATGTCCCCGGTGATGTCCCCAGCGATGCGGTCCTCAGCTGTGCTGTACCCAGCCTGTCCCCGCAATGTTCCGGCTTCCAGATCCTCAGGCAGTGAATAATCAATGAAAATAATGAGCGGGGATCAGGAGCGGGACGCAGCAGAGCCAGAGACAGCAGCGCTGGATACAGGTAAATATAGAACATCTTTTCATTACAGAGACACGTGTTTTACCCGGTACGTGTCGCACGTATGCAAACACGTGTGACACACGTATGCCACACGTATGAGACACGTATGACCATAACCATGCGTTTGACTGGCACCTGATTAAACACGTATGTCTGAAACCAGAAACCAGCCTAACAGAGACTTCCGGCTCATGAACAGAGCTCAGAGTGAGCTCAATAGTCTGAAGAGCGGTGACATCACTGAGAAGAGCAGCGGAACGGCGCTGGATCCCTGAGAAAATGGCTTGATATTAACACACTCACCACACACAGACTTAATGAAAAAACATTAATGACTGACTTCATTAAAGGTGATCTCAAGAAGCTGGTCTATAATTGTAAAAACATGTAGGGATCATTTACCCACATGGACTTCATTTATGGTCTACCAAGAGTACGGCTCCAGAACTGACTATGCTTTTATGCCCTTAGTTTACTGTTGTGATTCTGCCATTTCCAAACCACACTTGTATCTTGCACTTACTTGGAGACACGTTTCTGGTGTAATAAGGATGAAGCTACGTCCAAAGGTGGTGTCACACATAGCGACGGCGACAACGACGTCGCTGCTACGTCACCATTTTCTGTGACGTAGCAGCGACGTCCTGTCGCTGTGTGTGACATCCAGCAACGACCTGGCCCCTGCTGTGAGGTTGCCGCTCATCGCTGAATGTCCTGCTTCATTTTTTGCTCGTTGCTCTCCCGCTGTGAAGAGCACACATTGCTGTGTGTGACAGCGAGAGAGCGACGAACTGAAGCGAGCAGGGAGCCGGCGTCTGGCAGCCTGCGGTAAGCTGTAACCACAGTAAACATCGGGTAACCAAGAAGCCCTTTCCTTGGTTACCCGATATTTACATTAGTTACTAGCACCGCCGCTCTCACACTGCCAGTGCCGGCTCCCTGCACACGTAGCTGGAGTACACATCGGGTTAATTACCTGATGAGTACACATCAGGTAATTAACCCGATGTGTACTCCAGCTACGTGAGCAGGGAGCCGGCACTGGCAGCGTGAGAGCACACCGCTTAGCGCTGGCTCCCTGCACACGTAGCCGGAGTACACATCGGGAAATTAACCCAATGTGTACCCTGGCTAGGAGAGCAGGGAGCCAGCGCTAAGCATGTGCGCTGGTAACCAAGGTAAATATCGGGTAATGGTTACCCGATATTTACCTTAGTTACCAAGTGCAGCATGGCTTCCACAGCGACGCGTGTTGTTATGATCGCTGCTGCGTCTGCTGTGTTTGACAGCTAAGCAGCGATCATAACAGCGACTTACTAGGTCGCTGTTGCGTCACAGAAAATGGTGACATAACAGCGACGTCGTTGTCGCTGTCGCTATGTGTGAACCCAGCTTTAGGATAGCTTAATTGCTGCCATTTCCATATCATAGATGTTCATGTGATAGCATGCTGCCAATACCATGAGCCACGACTATGAAACCCTGCAATACCTTACATATAGTCAAAAACTGCTGTTTGGGCATACGGAGGGCTCGTATGGGAAGGAGAACTATTTAATATTTGGAGTGAAAATTTGTCTGCAATGAAATAAAGATACCATGTCACATTTTCAGGGTCTCAGATGTGAAAGAAGTAGAAACCACTTCTCACACGTGATCCCATTTGGCAAATTCATCTAGGAGTTTGGCGAGCATTAACCCACAGGTCCTTAAAGAATTTTCTAAAGATTGAGCATTGAATACAAAAAAAATTACATTTTTCTACCCTAAATATGCTATTTTTTCCTCTAAGTTTTAATTCTTGCAAGGGGTAATAGGAGAAAATGTACTCCAGTGTTTGTTACGCAGTTTCTTCTGAAGATGGCAACGTCCCACAAGTCATTGGAAACTGTTTGGCCGCACGTTAAGACTTAGAGGGAAGGAGCGCCATTTGGCTTTCGGAGAGCAGACTTTCCTGGAATAGTTTGGGGGTGACATTTACAAAGCGCCTAAGGTGCCCGAAATGCAGAAATCCCCCCTCAAAGTGATGGCATTTTGGAAACTACACCCGCACAATGATTTCATCTATGGCTGTAGTGATTTTTTTCCCACAGGTGTTTTCACTCTCTTGTTTCCACTCCTTTACTAGAAAATGACACCAGATCAGTGCCCATACACTGTGACCAGTTTGTTTCTGGAGACACGTGCCCTGTAAAATGTAAAGTGGGTCTTTTCCCGTTCCACACTTGACAAACATGTGGATGCTATCTCCGGATTAGGCAGACTGGGGCCAGTGCATTTGGAAAAGATTTCATCTGGTTTGCTTTTTATGCTCTTCGATCTTGTTACCTTTAAGCTAAGACCGCACTTTGCGTTTCCACCTGCGTTTCAGCTGCTTTTTAGGTCCGTTTTCAAACTGCACCTTTTTCATGCCAAAAGGCATGCGTTTTAGTTTTACAGCAAAGTCTATGGTAATGTTGATTTTCAGACCGCACTTTGCGTTTCTAAACGCTGCGTTTAATTTGCATATTTTGTGGCAAAAACATGCGTTCAAAGAAGCAGCATGTCAATTGTTTTTGCCATTTTGGGTGCGTTTTGATAACATTGAAGTCAATGAGAAGTAGCAAAAAGCAACAAACATCAAAATTCCAGCGTTTTACATGCTTTTTAGGTGCAGAAACACTGCGTTTTTAACTTCAAAAACGCATGCTTTTCACACATTAAAATAATGGAATAATATGTCCTTTTCCACACACACATAGTCCGACAATTAAATTAGTGATAATTATGTTTCTATTGCTTTTTTTGCAATAAATTTTATTAATCCGCTATATTTTCAAGAAATTTAACAAATTTCATTGTTAATTTATAAATTATATCTGTTTCTTATTTTTTTCTCTTTTTTCAGTCTGTTTGACTATTTAATCTTTATTTAGCAGTGTCTTGATGTTCAAAACGCATTTGTCAAAATGCAAGGGGAAAAGCAGGTAAAAAGCGCTGAAAACGCATCTAAAAGGCGGTATATACGCATGCGTTTTCAGCGCTAAAGTTCTGAAAAAGGCAACTTTGGTCAAATAATTTAAGCCCAAAATGTGCGTTTAGAACTGCAAGTAGGAGAATGCAAAGTGCGGTCTAGCCTTAATGTGGAAACCACATATATATCGGTTAATCCTTAGCATTGTAAAAACGTGGCACTAAGGAATTAGCCTCTTAAGTGCCATAAAATTGAGTATCAGTGATCATTAAGGAGTTAAAATAAAAAATATTCTATATTTTTGTTAATAAAAAAAAAAAAAAATCTTTTTTTAAAGACAAAATTCTCCCATTCTTCCAAACTTTCTAGTCAACCTGTATCATTAAGTTTCAGGTACCTACATGTATGTCAAAACTGGAATAGGATTAAAATAGGACTCAAAGACTGAATTTAATAGTATGAAGAGCACAAGGGAAAGCTACAGAGCTGCACAAAACTGGCAGACACCACAACCCAGCCCCAACTAATGAGCACTACCGCCTGTAGGGAAGGCTACTCACCATAGACAAGTCCCGATTATTATTCTTCAGCTTCTCCTCTTGACGCTCTACAATAGTGAAATTATACTTTCAGCACCAAATTATAATAATTAACCTTTTCCGCCACAACCAAGTTTTGTTATATATTCCTCCTCCTCTGCCAAGCCCTAAGACCGCTTAATACTCTCGTCTACATGGCCGTATAGCTATAGTTTGGATTAGACCATGCATTTTATCATTCAATGTACAGAAAAACTCCAAGTGCAGTGAAATCGTGACAAACCTGCAGCTTCATAACTGTTGAGTTCTATTCTAAGGTGTTCACGGTGAAGTAAAACTGCCCTGACAACATGATTCTCCAGGTCAGAACGATTGTGCGGATAGAACAACCTTATACAGTTTAGATTATTTTTTATACTCTATGTGTGAAAATAAATCTAAAAAAAACAAAACTATAAAATTTAGTTTGTGTTGCCATTGTTTGAAACCCATAACACTTTTCTTTTCCCCAGCTTGTAATTGGCTGTATTGGTCAGGTGACCAGTAGGGCGTGTCAGAACCATCTGTAGACCAGCTTCTAGTCACTTGACTGCAGGAGCCAATTACAGGCTGCACCGGTATTGTGACTTCTGAAGGTAGCAGATACCGCTAATGTAGACCCCGCAGACCTCCAGGGCAGCCTGTGCTGGATTCACGAGGTGCAGGAAGGTTTATCTTTATTCCATCCATCCCAATCCAAACAACTCGTGTTGGACAACCACTTATGCAATATATGAAGCCAGAGAAGAAGGGAATTTTGTTTACTTACCGTAAATTCCTTTTCTTCTAGCTCCTATTGGGAGACCCAGACAATTGGGTGTATAGCTTCTGCCTCCGGAGGCCACACAAAGTATTACACTTTAAAAGTGTAACCCCTCCCCTCTGCCTATACACCCTCCCGTGCATCACGGGCTCCTCAGTTTTGGTGCAAAAGCAGGAAGGAGGAAACTTATAAATTGGTCTAAGGTAAATTCAATCCGAAGGATGTTCGGAGAACTGAAAACCATGAACCAAAAGAACAATTCAACATGAACAACATGTGTACACAAAAGAACAACCAGCCCGAAGGGAACAGGGGCGGGTGCTGGGTCTCCCAATAGGAGCTAGAAGAAAAGGAATTTACGGTAAGTAAACAAAATTCCCTTCTTCTTTGTCGCTCCATTGGGAGACCCAGACAATTGGGACGTCCAAAAGCAGTCCCTGGGTGGGTAAAAGAATACCTCGATAAAAAGAGCCGAAACGACCCCCTCTTACAGGTGGGCAACCGCCGCCTGAAGGACTCGCCTACCTAGACTGGCGTCTGCCGAAGCATAGGTATGCACCTGATAGTGTTTCGTGAAAGTGTGCAGACTAGACCAGGTAGCTGCCTGACACACCTGCTGAGCCGTAGCCCGGTGCCGCAATGCCCAGGACGCACCCACGGATCTGGTAGAATGGGCTTTCAGCCCCGAAGGAAGCGGAAGCCCAGAAGAACGGTAGGCTTCAAGAATCGGTTCCTTGATCCACCGAGCCAAGGTTGACTTGGAAGCCTGCGAACCCTTACGCTGGCCAGCGACAAGGACAAAGAGCGCATCTGAACGGCGCAGGGGCGCCGTGCGAGACACGTAGAACCGGAGTGCTCTCACTAGATCTAATGAGTGCAAATCCTTTTCACATTGGTGAATTGGATTAGGGCAAAATGAAGGTAAGGAGATATCCTGATTGAGATGAAAAGGAGATACCACCTTAGGGAGAAATTCCGGAACAGGACGCAGAACCACCTTATCCTGGTGAAAAACCAGGAAGGGGGCTTTGCATGACAGCGCTGCAAGCTCCGACACTCTTCGGAGTGATGTAATTGCCACTAGAAATGCCACCTTCTGCGAAAGATGTGATAAAGAGACATCCCGCAGCGGCTCGAAAGGTGGTTTCTGAAGAGCCGTTAGCACCCTGTTAAGGTCCCAGGGTTCCAGCGGACGCTTGTAAGGTGGGACTATGTGGCAAACTCCCTGCAGGAACGTGCGGACCTGCGGAAGCCTGGCCAGACGCTTTTGAAAAAATATGGAGAGCGCCGATACTTGTCCCTTGAGAGAGCCGAGTGACAAACCCTTGTCCATTCCGGATTGAAGGAATGAAAGAAAAGTGGGTAAGGCAAAAGGCCAGGGAGTAAAACCATTATCAGAGCACCAGGAAAAGAAGATTTGCCAAGACCTGTAATAGATCTTGGCGGACGTTGGCTTCCTGGCTTGTCTCATGGTGGCAATG
Organism: Anomaloglossus baeobatrachus; assembly: GCF_048569485.1. NCBI lineage: Eukaryota > Metazoa > Chordata > Amphibia > Anura > Aromobatidae > Anomaloglossus > Anomaloglossus baeobatrachus. The sequence continues at coordinate 128,490,488 of NC_134360.1, forward strand.
ACATCCTGAGATAACCCTGAAGACGCTAGGAGCCAGGACTCAATGGCCACACAGTCAGGTTGAGGGCCGCAGAATTCAGATGGAAAAACAGCCCTTGTGACAGCAAGTCTGGGCGGTCTGGAAGCACCCACGGTTGACCCACCGTGAGATGCCACAGATCCGGGTACCACGACCGCCTCGGCCAATCTGGAGCGACGAGAATGGCGCGACGACAGTCTGACCTGATCTTGCGCAACACTCTGGGCAGCATCGCCAGAGGAGGAAATACACAAGGCAGTCGAAACTGCGACCAATCCTGAACTAATGCGTCCGCCGCCAGAGCTCTGTGATCTTGAGACCGGGCCATGAATGCCGGGACTTTGTTGTTGTGCCGTGACGCCATGAGATCGACGTCCGGCGCTCCCCAGTGGCGACAGATCTCTCGAAACACGTCTGGGTGAAGAGACCATTCCCCCGCGTCCATGCCCTGACGACTGAGAAAATCTGCTTCCCAGTTTTCTACGCCCGGGATGTGAACTGCGGAGATCGTGGAGGCTGTGGCTTCCACCCACTGCAGAATCCGCCTGACTTCCTGGAAGGCATGACGACTGCGCGTGCCACCCTGGTGGTTGATGTATGCGACGGCAGTGGCGTTGTCAGACTGTATACGGATCTGTCTGCCCTCCAGCCACTGATGGAAAGCCAATAGGGCTAGATACACTGCCCTTATCTCCAGAACATTGATCTGAAGGGAAGACTCTACCGGAGTCCAGGTTCCCTGAGCCCTGTGGTGGAGGAAAACTGCTCCCCACCCTGACAGGCTCGCGTCCGTGGTGACCACAGCCCAGGTTGGGGGTAGGAAGGATTTTCCTTGCGATAGAGAATTGGGAAGGAGCCACCACTGAAGAGACGTCTTGGTTGCAAGGGAAAGAGCGACGTTCCTGTCGAGGGAAGTCGACCTCCTGTCCCATTTGCGGAGAATGTCCCATTGGAGTGGCCGCAGATGGAATTGCGCGAAGGGCACTGCCTCCATCGCTGCCACCATCTTCCCCAGGAAGTGCATGAGGCGCCTCAAGGGGTGTGACTGACCCCGAAGAAGAGACTGCACCCCTGCCTGCAGAGAAAGCTGTTTGTCCAGCGGTAGCTTGACTACCGCTGACTGTGTATGAAACTCCATCCCGAGGTAAGTCAGTGATTGGGTCGGTGTCAACTTGGATTTTGGGAAGTTGATGATCCACCCGAACTGCTGGAGAGTCGCCAGAGCGACGGTAAGGCTGTGTTGACACGCCACCTGAGAAGGTGCCCTGACTAGGAGATCGTCTAAGTTGGGAATCACCGAGTGGCCCTGAGAGTGTAGGACCGCCACAACGGATGCCATGACCTTGGTGAACACCCGTGGGGCTGTCGCCAGGCCAAAAGGCAATGCCACGAACTGAAGGTGTTCGTCCCCGATGGCGAAACGCAAGACGCGTTGATGTTCGGGTGCGATCGGCACATGGAGATAAGCATCCTTGATGTCGATCGATGCTAGGAAGTCTCCATGTGACATTGATGCGATGACCGAGCGGAGAGATTCCATCCGAAACAGTCTGGTGCTCACATGTCTGTTGAGTAGTTTGAGGTCCAGAACGGGACGGAATGATCCGTCCTTCTTTGGCACCACGAACAAGTTGGAGTAAAAGCCGCGACCATGTTCCTGAGGGGGAACGGGGATCACAACTCCTTCTGTCTTCAGAGCGTCCATTGCCTGAAAAAGTGCGTCGGCCCGAGCGGGGGGCGGAGAGGTTCTGAAGAAATGAGTCGGGGGACGAGAGCTGAACTCTATCCTGTAACCGTGAGACAGAATGTCTCTCACCCATCAGTCTTGGACATGTGGCCACCAGGCGTCGCAAAAGCGGGAGAGCCTGCCACCGACCGAGGATGCGGTTCGGGGATGCCGAGAGTCATGAAGAGGCCGCCTTGGAGGCATTGCCTCCGGCGGCTTTTTGGGGGCGTGACTTAGACCGCCACGCATAGGAGTTCCTCTGGCCTTTCTCCGGCCTGCTGGACGAAGAGGATTGGGACTTGGCGGAGGGACGAAAGGACCGAAACCTCGATTGTATTTTCCGTTGCTGTGGTCTCTTCGGTTTGGACTGGGGTAAAGAGGAGTCCTTTCCCTTGGATTCCTTAATAATCTCATCCAATCGTTCGCCAAACAATCGGTCGCCAGAAAACGGCAAACCGGTTAAGAACCTCTTGGAAGCCGAGTCTGCATTCCATTCGCGCAGCCACATGGCCCTGCGGACTGCCACAGAATTAGCGGATGCCACCGCTGTACGGCTAGCAGAGTCTAGGACTGCGTTCATGGCGTAGGAAGAAAAAGCTGACGCCTGAGAAGTCAAAAACGCAACCTGCGGAGCAGAATTACGTGTGACCGCATTAATCTCAGCCAGACAAGCTGAGATAGCTTGGAGTGCCCACACGGCTGCAAAAGCCGGGGCAAAAGACGCGCCCATCATAGATGGATTTCACCAGGAGCTCTATCTGCCTGTCAGTGGCATCTTTCAGCGATGAGCCATCTGCAACCGATACCACAGATCTAGCCGCCAATCTTGAGACTGGAGGATCCACCTTGGGACATTGAGCCCAACCCTTAACTACGTCAGAGGGGAAGGGGTAACGTGTGTCAGTAAGGCGCTTAGTAAACCGCTTGTCCGGAACCGCTCTGGGCTTCTGGACAGCATCTCTGAAGTTAGAGTGATCGAAAAACTCACTCAGTGTACGTTTAGGGAACCGAAACTGGTGTTTCTCCTGCTGAGAAGTCAACTCCTCTACAGGTGGAGGCGGGGGAGATAGATCTAACACCTGGTTGATGGACGAGATAAGATCATTTACTAAGGCGTCCCCTTCAGGTGTATCAAGATTGAGAGCAACGTCAGGGTCAGAGCCCTGAGCTGCGACGTCCGCCTCGTCCTCCAGAGAGTCCTCAAGCTGGGAACCCGAGCAGCGTGAAGAAGTCAGGGAAGATTCCCAGCGAGCCCGCTTAGCCGGTCTGGGACTGTGGTCCGGGCCGGAGTCCTCCACGTGAGACCTAGGGCCCCCCCCTGGGAGCGCGCTGCGGCGCGGACCGAGAGGGGCCTGGAGGCGACGATCCAACAGGGCCCGAGGCCTGTGTAAGGACCGGTCTGGACTGCAAAGCTTCTAGCAGCTTGGCAGACCATTTGTCCATAGACTGAGCCATGGATTGTGAAAGTGACTCAGAGTTTCTCAGCAAAAACGGCAAACTCTGTCCCTGCCGCCTGGACAGGGGGAGCAGGGGGGTCTACCTGAGCCGAGGGGCCCACTAGTGACCGAGGCTCCGGCTGAGCAAGCAAAACAGGGGTCGAGCATTGCTCGCAGTGAGGGTAGGTGGAACCCGCAGGTAACATAGCCACACAAGAGGTACAGGTCACAAAAAAACCCTGTGCCTTAGCACCCTTGCTCCTTGTGGACGACATGCTGTTGTCTCCTAGGAGAGTGATCACTGAGGGTATATGGGAAAGGGTATACAGCCCGACCGAACAGAAATATATATATATAGAATACGTATCTATTCCGGCACCCTAAGGGGACCAGCACCGGGTGACCGGTGTGGCTTACCGACCGCTAAAAAGCGGAGTGTGTGTCCTCCAGATTCCCTGCCTTAGGTCTCCCAGAGTTGCAGAGCTCTTTCCTGATAATCCTCCACCGGCAGAATGCCAAAAAAATGGCTGCCGGAGCTCTCAGGGGAGGAGTGGAGCCGTGGGCGGCGCTAGGAAAGTGCGGGAATCTGGGGTCCCCACAGTGATCAGTGAGGGATGGGAGGAAACATACAGGATGCTCCGGCCCTCACATCCGACGTCAGGTCGGCAGTCCCGCCCTTACCCCTGACAGGCAGGCCCGGGGGCGGGAGCTTTGCTACTAGGCCGCGATGAAGCCGGGGACTAAATTTAAGACCGCGGCCGACAAGCAGGCGCGGTCGGCGCGGAAGTCCGCCGGTCTTCACAAATCAGCAGCTGCTGCAGCGTCCGGGAAGAAGGCGCTCCATGCACAGTCCCCATGGGGACACAGAGTACCTTAGAGATGCAGGGCCCGGTCCCTGAGGATGAATAGACTCCTGTCCGGCAGATTCCCACAGGGGCTGCGGAGGGAGCACGGTCCCAGTAAATGGATGACCGCTCAGGATCCCACTTCTCCCAGAGCCGCTAAGGGATGGTGAAGGAGACGGCATGAGGCTCCGGCCTTTGTACCCGCAATGGGTACCTCAACCTTAACAGCACCGCCGACGTAGTGGGGTGAGAAGGGAACATGCCGGGGGCCCCGTGGGGGCCCTCTTTTCTTCCAACCGATATAACTAATATGAGAATGCATGAGTGGATGTGTGCCTCCTTCCACACAAAGTATAAAACTGAGGAGCCCGTGATGCACGGGAGGGTGTATAGGCAGAGGGGAGGGGTTACACTTTTAAAGTGTAATACTTTGTGTGGCCTCCGGAGGCAGAAGCTATACACCCAATTGTCTGGGTCTCCCAATGGAGCGACAAAGAAAAGAGTGGTATAACTCCATTCAATTAAAACCAATAATTTTATTAAACATATTAAAATTTCACAACATTATCAATCAGCAAAATTCACAGCAGTAGATCCTCACAAAATAGGTGAGCTGGTATCATAATACAACATCTATATATATAATTGCCTTATTCTGTCTGTCTGTCTGTCTATCTGTCTGTCTATCTGTCTGTCTGTCTGTCTGTCATGCTCCAAAATTGTGTCCTTACGGTGACACAAAGCTGATTGGCCGCTGGGCTCGCCATGGCCCCGCCCCCCCACACGGATTGGCCTCTCGCCCCGGCTCTCTGCAGGCCCCGCCCCCTCACGCAATGCACGCTCGCTGTGGCCCAACTGACACGGGGCTCCGATTCCCAGGTGAGTACACACACATCAGATCACACTCACTCTCACACTCACTCTCACACATCACATCCACACACTCACAACATGCTGGGATATCGCTTGCTTCTACACCGGCTCCGTCAGGATCCCGGCAGCGCCAGACATAACCTTGCGATGCTGGGATCTTAACGGAGGCCGTGAAAGCTGGTAACCATTATACACATCGGGTAACTAAGGTCCCTTAGTTACCCGATGTGTATCATAGTTACCAGTGTACACCGGCTCACACTCACACACACATCACATCGCATCCACACATCAAGGTCCTGCAGCTGCAGAACATACATAACATAACAGCACACACACACACACACACACAAATCAGATCACACTCACTCACATACACACATCACATCGCATCCACATACTCACAACATCCTGGGATATCGCTTGCTTCTCGGCGGCGATATTGTGCTGTGAGCTTCCAGGACCTGCGGGAGGATCACATGGCCAGAAGCATGTGATATCCCCGGATGTTGTGAGTATCAGCGCGTATGTGCAATATCGTCAGTGTCTGTGTGTGTGAGTGTATGCGATCGGGTGTGTGTGAGTGTATGCGATCGGGTGTGTGTGTGAGTGGATGCGATCGGTTGTGTGTGTGAGTGGATGCGATCGGTTGTGTGTGTGAGTGGATGCGATCGGTTGTGTGGGTGAGTGGATGCGATCGGTTGTGTGGGTGAGTGGATGCGATCGGGTGTGGGTGAGTGTCGGCAGAGGAGCACGGCGTGCTGGAGGAGGCTGGGAGCAGAGAGGCTGATCTTGGGGAAGGCTGGGAGGGGGGGGCTGATGCTGAGGGAGGCTGGAAAGAGAGAGGCTGAGCAAACGTGCTCCATCCGCCATACTGCGCACTCCCCATCGTGCTGCATCCCCCATGCTGCGCACTCCCAAACGTGGTCCATCCGCCATGCTGCGCACTCCCAAACGTGGTCCATCCGCCATGCTGCGCACTCCCAAACGTGGTCCATCCGCCATGCTGCGCACTCCCAAACGTGCTCCATCCGCCATGCTGCGCACTCCCAAACGTGCTCCATCCGCCATACTGCGCACTCCCCATCGTGCACCATCCGGCATGCTGCGCACTCCTAAGCGGATGGAGCATGATGGGGGGTGCGCAGCATGGCGGATGGAGCACGTTTGGGAGTGCGCAGCATGGCGGATGGAGCACGTTTGGGAGTGCGCAGCATGACGGATGGAGCACGTTTGGGAGTGCGCAGCATGACGGATGGAGCATGTTTGGGAGTGCGCAGCATGCCGGATGGTGCACGATGGGGAGTGCGCAGTATGGCGGATGGAGCACGTTTGGGAGTGCGCAGTATGGCGGATGGAGCACGTTTCGGAGTGCGCAGCATGGCGGATGGAGCACGTTTGGGAGTGCGCAGCATGGCGGATGGACCACGTTTGGGAGCGCGCAGCATGGCGGATGGAGCACGTTTGGGAGTGCGCAGCATGGCGGATGGAGCACGTTTGGGAGTGCGCAGCATGGCGGATGGAGCACGTTTGGGAGTGCGCAGCATGGCGGATGGAGCACGTTTGGGAGTGCGCAGCATGCCGGATGGTGCACGATGGGGAGTGCGCAGTATGGCGGATGGAGCACGTTTGGGAGTGCGCAGCATGGCGGATGGAGCACGTTTGGGAGTGCGCAGCATGGCGGATGGACCACGTTTGGGAGTGCGCAGCATGGCGGATGGAGCACGTTTGGGAGTGCGCAGCATGGCGGATGGAGCACGTTTGGGAGTGCGCAGCATGGCGGGTGGAGCACGTTTGGGAGTGCGCAGCATGGCGGATGGAGCATGATAGGGGGTGCGCAGCATGGCGGATGGAGCACGTTTGGGAGTGCGCAGCATGGCGGATGGAGCACGTTTGGGAGTGTGCAGCATGGCGGATAGAGCACGATGGGGAGTGCGCAGCATGGCGGATGGAGCACGTTTGGGAGTGCGCAGCATGGGGGATGCAGCACGATGGGGAGTGCGCAGTATGGCGGATGGAGCACGTTTGGGAGTGCGCAGCATGGCGGATGGACCACGTTTGGGAGTGCGCAGCATGGCGGATGGAGCACGTTTGGGAGTGCGCAGCATGGGGGATGCAGCACGATGGGGGGTGCGCAGCATGGGGGATGGAGCACGATGGGAGGTGCACACCTCCCCCCAACACACACACACGCGCGCACTGCACAACACACACACACTAGGAATCACAAACAACGCCCTACACAGACACCCACACACACAGACAACGCTGCACACACAAATATACGCACATACTGCACAACACACACATTGCTCAAAACATACCTCCCCCCAAAACACACCACACCCACACAAGCCGCACAACACACACACACACACAACGCTACAGACACACAGCGCTCCACAAACAACGCAACACACGCAACACACATACAACACCGCTCTCACCCCCCGCGACACTCAGAACATGTACAGCGCCCTACACAAACACTTGGTAACTACACACAACAACATCTATATATATAACAAAAATCATACATGAACTACACAATACGTAAATTCTAGAATACCCGATGCGTAGAATCGGGCCACCTTCTAGTGTAATTATAAACAGTTCATATATAAACAGGTCAGCAGCTTGACAATTATGTTATAAACAGTTCGTTATAGATTAAGTGCCAGGGAACAAGCCAGTAACCATTGGAGCTTTAAATAGTAAAACAGCTTACCAACATACGTCCCCTGAGGAAGAAGGTGAACCGCGCGTTGGGACAGGCAGGTGTTGCGGTATCTACGTTACCGGTCAGTACGAGTTCAGCTTATTGACAGATTTATGATTAACAGGGATTGCCTTCTAGTTGGTAAGCTGTTTTACTATTTAAAGCTCCAATTGTTACTGGCTTGTTCCCTGGCACTTAATCTATAACTAACTGTTTATAACATAATTGTCAAGCTGCTGACCTGTTTATATATGAACTGTTTATAATTACATGTTGTATTATGATACCAGTTCACCTATTTTGTGAGGATCTACTGCTGTGAATTTTGCTGATTGATAATGTTGTGAAATTTTAATATGTTTAATAAAATTATTGGTTTTAATTAAATGGAGTTATACCACTCTTTTCTCTGGCTTCATTTATTCCATCCATGCCTAAAAAGTTATGTTTTACTGTCCGACAACCCCCTTTAAGAATACTGTAAAGTGTAAATTGGAGATACAAAAGATTAATACTATATAGTGGAACCTTGGATTACGAGTATAATTGGTTCCGGGAGTGTGCTCTTAAACCAAGTTACTCTTATATCAAAGCAAATTTTCCCATAGGAAGTAATTGAAACAGACAATTTGTTCCACAACCCAAAAATATTTACTTTAGTTATACAAACTTATTACAGTAATACAAAATAATGTCCTGTATTCATATAAATATTATGGTACACTGATACAAAATACTGTACAGTACAATAAAAAACCTATAAAGCAAATTAAACTGCCTGTTAGCTTACAATAGAATTGTTGGTATGCGGAGGTACATTATAGAGAGAATTAATGAAGTATAATTATGACAATCTTTATTCTAGTAGAGGACACAAAAAAACACACCCCAAATCTATTCTCCCCAAAATAATGGCAGAGCTATGCCAAATGTGGGGTATTAATACTGCACAGGCAAATTACAGTACAAGCAATGTGCTGTACTGGTTAGCACAAAGAAAGTACAATAGTGTATCCACAAATGCAAAATGATAGACATGCTATATAGTATATACTGTACAATGGTATAGTATATACAATATACAGTACATATGTACAGAAAGTTACCTCCAGAGCGGGTCAGTACGTGGTAAAAAGACAGTACCGGAAGTGTGCACTATATGAGTGTTTTGCTCTTCTTGCAAAGCATTGCTCTTAAGCCAAGTTATAAATATGTAAAAAGAAGGGAATTTTGTTTACTTACCGTAAATTCCTTTTCTTCTAGCTCTAATTGGGAGACCCAGACAATTGTTTTTGACAATTGGGTGTATAGGCTATGCCTCCGGAGGCCGCACAAAGTACTACACTTAAAAGTGTTAGGCCCCTCCCCTTCTGCCAATACACCCCCCGTGCTCCCACGGGCTGCTCAGTTTTGGTGCAAAAGCAAGAAGGAGGAAAAAAATAATTATAAACTGGTTTAACTTCAATCCGAAGGAAACTCGGAGAACTGAAACCATTCAACATGAACAACATGTGTACACAAAAAAACAGGGGCGGGTGCTGGGTCTCCCAATTAGAGCTAGAAGAAAAGAAATTTACGGTAAGTAAACAAAATTCCCTTCTTCTTTTTCGCTCTATTGGGAGACCCAGACAATTGGGACGTCCAAAAGCAGTCCCTGGGTGGGTAAAATAATACCTCGTAAGAGAGCCGTAAAACGGCCCTTTCCTACAGGTGGGCAACCGCCGCCTGAAGGACTCGTCCACCTAGGCTGGCATCCGCCGCAGCATAGGTATGCACCTGATAGTGCTTCGTGAAGGTGTGCAGGCTCGACCAGGTAGCCGCCTGACACACCTGTTGAGCCGCAGCCTGGTGCCTCAAAGCCCAGGACGCTCCCACGGCTCTGGTAGAATGGGCCTTCAGCCCTGAGGGAACCGGAAGCCCAGCCGAACGGTAAGCTTCGATAATTGGCTCCTTGATCCACAGAGCCAGGGTTGATTTGGAAGCCTGTGACCCTTTACGCTGGCCAGCGACAAAGACAAAGAGTGCATCCGAGCGGCGCAGGGGCGCCGTACGAGAAATGTAGAGTCTGAGTGCTTTCACCAGATCTAACAAGTGCAAATCCTTTTCACATTGGTGAAGTGGATGAGGATAAATAGAGGGTAAGGAAATATCCTGATTGAGATGAAAGGGGGGTACCACCTTAGGGAGAAACTCCGGAACCGGACGTAGAACCACCTTGTCCTGGTGAAAAAAACAGAAAAGGGGCTTTGCACGACAACGCTGCTAGCTCAGACACTCTCCGAAGTGAAGTGACTGCTACTAGAAAAACCACTTTCTGCGAAAGGCGTGAGAGAGAAATATCTCTCATTGGCTCGAATGGTGGTTTCTGAAGAACCATCAGCACCCTGTTTAGATCCCAGGGTTCTAACGGCCGCTTGTAAGGAGGAACGATGTGACAAACCCCCTGCAGGAACGTGCGTACCTGTGGAAGTCTGGCTAGGCGCTTCTGGAAAAACACAGAGAGCGCTGAAACTTGTCCCTTAAGGGAACCGAGCGACAAACCCTTTTCCCGTCCAGATTGAAGGAAGGACAGAAAAGTAGGTAATGCAAATGGCCAGGGAGAAAAACCCTGAGCAGAGCACCACGACAGGAAAATTTTCCACGTCCTGTGATAAATCTTGGCGGACGTTGGTTTCCTAGCCTGTCTCATAGTGGCAATGACTTCTTGAGATAACCCTGAAGACGCTAGGATCCAGGACTCAATGGCCACTTAGTCAGGTTGAGGGCCGCAGAATTCAGATGGAAAAACGGCCCTTGAGACAGCAAGTCTGGTCGGTCTGGTAGTGCCCACGGTTGGCCGACCGTGAGATGCCACAGATCCGGGTACCACGACCTCCTCGGCCAGTCTGGAGCGACGAGGATGGCGCGGCGGCAGTCGGCCCTGATCTTGCGTAACACTCTGGGCAACAGTGCCAGCGGAGGAAACACATAAGGTAGCTGAAACTGCGACCAATCCTGAACTAAGGCGTCTGCCGCCAGAGCGCTGGGATCTTGAGACCGTGCCATGAACGTTGGTACCTTGTTGTTGTGCCGGGACGCCATGAGGTCGACGTCCGGCACCCCCCAGCGGCAACAGATCTCCTGAAACACGTCCGGGTGAAGGGACCATTCCCCTGCGTCCATGCCCTGGCGACTGAGATAATCTGCTTCCCAGTTTTCCACGCCTGGGATGTGAACTGCGGATATGGTGGAGGCCGTGGCTTCCACCCACATCAAAATCCGCCGGACTTCCTGGAAGGCTTGTCGACTGCGTGTGCCGCCTTGGTGGTTGATGTATGCCACCGCTGTAGAATTGTCCGACTGAATTCGGATCTGCTTGCCTTCCAGCCACTGCTGGAACGCTTTCAGGGCAAGATACACTGCCCGAATTTCCAGAACATTGATCTGAAGCGAGGACTCATGCCGGGTCCACGTACCCTGAGTCCTGTGGTGGAGAAAAAACCGCTCCCCACCCTGACAGACTTGCGTCCGTCGTGACTACTTCCCAGGATGGGGGTAGGAAGGATTTCCCCTTCGACAATGAAGTGGGAAGAAGCCACCACCGAAGGGAAGCTTTGGTCGCCTGAGAGAGGGAGACGGTCCTGTCGAGGGACGTCGGCTTCCTGTCCCATTTGCGTAGGATGTCCCATTGAAGAGGACGCAGGTGAAACTGCGCGAAAGGGACTGCTTCCATTGCTGCCACCATCTTCCCCAGGAAGTGCATGAGGCGCCTCAAGGGGTGTGACTGGCCTTGAAGGAGAGATTGTACCCCTGTCTGTAGTGACCGCTGCTTGATCAGCGGAAGCTTCACTATCGCTGAGAGGGTATGAAACTCCATGCCAAGGTATGTGAGCGATTGGGCCGGTGTCAGATTTGACTTTGGAAAATTGATGATCCACCCGAAACTCTGGAGAGTCTCCAGGGTAGCGTCGAGGTTGTGTTGGCATGCCTCTAGAGAGGGTGCCTTGATCAACAGATCGTCCAAGTACGGGATCACCGAGTGACCCTGAGAATGGAGGACCGCTACTACAGTAGCCATAACCTTGGTGAAAACCCGTGGGCTGTTGCCAGGCCGAATGGCAGTGCCACGAACTGCAGGTGTTCGTTTCCTATGGCGAAGCGCAAGAAGCGCTGGTGCTCTGGGGCAATCGGAACGTGGAGATAAGCATCTTTGATATCGATCGATGCAAGGAAATCTCCTTGGGACATTGAGGCGATGACGGAGCGAAGGGATTCCATCCGGAACCGCCTGGTCTTTACGTGTTTGTTGAGAAGTTTCAGGTCTAGGACAGGACGGAAAGACCCGTCCTTCTTTGGGACCACAAACAAGTTGGAGTAAAAACCGTGGCCCTGTTGATGAAGAGGAACAGGGACCACCACTCCTTCTGCCTTCAGAGTGCCCAGCGCCTGCAGAAGAGCCTCGGCTCTCTCGGGAGGCGGAGAAGACCTGAAGAATCGAGTCGGGGGACGAGAGATGAACTCTATCTTGTAACCGTGAGACAGAATGTCTCTCACCCAGCGGTCTTTTATTTGTGGCAGCCAGGTGTCGCAAAAGCGGGAGAGCCTGCCACCGACCGAGGATGCTACTAGAGGAGGTAGAAGTCATGAGGCAGCCGCTTTGTTAGCGGTGCTCCCAATGGCCTTTTTAGGACGTGACTTAGACCGCCATGCATCAGAGTTCCTTTGTTCTTTCTGAGACCTTTTGGACGAGGAGAATTGGGACCTGCCCGCGCCCCGAAAGGACCGAACCTCGACTGCCCTCTCCTCTGTTGGGAGAGGTTCTGCTTGGGCTGGGGTAAGGATGTATCCTTTCCCTTGGATTGTTTGATGATTTCATCCAGGCGCTCGCCAAAGAGCCTGTCGCCAGAAATTGGCAAACCGGTTAAACGCTTTTTTGGAAGCGGAATCTGCCTTCCACTCCCGTAGCCACAAGGCCCTGCGGACTACTACCGAATTGGCGGTCGCAACTGCCGTACGGCTCACAGAGTCCAGGACAGCATTCATAGCGTAAGACGCAATTGCCGAGGTCTGGGAGGTAATGGAAGCCACTTGTGGCGCGGCCGCTTCAATTTTCGCTTGACCTGCTGATATAGCTTGTAGCGCCCATACGGCAGCGAATGCTAGGGCAAAAGAAGCTCCGATAGCTTCATAGATGGATTTCATCCAGAGCTCCATCTGCCTGTCAGTGGCATCTTTAAGCGAGGCCCCATCTTCCACTGCAAGTATGGATCTAGCCGCCAGTCTGGAGATTGGAGGATCCACTTTGGGACATTGAATCCAACCTTTAACCACTTCCGGGGAAAAAGGATAACGTGTATCCTTAAGGCGCTTAGAGAAACGCTTATCCGGACAAGCATGGTGATTCTGGATTGCCTCTCTGAAATCAGAGTGGTCTAGAAACATACTCTGTGTACGCTTGGGGAACCTGAAGCGAAATTTCTCCTGCTGAGAATCAGACTCCTCCGCCAGAGGGGCTGAGGGAAGAATATCCAGCAACTGATGAATGGATGCAATAAGATCATTCACTATGGCGTCCCCGTCTGGAGAATTAAGATTGAGAGCGCTCCCAGGATCAGAATCCTGATCAGCTGTTTCCGCATCATCAACCAGAGAATCCCCCCGCTGAGACCCTAAACAATATGATGTCGAGGGAAATTCTAAGCGGGCTCGCTTAGACGATCTGGGGCTAGGTTCTAAGTCCGAACCCTCCGTCTGGGATGTATGAGATACCCGTGAGGACATTGTTGGTCCAACTGAGGGGGGTCAGGGAACAATGATTCAACAGAGTCCCTTTGCTGAGATACCGGTCTGGACTGCAAGGCTTCTAGTATCTTAGCCATAGTCTCAGAGAGTTGATCCTTAAAGGCTGCAAACTCAGTCCCCGTCACCTGGACAGTGTCAACAGGTGGCTCCCCCTGGGCCCCTCTTAGCAGAGGATCCGGCTGAGGAAGTGTCACAGGGGTCGAACACTGTACACAATGAGGGTCAGTGGAACCTGCCTGTAGCTGGGTCTTACATGCGGCGCAGGCAACATAATAAGCCTGTGTTTTGGCACCCCTGCCTTTTATGGGCGCCATGCTATAGTTTTCCCTGAGTAACACAATAGGGTATATAGCCAGAAAGAACTGTGCTCATACAGTGTAAATTATATACAGTACACAAATAATGTACCCATACAATACAGCACCATGGGGCTAGCACCACATGTGCTGTTTACCAGCCGCCTAAGCGGTTGTGAGGCCACCAGAGACCGTGTCTGGGTCTCCCATGAATATGTCCCTCTCTGCAGCGTCGGTGGAGCTGACAGGAATGGCTGCGGCGTCCTGACGAGCTGAGGAAGCTGTGGGCGTGGCCTAGAAAGAGCGCGAAACGGGCGCTCATACTGTGTACAGTGAGGGGAGTGGAGCATGTAAATCATACTCCAGCCCTCATTGCTGCTCGCTCCGTGCAGCGTCCCACCCTTCCCCTGCCTGTCAGGGCTGAGGGCGGGAGAAAAAAAGGGAAACTAGGCCGCAATGAAGCCGGTGACTGTAGTAATAAACGCGGCCGCCGTAAAAGCGCGGTCGCGTGAAAGTCCCCGGCGAACTACAAGTCCCAGCCGCGCCGCAGTGTCCCGTGGCAACGGCGGTCAGTGCGGTAGCCCTTACATATAAACACACTCAGCGACGCTGAGTGTGTAATGGCACATATAGACCCGGTCAGCGCCGCGGTCCCCGGTGCACTAGCACACCCAGCAAAGCTGAGGTGATGCCGTGCACGGTCCCCATAGGGATACAGAGTACCTTTAAGATGCAGGGCCATGTCCCTGAACGGTATCGGCTCCTATCCATCAGGCTCCACAGGAGTTGTGGATGAAGCCCGGTCTCAGTGCCTGGAGACCGATAAGATCCCACTTCACCCAGAGCCCTAAGGGGGATGGGGAAGGAAAAACAGCATGTGGGCTCCAGCCGCCGTACCCGCAATGGATACCTCAACCTTAACAACACCGCCGACAAAAGTGGGGTGAGAAGGGAGCATGCTGGGGGCCCTATATGGGCCCACTTTTCTTCCATCCGACCTAGTCAGCAGCTGCTGCTGACT